>NC_140463.1:37459271-38080660 GCF_051167445.1 Perissodus microlepis | reverse complement strand
TACCTAACACATATGCTTAACTTATTTTCCCCCCACTGTGAATATATACCACGCACACGGTCAGCAGATATACCCGTTGCTATCTTTCTTTTTCAGACTTTTTCCTTCTTTTTCTCTCGCCATGCTATCGCTCTGTCCCTTCTAGGCCTGGGGAAGAAGGATTACTGCTTGTTGTCACAGAGCGCCCTTCACTAACCTGAAACAAGCTTGTTTTATGATAGGCCTTCTTTTTTCCCTTCCTATTCTACATACTGCTACATTGCCCCTTTCAAATGGAGGGCAACCCAAGCAGATAGCCTGGCCTTATCTTATCCTCATTCCCTCTTTCTCCCTGACAAGATGAAGGGGAAAAAACAAGGTGTTGTAGTCAGGAAGGGAGCTGAGATTCTCATGCCTTACAGTACCACTATTGTGCTTTTTTTAGTGGTTCATAATTTAAAAAAAAACAACACAGATCATCATCGTACTGTTTTGTTTTTGTTGCTTTTTTACATCTTTTAGTCTCCTCTTATCAGTTAGCTTGCTCTGACCGAGGCATTGGTTGCCCACAGGAGAAGCACGGATTTGTAACTTTGCAAACAATTTGCTACATGCACAAAAAAACCCTATATAATAAATACAAAAATCATAATATGGGCACTTTAACACTCTCCTTGGCACAGCTCAGTGTGTATTTATGCGTAAACACACTGGTTTAACTGTCTGATGCAAAGTGCATTGTGTGCATCGATAGCTTGCACTTTAAAATCCTGTATCGTTAAATGCAAGCATGAATTCTCAGGGTGCATCAGGACCATTTTATGTAACATCTCTCCCACATGCAAGAGCCTGCTCCCAACAAGGGAGCTACGCCCCAGGGTACCCAGTGCTGAGAACCCCCGCCACCACTCCCCCTTCTCCCCTTTCTGTTATCCCACTCTTTCCTTGACTTTCTTGTGATACTTGATTGATCTATGTGCTGCTGGACTCAGGTGGGCTGTTTTTATCCAAAGAATTTCTCAGAGAAGACTAGTGCTTTAAATGATTTATAGCTGCGTGCTCTTTGAGTGCAGGTATGTCTGTGAGCATTTTTGTGTCTTGGCGTGACCGCACGCATGTTAGCTGGCAAGTTTGCAGTTATTTGCGTCATGAAACGTCTGAAGTACAGCTTGAGGAAAGATTGCTCGCGCACAAGAAATACAAACAACGTGAACAGAGGTATAACAACGAAAAGCAGCCTGGATTTTAAATTTGTGGCCAACAGCATTCAAAGTTCAAAGTTCTAGTTGAGAGCTAGTAAGAAAAGGAAAGGAATATATGGGAGTTCCCCAAGGTTCAATTGTAGGCCCTGTTGCAATCCACAGGAATCTCATCCCAGAATAATAACAGGAACTTCCTTCAAGTTTACAGTTAACTATACTTACGGTTCAGAAAGCTGCTTCAGTATAGTGTGAAAGTTCCCGATCCACATAGAAAAATCTAATCCATTAAAAGCGTTGTCAGAAAGACCACTTTGCTCCCAACAGAGCATGCCAAACTAGGGCATGATTCTCACTTATACTGACCACCTGCTTTTTGACAATCTGCCAGGGAGAGAGTGAGAGACCCTTTAATGCAGCCCCCTCCCCAAGCCCCGTGAATGAGGTCAGTCCATTTCCCAGGTGTGTATATGTGCACGTGTAGGAAGTGATGGAGGAAGGGAATGTCTGTGGGAGGGTTTCCACCTAAGTGCCAATTAGCGGCTAAAGTTATAATCATCAGTCACAGGAGAACAGGTGGAATGCTCTTTTGGAAATGCCTCGGTTAGATTTGTGATTCACGTCTCACTGAATTCTGAACTTATGAGAATCCATAACTATTTGATGAGCTTTTTTAAGATTATTTTTATGGCATTGCCGCTTTATTGGGCTGTAGTGTAAAGCAATAGCAAATAGGCAAGAGTTGGGGAATGGCTTGCTGTGGAGCTTGATAGCTAGGCTTGATCTTAAGATGCCAAACTCAGACTCATAACTATACTATATTATCGCTATTATCCATTGCAGCATGACACTTTCCCACAGCGATGATGTTTTTCATAAGCCTCGAGTCCCTCTATGCTATTTCAAACTACATTATCTCTGTGACTCCCTTCTCTTTCTGTCTGTTCTCGTCTGTCTGTACATGCTATGTGGAACATGGAGTCTCGCTGAGCGTTCAATCTTTCATGGTACCGCTACACTTCACTCCTGTTTTGACACTCTATTCAGTCAGCATGAGAGAATAGCCACTCACTCTGGCTGTCAGTCTTTCTTTTGTTCCTTCTTTTCTTGCTCGGTTCCCTCCATCTCTCTCTGCCACAGCGAGTCTAATGCCTGCAAACACAGGCAGCTCAAAATGCGTCACGAATAGGTGTGTTGGTACTGTATTTGTTGGAGTATTAGAGCCAAGGAGGAGATGAAGAAAGGCACTGAACACAATGATTAAGTATAAAGACACGCACGCACACCCACACAGACACACACACAACTACATTCCTAGTAAATGTCAACCTTTTTGATATTCTGATGGTTCACCCTGATTTCTCTAAGCAGATGATGCATGGCCACTGCAAATGAGAATGTACAACGAACATGCACCGTTTCTCTCTTATATCCTGCTAATTCAGCTATGAGTGAATGAAGAGCAAGTTGGCCCACTTAGCAGGACATGTGGGGCCTGCATGAAGTTCAGAAAAATAAACAGTTGCAGGAATGGCAGATGCTGTATGCATGACACTTGTGTGTGAAGCGCAGATGTAAGATGTGAATGTTCATTTGTGAGTCATGAAGTGTTTATGACATAAACACGATTGTCAGATATTTACAACTTGGTTTAACGGTAGAAAGCAAGGTGCACCACATGACACAGTTAATCTGGGCATTTTTAGTCGCGGCTTGTTATTGTGGCTGCTGTGAATTTACAGAGAATGTGTTTGTTGGTGGAGATAATTTAATATTTTTACAATGCATATGCTCTGATCAGACATAACCTTATGACTGTCTGCTTAATATTGTGTTGGTCCTGCATTTTGCTGCCAAAATAGCCCTGACCCATCGAGACATGGACTCCACTCGACCCCTTAAGGTGTGCTTTGGCACCAAATGGTTAGCAACAGAAACTTTAAGCTTCAAGGTTGAGCCTCCATGGATTGGACTTGTTTGTCCTGCACATCCCACAGTTCCTCAATTGGACTGAGATCTGGGGAATTTGGAGGCCAAGTCAACAACTCAAACTCGTTGTTATGCTCCTCAAACCATTGCTGAACCATTTCTACCTTGTGGCAGAGAGCATTATCCTGCTGAAAGAGGCCACAGCCATCAGGGGATACTGTTTCCAGAAAGGGTGTACATGGTGTGCAGCAATTCTGCTTAGGTAGGTGGTACATGTCAAAGTAACATCCACATGGATGGCAGGACCCAAGGTTTCCCAGCAGCACATTGCCCAGAGAGCATCATACTGCCTGTGCCGGCTTGCCCTCTTCCCATAGTTCATCTGGGTGTCTGGTGTTCCCCAGGTAAGCGACGCACTCACACTTGATGAGTTACATCCACATGATGTAAAAGAAAGTATGATTGTTCAGCCCATGCCACCTTCTTTCATTGCTCCGTGGTCCATATTGATCCTGATGTGCACATTGTTGGTGCTTACGCTGGTGGATAGAGGTCAGCCTGACTGACACAACAAACTGCGATGAACTGTGCATTCTGACACCTTTCTCTCTATTAACGTAGCGTCTCTACTTTACAATATAAAGTACCTTAAGGTGACTGCTGTTGTGATAAATAAATAAATAAAACTGAATTGAACCTTTCTATTAGAACCAGCATGAACTTTTTCTGAAATTTGAACTTTTTCTGTGAACAGCACTTGGTAACAGTAGGACTGAAGATACCTCAGGGAGGGCCAGAGAAGGGAAGAGGAAAAATGAGAGCATAGGGAGGCGGGGAAAAAAAACATAATTTTCTTTCCAGTTTCAAGACTCAACTTTCCTCCTGATTTTTCCCATTGTAAAATATTTTGTGTCTCATATTTCCCCCCCAAAACACTAACAATAATGAAGAAAATTCTGTCTGCTGTACCAAAAGCCTTTTGTTTCTCTGCTGAGACTGCTTCAAAGAGCAACAGTGGTATTCAAATAAAGCACCAGTTGACTTAAGACATACTTTTTTTTTTAATTGCACTTACTGTCAGAAAAACCCGACAATCACAATGTATGACTAGTTTGCAATATATAACTCAACTATAAAAATAACAGCATTCACACATTTTCAATCCTAACTACAATAAGCCCTGACAGTACCCAAGAGTGCGTGTGCTAGCTTGAGTTGTTAGTAAATCTGTTCCTTTCTGTGACGAGTGCTGGTCGGATACGCTGAATGTGTGATGACTGTATTTCTTTCTGTTACACAAAGCACTGCCAGTTACCTTTTATTGTTTTGTTGCTCCAAGCACATTGATATTCTCAGCGCACATAAATAATTCAAACAGTGACATGACAGTCTTTAGTTTCGCAATTTTTTTTGATTGCGACACTGCATGTTTTCCAATTTGGACGGACTCATTAAGTTAAAACCCACAGTAGAGTCATCTGCGGTTATCAATTTATCAGCTTGTTCGGATTAAGAAAAGTTATCTCTTATTTTTCTATTAGGCCATATGATTTATTGGATATAATTGAACTCCCACCAAAATAGATGTGCAGTAATAGATACATGGAAATATATGATGAAGTACAGTAAATTTCTTTGTTCTTTGCCTGAAGTGTATACATAATCGAAAAAAATGCTTTATCTGTAATTTGTTCTTGTGAAAAGTTTCATTCAGCCCCCTTCTCACAAAATATTGCGTCACCGGGTCATGACAGTTTGCCGTTGCCCAACAATTTGGCCCACTGGATGGTTTTGCATAATGTGAAAGTTGCAGAGAGAAAGGCATAATTGTTAGGCTTTTCAGTGCGTCTTGCACCAGGAAGCTTTGTGTTGCAAGCTGTTAAAAATAGTTCAGATCATGAGTGGCTGTCTGTGTTTCAATTTCATCTGAGCCAGAGGCTTGAATCATTGTCAGTTTAACCTGGCAGTGGCATTACTCACGGCTTGCCATACCAAATCGAAGTAAGACAGTTATGCCAACGATCCGTGCCAGCGTGTTGCCTTGAATTGCAACAGTAGCCTTTCTTTTCACTGGCAGCCGGCTGATTAAAACTCAGACATATTGTTGAAATTGCACTTTTTGTTTTGTTTTTTTTGTCTCTTAAGATATCTCAGGCTGTTCATCATTCTTTTTTGAAGTGGAAGGTGAAACATTTTTGGTGTTTTTGTAGTTTATTATGCAAAGGCTTTTACAGGCTCAGCCCAGCTGAGATGAAAGTGGATCTCATGAACTAAAATGAGTTTGACAAACCTTGTCTTTGGAAATCTTCACTTTTGCATTCAAAACTCACTTACAAATTCGTCATTTTGAGAATCAGGCTAGACTCGACCTATCCTTAAACTGTATTGTTGTTTAAGTTTATGAAATCCATGTGAAATGGAAGAATCGAAGCGGGCAGCTGATAATGCCATTGCAACTTCTGTTTCCCTTTGCCCTGGTAGACTCTGCCAGACTGCGCGTTGCACCCCCATATCCCCGTCTCACCGTCCCCTGCCAAAGTGTCACATCACTCACTGTGTACATTGCCAAATATTTGCGTGCGTGTGTGCGAGTGCACGAGTGAAGGGAGTGTGGGTATTAATTCCACCACTGTGAGTCAGTCCTTTTGCTGCCCTTTTCTTCCTCTCCCTCTTTCTCTCGCTCGTCTCTGTCTGGCCTCTCTTTGCTGAGCTCAAGTGAGGCAAAGTTCAGCTGAAGGGCAAACCGACTTTACAGTAGTAGGCAAGAGAGTCATGTGTCTCACTGGTGCTGGAGGGCTACACTCCTAATTGACCCCCCCCCCTCCAACAACCCTCTTCTTGCGCGCACACACACACACACACACACACACACACACACACATTCGGCCTCAGCAATTTTTTTTCTTTTATCTGATTCCATTCCACCAAAGCTGGTGTTGACAGCATAAAGCAGTTTATGGGAACAGCACGTCCATTCTTTCTAACGCCTTCTAATCAGTGGCACTCCTCCTTTCTGCTAAACCTGAGAGGGAAGAAATGAGAAGAGATTGCGGAAGAGAATCAAGGAGTATAAAATGAGATAAAAAGAGAAAAATGAAAAATGAGTGGGATTGCAAAAAGCAGGTGAGATTTTCTTTTAAAAAAAATAAAATTAATATGTCCTATTTTTTGGTAAGAGGTCTTCATTTAAGTTTCTTTTTTTTTTATTTTGTGGGGGGTGGGTAGTGTGGGTGATCAAGACCTTGTCTGTCTCTGTTATCTACTCACTTCTCTGCTACCCCATTTCCCATTCTGAAGCCAAGAGGTAAAGCCAAACCTCCAGTCAATCTAAACAGATACAATAGCTCCAGGCCAAAACAATGCACAGAGGAAAACAGAAAAAGAGCAGTGTAAGTAGGCAGAGATTGGGACAATGCGCGAGGGAGGCTGCTGTGAATTGCAAATATGGTTTGGATGCTGATATGCACGTGCATCGAACAACACACAGACACACAAACGGAAAAAAAGGGATGGGGTGGAACTGAAGCTGAGCTATATGTGCCTCCATGTGCTCAGTTACAAGATGCTTTCTGTTACCCAGTACACAAACAAAGGCACATTCACAGTTCACATTCACATACTTTCTCTGTTACTGGACTGGGTACAAGTTAGGATAAAATCACTTTGATTATTGGGATAAACAGTAATTTTAACAGATGTTTTAATACAAAAGTAATTGCACTTATTTTATTATATGGAAAGAAAATGGAATTTTATGTTTTCACAATTTCTAACCATTTTTAAAAACAAATACTACTACTACTACTAATAATAATAACTTTATTTATAAAGCACTTGCAAACAAAGTGCTGTACAACTATTTGAAACTAAAAAGATAAAAAAAAATAAAAGCGATACATAGCAATACAGGTAAAAGACACAATACAAGTTAAAAACAGTAAAAATTTAAAAACTAAAAGCCATACAATTAAGACATGTAAGATAGGGTGAACAAATGTGTCTTCAGCTTAGTTTTAAAAACCTCCACAGAGCATGCCTGCCTAATATCTTGAGGGATGGTGTTCCACAGCAACGGAGCACGAAAAGAAAAAGCACGCTCTCCAATTGTCTTTTTTCTGGCTCTAGGAACCTTTAGAAGGCCAGAGTCCTGAGATCGGAGAGCACGGGATGGAACGTAAAGATGTAAAAGGTCGGAGAGGTATGAAGGTGCCAGTCCGTTTAAAGCCTTGTAGGTGAGCAGCAGGACCTTAAAATCTGCTCAAACCTGACAAGGTAGCCAATGAAGAGAGTTCAGTACAGGGCTAATGTGCTCAAATTTCCCAGTTCTTGTTAAAATGCGAGCAGCTGCATTTTGCACCATCTGTAGACCTCTAAAACTTTTCTTTGGTAGCCCAGAAAGAAGAGCATTGCAATAATCAATGCGTGAGGACACAAATGCATGGACAAGAACCTCTGCAGTGTCGCTTGACAAAAGGACTAAAGGTTACATTAAAAGAACGTAAAAGAACACCAAGAGGCAGCAGGTACATAGAAAACAGCAATGGTCCAAGTACAGAGCCCTGAGGGACCCCATGCCTCACTGCACAGGTCTCGGAGAGATCATTTTTAAAACTAACAGTCTGAGACCTCCCAGACAGGTAAAATCTCAGCCACGATAAAACATTTCCTGTAATTCCAATAAAAATTTCAAGCCTATCTAATAAAATGCAGTGATCCACAGTGTCAAACGCAGTACTTAGATCCAGCAGTAATAAAACTGAAGTGCGATCGTTGTCTGCATTTACCAGCAGATCATTTACCACTTTTACTAAAGCTGTTTCTGTGGAGTGATTTGGTCTAAAAGCAGACTGAAATGGTTCAAACAGATTGCTTGTTGATAAATGCTCAGTGAACAAATTAATGACTTGTTAATGAGGTGGATTCCTCTTATTTCTTCATATTTTACTAGCGAACAGGCAAAAAGCTGCAGGGATTTCTTGAAATGTGCAAACATATCTGCAAATACAGTATTTTAGGCAAAAACAGAGTTTGTACATTTCGAATAAACTTATTTAATAGGACCACCTTTATTCTTCAAAACAGCCTGAAAGGTCTCAGGCAACTTGCTTGTATTTATTTAAGTAGTCTTCATTAAAAGTTTTCCAGGCTTATTGAAACTCTTCCTTGGATGTTGGCTCCCACAATGTCACAGTGTGTTCTGTTGTGTGTTTTTCTATCCAGGTATGCTTTTACTGCACTGACAGTGTGTTTGGGATCATTGTCATGCTGAATCAGAGTATTATAGGGTGGATCAAAATCTGATAATGCCTTTTTGTGTTCATAATTTCATCAATTTTGACAAGTTCGCCAACACCACTGGATGAAATGCAGATCCAAACCGTGATAAAGCCTCCACCATGTTTTACAGATGACTGTAGACACTCACTGTTGTACCTCCTCTGTACATTGACAATGATTTAAACCAAAGATAAAAAAAAACCCGACTGACTGTTTCCAGTCTAAACAGTCAGTCGTTAGGACAAACGGAAGTACAATACCTCACTGCCGGTGTTATAGTTTGGAAAAATAAACACACAGCAACCTATAAAACCCTCATAATAATCTGTATAAAAAGGCATAGGACCAGGAACGCTTAAGCTCGTGATTGTATTTCCAGAACAATCCCAACTGCCTCAAACTTAGTGACAGATTCATTAGGCTGTATACATGCACACCGATCTCATGCTGATGCCATGGCACACAATACAATGGTTTGCCATCACTAATCTGGCATTAGAAGCAAGGCAGCATATTCTGCAGTCCTGCAACGCAGCTTATGTTCTCTCTACAGGGGGTTCTGGCTGTGCTTCCTCTCTGCTTCTCTCTAGCTGTCTGTCTTTTTTTGTCTCTCCTACTCCGAGCCACACCAAAATAAACCAAGGCCAAAAATGCTGCAGTCTTGCATTGTTCCTCCAGCTAATTACAAGGCAACGCATGCTCAACCTTCATTTATTAGTGACAAAAATAACACCGAGATAGAGAATCACAGCACTCATTTAGAAAACACGGTGAAACAAAAGGGAGTTAATTAGGACATGAGGGGAAAAAAAGAAGAAGAAACGGAGAAAATGTGAATAAAACAAAAGGCACTCATCAAAACTATCACTTCTCTTGACTGTGCAGCATGAAAAGGGCATGTCAGAGAATGAAGGGTTGGAGGGAGGGTGGAACAGGAGTTTTGAGCGATTTTTAAAATTTAGACAGTTTTGACTGGATGATCAGCCTCTGCTAAAGAGAGAGATTGTTTTTTTTAATGTCTCATGATTTTTAAAGAGTGACACCATGAAAAACATGCCATTAATGAAGCCTGTATTAACGAGCAGGCAGCAGACAAGAATCTCATCTTCTCCTCCCTTACAAGAAGCAGTTAATTTGACTGGCAATTTAATCTCCATTTTCTTTTTATCTGCACTCATTTCTATACATCTCATAATTGATTAGTTGGACTAATGGCACGCGGGGCCTGTGTTTTTAGATGTTAATCTGTATGAAACGAAATAAATAATTCATAACACGACATTGAAACCGAATGCGAAATTATTGCGTCGAGCTTTGGGGGGGGGAAAAAAAAATTAAAAATGAGGGGAACACCTGCATGTGAACGCGAACTAAAAGTGCCAGCATGTTTGCCAGTGTGACCATTCCCTGTATCAATTATTCAAACTGACAAATGGCTACAGGCCGCCTGGTGTTTTGGCCAATTACAAACGGGCATACTGCGGGGCTAAACAGGGCCAGTTTTGGCCTCGGGCATTTCTCCTGACGCCTCTCACACAGTGTGACAAGTCAGGACCCAAAACAGAGTCATCGCCACAGGTACGGTTGATGCCTGAAGTCGACCAAAACAAACAATCACCAAATGTCAAAAGGAGTGTTTGTACGTGTGTATGTGTGTGTGTGCGAGTGTGTGTTTGTGCGTCACACTGCGGTGCTAAGAAAACAATGGGCCATTTCCAGGTAATTTAGTTTGTGTGTGTGTCTACAAACCTGGTGTGTTACACTAGACAGACTTGCTGTTGCTTTCTTTTCTTCCTGAACTGATATTTTCAACATATACTGACATTTTCATGAGCGCACCTCAAAGCCTGTATTTATGTTTCGGTGCTGCTGCTTTGTATGGGTAACAAGACAAAGGCTCATTGACATTCTAACACACAACGACAAAACACACACACCTAAAAAAAAAAAAGCTCCAGCTTCAAGGAAGCAAGTAGAAGCGGATAGTAAGGCTCCTTTAAGTCTAATCTGATGGGCTAGTCATGTTTGAATCCGCTGTAAACCGTCCAGTAAACGCACACCTTTGACCACATAATAGTTGATTTAAATATTAATGCACTAACCACAAATCATTTCTTATGCCGGTACTATAACTATACTGCTCCGTGGGACAATAATAGTTTGCGTCCATTCAAATATTACGGATCAAAAATAAAAGATTATGTCCTTGTTTTATATTACACCCATTTTTTTTCCTTTTTTGCTTTTGTTTTATAGAAGCTGTTATCCACAAGGGCCAACATTTAAGGACTGCCTCTCGTGGCTTATTGCTTGATTTTGATGTGCATTCTTTACCCAGCAGGGGGGAAAAAGGAAGGTGTAAGGGGGAGGTCATCCATTCTCTCTCTCAGCATCTTCACTTAGTCTGCATTAAGCACCTCTTTCCAGCCCACCAGCTCTGGTCAGGTTGTTTTATCCATAACGCATGGATTTGCAAATGAGCTGGGGGATGCGGGGTGGGTGCCGGTGTGGTGGGATCACTGATCTAATTTGCATAAAGACCCCTTCTGCGCAGTGTCGTTCTCATCACCCTGGACCCTGTGAGAGAACACGAGAGAGAGGGGGAGAGAGAGTGCGTGCACGAGGAATAGAAGGGTGAGAAAAAGAGAGGAATTTGTCGTTCTGTGAGGCGTGGGAGTGGGAAAGCGTTTCCTGTCATGAATCACCTCACATTCGGCATCACAGTGGAGTGATGGGCCCAAAACAGCTGGCCCCATGATCAGTATTGATTTTTCTGTCCTGCTCACAGTGTGTGTGCGTGTGTGTTTGTGTGCAGGCGCGTGTGAAGGTTTCCGCAGGATGAAATTTCTGATGTTTGAGTTTGTAGAGAGAGAGAGAGATAAGTGAGAAAGTAGGCGGGAGGAGCGAGTGTGAATGATTTTCTTCCCTCTCACGTCTAGTGGTGTGCGATTGTGTAATTGGCTGGTATTCCTCCACCTCCGTGTACGAGTGCACTGTACGCGCGTGTGTTCATCACTCCACTATAATGTTTGCATAAGCCTGGTGCTGGTGACGTCTGTGGGAGGATAGTTCTCAGAGCCAAACAGCCTGTTAGCCAATAACTTAGACTGTCTAAGGCCAGTGTGGACTTTTACCACACAGACACTCAACCTTTGACCGGCCACTGGCTCGCACACATGACTATACATGAATGAGAGTAACGACTCCCTCGCCTCTTGTGTCCATTTACCTGTTTTTTAAAATTTAATTGGACACCTTTTTTAAAAGTTATAAATATGTAAGCCTTTATTTCCTGCAGTGCCTCAAAGGGCTGCAAATAAGCTTCACACGTATTTAATTCCTCTAAAACTTTCATTAATATTTCTTTTTAATTCACTTTTAACGTGGTCGCTTCCTATAGGTGAGTGAGCTGTAAATGATAAATGACTCATTTCAAATTCCCTTTGAAAGTCCACTCAATGGCTTTCATTTGAGCCTATTGACAGGACTAGTCTCAGTTTGGCGGCTGCTGGAAAGACAATTGCTTCCTGACACAGCCTCGCAGCAGAGACACAAACACACACACACGTCCGCATGCACACACACACATGTGGTAATGAATAACCCCTGGTGGTCAAGGGGTCAAGAACCTTGTGTGTGGAAGATAAACTCTACACAAGGGTTAATGACTGCTGGAAAGAAAGAAAACAGGAAAGCAGAGGCAAGAGAGACACACACATACCACTTTCTGACTGCACAAATGTGCGCGAGTGTGCCGTTTTACAGCTGTCTGGGAGTGTGCGTGTGCGAGAGAACTATCTTAGATGACATGATAATTGTTGCCTTTACAGCTGGTTGAGAAAACAATAATGTTGTGTGTGTCTTTATGATGATATTCTGCTTGTGAGGAGAGCCCAAAGAGTTTTGCCTGATGTATTTTTCTTTACTTTTTGATAATGACATAAACAAACCCTTTGTCCAGTCACTGGCGTACAGCAAGGCTATTAAAAAGAATGGCTGCTTTAATTATAGCCAAGGTATTATGTCAAGTGTGAGCTTTGGCCAGACGAGACCTTCAGTGTTCAGTAGCAGAAATGGGCGGAGGACCAGGTGAAGTGACCACAAACACAAAGCCCAAAAATATGGCTGAGGCCACCTGCCCTCCCTTGGGCGACATATGAACCAACATTGGGAGGAGATGTGTCTTCTATGCTGACAACAGGTCCAGATTCTGGTGTTGCAGAATTATTAGTCCTTAAATGTTCAAGCGTGGAAACCACATGTAAGAGGACACTATGTAGGTCCTTAAATCAGGTAGGTATACTGTAGACTCCCTTAAACGGATCAAATGGAGAAATATGTATTCTCTGCAACTACAAAGAGAACACTTCTGCCGCTGCCGTATCTAATAATAGCTCAATTACCATATCCTCGAGGGCTGTATCTATGGGGAAATGTGCGCTGGCATGGGCAGTGAGATATAGCATGGAGTGTTGCTTAGCGTCATTCGAAAAAGCACTCATCTCCCTAACATTGTCACAAACAGACTTATGACACTTTAGCATTCCCGGCACATACACTTGTGGCACATTTACTTCCCAGCCTCCTCTCAGCGTTTGTGTGCAGTTTTCATGACAATGGATGCGCTGTTAACTGGAGCGCCTGACTCGAGCTTGAAGCCAACGCAGTGGAGGCACACACAAAAAAAAGCCTTTGATGTGACCGACACTGTGTTAGAGTGCAGACTTGGTAGAGACAGTAAAGGGTGGCAAAAAAAAGAGACAGAAAGACCACCAGTGTTTGTGAGTCTTGTCAACTTGGATTTGATGAGTTTGTCTTTGTTTTGCTCTCTTGGAGCAAACTGTGCAGCGTTTATCGGATAAAATGGGCTCAATCTGAGCTTATCTCCTGGACCGACGATCAGCTTTGTCACATTTCAAGATGTCCCGTCCTGATGGAGTACTTTTCTCATACGCTTCTCCATTTTTTTTCTCCTCCTCTTCAAACAAATCAATACCCCCATAGTTTAGCCTTTCATAGGAAAGATTACAGAGAAATGGCTATTAAGGGCTTAGCCTCTATCACTTCTCCCATCTCAAAGCCACTTAAAGACTCTGGCAGTCTCGGGTTAGGATCCTGGACCCGGTGCCCCGTCACACTGCAGGGGTAGTGAGAGAGCCCGAGGATCACACTGACTTCAGAGACTCACTTGTCATTATGTGTGACCAACAACCAACCGGACCCCAGACAAAGGACTTTGACGGGACACGCTCTTAGACGAAAAACAACAACAACAACAAGAGAAACAGACAAGGGCAAGAAAAGAACATAAATATTGGTAATTGGCTTTTTACTTTTATTGCTCTTTTTTACTGAGTCACCAGACATTTTTCATTTCACTGAGACTGGCCACTCCTTCAAAATGGCTTCCTCTTCTATCAGGCTCCAGGAGGGTGTGTGACTGGAATAAGCAGCAGGCCGTTTGGCCTGAGCAGCCGGGGAATCAAAATAGCCACAACAATTGGTGCAGATATGAAAGGCAAGCCTCTGCAGCCACGGGCCTTTCAGAGGCAGCACCCCAGGTGATTGAAACAACCAGGCGCTCTGTGCACAGACCAAGTGTTGTGCTGCAGAGCAACTGCTAATGAGCTACAGTAGCAATAATGCTAAATGTTTTCTGAGCCTCTAAATCCTCGTGCTGAATTTTGTTTTATTTTCCAGCACGGAGAAATAGCCTCGGAGAGTTACTCATGCATTGGCAGCGCACGCTGTTGCTCACACAATTAGCTGTCCGCAAAACGGCTACATCAGCTCTTGTTTCCGCTGCAAAGTGATGAGAGAGAACATGAATAGCATATAATTAGGGATGTTGGCATTGCTTCCTTGTCTTCTAGCTGTGTTTGTTCTATAGTCTTCCTTTTCACAAGCCTGAAAACCACAACGCTCATTTGAACAAAAAAGAACAAGATTTGTGTTGTTTTGGAATAAATTGCTGTGGCTTATTTGTTCAGTATTTCTGGCACTTGAGATTGGAATAGTATTGTACTCGCTCTTTCTCTCTCTCACTCTCTCACTCACTTACACACTTAATCCTCGTGATTTAAAGTGCAGCAAATAGGTTTTTCTCCCTCTTTTTCTCATTTTCTCACATAGAAAATGTGTTGTCAGAAATGAAGCATAAATGATCACCACCAGAACGCAGTGAGGGGTAAAATGAAGCTACTGAACCGCACTCATGGGCGGGATTAGCATGCAGTCAATCATTCACTGATATAGTTCAATGAACACTCCTCAATCAATAAATGGCCCTGCTCCCTTCAGGTGAAAACCTTTAGGGCTACTACTTCCAGTGATCTCCACACACATTCAGATGACTAGCCTTCTGAGAAACCGCTACTTTGAAAACGTAATATGTGACTATTTACGACTCAAAGGAAGGTTATAGCGTGCAGAGCGATCACCTTTCAAAGGCTTTGCCCTTACTCGTATTTTAAAGTCATTAGTCGTAAAACTACACACATTTCACTGAGTGACGGATCAATCTAGTTTGTCCTGTGTGTTGTTTTATTGTCTAACAATATGCGAGGCTATGAGCGCACTAGCGGCTAATATGCGGACACACTTGACGCTTCGGCAGTCAGAAATGCTTTAATAGCAACCAAATATGATTTCAGTGTCCTGGGTCAGTAGAGCTGTGCAATACTGTAAATTTTAGTATTGATCTGATACCAAGTATTGGGTCAGCTTGTTTAAATGTGCTATAGGCTATAAATAAAACAGACTTGACAGTCAATGGAAAAAGTTCAGATATTTTTCACAGTGCATGTTTGAGGTATATGTTTTCCAAAAATTGAATAATTTATTTTACAGAATTCAGTGGGCTACATGCTGAACTTAGAGGATAGAAACAATGTACTTATCCTATCGCGCTAGTATCCATCCAGTACCAATACCAGAGTTGGCATCGATGCTATCCGTATTTGGAATAATGTACCCACCTCTGTCAGTTAGCTTTGTACTTTGTTTACACCAAATTGATTTATGCTAGTGCTGTTGGTAGGTTACAACAGAGAATATCGAGTTGTCAGAGTACACGTGATAACAAAAAAGGAACGATTTAGCAGTAATGTTTTAGGAAATGTAATTATTGGGGGGGTTTTGTCGCGAGTTAGATCAGAAAAACACTCCCAAGCAGGTTAGCTTGGCTTAGCAGAGTAGCAAAATATGTTGTTTTTGCTAGGCTAACATTAAATGTTTTCCTCATTTTATGCTCAACAAGATAACAAACGGTCCAGTTATGGTAAATGGACTTTCAGGTTTACATTCATACTGTTAAATTGCCAGGTAACCTAACACTTGCTTGTCTTTGACTGTGCGAGGTAGCTGGAGTACCCAGAGAGAACCCCCACAATCTAAGGAGAGCATGTTAACTCCACATAGATAGAACCCCCTTGCTGTGAGGCAGCAGTGCTAACCACTGTACCACCGTGCTGCCTGGGTACAATTGATAATGAGCATAAATCCTGCTTTTGATTCTCAGACTTGATAGTTTTTCTTTCCAATTTGACAGCAAATGCCTTAATATATTTGTACACAGGCTGTAGAAACACTGTTGAAGTTAGACTTTTAAATATTATACTAACCCATGTAGCACTGCAGCTAAATTTAAACCCCTTATGTTATCAATCTTCTTTGGTAATTACATTTTAATCAATTCTTTGTCTCAACTTTTGTGTCACTGACATTTAAGATATGGAAAGTGTACACACGATAGGTTTCTGCAGAGGTGCACCTCTGTGACATGCATACAATAGCAGGCTGAAACCAAATTCCTGCTATGATTATTTCTACAATGATATTCTGGCTTCCAAAGTGAAACCATACCATTTTGATCCAGCTTTCTCACAAGGCAATATAGAGCAAGTCTATGGAAAATTGCACCCTACAGCAGTACACCACACTAGTGTTATGGCGCTCGCATTTACGATTGGTGTTTGGGTGCGGGTGGGGGAGAGCTTTATGGGCAGTTTCACAAAGGAAGTGAAAGGACATCTTACTTTAGACATTTTTTCTTGTTTTTTTTGAGCAAGGGTAATGTCACAGAATGGTTGCAAGCTGGCCCCAGTTGTTCTGATCCATGATATTGCCAGATTTAACTCTATTTCCAGGATGCTTAGGTCACTCTTTTCTCTAGCGTTTTGCAAACCTGGCTCGTCTCAGGCTCTCAAGTGTGTGCGCGTGTGTGTGTGTGTGTGACTGAAAGAGCAAGTAAAAGAGTTTGAATTTTCATGCGTCAATGAGATGGCTTAGCCGTACGTGTTCACACGACATGCCGATCTACTATCTGTATGAGTAGATGGTTTATATGCCTACATACCTTTGAAGTGTTCTTGTCTCCACCAGGTAAAATCTAGTTGATTAGGTCTTTTTTTAATACCTCTTGGCTTCTTTTCTCTTTGTCTTTTTTCTCTCTCTCACTCTGTATCTGCCTCTCTGGCTGCCTGTGGCTCTCTCTGGCCGGGGGTAGCCAGGAACACGGGTGCTGTGATATGGACAGCTGGTCTCTCCATCTCCAAGGACCCCAGAAGGTGTGAAATCTGGGATACCTTTCATAGCACATTACCCTCATTTTGGCAAAAAGAGAGCGAGAGATAGAGAGAGTATGCAGCCAGAAGAGCAAAACCGAAAGAAGACAGTTATTTATACTGGAGTAAAAAATCTTTTTTTTTGTTAAAGGACCCTGAATCACAGATTCTGTCATTAATAGACTCTCATTGACCAGTTTTCTTAATTGATTGAGGGAAAGGAGAGCTAATATTTGTCATTTTGACATGTCCATTATGGTCGTGGAGCCTCGTCCACTGGTGCTTTAGATGTGTCAATAGATGAGAATGAATTGCGAGGGATTTTGGCTGACACAGTGTCTGGTAATAGGGTCATTCTTGAAATGCTAAACTCATTCGCTGAAATTGCTGCTGATGTTGAAGTTACATCAGGGATGTGCAAATAAGAGCTTTGAAATCATCAGGGGGAGGGGAGAAGAGGGGTGGGAGGTGTACGCAGTAAAAAATAACTGTGATTACATTTTTTTTTTTGCCACAGCTTTATTTATTTCTGACCTTCTACTCATGCCAAAAACCACACCCCTCGTGTCCTTGTGTCAAAAACGATAGGAAGGTGAAGTTATTTATTGGCCCAACAGACTTTGAAGTCTGTTTGAGAATGGCATTTGTACGCGCTCAGGTTGTTGCTATTTCAAAAGCTCTCACTGTGACTGCGTACCATAACAAGTTTATCGGTTATACTGTAGTTTTATTGCGTTGGCAGATCTGTGCACTAAAATACAACAGCTGCTAACGCAACTTGATGATGATATCTGTTCAGTGTTTTATTCATACTTCACTTTGAAGTGTGAATGAAAGGCAGGAATGAAGAAACTTTCCTCCCTGTGTTCAGCAGACCCAGATCAAATATGTGTTTCAACACTTTTGCCTCTCTGAGGGTCTGAGAACAGGAACTATATGGTCTCAACCACCAAAGCTCATTGGAGGGGGGAAATGTAATCCTACTGTGATCAAACAGATGAAGATGACCTCAGTCGCTCCCCACCACGGGTCCTCGATGCTTGCGCATTCCAGAAATGATATCAGAGGCAACGTTGGTGGCGGAGGGTGCAAAAAGGGAAAAGAAAGAAAAAAGGACCAAAGTTTGCTGATGTGTGAAGGCAGATAAAGTCGTGAGCAGCGTTGCAACTTTTTTTTTGTCTGATGGGCCTTTCTAAATGTATCAGTAGCCTCAGTGGCTGTCCGGTGCGAGAGAAGATGCACAAAGATTCTCCCATCGATACAGTCGGTTCTCATTCGATTAGCGTGCCCCTCAGCCTCCTCCCGTATCTGGATTAGTGGCCGGGCCGGAGCGGGTGTCGCACATGTACCGGGGTCTCTGCGTGTTCCATCCACAGCTTGTCAGTATGCGCAGAACACAGCGGATCAGTGTTTATTGAATCATTTTCCAAATAGGGGAAACGATAATTACAAGAAGTGGCGGCTCTGCACATTATGCAAGTGCTGTGCCATGACTTTGGAGCCAAACGGGCCTTCTTATTAAAGGCGGCTGGGCCAGCGAAGCTCCTAATCTATTTCCAAGATTTCCGAAGCTTCAGCAATCCAGGGATTAGACGTTTTCTCACAGATTTAGACCCCTCCCCTCTGCTTCACCCCGACTCTCTTCTATCCTCCACCCTTTTTGTTCAGCCTCCCCCCTCCACCACCACATGCTCTTGCTTTCTCACTCTCGTAATGTTGGCGTCTGCAGTTTGTCAACTTGAACCCTTTCTGTTCCAACACATTTACACACACACGCACGCACAAGTACACACACAAACTCTGACATATCCTTTAAATATGGAACACGTAGACTGTCACATGCCTGCCTCGATTTGTCTGTGGAGTCATGTGGGCAGGAGGATATGGCGTTTACGATAGCAATATCAAAGTAACTAAATGTGAAGCTGCCTCCTGGCTCCGGCATATGTTGCCACATGATGGGAGCATATAGCCGGGCGCAGTGTGTGTGCATGCTGAGGCAACATACTGCTGTGGTCAATTTAAAGTTTTCACCTGTCGCACAGGTACCCGCCACCATTTGCTTTATATCCTAAAAGCTACACCAACTCCGAAATGCACTGTATATTGTTTCCACATGCTAACGGCTAAATCCAATAATGCTGTTTACATATAAAAACAATATTAATCATAGCTGGAAATGTTCCCAATTTCAAAAACATATGTGGACTGAAATTTTTTTTCTTCTTCTTCTTGTTCTTTAAATGTCGTAAAATAAATGATTCAAAAGACTTTGCTCTTCAGACAATGTAAACAAATATGATTCATCACTCCAACCTTTATTTTCCTTTATTCGGTGGCATCTTATTTGTCACTGCAGGAACCATTTTGCTCACTAAAGAGAATGTATTTAAAAGTAAATAGCAAAAAAAATGGGCTCCCCACAGTCTTAAAGAAAGGTCATTCCACAACAACAACAGCAGCAGAGGTAGCAGCGATACTGTGGAATATGGTTTATGAGGGAGACAGCTGTAGTAAGGTCAAACAGAGGGGTTCAGAGAATGTGACACGAGGGAGTCAACGGCCCTGTGTTGGTAGCTAAGGAAGGGTAGAGGTTTAGCACTGGTTGTAATTAGCTACACTCATGCTATGATCTGGGTGTCACCGTGAGACAAGTGAATATAAATACAAACAGCAGCATAAATGTTCATGTGTTGTAGTGCACAGGCGAAAGCATGCATGCAAACATGTCTGACAAAGGTAGATACGAGCTGGTACCGGTGCACGTGTGCTACATGTTTGTTGGAGCTGACAAAAGCAAAACAATGCACATCAGTTTGACTGCCTTCACATTTACATGCATGAGTTGTCACGCTGTACACTTATCTTTACTCTCGTTCTCTCGCTAATGGGATGCTGTTTAAACCAGTCCTCCTCCCTCTTTCCCTTTATCACGTGGGCTTCTTCCTTTACTGGTGACGAATTTACAGGCACGCAAACAAAAGTCACTGATTGAAACTCGGTAAGTCTAGATACTAACCACATCAAGCTTTTCAGAGGACCATTTTCCCTTGGGGTCTTGAGTTACCGCTATTTGTAGTGTCGATGCATTCATAGTGCCAAATGGGCTGGGGGGAGGACGTTTGTGCCGGTGTTAATCAAAGAAACGGTTAATGCTTGGAGCTTGGAGGACTCCCAGAAATGATGCAAATTGAGAGGTTTAGCTTATTGTAAATTCTGCGTGAGTTGACAAATTTGTATTGCCGACTATAAAGAGGTTAAACGTTTCTAAATTAAAAAGGTACATAGTTTATTAAATGGAGAGTTGGAGAACTAAAAAAAAACCCCAAAAAACTGTTGAATGAAGACGAGAAAATATGGAAATTGGGGGGAATACGGGAAATTGAGCTGCTGCTATAAGCCTTTGGGGTGATACGCTTATCTTAGTTTGAACTGTTTTAATTTAACAGTCAAAGCAAACAAAGGGAACATTTGATAAAATGCTGCAGAGGTAGGCTGACCACTTACAAAAAAAGAAGGCACAGGCAGACTTCATATAACAAACTACTCCAGAGATGCAAACTGAGTGTGACCAGATGAGACAGTAATAACACTCTTCCCCTTCGCCGAGTCTAACCCCCCCTTCACGGCACTCAGGTGGGACGCGCCCTCAGACGAGACATGTCACGACTCGCCTGATGGGATCCACGGAGCGGAATAACCAGGTCCGACAAACAGTCCCCCACCTCCGCCTGCCAGCTTCCTTGTTCTTCCTCTGTTCTCCCGAGCAGGCCGAACTTGACCAGCCACGGGACGTTGGGGAAGAACCCAGGGATGGGTGGGGGTGGCGGTTTGGATTAGGCCTGATCCCTTCAGCTTTCAGCACGAGCTGGAGGAAGGCTGGAAAAAGAGGCATTCTATCAGCGAATTAAACTAAGATTCATCCAGGGCTTATGTGATTAAAAGGGGAAGAGGACAGCATCAATTAACAAAATCCCTCCCCAACATTTTCGCCAATATTTGTTTGAGGACGTGCTGTCTGCGATGTAAGCCCCTTTTGATGCCACGTGCAAATATTTGGAGTTTATTTCACTGGGGCTTCTCACAGCAAATGAGCCCGTAGCTTTTAATGAGGATGGAAATTTAAAAGAACACTTGTGCATGTCAAGAAACGAACGTGTTTACACCCACGATGTAGATTACACCGGCTAGAAATAGCAACAAAACAGACTGTGTCACCGAACTTGACAATGCTATTTGCGTAACGCTGAAAAACCGAGTTTGTAGGATTTGTTTCGAAAGCCAATTCTGCCTTATTTTCTCAGAAGACCTTGTCTTTGTGTTTCACCTCAATATGACCCCTGCTGAAATGTCACAGCGAGCCAGCCATCACAGAGAAAGGATTTTACAGCACCTTTGTGTACAGTGTGTCGCCATCTCATTAGCCCTACAATATGGTGATCTGACATCCGAGAGGGCTCCCTGCTCGTGAGACATTTGCAATCTCGGCTGACACCGCTCCCCCGTTCATTGTTTCTGGCACCATTGTTCACCCGCCACATCATCGACTAGATAAACCGCAGACATGCCACTTACAACTGGCTCCCCCTGATTAGCTGCGCTGACAAACGCGCAAATAATACCCGTGCACGCGTTCATAAAAACACAGTCAGAGGACGCGTGCAAACAAGTGGCGTCTCATAACCGTGGCCTCGTTGCTACGCGAGTGCATTCTTAAAAGTTGATTCTTCAACTATTAATCCTAATTAATGGGCCTGGTGTGGAGGGGCGATAACCACTAAACAGAGATTATCAGCCAGCAGGACACTCAATAAAGAGCCACTCTGCACACAAAAGCCTTGGGTGCACTCAGTGGCTAGTCGAAAAGGGGAAGGGGTGGGGTGGGGGGTGGGGGGGGTGAAGTGTGAGAGGAGGAGCAGGAAAGGAAGGAGTTAAAAAAAAAGTGTGAGTGATTGAGGCAGGCAGTTAAAACAAATGTTGTTGGGGGGGAAGCGCTGGAGACAGAGAGAGGGGAGAAAAACTGGGTTGAGAAGAGAAAAGGGTCCTTTATCCCCGATCCCAGGAGTGTGGACTAGAGTGTGAGCAGCCAGATCAGAGGGCTCTGCCAGCCATCAGGGGGTTCATG
Organism: Perissodus microlepis; assembly: GCF_051167445.1. Classification (NCBI taxonomy): domain Eukaryota; kingdom Metazoa; phylum Chordata; class Actinopteri; order Cichliformes; family Cichlidae; genus Perissodus; species Perissodus microlepis. The sequence continues at coordinate 38,058,587 of NC_140463.1, read as the reverse complement.
CTAGCGTGGCTGCAAAGCGCAGCTTTCTGAGGAACACAGAAGTGGCCTCTGGGTACATGCTGGAAATAAGATGTTACAAACAGGTTTTGGGTATGGCTGTGAAAGCCCTGAGTTTTAGCCGGTGATGACTCTGTCAATCTGTCTTGCTTGATGACATACCCTGGCTTCTGTTTCTTTCCACTGTGTATTAAACTACAGACAGTTTCTGTTTATTAGTTCTGTTTTTATCTCTGTTTGCCTGCATTCTCCCCTTGTAACAGAGTTACATTTTCAGAGACGAATCCCAATGCGACTGCAACAATTCCACATTTATTCTGGTTTCGATCAATCTGTCCATTTGCTGCGGGAGAGGAGGTGTCAATATTGTCTGTTTTTAGTAGCGGCTGAGTGAAGCTGTTTGACATGAGAAATAGACAGTACAAAGAAAAGTAAAAAAGAGAGAGGGAGGGAGAGTGAATCGCGACCAGAATTTCATTTTCACCTGAAATCTTTTACTTTTTTTTCTCTACTGAAAGCATCAATCTGATTTACTTGGTGTGTCTCAGTAATATTGCTTGTTGTGGCACCTTTTATGACTGATTATATTACCTCAATTCTTCTACCCAGCAGAAAGTGAGGATTTGCACAATTATGATGAGGGTGGAAATGGCACCTGGTCTAAAACAGTACCATGGCTTGTGTGTGTTACCAGTAATGGGAACATGTACGTGACGGGAGATGATGTGAATTGTGTCTCATTATCAGTCTCAGTAGAGACAATTCACACATGGCTCATCATTTCAAAGCAACTGGTTTGATCATTAAAATATTTATTGATTTATTTATTGTATTTATTAATTTTAATATAAGGTATAAGCTAGTGGATATTGATAAAATCATTGATATGTAAGTTGCTTCCATTGCCAGTGTTACCAGCTGCATGTGTGATGCGTACATCCATCCACCCAGCATGCCCTGAGTCTGTCCCTAGGCTTTCTCCAGTGATGAATGCCTGCAACACCTTAGCTAAGAGGAATCTACAAGGCAGATGCCCAGACCGCCTCTGCTGACTCCTTTCGATGTGGTAGCGGCTCTTCTCTGAGCTCCTTCCAAATGACTGAGCGAAGGCTAAGGCCGAACCCTGGAGGAAACTCATTTCCACCACTTGTTTCCACAATCTCATTCATTCAGTCACTACTGAGTACCTGACCACAGTTGAGAATAGGAATCTAGATCAACTGGTAAACTGACACTCAGCTCCCTTTTTACCACTTTGGGGAGTAAATTGTTCTTCACCCAGAGTGGAAATGCTACCCTTTTGTCCCTTAGAACCATGTCCACAGACTCTGATGTTCTACCTGTCATGCTAGATGCTTCATAAGCTGCAAACCAGTCTGAGCTGGAGTTCATCGCTCAATGAAGCCAAGGGATGAGTAGAGTAGAGATGAGATCCTGAGGCCATCAGGCACGTCTGTGGAGGATGTCTGGTTGGACATCCTCCACAGACATGCCTACACATTCTATCAATAAACATCATGAACAGAATCAGTGACAAAGGCCAGGCCTGGTAATTCTGACTTATTACTGACAATGCGCACCAAGCTTTCAACAATGATTGTACAGGGACCAGATAGTCTGCAACAGTGGGTCTGATATCCCATACTGAAGAACACCCCCCATTTAGGACACCTTGAAAGATGTGGTCGAATACCTCACAAAACCCATCTAGACTGGTTAGGCAGCCTACCATGTGCTGTCAAATATCCTCAAGAGGATAACGAGCTTGTCTAGCGTTCCATGACTGGGACAAAAACCGCAATGTATTTTCAGCAGCTGCAAAGAATTTGCATGAGCAGTGCAACTCCTCAGTTATAACAAATCAAAATGACGGATCCATTGCCTATCTATTAAACATACTGATACTGTACCTTCACCATGGTCACTTATATCAAAGCGTGTGTTTTCTGTCGCTGCTGTCAAAACACAAGTCTCAGCAGATCATCTCCTGTTCGCTTGTTGAGTAGGTGGGAGCTGTCGTCGGTTTATTGATGTAAAAAAAAAAAGTCAACCCTGTTCTGGATGCTCATTACTGAAAACACGATAAAAAGCAAGGGTCGCAAATAATGTATCATTATCTCTCTCTCTCTCTGTATATATATATATATATATATATATATATATATATGGATAGATAGATATATAGATAGATATATCAAATCACACAACAGGTAGATCTCAAAATACTGTTTTTGCTGATTTTTGCAGATTTGCAGTTTGAGGAGGTTTGCCTGTATTATTTCTGCAACTCTTATCACAACTCATTTCTTGCTTCTCTTCATCCACTCAGCCTTGAAATTCTTTTGAATTTTTTTTCTCCTAGAGAGATAAATATAGTGGTAGTGTCAAATACTAGTGTGGGTAAACACATTAACTATTTTTCAAATGTTATAAAAATTACTGGGGCCATGGCATTAAGGTATCTAATGTGTGAAAACCGAGGGCAGGGGGTGATACTACTGAGGGCAGGAAATGACACTACAAATTAGCTTGATGAGAGAGACTAGTCTGACTATGGGAGGGTCATTAGGAAAAAAAGGAGCATCATTTCTTGCAGGATGTCACACTCCATCAGCAGCTTAAGGTGTCACCTGTCCCTTGCTCAAAGGATCTTTTCAACTCACATTCAGTGTGAAGGTGTTTGCCAGGGACACATGCACACGATGGTTTTTTTTTTTAACATTTTCCACAGCTTAGAGGTAGAATATCATGAAGTCTTATAGAGGATGGGGGAAAGCAACTGTTTTGGGTTCTGCTATTCCCTTCTGTGTTGCTTTCATTTAATAAGCCTGGCAGATAACGCACGTGTGACTGACTGCATGTTGGATCAGTGAACTGAGACATATGGATTATTATAAATGAAAAGAAAATGTGTCGGGTCAAGGAAAGCTATATGCTAGCACGTGACTCGAACCAAAGAGAGCTGCAGCTGAAAGACTCGCTCATCTATTATTTAAAAAGAAAATGGGAATGACATTTTCTGGTCATGGGTGGGTGCATGTGCTTTGCTGTGGCAATGCCACATAGCCCCCGGAGTCATCGTTTGTGCTTACACACTCATCACAGTCCAAAGCAGCTCGAGCTTGCTCGTGACGTGATCTTTGACTCCGGGTTGCCAGTTTGGCACATACCTCCAGCGTTGCGCACCAGGAGAAGCCAGTTTCCCCAGGCTTCATATTTATTAGCACTGATGTGTGTGAGCTGGCGTGCAGCATGAGCAGCCGGGCGAGAGCGCAGCGGACGCAAACCATGCTTGACGTGGCCATCTCATGTGGAAGGCGAGAGTAAATAAGATTCCAGCAGGGAGGAAAATGCACAATCATTGCCTGGGAACTGGGGCCTCCTGTCAAGAGATTCATGCAAACCTAAGCAGGCTCCTACTTCGACTCTTCGCTGAGGCTGAGTTAAAGTCTTTACTCAGTTAACCATCCTTTAGTGGTTACGAATTGACTTGAGGAATGTGCTTGGTCTCCTGTAGCAGCTAGCTTAGGCTAAAATCCCACACGTTAGCTTACCACTACCTCAGGTTGTGAGTGAGAAATCCACCGCTCTCCTCCCCCGTCCAGTTCTAAATGTCATTCCCCACAGTATCTTTCCTGTACAGATATGCTGCCCTTCAGCATGACTGGATTCTCTCAGGAAGAGATGTGAGAAGACACAAGGAAATTCTCTGATATCAACAGAAAAGTGTCCTGTGTTATTACAACACTGTGTGCACTCATGTAAAGGCTATAACTTAATCTTCGTGAGGAAATGGTGTTTGGGGCCTGGGAAAGAAAGGTAATTTGCAAGTCAGAATAGTCCCTTTAATAGAGGACTTGAAAAGAGGTTACTTGATATCGAACAAGTCTAAAAATCTGGTTTCCCAGCTATCTTGTATGAAGACCACGCATGACTTAAAATAGCCAGCAGAAGGGCCAATCATAATACTTTATTTTGAGAATGTAATTTTCTCATGCCTTGCCAGTAATTAACCTTCACACAATAAGGTATTGGAAGCACCACAGACACAATTCCAGACCCGCAGTTTGTTTAAAAGACGAGGCTATATGATAGGCTGTGTGTAACAGGGGAATGGAGGAAGAAGAGAAAAAAAGGAGCCAAGATTCGACTTTATCTTCTGCAGGGAACCTTTTCTTTTGCATTCTCTGCCTGGTTTTATTCAAAACTGCTGTTTCTTCACTTCTGCTGAATTGGGTTTTGTTCCTGGCTAATTCCAGCCCGTCTCAGTCCAGGGGCTCGTGGGAACTGCCGCGATCGCTTACAATCACTTCAGTCAAACACCTGGGAGATAATTGACTGGGCTTCGGTCAAACTTGTTTTTTTCCCCCCTCTCTCTCTTTCTTTCCCTGAGTCTTCACAATGGAGACAAAGAACATGGGCACAAAAAAAGATCAGAATCACTAAATCCATTCCCAGACAAGGCACTGTATAGATGGCCCGAGAGCCAAATTGCCTTGCCCCAGTCTGGGCCAGCTGAATGTGAAAATGGTTGAGGAACAGTTGTGGTTTGAGCTTGGCCGTCTCAAAGGAGATGTAGTGTTGGAGAACATAACACATAAGACAAATGTATTGGTTTTTTTCATACCTTAACAAATGCTTTCAGGCTTTAATTCCCAGACCCGGAATCTGTAACATGGCAGAACTATACACAATAACTTACACACTAACACTGGCAGGGTGGTTTTACAGCTGGCTAACGTGCAACAACATTAAAAGCTTCCTTTTATATAACCCTATTCAGTTTATACTACACTGGGTGTCAGCTTATGTTGAACAGTGATACTGCTCACATGATATGAAGCCCTTCTGCTTAATGGAAGTGCATTTGTTCCAAACATAACTGTCAAGTCCTGTCGTGTTACTTAGTTTATTATTAGAAACTTAAATGTCAGTTGTGTCAGTGTTTAAAAGTCTCCTTCTTTCGGATTCAAAACACACGTATAAGTATGAAAATTACATTTTCTAATATAATAATTTGTATGCACTGCAGCCACTGGTTGCCAGGGAAGATGTATATATTCCTGGTGGTTGCTAAGGTGGCTACCTGATCGCCATAGTTTGCATGCAAGACACCAATTTGTCTGCAAAAACTACTCACTGGCCGAGAGTGAAACTTCTGCGTTGTGTTGTGTCGACCTTTTCACAGTTTCACAACTGGTCTGCAACTAGTTGGTGAGGGTTTGCAGACAAGTCTGTGTTTTCTTTGTAAACTACAGATGAGCAAAACAATTGCAAGGAGGGTGTCAGTGCAGCGCCATATACGTTTTTGCAACTGATTTCACCTCGTGATTGTCACATTCACTCGGCAACCAGTTATGAATACGTTTTTTTTTCTAGCAACCTGGTGCTGCAGGGAGTTCCTGATATGTCTCTATGCAGACCTGTGTGACTGACATAATTATTTTAGAAAATGTCCTAAACCTAAATGTCCAAAGTAAAAACAAGGACTGACAGCTGTTATCAGACACCCACTAACATTAAGATTTTTCAGAATTTCCACACAAACGTTCCTCCACAAACACCACTGTGCACAGGACACACACACATGGGTAGTTTGGCCAAATTCACTTTGACTTTGAATTTCATATAATTAGAGATTGAAATGGCTCATCTCAGGGTTGACCCAAAAGGAAGCAGCATTCGTTTTTACTGTTATTACTTTTTTTGGTGCCTTATACAGCTGCAGTAACCAGCAGTTAGTATTTCCAGCTCAAAAGAGTTACACTCATTTATCCACATGGCAGAAATGTCACATTATCATTGGGTAGACTTCAGAGAAGCAGGTCAGATACATACATGTTCTAAAGTGAATATAGATGCTTTACCTGAACAACATATCAGACGTGGCATCTCAAATATAGCCTCTATGGTAAGAAATCTCTGGGTTTATGCATTATATATAACTAGATGTACTGCCAAATCTTGTGCACGTGGTGCAAGCACCACAGTTTTTTCCATCAGTATGGTGAGCATTCCTGATTGAAGCCACGAGCACCATTAATATAATATAAAAAGTGAACCAAGTCTGAATAATAACTTGAACATATTGATGCAACCAGGAATTATATGTATCCCATTTCTGAAAAAGGCTTTAGATCTAAGTTTCATCTTTTTGGAAAACCAAACTGTCCCTATGTATATACTTTTAGTAGTTTGGGATATTTAAACTAATACCTGCATGATCCACCATAGAAGATGCTGATCTGTCAGCTAAAAGGAAGTAAGACAGTGACTAAATACATGCTGTGAGAGTGTCTATAACATTGGCCACTTACTGTATTATCACGGTCCCACATTTGATGGCCCACATTTTTACTCAGGAAAGAAAGGGAACTACTAACTAATCATTTTTGAATTAGTGCATGGCAGCAGCAAGAGCAGTCATTAAAATCACACTGCTATTATTCATTAGACAGCACATAGATATCACAGTTTTACTGTTAAACATAATCACGCCCAAGTTTCATTATCCGTGGGAAGTATTTATTATGAAACAATCCTGCAGCGTGCTCTTATCAGTGACTGTAATTTAGTGAATTCATGTTATTGACTCACTAATATTATTCAAGGTCATGATCCGCCATAAATAAAATCCATAAAAAGGAGCCTTGTAAACAACAGTGGACGAAGTTGACTTTTTGTCTTGCACTTGGCGACACAGTAGTTCTCATACATATAAAAAATGATTTATCCTCCATACCATGTGGCAACCTCCTGATGTGAAATCACATTTTCGCACGGATGTGGTTATATTCTTGGACTGTTTACTCCTCGTGCCTCTGGGGCAGAGAGTAAATTGAGGGTAATTATTATTGGGGTATGGAAATGTGGACGGCCTTACATACCCGAGCGTGCCTCACTTACGAGATGCCTCACAAGAACACAAAGCGAGTAACTGACACTCGTCCACATGGGAGTCGCTCTCCCGCTGACCCTGACTGAAATCTGTAAAGTGTTTAAGTCGTTTCACTGCAATGCTACTTTGTGGATTGTGTCTTTTCATTAGGAATGTGGCCTCATCTATTTATATGATAGTCACTTGAGTCATGGTATGTGCTTGAACAGCCTAACCCTAACGACAATGCTTTGCCAACACTGACCCCGACTGCTCCGATTTTTTGTCTTTTTTCACAGTTATTGCCAAAATAATTATTTCCTAGTGTTATTTTAAAATTACTCACCTTATTCTTGTAAGCTTTTATCTCAACAATTTTCTGTCACACCCATGTCCAATCAACTATTTGCTCAGCCAGGTAATATTCTCCCATGCTTCTGTTTATATCACTTGCTTAGTGTTTCTTTGATCACCCTCCATCTTATGAGTAATTTTCTGTGAGTTTTCCGTAGTTGGAGTTTTGGATGATACCATTCTACACACCAAACCAAATCTCATACATTTCATATAGGATGTGCTGTTTTTTTAAAGCTTTAGCCTGCACACAGTTGCTGCATATGTGCATGCCACTTTACAACCCACCTCCACTCCAGGTCTTCCGTTCATGCTGTGTCCGTCTCAATCTGTGTCATAAGTGTTGTCAGTGACACCCACCCCTCCAGCTTTCCATGTGTCCGTGTGAAAGGGCAGGGAGGCCCCAGAGCAGAGCCATGCCACCGAATATAAATGGCTGCAGATGGAAATAGCAGTCTTTGGACTAAAGTGGTCCTTACTGTTTGTTCCCTGCTATTGACTCGACTCTTGTTTCAAATTCTTACAACGCTAAAGAAAACAGCCACTTAAAAGACAGAGAGAAAAAGCAGAGGAAAACAGTTATTGGGAAATATGTCGCATAGGTTGGATAGTCTTAAGCGCCTGAAGATGTTTCACCTCTCATCTAAAAGGCTTCTTCAGTTCTGCATAGTACACAAAGGTTGGAGACAGCACATGCATTTACTAGTAGGGAAACAAAGTAGTCATTTGATTCTATGTTTTTTCAAATACTGCCTAAATTTTTCTGCAGTATTTTTCTGCAGTCTTTCTGACCTCAGTACTGGACACGTGACCAACTATGCATTGGTGTTTTGTCACTAGTTGCAGGCATGTTTTCAAATTTAAGCAAAAACTAAAAGACCTAAAATGTTTCCTATATTTCAGTCTTTTGTGGATGCGCTCTACAGATAAATGGCACAAACCTAAAACATTTATATGTTTGTGCTAGCTTCAAACGTGAGAAGAAGGGTGGAAAAAAGAAAAGTTGTTGCTATGGGATGATACAATGTGAGCTATTCTGTCCCTCCCTTTGAGCAAAGTCTTGAAGTCTGCACATGTGATCTCTCCACGTTGTAACCTACTCGGGTTGCAGTTGAAAGCATGCTTTGGCAGCTTGCATCTTAGCACTTCTCCTTGAAGCTATAAGAAGTTCAAGCAGGAGTCGTAATGATGTCATGGCAGATGCTATAATCGAATGTCCTCCACCTTACACAACATTTGCTATACATTGCTTACAAAATACAACACAAAAACACCCCAAATAAGCCGCATCTGTTCTTGCTGGGGCCATTTAAGTTTCATTGCCTCTACATTTGTGTTATCATAGTGGTAGGTGCTCTCTCTCTTATTAGTATTGTGTCTATCATGATAACCTTCTACCTCATTTTCTATTCTATATTAGGATGACTGATGTCTTGAAATAAGAATTGAAACCACAGAGATGATTATCTTCAACACCGTAGCTAGAACATTAACAGATTTTCTTTCCATTATCAGCCAGGAGCAAGATTAAATCATGTCATCTTCTAGTTCCATATCTGTCTTTGTGCTATGGGCAGCATCCTAGCTGTTCACACATCGAGCTTTGGCTGCTAGAGGAATTTTTCACATTTCTGGCCCATTACGCTCGGCTGGGCCTTGATGAAGCCAAAATTACCTGCTTTAATTGCTGTGTTTTATAGACTGTACATGAGGCTACCCGCGCTAAATACAGCCTGCTTAAATTAATGGGAGCGTTCAGCGTTAGTGCATTTTTAATGAGGAACGGAGGCTGCCAGGATAGTTTTCTATATGATGAGGCACCCACTTTCCCCTTCGTTTGTGACACTGGCACGATGCGTTGTGGCGCCCCAGCACACACCAGCTGGTATCCAGTGTGACGCCAGGAGGAAGCCGGTGCGCCCCACCCAGCAGTGACAAGGAAACAAACAAGGCTCTCTCTTTGAGGCCTTTTTTTTTTCTGCAAGCCAAGCAGTGCGACATAAAACTTTCTGTCTGCGATGTAAATACCCACATTCACAGGCAACCTTTCACACAAATATACATGCATGCACATAGACGGCTTGGTATTTTTCCATGTTCGTAAACGAGCGTGCACCTGTTGTCACTGCAAACACACACGCACACACACGCACGCACACGCATACATACAGAGCTTATCAAAGAAAAACAAGAGTTTACGGCGTTATATGTTATAGGATACAGGGTGTAACCCTGATTTACATTTGTATGTGGAGTGCAATGGAGTACGGAGAGTAGAAACGGCAGTCAGCAGAGAAGATAACCCCAAAACATTAACTCTAAATTTATGCCAGGATCCTATTCCCTCTCACTGAATTAATGCTTTAATCTCTTCCTCTTTGTTGCATGTGTACTTGGGCTCAGTGTGTGTTTGTGTGTTGGGAGGTTGGGGGTGGAGGATTATATTTCTCAGCAGCCACTGTTTTTAGTAGTTCTGTTGGAATGAAAGAATTTACCACAGAAGTCCGGCGCCTGAGAAATTGCACCTTTTTGCCATTTCAGTCTTTCCTCTATTCAAAGTCACACCAATAGTCCCCATCAGTTCTGCTGTCTTTGCATTTCCCCTTCCACAAAGAAATAGCTAGTGTTCTTTTAATGGGAGATTACCTTCAAATGCAAGCTTAAAAGATTATGCGCTTTCATATATGTCTTTGAGGTCCATTATTCGATGTCATTTCTTGAACATTCGGTGCTCTCCCTCACTTTTCCCCATCTCTCCTTTTTTGTATTTGTTCCGTGTATCTTTAATTCACTGCTTTATCTATTCAGATAATAGTCACCTGCTCCTAATGTAAAGCAAGACTTTCTTTTTTCCCCCCTTTTTTTCCCCTCCCACTGGAAAATCTATGTCACATCTGTGACTTAACGTACTGCATCTTTGATCCCTTGGCTCACTCTGCATGCAGTACCACCAACATGTCCACTGACAGACCTTATCCATAATTTATTCCATTCTAAAATGAAAAATCAGACGTATGCCGGGGAATATTCATTTTTCCCATCACCGTCCTGCCACCTGAGTCATCGCTTTATGAATTATTTTGACGATTGGTAATGATGTCCTGTGTTGGTAGGCCATTACAGGAGAGGAACTTAATTCGCCCATTGTTAATTAATTGCTTCATTCGTGGTGGGAGTAATAAAAATGCTATTAAGTAAAATACCTCTATCATTAACCTAACTTTGTTAATATGGGTATCAGTGGGGCTCAATAAACAAAAGCTGTAGAGCCTACTGCTGCATAGGGGTAATTAAAAATTCACTGTCATTAATTATATTGGATGGAAGATTTTCCAATGAGTTTGATTCTAGTTAGCTATTCACGAAGATCTCCATCAGACTCTCAGCAGAAACACTGACTTTTTATCGGTCCTGGGCTTCCTGCTGTTTATCTGCACTGCGTGAGTCTATGCAGGTTTGTGCAAAAGTCTTCAGCATCCCTCATTGTTTTATATTTTACTTCCAAGAAGCCAGACTTTGTTCTGATTTTTAAAGTGGTCTTTTGAAGTTTTTCTTTGAACATTGGCTGCTTTTTTACTCATTTTCAGTCCATTGCTTTCACCCGACCATTTTCAGAGGAATGTTTTTTTGTTTGTTAAGCCACCTAACACTGACCTATGAGTCATTCAAGCATAATAAAGACACCTAACCCAAGAGGTGAAACAGTGTTGTGTCTACACATAACAGACAACTTAGCAAAGAACCAATTTCAAACTGCATCTTTGAGTGCTTTGTTACTAGCGGTCTGTCACAGAAACACATCATTTGTTCCAATTTTTTTGTTCGATCTATGAAAACTGCCAAAGATAACATGAGAAAGAAAACATGGCATGTTGCAGAATAGTGTTTAGTAAGCACTTCAAGGAAAGTGGACAAATGGAGGACAGAAGAAGAGTCCGGCTTATAAAACTGTAGTGGATGGACAGCATCTAAAAGTCTTATCCTAAAGAAACAGGAGGCAGAGGGTGCCAAATTACACAAGAATTGTAACAGAAAATCAGTAGACTTTTCAGTCCAGTTGTACTCTCTCCTGACCTCCTCCAGTCTTGATTTTTTTCTTCAAATTGGAAGAGAAAAAGGTACAACAGTGAGTGTCTACAGCCATCTGTAAAACAAGTTGGAGGCTATTCATAGTTTGAGGCTCAATTTCTGTCAGATTTGGATCCAACATGCAATATTGTGTGCAAAGCATCTGATTAGAAACTGCCTCATTTTTCAGCATGACAAACAGGCTGCCAGTGCAGTAAAAGCACACCTGGATAGAAAACAAACAGTGAAGAAACATCATGGATTGGCCTCCCCAGAGTTCGGACCTAAAAATTATTGAAGCAGTGTGAGATCATCTTGACAGAGAACAGAACTAAAGGCAGCCAACATTGCCAACATTTTTCAAGAAGTCTGGAGAACTACTCTGAAATTCTAACTAAAGAAATTACAAGAAACCTTGCCTAGGGGAGTTCATATAATCTTCATATAATTTTAAGAAGCCAGTAAAAATACCACTGTTTACAAGATTATATTTTATCAGACGAGGTCCCTCATTTGGACAGGGACTGTGTACTACAACAAAAGCCTGCTCGGATGTAATTTGCCAGTAGTCCTTGGACTATAATGGTCTACAAAGTGCACGTGGCAAAAATCTCGCCACCTGCCTATAAAGTCCGTACAAACTCATGTAAAGATATCTGTTTATAGGGATTAATAATTAGATAGTCTGATAGAGCTTACATGTGCTGCTATACACGTTGGTGCTTATTGTGCCATAATGCTCCATAAGACACGGCTTGTTTGAAGGTTTTACCAGATGAAAGACTGGAATTATGCAAACTGCAATAAAATGTGTTTGGTCAAGAGACCATAAAGTAATTCTCAGGTTAAAAATCTGCCATGTCGACCTGTATAAACAGACATGTTTGCGCTGTAGATAAAACCTTGTGATAGCTGTAACATCTTTAGTGGAAGTTTTTGGGAACTGGGTAATTTTCCTAAGAAGCACAACACAGAGAAGGTAGCCCATAGAAGAATGCCATGAAAGAGGTAGCAGGACTTTTAGTTGTAGTGCGTCACTGGTTCACAGTTAATAGGATCTCAGTGGAAAACGTTGACTCAACATCAGTAAGTTCCACAGGTAACATTAATCAGCAGCTGTGCTTCTGGGAAGTAAAAGCACAGTTTTAGTAAAGGCGTAGTAAGGAAATAAGTCTTATTGCACTCAAAGCAAATCATTTTTTCTCAGTTCTCTGCAAACGTACCAGAAAGAAATGAGTGAATTGCCGGAGGAACTCCTGCATTGCATCAGTAAATTGAGATGTGGGCATCGTTGTCAGTGAAGATATTAGCTTAAGAGATTTTTTTCCCCCTTCCATTTGTTTGTTCTCGAGACAGCTCTGACAGCATGACTTCACTTGCACCAGGAACAGGCCTCGAGATTAACATCGAGATTAACATTGCCATCTTAATGCATCTCCAAGCTCATCGTTTTGTTTCTTCTCACTATCCCCCCGTCCCTTTTTTCCCCCCTCCCTGCTTTCTTTTTCCTCCTCCTTTTTCATCCCTGTCTCCATCTTGTCACATTTCTGAAAAACTGGCAACAAAGGCGTGAAATTGATGTGATGAAAAACAACTGGGATATCTCTATGAGCCATTTGCTTTGCCGTTATGGCCACCCTTTCTCCCCTCAGCGTGGCTCTAGGCTTTCTGTTGCGATTGAGGGCATACTGCAAATTAGCCAGCAGCTATCTGAGGTTACCAGCCAAATGCATGGCTGACCTCGCTCCCTGCCAAGCATAGCCCTCCTACCAGCTTTATGCCCAAACTTTGTTTCACTGATGCTGGGCTTTCATTGCCCACTTGTATTTATTTATTTATTTATTTATTCTTTTGCCGTGTTCAAAATTGCGTTACAGACACATGTGAGCCGCAGTATTTATTTACTTTGGCACACCTTTAATAATCCTGGAGCAATTGAATTTAAAGAGAGGATGCGGTGAAAGTTTAGAATACCTAATGTTACTTATGTTAATATAATTCAGAATTGCATTTGCACTGACAAATGGCTGCAGATACTCCAAGTAAGAATAGGATAATAATAAACAGGGATTAATCTTTGCTGTGTTTCATGGAGCTTAGATTGAGTATTATGCTAAAGCCTGCTGGTTATCTTCTTTCTTTCTTTCTTTCTTATATATATATATATATATATATATCTATATATGTATGTATGGCTTCTCTTACAACCAGTAAAACATAAGGTATATGAGAATTAAAAAAAAAAAAACAACTCCCCTCGGTTATGTTCATCCTGACGCCTCCCTCGTGAGCCATGAAATCGGGCTCCGACTTTATCCCAGAGCCTCACGTTTACAAGGAGAGATAAGGGCAGTTCAGACCTATTGTTGCAGCCGGCATGACCCTAAACATAAAAGGCCATCTCGGCCATCTACCATTGTGTGCAGCTACAGTATATATTGAGCTGCATAAACCCATCCTTTTGTGTGAAGTGAAAAGAGAAGGGGCCTCTTAATTAAGCTAGCGAGAACGTAAGTGACTTCCTACGTGCATAAATGAATTCTCAAGGAAGTAACTGTGTCATCCTGGATGTGGATAAATGAATAAGTTGCTGAATGCAAGCGGCAGTAAGTGGGTTAGCATGTAAATAAATGAATAAGTTAGCAAATTATAGTTTAAGTGTGTTAGCATGTAAATAAATGAATAAGCAAGTGAATTACAATGCGAGGGAGCTCGCAGGCTTGAATAAAGATGTTAAGGAAGCGAGTGTCAGCACTGCAAAGGAAGTTATCTCTCTCTTCAGAAAAGCCTGTGAGGACACAGTTGTTCCAAGCACGGCTTGTTGCAGGGCGGCGAGACGGCTACATGTGGCCCGCGCGCGTCATATTTTCTCATGTACAGATGACATGCCAATTACTCCTTAATTACACGCGTCATCTGGACCAAAGTGCCCAATGCCAGTGCTGATTAATCCTGTTTATTGTGGCACTGATGACAGTCCCGGTGGACACGGACGACCACAAAAGCACACAACGAGGGATTATGAAAGGCATCGGGAGAGGAGGCTGCAGGGACAGGGAAGCCAGGGCAAGGGTTGGCTGACTGAGCGGCTGCCTGACACTTCCCCAACGCTGTAAATTTCAACCACTGATAATCAGATATACTGAAAATAAGTGATGAAAATCGCTTTTATTTTCCAGACAGTGGAAACGGCTCGAGGCATAACGACGTCTGAGTGGAAAAACCGAGGAACGCTTTGGTTGCCAAAAACACTGAGGTTGCTTACTCACGAGGAAAAAGCCAGCATTATTGCTCAGCCCGGGCCCTGCAATGTGCTTACACACGCTTTCGTGCTGATGGACGGCTGCCAAGTCATTTGAATATCATGTCCAGTTAAAATCACGATTTTACACACATCAAAACCAATTACTTTCTGTCGTCTTCAAATCCGCATCTCATTATCTCTTAGTTGTTGTTGCTAACGAGAGAGAGCGGGAGAGTGGGGGGGAGTATTTTTGCAACTCAGTTTTACTTCCAAAAATGTGACAGTCGCGAGGGGGCAACGAGGCCATGCTGGTGGCAGCGGGGGCCCGTGTGCGTATATCTGTGTGTGAAAATCTCATCTCATAAACGAACACGTAGGACATGTGAGGCAGATACCTGTCGTAAGCAGAAAGATATCAGACCGTGACTGGAATATGCACGGGATGGGAGTGTAGTAACCACTAGATTTAACCCTGAGATACTGGGTGTGGACAGACTGGCACTGGGAAATCAAGCAGGGGATCGTGAGGTGGCTTATCTTTTAGATGAGAGATGGAACAGCTTCGGAGAGCGCGGGGAGACGGTCGTCGGCCTCCCATCGCTCTGACCCTTTGTCAGGCCGATACTTCCTGTCCCCCCCAATCACGCCTTCCTGTACTTAGGCTTCCATCTTCCTTCCCTTCCTTCCATATCTGCCTCTAATTCATGCCCGTCTTTGTCCAACGCTTTCTATCACTCACAGCAGCTCCCTCTTGCTTTTGTTACTCCCTGTCACACTCTCTTTCAGCGTTAGCTCCATCTCCATCCATCTGCTCCTTTTGTCTCTTTGCTCTTTTTCACTAGGATGCCTTGGCAAAAAATGGGTATTGACTGTGTCTTCTCTTTCCTCTCATCCCTGCTCTTTTTTTTAAAATCATTATTATTATTATTTTATTTCATTTTGTTTTTTAACGTCACTGTGTACCCCACACTACAAGCTCCTTTTAGGAGGTGATGTGAAGACTAGTAGAAATGCACCCTGTAAGGGGAAAAAAAGGTGATGATACAATCAGTTTTATTGTGCTGTAAGGATTTTTTTCAGGCTTGTGGTTATACACCCGGTATGCAGCAGGCTGTATGAAAGAATTGCAATTCGCATGCATTTTTCCCTCTCTCTCTCCGCCCCCCCTCTCTCATATTCCCCCCTTTTCCTTCTCTTTTCATTGCTCAAAATAATTAGGCTGCAGTCTGGACTCAGGGGTGTAACGTTTCTGCTCACGTTTCTGTGATACAAGAGTGAGTTGAAGCACAAAAACCAAAAAAAAACCCGGTTGTGCTGCTCCAGAAATTTCTACCTGTGCGCCACTAAACACGCCCCCCTCCCGCCTTTTCCCCTGATGCTGTTTTAATGTGGAGTTCCACAAGGCGCAGCGCACTTTAGCTGACCTAATTCTTCCTTGGCACTCTTCCAGTGTTAAGAGTTCATAAGGACTGCGCTGTCAAGGCACTGAGCCCTGCCTCTCTATTATTTTAGAAATCAAGCAACATCTGTTGTGCTTTGCCCCCCCCCCCGATCTTTTTGCAGTTTGCAGAAGAAAAAAAATGCACCTACATTTGCCCGCAGCCCAGTGATGAGACCCCGTGAACGTATTTTCACTTTGTTAAACACGATCCAACGAGCAGAAAACTGGCACTCCTGTTCTTCTGTTGCCTGTATGAAACCTAGATTACTGTGCCGCACAGATCCGTTTTTACAGGCCACGGCTTTTTGGCTCACCAGCTTAAACTTTGCATTAAACTTCAAAAACTGCCTTAGCAGATAAACAGCATGACAAGCACTATTTTCACATGCCCTTTCAGTAGGAGAAAAAATAATAAAATTTATATGTATATATATATTTGACTGCAAAACAAGTGCATCTCATTTCCTCTAGTTACATCTTTGGGCATGTGGCATCTGTTTGGATTTTACAGCAATTTCAAAGTTTCGGGGTATGAAGCATTTTAAGCACAGGGAGTGTGCGAGTCTTGTTTATGTGTGCGCGCGCTCGCAACCCAAACCCTCATGGTCCATAAATTTTAATATTCCTTGTGAGTACTATACCCAAGCAAAACACAAAGTGCCTCACAAGTCCCTACACAGAGCGCTAGTTCTCCACCAAGATGCATTTCACACCAGGCCCGTACTTGCAGTTACCCTCTCTCTCTCTCTCTCTCTCTCTGCTGCCACTTTCTACATGCATCTTGCATGACTCACAAGCCCAACAACAGCACCACAACACGCGGCTTTGGAGGGAGTCTACAACTCACTTTGCCATGTGACCGTGATATTATTTGAGCATAGTGGTGGGAGGGGGGCTGGTGATGGTGGTGGTGGTGGAGGAACGGCCGCTGCTGCTTATTCTCCACCTCCTCCTCTCTTCCCCCCCCCCCCCAAAAAAAACAGAGCTGGAGTAAGGAAAAGGGGGGGTGGTCCTGCGCTGCGCCCCAGGCTCCTTTTTTGTGTTTACCAGTCCCTGCGTGGGACTGATGCTATTTTCAATTCCAAGTCTCAGCCATGTCTAACTGGCCCTAGCCTCTTGATGCCATTTGCCTTAATAATATGGGCTGGATGCTCCGTGGGGAAAGTAGCCGCCATCCTGAGAGTGGCTAAATGACACAGTGGAGTTCATTGATGGAAAGGATTACATGCTTGCACGCAGGGCGGCGAGGCAACGGGTCCTCTGAAGGGCACTACAAAGAGAGGCGAATCTTCACAGGGGGAGAACGCACTAGCTTACTGTATGTCAAAGGGGGCGAGCGTCGGCATAATTTGTAGCGTCACACTGTTTATCTCACTTATAATGCATGAGTTGGCAGCCTATGGAGCCTGAGCAGATGTGTGGACATGCACTGCAGTGCTGAGAGGTAAAAGATGAAAACTGTTTTTAAAAAGTTGCCATACATTTAAAACTCTAACCCATTTGTATTTTGTCTTTTTTTTCTGATTTAGCAAAGCCTACTTTGAACGCAACCCAGTGTATTAATTCGACACCCTATCAGAAGCCCATGCATGCACTGTGTATCCATTACATTTCCTGTAGCCAGTTCTGTATGGCATTACATCCTATGTTATTGTAGAGCATTTGACTGTTGCGAAATGTGACCACTTCCTCCTCTGTCCCCTAATAAGGAGAAAACAATATGACTCATCCAGTGGAAAAACGACCCCGTGCACCGAAGATCCGAAAGCACATCCACCGACAGCGCGCCATGCCAAGCATAAGCTGTCTTATTATAGGCCTGAGTGGCACATGAATAGATGCAGCACTCTGCTTTACCTCTGCCCTCAATTAATTCATATGAATCCAGCCACCATGTATTAAAATGGCCAGATGCTAGGATGGATTCAGTTGGGAGCAATGACATGCAACAAAGTGATATGAATCACGCCCCCCCCCCCCCCCCCCCACACACACACACACACACACACACACACACACACCAGACACACACCCACATACCCACACACCCATGGTGTGCAGCAGCACACTCTCAAAGGGCCAGTGACACAATTTAGAGATAAAGCAAAACAAGACACGGCCACTTAAAGTTTAAGTCACAGCTGACGCGGATTTAAACAGGATGCGTTCGGAGTCGACTCGTGATCTTAATTTCACCTGCGGAACCCGTCCATGTAAATTCTCCTCTTAAATAGAAATGTTAATATCAGATTCAATCTAAGACCAGAAATGCAAATAGGAGGCTCTGTTCCACGAGTCAGGCCATGTTGAATATTCAAACAAAGATAATTATCTGTGGATTAGACCCATTTTGGCTTTGATGACTTCTCTTGTCAACTGACGTTTCACTGAATTCCTCTAATCCTTTGTTAAAAAAAAACAAAAAACCCTGTAGTTTGCCTCCTTGTGAAAGCACGTATGTTTCTCATTTAACGGATCACATTGCTTGATTTTTTAGAGACTGGATCAGCGGTCGCTTTTCTTTCTTTCTTTATGGTCCATCTTGAAGTAGGTTAACGCTCAGCAGTTTGCAATATTCAAGCCGTTAGCAGCGGTTTTTTTAGACATGCTATGCATCAAATAGGTGCTGGCAACTTTTCACACTCCATCTTGTAGATTTGGGCCTCTTCCGAGGTGATATCTATAAGAGCAGCTAAACGCAAGGGTGGTGAGAAAGCGAAGACCCCCGGGCCATTCGCGGGAGCAGAATGATTGAACACGTCGTGATGTTGGTCCCGTAGCTCGCAGTGCTTTGGCCCGACTTTCTCCTCTGACGTGGGCTACTAAACATCACCTATTTCTCATTCTGCACAAGCCTGCGTCAGTCTCCCCCCGTACTTAGCCATTCATTATCAGCTCTCTGCAACTGAAACAAAAGCTGTGGCATTTCAAAGATTACCTGTACTTCAGTAGGGCTGTAGAGCCCCGTTTTCCCCCCCCACCTCTTTTGAAACGACTCCTATATCTACAAACATCTCCACCACTGCATACATAAACAGCCAGCCTACAGCAAGAAAGTGTTCGCAGAAAAAACAACAACAACAAAAAATGAATCAAAGGCCATTCAAGAAAGAAAATCATAGTACATCTATATTTAGCTTCTGTAGTCTTAATTGGCATGAAGAGTACAATCAGATAAGCCATTTGACTGTGACTCACATGCTGCTTCAGGAGAGGGAGAAATATCATTTACCGGCTTCGGTCTCTTACCAAGGTTTGTTTTTTGGTGGGTTTTTTTTGTAAACCATGAACCTTAAGGTGTCTATCCAACCGGTATCTCCTGTCATTGCACTAACAGACATTTGTTAGACACACACAAACAGTGTCAAGCCACTTCATCTGCACGTTTTGTTTTTTTCTTTGATCACAGAAGGACTTAAGTCCAGGTCGTTGAGCGTTTTATCCGTGCCGCACTCACAAAGCCGCCTACCTTTACTCTCCATGTCACTCCCATGTTGCCCCTATATTACTAACTGTGTAGCGCTGGTCCATCTGGGCTCTGTGAGGTCACTGCACACGCCACCTGCTCCGATCAGGTTTCGCCTTGGCTCCTGGTTGGCATCTCTGGGCACACGTGGAGAGGCAGATGTATAGATTTAGTGGTACACATGCCCTCACATGCCTATAAGCGTAGCATACACACACTCATATGGGATGCACGCACACACACACGCACCCTGAGCATACACTGGTTTTCCTTGAACATAATCGGTGCAGTTTACAATTTGCATTTCCAGCTTTGTGTGCAATTTTGTGTTTAACGAGATTTATTGTATGTGGATCGCTAATATTGGGAGGCAGCTGCTCCTTGCATGCAGGTTGGCTTAACAGACTTACAACGCGCACGCACACACACACACACATGCACACACAATCGGATAGGGGATGAAATATCTCGTCGAGCGAGTTTCTTATTGCAGAAATGTATTGTCAGAATTGAAGTTATTTCCCGAGAATAATATCCAAACAAGAAAATGCTTACATCTTAACAAGCGCTATTTGTTTACAGTCTAATGCAATAGTGTGGGTTTGTAATAGCATATTTCATTAAAACGCTGAGAAAATTCCCGACTGACGCTTAACTCCTGACGGCTTCAGTGCAGAACTGAGCTGTAATGGATGATGAAAGGGAGACAATAACATTTAGCACACAGTGAATTACTCCTGCTGAATTCCTGTCAGTGCTCCAACAGAAAAACCACTCTGTTTGAAATGTCCACAAAGCTTTTGTTTTTATTTTACCAAGGCACTGTTGCCTATACACCTCTTGTTTACACTGTATACATGGTTAATACTGCCACCTGTCCTTTTCTTTATTGCCTCCGAATGGACAAAGAATTACTTTCCAAAAGGCAGAATTACCTTCTTTGTATTATATATTATGTGCCAAAAAAACAAAGCCGTTTTTTCTTTTTTTTTTCCATTTTTTTTTTTTACAGTCATGAAAGAACAAACCTATTTTTGAATGTAAAAGGAAGGATTTCAAATGATTTAACCCCCATATTTACAAAAAATAATGCAAAGTAATGCTTGTGATTGTTGAATTGAATACTCTGTTTGGATTTGATGACATCACCACTTTCACAGCTGCCTGACCCGGTTGAAGATCTCACAGCTAATTAGGGTAATTGGTCAGTAATATGATTAAGTGTACAAAGAGCATGGCCGTGAGTCTTTAAGTAAACACTGCAGTGTTGATCTGTGAATATCAGCCACTGTGCATTTTCACACCACATGCTGCTGAACCTCTGCACAGTATTGTTGCATTTTCTTTCTTACTATTTATGTTTATTTTTATACCTTTAGCTTAATCTTTTGAACACATGTAGAACTGCAAACCATACATGACTGCACTGCATGATAAATGTTTGGTAATGACAATAAAGTCTAGTCTATTCTACGAAGTAAAGACGGGAACAGTTTATCACTCTGCACAACCAAAGAGTGCAGCAATTTCAGAACATTTTCAGTAATTCAAACATTTAAACATTCTAATATCATTATTATTATCCCCTAATTATAATTCCATTATTGGATTTAGCCGGCAAGACCGAAAGCCAATTTTTTTTTATGGCTGCGTTGCTGCATGAAGTCGAGAAAAACCTCTGAGAATCACTGTCAGTGAAGAAAGAAAAGAAAAGAAACACATAAACAAGGTTGAAAGGACAACACGCGCAACAGCCTCATTTAAAAATGTACTCTGAGGGCATCAGGAAATCATCCTGCGTTATGATGGTTCAGGATTAGAGGTTCTTTCTGAAAATCATGGACACTGCATCCTCCAACCCGAAATCCTGCAGCTTTGTTATCTTGATGTAGGTGTGCATGAGCATGCACATCTGCGAGGGCACCATTAACGCTGAACAGTCTCTGCAGGATTCGGATCAGCATGTGCTGCCGACTAGATGACATATCTTTTAGGCAGAGACTGGCTTATTTCAGTAAGACGGTGCCAAACCACATTCTGCGCATATCACAGCAGCATGTCTGCAGGGGGAAAAAAGAGAGCCAGGGGCATGGGGAGGGGTTGTAAAACGGGAACAGATCAGGCTGAGAAAGTACTTTAAATGAACAATCGTTTCATGCAGCAGAAAATGCAATATGTTCTTTGCTTATTGTGGAGAAAAAAAAACTATAATTACAAAGCTGAAACTTAATATGACAGATTGCACTGGTGCTTAAACTCATTAAATTGTGCTTTACAGTGCTGGTGAGACATCATTTGACTTGTGCTTTCTCCATTACATGGTCTCCAAGTTTTCCTGGAATCAGTGATACAGTTACTATTAAGTTGCTGCAGAAGAATTGTAATATCAATATGCCTTGCACATTTGCAAACAAACTGAGATCACGAGGCTGAGACACAAGTTCACATTCAGAATCTTACTGATTTCTTTCTAGTTAATCTTCCAGTAAAGCAAGTAAATTGAATTAAGGACTGCTCTTTTTAGTCTGTGCAAATCCCACGAACCACCCTTCTTAATCTATTTTCATAATGCCCCCCCCCCCGGCATATGGATAGATGGGTTTTGAGTTTGGCATTTTTTGCAGTGCACGGAAAGGATTTTACTATGTGCGCAGCCAGACCCCGCCTGCTCAGCGCGCGTCACTGGCGAGTAGTGTGTGGACGCGGAGTCACTCCCCTGCCTACTTTTAATAGCTTTGTCATGTGATGGAAAGCAGTTGTAAGACAGGTGCCCTCGGTTCATTCTCGGCGAGGGGCAGCAGTTGCCTCTGTGAGAGCGAGTGGGAAGCGTGTGTGGATTTCCTTTTTTTTTTTACTTGGTTTCTTCCCCCCCCTTTTTTTTCTTTTTTTTTTTTTTTTCTTTTTTGTTTAATTTTTCGGAGCGTCATTCAGTGGCTGGATGGCGTGGGACAGGTGTAACCAGGACTCGGTGTGGAGAGAATTAGAGGTGAGCGCATCAAATAAAATCCGGCTTCTTTCATCTATCTAGCCCTCTGGACTTTTTTTTCTCCCCTCTGGAACGATGGACAACACTGGCACGATGATCTCCACATAAGTCTGCACTCTCTCACTCTCTCCCCCCCCCCCCTCTCTCTCTCCTCCTCTTCCTCCTCCTCTGTTGCCGGTGCTGTTCGTGGCTTAGTGCGCGTCTGGACACGGTTGAGGATGCGAGGGATATACGACACGGGAATATATGACAAGTGGAGGGAATGTGCGGAATCTCCCTTTTCAGCCCAGTTAAAGATGTAGTTGTTGTAACGCGTGCACGGGCTCGGGACCATTGCTCTCCACGTAGGATCCCTGTTTAGTCGGAGCAAGTGCTTGCAAGCTGGCGGATATCTTTCCAACCGCGGACTGTACGCGCTCCGGTGCCGAGAAGGTTTTCGTGCCGAAATGACTGAAATGTCTCAAAGTCAGGTATTTCGCTGACGCATGAAATCCAAAGACGAAAATAATCCCTTTGATGTGCTGTGTCCAGATAGCCAGGTGATTTTTTTTCATAGGCAAGTGCAAAGGTTGTCCACACTGACGCACCGGGTATCTGGCATTGCGCAGGAGCATGTTAATATTAACGGTACCGGTACCACGTCTGTGTGCCAACATTCCTGCCGGAGGAATGCTGCCCTGGCTGGACGGCAACATCGCGTCCAGCTAGAGTAGATCATTCCGTGTTCTTGCGAATTTATTTACAACATTCTGCTGATTTTAAACGCTTCACCCAAGTCATTAGCTCACTATCGCTCCTGTCTTTTTTTATGCAGCTTACTTTACCTGGTTAAAGCGCATGCAGACAATAACGCACATCAAAAGGATACTTATTCGTCCCCCCTTTTTTTACCCCTTAATCTTCCGAGTCCACCCAGCTTGTTATACAGAGGTACTTGTCTGCGTTCATTATCTCAGTGATGCCTCAGAGAGGGTTTTTCACAGTAACTACATGACTGCAATCCGGCTGCACGGCTGCGATTTTGTGGTCTGCGTGATCAGATTATGAGAAAGAAATCAGCTCTTATCTAATTAAAATGCGGCTCTGTGTGTACGTGTGTTTGTGTATCTGTATATGGACGTGTGTGTGTGTGTTTTGCAGACCGTTTTCGGGATTGTTCGTTATTCGGACACCTTCCTTTGCACTTACTTCCAGGTACGCTCCAGGAGAGCATCGTTTTTTTCTTTTCTTTTCTTTTTTTTTAGACTGCGATTTTAGTTTCCACTCTCAACCCTACCAATGTGCGCTTCCTCCTTCAGCCGATCGATGCTGTTAAAAAATGTATGCACGTATTAAAGCCCTGCTATTTAACTGTCAATCAGCGCCGCGCTCCTTACTTTAATAATCTCTCTAGCAGGTGCTTTTATGCGCGGTGCGTGCGTAAATCACCGGAGCGCTGTGGTGCACCCTGACTGTCTGTCTGGCGGCGCTATTTCATTAGTTCGCTAAGAAATCCATAAGATAATTGAGCACAGGGACGTCCATCCTCTGAATATCCTAACGGCTTTATTGCCATTTCTTCATTCCGTGTCTTGTCTGACTGGATCAGCTGGGGGTGGGGGGAAACCTAAGACGCAGTGAATCTGTCCTCCTCTTCGCAGTCGCAACATAACGGATTTGTCTCATCACGGTCTTAAGTCATCGTGTATTCGTGTTGGTGCGTTTCCGAGGACAGATAAACTGTGACACCGGTGTCTGGGCGGTTTTTCCTTCTTGGCACAGCATCCGTCTCTCAGCTTTGCCCTGAGCCGAACCCGACTCTCACCCCTCCTCAGGCTCCGGGCCAAACACATCCGGGCTTCTTATGTCGTTCTTAAGGCCGGCGTTAATACATAAACAGACGCGTTGTCAAGGACTGTGTGTAGACTACAGTATGAAGCTGGTTTCACAGGCTGGGTTCAGCATTTGCATAGTCAAAAGTGTAAACATGCAAACATCCCCCGCTCTGGGGGATTTTATTTTTTTAATTTTTATTTTTCCTTTTTAATGACCACTGACTCTCTGGTTCATAGTTTGCCCCAGAAGAAGCAGACTTTTGCTTGTTCAGCTGCTGGTTCAGGGGGGAAACAAACTCACACACCCCCACATCTGATGATTTGTGTGTGGCGGAAGCTGTAACATCTTCTGCATACAGGACACACTGGATAGATTACATAAAAGTGGCTGGTGAATAACAAAATGTCAACAGGCAGCATTTAGTAGCGGGGAGGCCGTTACCAGTGGCAGTGTAAGCAGCACACTGGGAGGCTGAAGAGAAGCTGAGTGGAAACAGGTTGTGGGGCTTGCACATTGTTGTGCAAAAACAAGCCCGTCAAAAAAGCTGTTCCGTTACTTATCGATGGAGCGACAGTGAGAGAAGTCATGAATTCCAGCTACTTAGTGTGTCACATGAAAGTGGCAGATCAGCAGAGGCACCCAGAATGATCAAATGAGGGAATTAGAACGTGAATTGCCACTAAGACGAGAAGCTCGGGCTCATAATACAAATGTATGAGTTCCCCTTGTCATGCCCAGATTACCAGTCCCTCTATTCTTTTGCGGGATGGCTCAGATAATTCATTTTCTGATTTGCACATGAAAGATCTGTCATTTCTGTCTAACCATCCATGATGTTTTTCTTTTTAATCTTTTCTCCAGTGTGCTGCCTTGGTTGGTGAAGACCAGCCCCTCTGCCCAGACTTACCTGAACTTGACCTCTCAGAGCTGGATGTCAGTGACTTAGACGCAGACAGTTTCCTGGGCGGCCTCAAATGGTACAGTGACCAATCAGAGATCATTTCTGCTCAGTATGGGAACGAAGCGTCCAATCTTTTTGAGGTAAGTACATAAATATCACAAATCCAACTATTAACGGCCTTTATTAATGTCTTTTTCATTGTACGTGAATTATTCATAACACGGCTAGCAAAATGCCGTGGGACATTTTGCATCCATGGTCATTTCATTATTTGCTCTCCGAGGGGTCAGCACTGAGCTGGGATAAAAACACGGCCAGGCTATCGCATTCTTGAATGCAAGCCAAACACAATGCACAACTGTTGCCGGTTTACAAATACGCTTTTTGCAGGAGGAGTCGGTGTGAGGAACGATAAGCCCGAAAGGACTTTTGTCCCCTTTTTTGGACCCTGGCCGTGACGGGAGACAGCCTTATCAAAACCTGGAGCATTTATTTCAGTTCAGAGTTGGTAATGCGGCACACATCTGAAAGAACGCGTCCGTAGTAAATTTATAGTCGGGGCCGCTGTGTTGCAAAATGCTTCTCAAAGGTTGGAGTGTAAAACTTTAATCTTTGCCCCGCTTCACTTCTCTCCCCCTCTCCTTCTCTCTCTGTGCACTTCTGTCCTATTCTTTCTATTGGACTCTCTTTCTTTTCTCACCCGGCGACAGACGTCAGCGGGTGATGATCTGGCCGAGGCCATAAAGCCATTGGTCTTGGGACTGAGTTCCAGTCCCCAGTTCATTATAAGCCTTTATCAGTGCCAGAGATAGACAAGAAAGACTGAGATTGGATGCTTTAGCCTCGCCTCAGGAGGAAAAACCCCATCTGAGAAGGCAGTGCATGTGTGTACCTGTAGCGCAGTCCTGTAGTCACACTCCCCGGGTCTCTGTTGTGTGTTTTGTGCGGCTGTGCGTGTCCTCAGTGGTCTTGCAGGCAACAGTTGATAACAGACTAAATTCTTTCCAGCACTACTACCACCACCACCTTTATATCACCAGACATTCTACCACCGTGGACCACCCCAACACACACGCACACACACACACACACACACACACACACACACACACACACACACACACACACACACGCACACACACACACACACACACACACACACACACACAAAGGGGGGTGGTGGGGTCTTAAGTACTAGCTGGTGTGACTGTGGCTCCTCTGTCGTCTGAGAGTGATATGGCTTGCAGCCACCGAGTGGCTCAGGGGATGGATAAAAATACCAATGAGAGTGTATATGTGTGCGTGTGTGTGTCGTTTTTAAAACACAATGGAACTTAGCACCCACTGAGGACCCCGATGAGGGAACTAGCTCCGAGCGAGAAGCTGTGACTGACTTCCACTGTGAGCCTGAGCTTGTATTTGCGTGCCTACAAGTGCACATGCTCCCGCACACCCACGGCACGTGTCCGACAGCGCGTGAACGCCGTACGTCGCAGTAAGCGGGTGATGTTTTCATGCGCTCATCAAGCCAGCAGCTATTGTTTTATGCCAAGAATATGGAAGGGCTTCTAATTAAGCAGTGAAAACTGGGGTTTCAAAGCAAGTAATACATTTCCCTGACCAGGGATTTTTCCATCTTTGGAAAGTTTCTAGTCACCATATGAAGCACTCAGTTCATCATACTGCAGGACCCAGTTAATCCTACTTAATCTGACAGAGGAAAGTTTGCTGCTCGGCAAGGATCAGAAGGCTGGGGGCTGCAGCTGTACTTCCTGCACCCCACCCCCCACCCCCTTGATTGGCTTCAACACAGAACAGAGAACCATCCAGTGAAAAGTTAAAGATTAGAGAAATTGCTAATAACTGGCTAGATTTCAAGCCTGTAATTGTGTGTGTGTGTGTGCGTGTGTGTGTATATATATATGTACATATATATATATATATATATATATATGTACATACATATTTTTTAAATGTATTTTTATTTTTAATGCATGTTCCTCTCCTTCCAAATAAATAAACCTCACTCACTGAGTCAGGCTATATGTGCAGGTAGCAGATTATCAAGGCTGTCTCCAAAAACGTGTAACAGCTGGGTGCAGCTGTCAAGCTGAGGCCCCTCTTTTTAAAGTTTACTCCCTGGAAGTTTGAACCTGCATTCAGTTGTTAAGTGACTCAGCTGCTGAAACGGGGTTGCAGCTTTGACAGAAAGAAAAACATGCCGCTGTTTCTTTTGCACCGGAGCGTTTATTCCGGTTGCATTTTAATGCGACGCAGTACAGTAGCAAATGAGTAAACAGGGTCTGACTTGACAGTTGGGACAGGAAGTATTGCATCATGGAAATCATTGGGCCATTTTCACGCAGGCAGTGGGTAACGTCGCCAGCTTAAAGTAGGTTCGAGTACAGCAAGAGGTTAAAGTGATGGCGGTCCTTCTTTTACAAATACAGTGGGTCCCTTTTACACAGCTTTATCTGGAGAATCTAAAGAAGCCCAAGCTAGGGTGTGCAAAGAAACAAAAAAACAACAAGAACAAAAAGTGGCATTTGAACAGTCGCCATTGCTGTTGTCATCACCACTAACAGGTCTCCTATGTGCATGCCTGTCTTTTAATGTGACTCTGTGCATTTCAGGCTAGTGCCATGCTAACTCTTTCCACCATAACACCACATTTGAAGACCTCCCCTGTACCATTAATGACATGCTTTGACTCATTCGTGTATATCAATCAAGACTTGGTTTGACGACCATTAGAATAGTTTCCAGGTTTTTCAAAGGGTAGCTGCATAGCCAGAGACCACCCTCTGATGCACACGCAGTCATTTTGTTCTATAAGCAGGCCTGAAACATGACAGAAACCGCTCAGTTCAGAACAGACCTTCAATGGTTCCTCATAGTTGGCTTTCAAGGGGTAAAGAGTTAAAACTGACATGTGGCTTTTACTGGGTTGGTTACATAAAAAGAGTGCATCCCTTTGAAGGTCTTTATTTTCTTATTAAGGGGTCGATGGGAAGTGTTTGCACACTTTTTAAGCAGCATGTGTGTGTAAAAATACTTTGTCTGTGTCTGTTTCTGTGTGTATATGCGTTCTGTTCTGGGAACAGTGCTTGGTATTAGATCACAAGCTGTCCCCTGGCTGGCCTTTTGCTCCTTTCCCTGCCACTGTCCCAACTGTCCCTGACACCAATGTAGAGAATGATACACCCCCACCTCCCCTCTGTAACACACACACACACACACACACACACATATAAAAGCTATTGCTCCTGGCCCGGCTTGTTTGACACCTCTTCAAAACGGGCCGACTGTGAAAGTCCACGGTCTATTTTGGGCTGCAGTTGTTGAGGGGTAGTTACTCCAATAAGTTCCCAATGTACTGCCAAAGATAACAGCATAGAAGTGTGACCCAGTGTCTTTGGAACCACAGGTCTCTACTCAGATTTCATGTCAACCGTTTGAGTGATGGAAATGTGTCACACTGGTCTGGGCTTAATTCAAATTCCACTGTGGACGTCCTAGCGGCGGTCCCTCAGGGACGTGGGACGGTCACATCACATGTATGCATGGGAAGGCATTTACAGCTGTTCTCTGCTGCGAGTCAGCCTGTGTTATTATGAAAGAAAACTGGCTCTGAATGCAACTTTTGGCTTGTCAGGGCTGCCTATACCTCGATACGTGTGAGATGCGCTTATGATAGATGGACAGGTGGAAAGACAGGACAAGGGTGAGATAAAGAGTGAAACAAAGAGGAAAGAGCAGCAAATGACAGGACAGATGCAGAGGCATGGGGACAGATGGATGGTGAAAACGTATAGAGCAGGAGGGCCTTGGGCTTGTGCCAGCCCGAACCAAAGCCCCTGGATTGGAAGTAAAATGTTATGGGCTTAGTATGTAGTAAAATAAGAAGCCGAGGCTTAAAGCATTATTCAGATATCATACAGAGACGTGCCGTGAGAGCATGCATGTGGGCCGTGTCACGTATGAAAACTCTTTATATTACTCCAACAGGATGCTGTGTGTTCA
Organism: Perissodus microlepis; assembly: GCF_051167445.1. NCBI lineage: Eukaryota > Metazoa > Chordata > Actinopteri > Cichliformes > Cichlidae > Perissodus > Perissodus microlepis. The sequence goes on along the minus strand of NC_140463.1, from coordinate 38,029,415 downwards.
GAATGTGTGTGTGTATGCGATGGCACTCGCCTTCAAAAGGCATTATGGTGCTTTGTCTTGTTTTGTTTTTGCCTTATTGGACAGATGCTCAGGCGCTTATTCTTAAGTAAAGGCAGATTAGATTGATTGGGTCATCTTTAGAAGGCTTTGATAAAACATGCTGTGATGAAATGTTTTCCTCAAGCAGCCCTGCCTACTTGTGTAAGCACAGATTAGCTCACACACTTGTTGGCGTTATAGCTCCTGTGAGCTGAAACAGGAACAAGCACAAAAAGCCATAGACCCTCTGAGAGGAATTGTCACGCCCACACACACACACACACACACACACACACACACACACACACACACACACACACACACACACACACACACACACACACACACACACACAGCAGAGACCCTTATTGTCCCTGTTCCTACTCCCTGCTGAATGCCGGTTGCGTTTATTTTGCAAATTTATGCTGACATTTGAGAGTACACCACCCGCATCAGTTCACTGCTCCAGCAAAGGGTGTATGAATTATCATATTCCTCTGTATAATATGATTTTCTCAAGTGAGTCTTATTAGAATACACCATACTTTCCTCATCTCGAGTTCCCTTCAGTTTTACTGTGCCGAGACATTGTTTGCACTGTCTGCTGGAAGAAATCCTCCATCACTGTCGAGCTGAAGGCAAGCCGCGGCTTTCAGGCCCGCAGCTCTGCTGTGCCGCTCCGTTTCAAGACACATAAATGAGAGGGAGCGCAGACAAATAGGCTCAGATGTATAGTAGAGAGAGATGCCGACATGGGTTGTCCAAGCCTGTGTCATCTCGGAGCATCTGTCAGATCTACTCCACAACAAGAGCTCTCAACCCGCTGCCCCATAACACTGTAGGCTCCCTTTTCCGCCTCTCTCCCGCTCTCTGTCTTTTCACTCCCAGGGCAAGGCATTTGTCCCTGGCTCATGGCAAGTTGGAGCAGCAGTGGCTAAACAAATATATTCTGGCCCCCCAACAGTCGCTTCTGGAAGGAAAGGCTGGAAGGGAGATGGGAGCAAAGGAGGAGGGGAAAAAAAATAAAAGGATAGTAAGCAGAATGGTGAATATGGCCAAAATAAAGTCCCCACAGGGAATGTTTGGAAAAAGAGCAAGGGAACATCTTTGGGTCTGGTGGTGGCTGCTTGGCTTCCCTGTCTAGTCCCCCCTTCCCTCATCTCTCTCTCTCACACACACTCAACACATATTCCCACTGGGCCACTGCTGCTGATTGAGGCATGGTTTGGTGTTCCTGCCCCAGCTGATCCCATGCCCCAAGTGGATACCCATCTCTCTCATCAGAGCGGAGCCTTCAGTGTGTGCATGTGTGTGTTTGTGTCTTTGTGGAATTGAGACGCTCAATGCTAAGATCAGATAGTGGGGGGTTTTTTCTGGCCAGACACATCACGTTAGACACTTGCTTCCTGTCTCTGTGTCTGTGTGCGTGTGTGTGTACTGGGTGAAAATGACTATTTTTAGTACGTGGGGTAATCTTCACTAAGAGCCTTTCAGGGCTGTTTCACTTTAACCTGGCCAAAACACTAAGCCAATAATCCCCACCCACCGACTTATACTCTCACTCACACAGCAACATGTCGCGCCGATGCCGCGCGATAAGGCCAACTTTCCTTGTATTATTTAACAGTGTACACTTTAGAGTGGAAGGAAGATATATAAACAGGGATTCCTGGAATGCTTTTATACTCTTTCTCTAATGCAACAAAGGCGGGAAGTGCAGGCTCCTCCTGGGCAAAGAGATAAAATGAGCTGATCAGACTGATAGGGAGAGATGAGCAAGGGTAAGAGAGAAAGCACTAGCCAGTAATGAGAAAGCAATATAAAATAACAGAGTGGAATGGGGGGAAATATATATAGAAATGCTGAGAAAGAGGGGAACAGCATGGAGACAAGTCTTCAATCAGTGCGTGCCACGATTTGGGGTGAAACGCTGTCAGTTTTGGACAAAACGCTGCTACCTGTCTTCAGCAAAGGCCTGCTTATATTTCTATGCTGGTAAACCCAGCAGTTGTAGAAGTCTTCTACCCCGTTAGTCTGCCATATTCTGTCAGGCTCTGCTGGTTGTAACACGACTTCCACACGAACTTGCACGACAGGTTAGTAATGAAATAAAAGCAAGTTTCCGTGTTTATGAGAGAAAGTGCTCTTTGATAAACGTCTATTTTGTTGTTGTTGGTATACAGTTTAGGTAAATGCATTTGTCCGTGTCTTATTGCAGTCTTGCACTGTACATGTGAAGGTTTTCCCTTGTTTGAGAGTCGGTTTGTAAAAGCTGGAGGCAAAGAAAAAAAAAGAGGAAAAAAAAAACCCTCCCCATTTGAAAGGAGCTTTATTATGTGCACTGCATGCTCATAGCTCCAGCTTATTCCTGAAGCATTTAAGTCTGCACAGGCCTCAAATAGTTCAAGAGGCTCTCGGAGGCTCTGCAGATGCATGAGTGACTCGATGCTTGGATGACTCACTTGCTGCCCAGTCAGTAGCTGCAGTAGGAGCTGATGCTTTTGCAGACATTTTGTCAGCGCGGAGGGAAAAACGCCGCTTTTTGTTTGACTTTTTGAAAAGCAAAAATTGAGCGTATTAAAATGTCATTTGGATTAGACTGAGACTTAAGAAGGAGACGTCAGTCGCGGGGGGGTTAGCTGTGTCAGAGATGGATGTAGAAACGGGCTGGGTGTCTCCAAAAGAATGGGGGTCATGGGTTGCAGGTGTTCAATTCAAAATTACGATGTACGTGTAAGCATTATTATTACATGGCACAAACACATTGAAAGCAGACTCCATTTAACTGTAAAATATGTGTTTTGTGAATTTGTGAAGTGGTGTATTTGGGATATATCTGCTGGATGTGTCTGCCATGATAGTGCTGTTGACATCAGGAAGTCAACGGCTCTAAAATTGTCTGCTTGTTGATCAGCTCTTTCCAGAAACCCATTTTCAGGCTATACACTGGCTTGCCAAACCTCTTTTCATATTGCTGTGGGCTTTGTTGTATAATAACTCGATGGGCAGATAGGGAAGGGATTTCGAGTGTTGGACGCTTGTCATCAAGTGGTCAACGACCATTGATCATTCTGTGTTTGGCAGACGTTACGCACTCTACTACTGGGTGCAGGTGTGTCGGGTCTGCTCGGCTAAATGTAAACTGTCACGGGCAAGCCTATCCATTCAAAAAGGCAACATGATCAGTATTCCACAGAGAATAGATCCCAGATTAAGATGAAATTCAGCTCAGAATTCGGCGCTGGCAGCTACAAAGAAAGACCGTGAGAGCTTTCATGCCCCCACACATTCCCAACCCCTCATCCTTTCTCATCGTATCCCTGCCTCACATCGATGGGTTGGGATTGTATCGACTTACGTGCACCGTTCCTTTGATGTTTTCTTCATTTCTTTGCTTGTAAAGATGGGCGCATCCCCACATTGTTACCACTCACCCAACGTGCGAGAGCTCGTGCAGCCCTACATGCTCGACCAGACGTGCAGCCCGCACACACACGGCAGTGGAAAGTGTGCGAGGCCAAAAAAAAAAAAAAAGAAGAAGAAGAAAGAAACACTCAGATAACACGCTCGCAAAGTCACGACACGGATAAGAGGCGCACACGCCGCAGTGGCAGCTTTCTACCTGAATCCAAAAGCGACGAGGCGCCGGCTTGCACGCACAAGCAAAAATCAAAGTGAAAGATAATGCGTTTATTTAGTAATCAGCAAATAGCTTTATGCGGCGGTTAAGTGGCGAAGCCTGCGAGGCCACGATAAGATCGTTTGCTTTCAGGTGTTTCCCTGTCGTGCCACATATGGCATTGAGTGCAAATTGAATAGGGTGACCTTTTTTTGCGCTGCGGAATCAAATTGACTGCATTTTTCCCCTCCCAAAAGATTGGGCCTTTTTCAATTACCATAAATTTCCGATATAGGGTCCCCTGTCGCGTGTACAAACACGCGCACGCAAAGATGCTCAGCGGGATAGTGACACAGGAGCACACCTCGAGGCGTCTTGTGGTTTGAAAACGCTGCAGACGACTATATCTTGTCCACTCCATCCTGGTTCTCCTCGGGTTGGCGTCTTTCCGAGGAAGACATTACCATGACAAATGAAACGCCACGAACTCTCGATGGGCTCGGCAGGGCCCGAAAGGTCAGGGAGCTGCATTGTGAAGGTGCACGTGTGTGCGTGTGTGTCTAAAGGTGGTGTCAGAGGAGGATAATAACATTGAGTCTTCTTTGCAAAAAAAACAACAAACTCTGGTTCGTTCTCAAATCTGTGTAAATGTCAGAACTGAAGTGGCCTGCATTCTCTTTGTATGTAATTGTTTTATGAATAGCTGCACTTGACAGCCGATGACAGATTTGCATTCCAGCCAGGAAATGTAGCGGCAAGATGGACAGTGGAAACACTGTGTCTGCTTCTTTTTTTTCTGCCCCTCTCTGCGCTCACTCTGTCCCCCCTCCCTGTGTTCCTCCAACACATTATCAGCAGTGTAACAGTAGGTTCAAAGGCCCCTTGCTTAGTAGTGCACATTCAGAGCTGCTGACTTAAGCAAATAGCTATTTGCATGCCATTAGGAGGAGAAGGGGGAAAAAAAGCAGAGAGAAGCACCATTCCTCATCACATCTCTGCATCTAGCTGAATATTCCTTATTTGAAGCTCCAAATCTCTGTTTTGCTCTCCCTCCTGCTGTGGCCGTCAGAGCAAGGCACAGTCAGAGCAATCACAGCAATCAGTGTTTCCACATGCCAAGCCGATTGGGAGGTAGCTGCCAAAACAAAAGAGTGTCCAATCATTATGATGGTGTGTGATTTGGTGGTGTTAGCAAACGGTTGCTTGGACCATCTGTTGGATGGCTGTAGAAGGAAAACAACAGCAGCTTGGGGCAGGACTGTAGATGGGGAGGCTGTACCGGGACAGACCGGAGCCTCCTGCGAGCTGTTATTTGGTTAGCTGTGCGAGAATGTGTGATATGTAGACGTGCATGCGTGCGTTTTACGACGTGTTTAGATAGAGGTTACTGGATTATTTTACGGTTGTGTCATAAATAATGTGTTTCGACTGCAGTTTGCATTGTCTCTAGAGGTGCTTTTTTTTTTTTTTTTTTTTTGCAAGATTGCAAATCTTTCCGGGTCACGTGCGCTTCTGCGAAAAAGCACAAACCCCGAGACCGCGTGACCCAAAGTTAGACAGAAAGGGCTTGACGGGTCTGAAGGCATGTGACAGCTGATCTCAGCAGATGTGTGACAGAGTTCAGGTGGTGAGTTTGAGCAGCAAGGTTACCAGTCAAAGGATTTTTTTCCCCCGTCACAGAACCAGAAAGAACAGCACTGCTAACATCCCTTGGGTAGGTGTCACAATCGGATCTGGCCTGTGTCAAAAAGTGTAACAAGAGTTCTCTTTCTCTCTTCGGCTCACTCTGTCTCACACACACACACAAACGCAGAGAAAGATATCCCCTCTTTTCACTTTCCCTTTTTCCTCTCTCATTCCCCCATCAACTCATCTGATAGTGCTGTAACAGTCTCAAATGGTTCCCTGGAGATGCATCAACTCCGCGCGCACACACATCCTGTTCCTTATTGATGGCTCGAACCGTTTCCTCGCTGATTTATAACTCACGTAGCCTTCTAAACCCGGATAGGCATCTGGCATCTAAGCAGTCGACTCCTGTGACATCACTCTGTCATTTACAGAGATGCCGTTTTTGTTTAAATGGAAAATAGTGACTTTGTGCCCGATAAAAAAGGATTATCCAGACCAGTTATGGAAATACAGCTAAGTAGGACGGGGAAGGCTAAAATCAGCTGCCTGGTGCCGGGGCTGGACAAGCTTGTCTCCATTTAGAAAGCAAAAGATTTAAATATATATATATATATATATATATATATATATATATATATATATATATATATATATATATATATATATATTATAAACCCAGAGTGTGACACACTCAATCTTAAGTGGTGACAATCAATGAAGGACGGGACAGGAATAAGCCATTGTGGCTACCAGTACTATGATTTTTTTATTTTCTTTTTGGATGTGTGTCCAGAACACGTAGAGCCACCATATCTACTTCATAGGATCATTTGCTTTGGAAATGGTTTCTGAATAACGAGATGCTCTGTTGACTTTGTAGTCATATGGAAAATGACAAGAGTGTTCAGTTCACAGCTACATGTCGTGAAACATTCACAGCCCTGACCACAATTGAGGTTTAACATTTAGTTTTATGATTTGGAACACCATCAGACTGTGTGCCACCGCCGCCTCGCTCGCGCAGAAGGCCACGCGCGCACACACACTCACAGGAACTTAACAGTGTTATGTATGGTTTCATCGCTCCGTATAGGCCATAATCACCCTCTCTCCATCTCAGTAAGCTCATGCTAAATGGCCAGACGTCTCTGGTGGCTGCCATGATTTGTCTCTCCACCGCGCGCCGTGTTGTACCTCACCCTCCCTGCCTCTCCTTTCTCTCTCCTTCCCCGCTGCCATATGTTGTGCCTGTGTGACCAGCCGACGTGTCAGGCCTGACTAACGCCTTAACGGCAAGCCTGACTTTGATTTATTTCCTCTGAAATCTGGGGGCCGGGGGTAATAACACAGAATGACATTATTTGTTTATCAAATCCAAGGCTGCTTCTCTTGGCAGAGTCAAGATGTGATGACTTGATACCACAACCCCACATGCTGCACACACACACACACCCTTCAGTTTCTGATTGTGCCATGATTAGGTCTGGCCCGTGTCAAGCTTAACCTCATCCAAGGGAACGCTTTTGAAATCTGACAGAGAAGGGAGCAGAGTTGGAGGTGGTGGGGAGAACAAAGATGGAGATGGAGCAAAGCAATTAAATTGTCAGGGCGTAGCTTTAACCCTACCACCCAATTTTGTGGCCAATTTATTAAGCACGTTTTCTGTCTGCGCTAACTGGTTGGCGTGCTTGTATTTACAGAAAGAAAGAGCAGGAAGAGGCAGCGAGAATAAACAGCACTTTAAATACTAGATGACCCATTTTATGGGAGATATTTTATCTTCGTGCACCCAGAGTGTCTGTCACGTGTTCTGCATCTCAATTTAAGATTGCGGAGGGGCTGTTTTGCCCGTCTAAACCCCGTCCCGATGTTACTCAGCCACCAGGTTTGTCATTCTGACACTTTCAAAACACTTTTAGGTTCTTCTTAAACGTGTAAATCACGCATTGCCCCCGTTAAAATTTGATCCCTGGCAAATTCACTAAGAAGCGTGGAATCCTCGGGAAGCAATTAGCAGATTTTAATTTGGCTGTTTGCCCCGGCGTGCAGGAGCAAGTGTTTGTCTAAAGCAGCACCTTCACCTTCCGTTATCAGCCCGTGTGAATAGTATCTCCTGGAACATAATGCTGTGCTGTAGAACTCAATAAAAGAGTTAAAGGCAAGGACAATCTCAAAGACAGCCTGTCTGATAACAAAAGGGCCTCACCTAATAATGAACAACTGAAGTTGGCTTTCTTTGCTCCAGCGTGGGGGAGGCTGGGGTGAAGGAGGAGCGGGGGGTAAAGAGAAGCTCTGCCAGCACTTGCCAGCATGTTTTATGGCTAATTGAAGCATTTGGAATAAAACTGCTGCAAAATGGCACCCTTTAGAATTGGAGTGGGGTTAATATATTGTGATCCCACAATTAGCCCAGGATTGTTAAGATCTCTTTAATTCGGTGAGGTCCATTAAGCGGGATGGACGAGAAAGTGTTCCCGCCGAGACAATTTTTCTCTCCTCTCTTTGTTCTTTCTGTCCTCTTTTCCCTCTCAGCAGCTGCTGTAGTAATCAATATAAGCGGACACGGGCCGTCAGCAAGGTGCTAGGTTGTGCTGGGGTTACCCCCTTTGGGTGCCATAGCTTCTGAGGTCCATCCACATGGAGACTTTGTTTATAAATAAACAAGTGGCCAGAGAGTCGCTGCCAGTAGATTGACTCTGGTGCACAAGGTGTGGTCTTTAAGCTGGCGTGGAAAAGCTCGTCCTCGTGGACAGAGGCATTAGATCATCCTCTCTCTCTCTCCAGAGCAGAGGTTTGCTCTTTACCCCAGTTTCTCAAATCCCCACTTGGCCTATGAGTGCCTCCACTAGAGCCACAGCAGTGGCTGTTGCATGATCGTCACGACTCAGGGTTTTCACAAGTGTCTCTTACAGAATACGAGAGTCCCTTCTGGGTTATCTTTGGGGATACAGTGCGCCTGTGGGAGTCTGCCAATTGGTGGAGGGTTTTTGTGTGTGTGTGTGTGTTTTTTTTAAACAGGACTACATTTGAGTCTGCAGAAATGCCCCAATCCCTTTCAAACCATGACATAACAAAGCCTGCACAGCTCTCCCAACATTTAATGTAATGCGCTTTCTTCCCGATATAGATTTATTGGTTAAAAGTCGCTCTTGCGAGGCAAATAAAGCCACGCCTTAAACGGAGCATTGATTGAATGGTTAATGAGTGCCTAACCAGAAGGCCAGTTCATTAAAGACTCGGTTTTGATCATCTGAAATTGCTCCTAAATTTTAATTTCTCATGCTAGGATGTGCGTTTGGGTTAAGCCAAGGCTCCGGCTTTATCAGCATTTAATACCTATCCGCTTAGTGCTCAGGTAATAACTTGGGATGCTGGAAAACGGTGAGCATTTCAATAGCGCGGGGGTTCCAGCACAGTGGATTTTGAAGCTTCTTGAAAGTAATTAAACAGCACGCCACCTCATACAGAGCAATTTCCTGCAAAGCATGTGCTTGCCAATGCAGCACAGCCCCAGCCTACGCCGCGTTATCTCTGTGAAATATGTCCCCTTTATCATTTTTTAATAATGACTGAGTGTTCGTGTTGTTAGGAGAAAATCTACTCAATAAACATCAGATTAACGTTTTCCTCACTGTTAGCTAGCTAAGTGAACGTCCAAGATATCTGTGTCATCTGTAAATGAAAATTGGAGGAGGGGAGGGTGGGGGTTGAGGCATTAAAATGGCCGCTATCTCGGCGGCAGATCCAAAACAGCGGCGTCCATGCTGTGTGTGTAATTGTGTTAAATAAGTGAGGGTAGATAGAAGCGTGCGCATGTGGGATTTTTCTGAGGAACAGCGTGGATATCTGAGAGGCCGGCGACTACCCCCGGCGTAATGATGGCCGTGTGCCATCGCCGAGCCACGTGAATCCTATCGCGTGCTTGAAGGGATTTGCTCTTGTTGGGCTGGCCACAGAACGTCCCAGGGTGATGAGGCTGTTTATCTCTCTGCTGTCCCGAAGCCCCGTGGGGTTTTTATGGCCTTGGAACCTTAAGTTCCTGTTGTCACTTGTCGATGCAAAAGAGCACGAGAGAGAGAAAAGACACAGTCGTTCCTCACATGGACTCACACTCTCCCCTTTGTCAAGTGAGCTGCATTACTCTCAGTCTTAACATTGATCTATATACGTTCTCCTTTTTCTTTGTTTTTCTGTCTTTTTTTTCCATTACGCATGCCGTTATTATCCCCGGTCAATAGCTGGCAGCTCACACCTCACCCTCCCCATCTCAAGGCCTTCTCCATACATTCATCTCTCTGTCTTTACTCCTCATATATTTATAAGCTGCGAGCGCACAACTTCTCCTGTACTTCAAAAAAGGGGGCCCGAGTAGCAAGAACAAGCTTTATTTATCGCAAAGTGTTGAAGCTGAGTTCCCTCCCATTGTGAATGTTAGCCTGTCACACCAGCAATTTTAAATAAATCAGATTTATTTAGCTTTGGCGAGTCGTAATTTCCCCTTATCGGAGGGCCGCTCGCAAACATCTTGTCGGCAAGCGACGACTCTCGAAGCTGTGGGCTGAAGAGAGAGAAGAGCGAACTTCTGCGCATTGTTTCCTTTTATCCCCCCCACACACACACACACACACCATAAAGCCCTCCATACCGCAGCCTGCTCCAACCCATTGCTGTCTTCCCCCAGATACTTGCTACTTGTCAGCGTTGGTAATGGGTTTCTTGGGGGAGATATTATTTTGGTCCAGTAACCTGTTCGCTTAAAATATGAGTGACAGGCTTGACTCACATGCACATGAGGCAAATTTTGTTTGGGTTTTTAGTGTTTTTGTAAAAAAGTCTGCCAGAACGCAGTGAGCTCAGCTGCTGCACAAAAATAAAAAAAATAAAAGAAACGAGAAAAGCAAATGTTTTCTATATTAACAATGAAAGCCACCCACCACCTTTACTTCCCCGAAATAAAGAAAAAGGGATGCAACTTCTTCTTCTGACTAAAATGTCCCATTCCCCCTCCCCTCTCTCTTTTTTGTCTCTGTCTTCCCCCCTCTCCACCCCCCTACCCCCCCTCTCCACCCCTCTACCCCCCCTCCTAAGAAGATAGATGAAGAAAATGAGGCCAACTTGCTGGCAGTGCTTACAGAGACCCTGGACAGCATCCCGGTGGATGAGGACGGATTGCCTTCGTTTGAGGCCCTGGCAGATGGGGACGTGACCAATGCCAGTGACCAGAGCTGTCCCTCCTCTCCTGACGGCTCACCGCGCACCCCAGAGCCCGAGGAGCCTTCCCTGGTAACAGCTACAGCTCTTCCTTATCATGATTCTCACACCAGCACCATCCTACAGTTCAGACATGAGTTATACCCGAGACCTGACCTCCGGTCTCGCACGTACTCGCACGTTGTGTACGTTGTGTTTTTGGCAGTCCAAAGCACACATCAGATAAGACTTCTCAACAAGACCAGAACCCCAGTAGCAGTCATTTGTCTGTGTGACGTTTGCCTGACTTCACACTCCGTATTTGCCACAATGTGTTCATTTATGTGCAGTCGCAGCATTGAGGGATGCAGATGCAAGTAGGAGGGAAGTGAGTGGAATGGATCAGTGTGTTTGCTGCTCAGCGCTAATTACATAACAGCGCTATCGTGGCGCCAGTTCAGTGATACGAACACTGTGGTTGGGGACAACTACGGCTGACACAGTGCCACGGGCCCTGAAATCAAGCCGGGACGTAATGAAAGTCGGGGGAAAAGGAAATCTATCTCATCTCGTCTGCTCTCAGCAGGGTCTCGGCTAATCCCCCTGAGCCGGAGTCATCTCTTTTGGCAAACACCCCCACCACCACAAATAAGAACTCGGCCTACCTTGGTGCTGTTATTTTTACACACGTTCGTGCCATCTGGGTTTTTCTCTAGCTTATAGGCTTTGACCTAAAATGTTATGTTATGTGACATTGTAGTCCATTTTATTCCATGCTGGTCCCTTCCAAATGACCTTTAGCCAAATGCCTGAGCGTGTTTATTCAATCACATTAGAGAAGCCTAGTGGTGTGTACACAAAAACACCTGCACTGGAAAAAAAAAAAGAGGCTTGACTTTTCAAGTCACGTAGCATGCACTTAAGTTAAAAAAAAAAGAAGTCTTTTTTTAACTGGAGAGTTAAAAAATGAAAGCAACTGAAAGGCTGCCATTGTAAATCTTTTACCTTACGATGTAAAGTGCTCTGAAATGACTGCCGCCGTAAACTGGCACTGTTTAAATAAAGTCGAATTGAATTAAAAGGTGCCATTTGCATAACCCACGCTGACTCCCCGCTCCTCCTCCTCCTCCTTCTTCCTCTCCCACCTTTCTGGTTCTGTTTGGGTCCATTCGCAGCTGAAGAAACTCCTTCTGGCACCCGCAAACTCCCAGCTCAGCTATAATCAATACACAGGTGGCAAGGCACAGAACCATGCAGCCAGCAGCAACCACCGGATCAGACCACCACCTGCCGTCGTCAAGGTAGGGAGTCACACACACACACACGCACACGCTGTTGATTTCACTCCCGTACACACATTTTTTTTCCTGTTTGTGTTTGTTTATCTCTTTCACTCTTTTCTTGCTCTCTCTCGCTACTTGCTCACCCTCCCTCCTTCTCACTTTTTTTGTTTTTTTTTGCCTGTTTTGGTGGCCGCCTTTAGAAGATGTTAGACTTCTGCTCTAGCAGTCTACTGTCCCAGGGGGCCATCTCATAATGAAAACAGGCTGATTGCTGTTGGGCTTTCCAGGCGAGGCGTCGGCACCGTTGTCTCATTAGCTCCACCACTTATCCGCCTTGGTATGGTGCCTGTTGGAGGACGGGAAAAAAAAGAAAGGAAAAAAAAAAAGGCGAGATTGATGCCTTGAGACGACAAGATCAAAATATCAGACTTGATGTACTCATTAGATGGCTCTGAAGAGAGTGTTTTTCTATAGGGGTGGGTTTGACTAAGATTTAATTTTAGTCAGCGTAAGTATCACAGGTTTTGTGAATTCTGCTAAATGAAAAAATGGGATTATTTCACTCTCGCCCGTTTGCATTTCACGCCAGAATGTGGCATACTGTGCATTCAGTGTCATATCAGCATATAGCACTTAATTGTGTTCTCTTGCTCGGTAGGACTGTCTGAAATCTGCATTTGTTATGCTTTAACGCATGCACAAAATCATCACAATGTAAAGAACATCTGTATCTCACTGTGTGGTGAATGCGGCGCAGACATATGTTAGCTCTGCGTACCGTGTTTGCACATGCAGTGCGTCAACCCTTCTTCACAGAGTCTATTTTCATACTGTGTCTTTGAGTCATCCGTTTCTGGAGCAGAGCGAATGAGGACTCCCGGAGGACGTGGTGTGCGTACAGAGTGGCGCGGTGGCGCTCGGGGGGCCACGCAATTAAAATGATGGGCGGACAGCACTCCCACCATCGCCTCCTAGACAGTTGGGCAACCACTGCGCTCGAGCTGTTTGAGTCACACTCTTAGGCTCTCCATGACTCCGTCTCTTTTCTACTTTTGTTTTTGTTCCAAATAAAATACTTAACATTAATCGCAACTAGATCAGCTGCACTGTGCAAAACTTTTTATTGGAGCTAACTAAGTCATTCGCTCTCTCTCTGCTCGTCCCTCCGCAGACGGAGAGCCCCTGGAACGGCAAAGCAAGAGGGGGCTCCAGCCAACAGAATCGCCCGGTGAGGCGGCCCTGCACCGAGCTGCTGAAATACCTAACCGCCACCGATGACATCCTCCTCCACGCCAAAGCCAGCGAAGCCAAGAGCGCCTGGGGGGGTGCTAGTAGCAGGGACAAGAGTGGCATGGGTCTCGGTGCCTCTTCTTCCTCCTCTTCACCGTCCTCGTCATCCACCTCCTCGTTCTCCTCCCTCTCCTCCACCTCTTCCTCCTCTTCCTCTACCACCTCCAAGAAGAAGCCGGCTGTGCCGTCTCATCAACAGCAGCAGCAGCAGCCGCCACAGCAGCATCACCAGCGAGGTGAGAGCCGGGCTGGAGGAGAGTGTAGTATGGCTGGTCTTGGGGCTGGGAAGTGGCAGCGTTGCGCTCACGATGACGGGTTTGAGGAGTCGGAGGGTGCTACTATCCCTGTTGGCCACAGAAGCTCCGCCTGCGGCCATGCCCGCCCCAAACTGGAGCACGGGCCACCCAGTGAAGAAGGAAGGCCGCCAGGCGATGCGGGCCGCCTGGCCGCCGCTAGGTTTATTAGGTATATGCACTCTTATTCCCTCCCTCCCCGAGAGGCGAGTCACAGCTGTGAGCATTGCCGAGAGGCTGCAGGCGCCACTCAGGCTAGTGAGGGCTTTGGCAGGCAAGGCCGTAGCAACAGTAACAGTGCCAGCCGTGCGCCACATAGGCACATCACAGTGACTATAAAGAAAAGAGACGAGAAGCCGGGGCACCCGTTACTTAGCCAGCTGCTCACCTCCAAAAACAGGCCCGCTCAGTATCAGGCCCGTGTCCTCCCGCATACTCCCATTACCCCTTTACGGAGCAGTAAGAGCAAATTAGCAGCGAGGTCTGAGAGTCCAGCCCGGGCTTTTTCTAAGGTTAAGGAGGAGAAGGAGCTCAGAGGGACCACTGATGATAGAAACAAGGGAGTAAGTCAAGCTGAGGAGCCTGATTCAAGGCCCCTGTTGTCACCTCTCACCTTTGACCTAGAGAGCTGGGTTAACCAGCCAGATCCAGGGCTAGACATGGCCTTTGGACTAGATCTGGGGTGGCCAAGCCAGGGGGGCTACGGGGAGGATGTTAACCATGATGATGATGATGATGATAATGATGGTGTTGTTGTTGATGGTGATGATGATGATGATGATGATGACCATGTCATGGGCAGCCCCGCAGCGGTGCTCTCACAGGGCCCACCGAGCCCACTCCTCCCAGATACTAGCATTGCAGAGCCCACCCCTCCCTGCATCATACAAGGGCAAGGGCACCCACACATGCAGGCACTCAGCGAGCACCCCGATGACCAGGGCCACCCATTGTTAGGTAATCATGAACTGCATCCCCCCCACTGGCCTTATCTCTGCTCTCTTTTCTCCCTCTCTTGCTCTAACCACTTCCCGGTTTGATTTCACGACTAACCCCCTGTCCTAATTTGAATCTAACAAGTCATTGTTAGGGCATCAACAACAATGACAGCAAAACAGCCTGCTCGCCAATGCTTTTTGCTAGTCGCAGAGGCACTCTTTTCAATTTTCAAAAATGAGTGGGGTTTTTTTTGTCTTTGAAAAAACAAAGGAGGGGGTGGGAAAAGGGGTGAGCCATGTCTTGCTACTGTACGTCTTGTATTCGCAAAGCCAATCCTTGAATCATCTTTGCTGAGTGTGCTGAATATGTACATTTAGACTCAGAGCCCCGGTGCTGCTCTCTAGAATCGCGCTACTAAAGCCACACTTCTCTTAGCTGGAGCACAAGCCGGCCAGAGCCTCGGGCAACTGCACAAGCTTCCTTGACTCTCCTTTCTTCCTTCTTTTTGTTTTTCTTTTCTCCCCCCTCCTCTGCTGTTGGTGCATGCGATTATGACTTTATTGTCTAGGGAGGGGCTCACCCACTGTCATGTGTCTTGTTTGTGGCATCGTCTCTCTCTCTGTATGTCTTTTTCCATTTCGATCTGTTTGTTGTCTTGAGCGTGGTGTCTGTGTCTAGACACCTGTGAAACACGTACCATCACTTCATCCTGCCTCACAGAGTGAACAGTCTATCCTAAGAGAATAAATTTTTTAAATGGGGTCAATCTAAAAAAAGATATACTCTGTACAATAGTGTCCATAGTAAGGCTTTCTAACTAGAAATGGGTGTTTTTTTATTTCTTTTTTCGTAGTAATATTTGCATTTGTTGAGCCAATTTGGGATTAATTGTTGCAGACTGTGGATCTGTTCTCTTCTACCATGAGTGTTATACTTAGATCAATAATTACCCATGCTCCTTTGTGTTCTGCAGCCAAACCAACCACCTTGCCACTTCCTTTGACCCCAGAGTCTCCAAAGTAAGTGTGAGAAGTTTTTCCACATTATTCTAGGCAAAAAAAAAGGCAACATCGAAACTACAGAAAAAAGACAAAATCAAAGAAAGCTATATAGACTAGAATCCAACCTGAGGCATTTTTGTGATTCATTTCCATTTCTTTAGGTCATTACATCTTTCTTTAGTCTTACTTTCACCTGTGAAGTAAGACGTTCTACGTTTTATTTTGTCTTCCAGTGACTACAAGGGATCACCGTTTGAGAACAAAACCACTGAACGCACATTAAGTGTGGAGATTGCTGGAACCCCAGGTAAGCAGACTTTTTCTGACAATATCAATTCTTTTTAAATGACCGGCCGAGTACTTATAGCTGTGGTAGGCAGTAATGGGTTAATTCCTTTCGGGAGCCTTGATAGTTCCATCACAGTTCAGAGTTCAAGGTGAAGACATAAGGAGATCAATTTTATGCGCCTAAGTATTGATTAGGTCTTCCAATCTCCTCGGCTTTTATTAGCAAACTCCTCCCATTCCCCTACCACTCCCACTGGTTTGTTAGTGAAGAGTTAATATACCTTTCCTTCCACCAGATCCTAATGCTCTCTGACTGACAGCTCACTCAAGCCCTCTCCAGGCGCCGAATACACAACTATGCTGGCTTCATCAATCTGTTCAAGTAATGGCATCCTGTCATTTAGACGTAGGTCACGGCTGCATTAAAGCTCATTCAGACATAACCGCGACAGTGACAAAGAAGTGCAAAGGAATCGTTGCACGTATGGTCCGCATGGTCACGAGTGAAGTATAGTCAGGTGTTTGAAAACTTTGCAAAGAGCAGGGTCTTCGCGCGCTGCACGGTGCTGCTGATGCCCCAATCACACGGGCTCAGCGAGCGAGAGCTGTTGTTACGCACGCGTTAATTTTATTCCTGTGCTGTTCAACTGGTTCTCCTTAACAGTCATGTTTTACTGAGCTGAGCAATTCACGGGGGGCGTTTTGCAGTCGTGAAAGCGACGCGTGAATGTGTATGAGGTCCAAACTTGAAAGATCACCTTTGCAGTAATGGGACCAGGAGGCTCATTCATACATGAAACCAACATGTTCATACATGGTCAAATTAAATGGAAAGCGGTGTATGAGTAAAAGGAGCTTTAGCCTACACGTGGCAGGGAAAATTCAGATGGCTGCTGTTTTCATTGGGTTTTGCTGTGTAATTGAGTTTTGCCTGTATGATCAGCGCCTTCCTTACTCAAATTCCCTGTGGACGCAGGCAGCTGCGTAGATGTTGCCAGACTGGGGATATTTCTTCATTATCAGTCACTTCATCCTTTCGTGTTATTGAGTTATGCTCAGCTAAATTAGAAAAAAAAAACTATATGTAATTGGTATTTAAAAGACAAAAGGGACGAAAATGTGAGGGGAAAAGCTGCAATATTGCAGGTCATCCATTTCTTTCGCTCTTTATGTCAATGATGTTAGTAATTACCACGTTTTCTTACAATTAATTACCTAAGGTCAATAAAACAAAATAGCAGCCCTGGCCCTTTTGTCTATTTATTTACTAGCAAGGGAAATGGTCCTCATAATACGCCCTGTCTTCTACTTAGCTCCTGTGGGGGTGGAAAAGCAAACCTCCAGAGGTATCCCCCTGTCCTTCTCAGTTTGGCTGAAGTGCTGTTTAACCCATTTATGTAGATAAGCTTTCAGGGTCAGAGGGGAGATGTCTGTTGAGACCTAAAGATTGGAAAGAGCAATGCCCCTTAATCTCTGTGGCAATCAAACGCAGTTAATATTTCTTCCGCTTTTACTGCACGTGGGCGAGTCTGTTGACCTGTGGCCAAATCTAAGCCGTCTGTTCTTTTCCAACACATCCCTTTTATAAGCACGGTCAAATAAAGCCTTTCACCTGACTTAAACCCGTTCTGTGGAAAATGTAGGATTGAATATTAGCAGGAAAGTCATTAGTCCAGAAAGCTCTGGGCTGCTGAGCGCCTTTCTCACTTAGAGATTAGCTTTTGAGTCTCAGCGCTGTACGAGCCAGATGGATATAGATCCCAGTAAGCAGAGTTGTCAGCTTTTAGGTTCGGACTTACACGTCCTTCGTAGATTTAGAGAATCATCCCACTACAATAGAGATAAAGGGTGGTGCTACTGATAATCAAATGGCAGTCTACCAGGTTGGCGGTCCCACCTTCTACTCCCAAGGCAAGTTGACCATGCACTGGTGGAATTTTCCTTGACTTGCTTCCAGTAGTTTATTACTTTATGCCTTTATGATGAGTTGTAGTAGTAGTAACCACTCATTAAAAGAAAGATAAATTCAATTGCGAGGACTTGTACATTTTGTACCTACTCGAATGATGATTAGTAGTTATTAATAGCGAGGTTTGGACTGTTTGACTGCATGTTTTCTTGACCCTTCTCGGAGAGGTACGGTGAGCACCCCCCCGGGATCTGACTGTTCAGACCTAATCTCTATCAAGCTAATAGATTTACCCTGTACTGCTGTGTTGTCTTTAATTACTGTATCTCATGACACAGAGGTGGTCTGTGTGTTGTTATTTGCCTAGCTTACTGCCGGATCAACTCTTTAAGCCTGGAGTTGTTTTTCGCTCCGAGGTCCCTTCACAATTTGCAGCTGGACGAGAAAATAGAACTATAAAAAAAACCCAAAAATCCCAAAACCTTGCCTCTTTCTGCCTCGATCGCTGCGCCACCGCTTTCTCTCCGGGGCCCGCATGATTGGTGCTCACACCTGCAGATCATCCATCACTAGCAAGTTTGACTGAGAGGCACATTTTTATCTAATTCTGATTTATTTCCGCCTATCGCTAATGGCTCCTAGTTTATGACCCCGTGCGTACGTTGTTTTGGACAGATGGCGTTTGATTGGTGAAACAGAAGTTCTTCAGGCATTGTGTAGCATCCACTCTCCCTCTCTGCGTCTCTCCTTTCTCATTTCCAAAGCTCATTTAATTGGCATAATGCAAATATATGTCTGTCTCGCTATCATGACTGGGGAAGAGGGGGGGAAAAGAAGTGAGCGAGAGAACGAGACAGAGGAGAGCGAGAAGGGAGAAGGAAAGGAAGGGAGGAAGGGGAGTGGGCGCTTGCAGTCCTACTTATAGGCACATCCAGATAATAAGTAGGATGATAAGCTGGTGGATCAGGCCTTCCAAACACAGCCGAAACATGCACATTTATGTTTTGCGATCCCACACGCTCGTTGCCAGGCTGTCTTTCCGGTGCACATCCTAACACGGGATTTGATACTAATAGCTGTCATTTGGTGCAATTCGCCGGCAAGGGAAGAATGATCTGCATTATAAGAATGGCAAAGAAGAGGGGAGAGCGTAGGTGTTTCAAAGTGCCTGAGTTTGACTCCAGTGAGAGTCTGTTAGCGATGAGTGTGCCTGCGTGTGTGGGCACATTTGTTCTGCGGAAGATAAAAACAGGAAAAGATGCAGGGAGACAGAGCCGGAGAAGGAGAGATTGATCTGGTGGAAGGTGGCAGACGGGAAGAGAGAACAGGGCGGAACGGCAGACTCGAACTAAAGCGAAAAGGGGGCGATCGACGAGGAAGAGGAGGAAAGGGGAGAACGAGAGTAATGGTGTCGGCTGTTTGTGTGAGTGCATTAACAATGCTATAAAGTGGGCTCATCTCAGGACTTCCCATATAACTGCCATCTGTCTGGTTGTAAATCTGTGAGGGAGAGGGAAGCAAGAGGAGGCGGGGGGCACATCCAATAGGGACATGCCATCTGAAAGGAATGTTAACCTATTCCCAGTGCTTCCAGTGATCCACCACCAGGCTTGCTAAGGCAACATTAAGAGCGGTGACATCCAGTTCTCTTCTTACAGAAAATGTGGATGGTGCTGGCTAATCTTTAAACATGCACTGCGTCACACACACAATTGTTCTTTGAGACTACACACACACACACACACACGCAAAAGGGTCTTGGCGCGGGACGGCGGCCAATTCATCGGAATGAAACCAGACGTTTCTATGAAGCGGGCAGCGATATGATACATTCACTTTAATTTTTTTCCTACCTGCTATCAGATGCATTACGTTTGTCCTTTCCGGGGTTATATTTTTTTCTTTTTTTTTTCCACGAAAAGGGATCTTTTCAAGGTCAGCGAGGTAGAGAATGGCAAGTCATCCGTATTACAGTGCAGCCATATCAAGTTACACCAAGCATTACATTAATCTGTCAAGATTGCAATAAAATAGGATTAGGCCGAGGGAAAGTGAATATTTTAATCAGGCATGTATCTGTGTCCACTGTCCATAAACTGACCCGGGAGTTTATAGAGGAGTGTGGGCGAGGAGGCAGAGGAGGGAGGGGCTAGGTGGGGAGGTTTGCGTTATGATTCCATTTTCATTTTACTGTTCCCAACCCAACCTGTGTCTCTTCCTCCCCTCGCAGGTTTGACACCACCTACCACGCCCCCACACAAAGCCAGTCAAGAGAATCCTTTCAAAGCATCTCTCAAAACCAAGTTGTCTTCATGTTCCTCCTCGGCCTTGGCATGCAAAAGAGCCAGGCTGAGTGAGTTGGGCCCCGGCGCTCTGGCCCCGGCCCCAGGTGCCTCAGGCAGGGGCCCCACCAGGAAGGGTCCTGAACAGACTGAGCTTTACGCCCAACTGAGCAAAGCAACCACCACCCTCCCTTACTCCGTCACTCAACACGCAGTGGGGGGCGGCCTTGAGGAGTATCGCAGCACCGGCAACACTAAGCGGGCAACGCCCCGTAACTACAGCGACCATGACTATTGCCAGGCAACAGCTGGTAATAAGAAGGATGGGGGCTCAGCCACTGTTACCGCAACCACAGCTGTGAAAATGACATTCACCTCAGGTGCCACTGATGCTCCAGTGCCTGCTGAAGGCAAAGTGGAGAGCAGGCATGTGGAATTTAAGGATTCAGCCATGCCACCGTCATCTTCATCATTTCCTCCATCATCAGCTTCACTTGGTTTTTTGGCTAAACAGCAGAATTTGGGGTCTGTGGATGGAGAGGCGGGCCAGGTTCGGGGGTTAGGGGAGCACGCCCTCACACAAACCGCTCAGATCCCCTCACAAGAGGCCACTATTGACAGGGACCAACACAATCTTTGCGCCACCAGCCGAAAGCTCCTGTGCGACCAGGAAATCCGAGCAGAACTTAACAAGCACTTTGGCTACCCTTTGCAAGCCCTCTACAGCCCGGGTAGCCAGGAGAAAGAATCAAGCAGCAAAACGAACAATGCTACAGCTCCTCAGTCCCTCGAGGGGGGAGAGAATGACTGCTACCCCCAGAGACTGCCTGCCTCCAGCTACCTTCACCCGGGGTTTCTGGCCTTCCACGACGAACTAGAGCTGGACGAGAGCCGTGAAAGTCGATTCCTCTTTCCATGGGAGGGCACCCCTCTGGATCTACTCTTTGACTGCGCCCCCTGCTCTCCCTCTTCTTCCCCACCATCCAGCTGCTCCCCTTCACGAGGCTCTGTCTCTCCACCTTCCTCCCTGCTCCTGTCACCCAGCAGACCTTCCTGCTGGGCCGGCAGCGGGTCCCGCTCTCGTTCCCGTTCCCAGTCTGGGTCCCGCAGCTCCTCTTCACGATACCGCAGGCGCTCTCTCTCCAGCTCACCCGACAGACGGCCGTCCTCCTGGTAAGTTATCGGTCTCTTCCCCAGACTCCCCCTCCTCAATTTTTTGTTCTTTTACTTGGCTGCTCCACCTCAAAGTTATGCAGTTTAAACAGGACTCATAGCAAGCAGGAAACCACTTCTCAGAAATGTTTACACCACCTTGTATGCCCATTTTTAAAACAACATGGTCACGCCCTTCAACTCTCCCTTTCCGCATGTGATTTTGACTCAGAATATTTAAAAAACTGGCTCTGATAGACCATAACCTGGCCTTTTTAGGATTTCTTCACTTCCTGCTATTCTGTGATGGAAGAGATTCTAACCATATTGCAGTTGTTACACGACTCAGATGATTCCTTTATGCCAGGTGACACTTAGATCTGAGCTGACAATGGGGGAAAAAGATTAGTTGAATGGTCCCCCCCTAAACTAACAGACAAAGGACAAAAGAGAAAAAAAACAGAACATGAAAGGTGCCAGAGGCACTGGACTTTTGAACAGTGTGAGTTTTCATCTCTAGGCAGGGAGTTTTATTTGAGTGTCTTTCTAACACTCTCACCCACCCACCCACCCCTTCTCACTCACTCCCTTGCATGCTCCCGTTTTTTGTTTGATGCTCGGGCTATTGTTTTAAGCGGCAGCTGTTGTTTTTACTGAGTGGCAAACCCTCGTCTTTTACATCCCCAGAGATGAAAGCGAGAACCAGTCTGTGGGAATATAGTCTCCAAACCCCTCTCTAAAAAAGACTCCTATCATCATAGCTTTCTGGGAGAACTACATTTCCCATGCTTCCCTTTGATCAGAGCCGAGGGGGATTCTGGTTGGGTTCTTTTGGTGAAAAAACAGAGGCAAACTGGAGCAACCGAGAGGGATGTGAATAAATTCAGTTTGTCAGGAGCGGCTCATTGAGTGACTCCCAGTGTACGACTCCACCGCTGTGACTCAGTTTGTTTGCATGATTACTGAAAGGTCAGTTTACTCCGCGGAGCCAATAGAATCACTTTATTCTATTCGGGCCCTTGTTCTTCGCTCTTGCTCACAAATTATACAGTAATAGTCTCAAGGCGTTGCATCAAAATCTGACACTGACAAGCTTTCTGAAAACGCTGCATAGGGATTGGAGTTTGAACGTGACAGAGCAGTAAGCTTGTTATAGTTCCACGCAGGAGAAGATAAACAGAATTTCAGGGAAATAATTCTCTAAATCCCTCCTCACTGTTTTAAGATTTCGCAGCATAAGATCCTTGATCTTTCCAAACTGGCACTCCTTTGCTTCACTGAGCTTCCCAAACTTCTCTCCTTCCATTATTCAGGTCTTCCTTCTTCAGCAGCACTTAAATATTTAAGCATCAGAAGTTCGAGCAGTGTAGGGGAACTAGCTCTACAGTGAGGCCACTAAGGCCATAAGTATTGATCACGTCTTCATACAACATAGATAGCACGTGCACATATGATAGCGTAGATGCATATAAAAATCCTGCAGCAAATCAAGCACATTTTCCGAGGCCAGGGTTGTGTTAGGTCAGCACAAGGAGAGGAGACGATGCTTTTAATGCAGACTAATGGACCCTGTGCATGTCTAAGAGGTTAATTTAGTTCTTAAAGCCAAAAGCAAATTAACCAAATGTCACACGTTTGCAACAGTAAACAGAAATATATGAACACGTTTCCTTTGTTTTTGCAAAAAAAAGTGACTTTTAACTTTATTTTTCCCTTCAGGTCTCGTCACAGCACAGATTTGAATGCTTTTCGTTCCAGGAATCACAAGAGCCCCCACCCTCAGCCTCGATCTCCTCTGAACCGCAGGCCAAGGTGATTGTTTTAAATGAATCATTTAACCTTCAATTTGTTATGTGCTTAAAACTTTTAGTTACACGCTTCGGGTCACGACAAATGTTTGGTTTTTCTGTGTGTTTTTTCTTCTTAAGATTTCTTAATGGCGTGCATGAAAGCACAGCACCACTTTTTGCTGTCACCGCTCAGAAATCCTTTGAGTTCTTTGTGAATGCCTTTCCACAGCCAGGCCTCAGGAGCATCCTGTCCCAACGGGTTGGGGGATTGGAGAGAGGGGGGGGGGGGGGTGACAAACATGCAGGGCAAATATGTTTAATTGATCATGTTTTATTAGACGAGTGACAAAAGAATCACACTGATGCGCGTTCGTACCGCACCCGTGAGCTGACGCTCCCAGCTGTATAATGCCACTTAGTCAACTTACTGCCTCTGTAGTTTTGCATGAGCCACTGCAGAGGGGACCATTTCATATGCAGAGATGTACTCGCGCTGTGCTGAAACAGAGACAGAGAGACAGACTGACACCATCCCAGTGCTCCGAGCTGATTTGGCACCCACGCGCCTAATGACACCCGACAAGCCCGAGAGTCGCTCATCAGTCGAAAACTTAACGGACACGTCTCGTACTGTTCCAGGCTGGGGGAGAAAGTTGCACTTTCCTTCTTGATGAAGCCCTAACTAAGCAGAAAGTAATGACATGTGAAGTTGTGCTGACAGTTGCAGCTGCTCGGCTCCCCGACTGCGCTGCTCGCCGGCACTCCCGCGGGCCTCACTCGCGGGCTTCGCAATTGTGGCGGTGGCAAAAAAGACATCTTATTAACGTGTCTGTCTCCTTCTCTTTGCAGCCCTCGCGCCGAATATTGGTGATTGTTCTTCATAAGCATCAACAGGAAGGGCGAATTTAGAGGATGAGGGAGTGATCTCGCAATATGTCCTCGTCTCCACAGGTATGACAGCTACGAGGAGTACCAGCACGAGAGGCTGAAGAGGGAGGAGTACCGCCGGGACTACGAGAAGCAGGAGTTTGAGAGGGCCGAGCAGCGAGAGAGACAAAGGCAGAAAGCTATTGTGAGTCAGCTGACACAACTACCATCACAGTCCCTCTGTAGCTTCTTTTTTTTTTTTTTTGAGGGGGAAAGGGGTGGGGGTGGGGTTTGATGCTTGACTCTGGGTCTTCCTGCAACAAAGCTGATAAAAGACCACATGTAATCACTGCTGTGGCACAACGCACAAAAACCTCCCACAGACATGCACAGATTACTTGGGATGACACAGCCCTCCAGCCCGGTGCCATGTGCCACAGTGCGTCTCTCTCCCTGTGTGTGTGCGTGCTGAAAGAATACATACAAAGTGAGTTCCTGAATGATTCAGGCGACAGGCCCTTCCTCTTTATCTCTGGGTTGTGTATTTTTAACGTCTCCCGTCTGGAAACACTGTCGACTCTTATTAATCACACCACAGGGGCAAAAATGTTAAAATAGATGAAAACTAAGAGAGCAAAAAAAAAAAAAAGGAGAGGATCTTTAATTTTAAATAAAAAGAAGGAAATAGCCACTAATTCCACTCCAATCTCTTCTTTTTCCTGTATCTACTTTAAAAAAAAATCATGCAGATTCAGTGAACATCACGTTTCTCCACCCTTATCTCCGCTCTCCTTGTCTCAGTGTGAAATTACTCGGGTTTCCAGCGGGATGGCGCTGCTACCACCCGTTGATAAAGCACACGTTAGGTGGCGCAGTAATTCGAACGATCTCGACGATGGAGAGACGAAAGATTCCCAGCGGTAAAGCTCGAGCTGTCAAAGGGACGGGCACGCCAATGCCGCCTTGTTTATCAGCCGTCAGCAACTACGCTCTACATTTTTAGCCTCCAAACAGTGTGCAACATTAAAGAGGGGAACAAGCACAGGACAGTCGCACGTGGTTAATCTTTACTTGCTTTCCTCAGCTGCAGCTCAAATGAGCAAAGGTGAACTTTGAGTTTAGCGCCAGGCATCCGATTTCCATACGTGTCACTATTGCCCCGAAGACAGCTTTCAGAATTCCAACAGGCCTCAATGGACTTGCCCAGTAATGAATGAATAAATAAATAATACCAGTCATACACGATAGCCTCGGGCCTCAACTGTATTATATGATTAGCAGCTGCAATTAAAATACTCAAAAGCCAGCCTGGCGCAGTTTGTTCCTGAATTATTCCACTATGACCCTCATGTCCTCTGAGGTTCAGGGAGCAGGTTTTTTTTTTTGCCCCGAGGCGCTCTGCTGCTGCTCTTTATGCTTCCTCTCTCTTGGATATGAATAACCTTATAATATTAACAGGCCTCTCATTTAGGGAACATCGCCAAGTTTGCTGTGTGTTGTGAGTTGGACTCCTAAAAGCTGGAAAGAAAAACAGAAAGA
Source organism: Perissodus microlepis (assembly GCF_051167445.1). Taxonomy (NCBI): domain Eukaryota; kingdom Metazoa; phylum Chordata; class Actinopteri; order Cichliformes; family Cichlidae; genus Perissodus; species Perissodus microlepis. The sequence goes on along the minus strand of NC_140463.1, from coordinate 38,004,302 downwards.
AAGAAGCAGGCTTCTGTGATATATAGCTGAGTCACTCCCACTGCTTTATTTTTAGACTTCACAAAAAGGAAGAAGCAGCCCCAAACTTAAGACATGGCATCATTTGATAAAAATCGCTCTGCCTCTGCTTGATGAGTTGCAGAGAGAAAGAGGAATTGTAGTGCCAAGGCAGATTGAAGGTGCTTCCAAACTGCAACTCAATCAGATAAGAGGAAGCAGGCTGAACCAATCACAGAGGGAACACAACAGACAGATGGAAAAGAGGGACAAAAACAGGGGGGGCCCCCCAAAGTCGCCGGCAGTATCCACAGGAGTGATCAAGACCAATTCATTAGGTGCTCGGTGAAGAAAGGAGAAGGGGGAAAGGAAAAACAAGACTCCCCCTTTTAATCTCTTTCCCTCTGCGCTGTCTGTCCTCTTAACGAGCAGGAGGAGAGACGAGTGGTGTACGTGGGGCGACTGAGGTCCGACTGCACCCGGACGGAGCTGAAGCGCCGCTTTGAACTCTTCGGTGAAATAGAGGAATGCGCAGTGAACTTGAGGGACGATGGGTAAGGCCTCAGGATGTTCTGTCTTTGTGTGAATCTGTGTCCTATCTTGGCTTTAGTGTTGTTTTAGCATACCGTACGGGGGGGTCTACTGTAACTGCTGAACTTACAGCAGAGGCCGGTGACAAATACAGAGTTTTTGCAATCTGAGAGCGTCTCCCGATTCATCTGCATTTAGGCCCGTGGAGCCTGAAAGACGCACCTTTATTGATTGTCTTTTGCATATAAATAGAAAGATGGTCATGACCGACAAGGCCCCCGCCCCACCCTCGTTGAGTCATTGTTGCCCCACAGCAACACTCTGACGTGTTTATTTTCTATTCCTGACCAGGGATAATTTTGGCTTCATCACGTACCGCTACACTTGTGACGCCTTTGCCGCCCTTGAGAATGGACACACCTTACGCAGGTCAAACGAGCCCCAGTTCGAGCTGTGCTTCGGCGGACAAAAGCAGTTCTGCAAATCACATTACACAGACTTGGGTGAGTGCAGCTTTGTTGTTCTTTCCATCAGCCCCCTGCGGTCGTGCTGTACATTTGCATGCACGCAAGACTGTCAGCGGAACGTGGGGAGGGAGGGCGAATAAGCCTTGAGTGACGCTTCCAGATCAAAACGTACCCATCTCGGCGCTGATAGCAATTCCTACAGCCCAGAATGTGTCTGGCCGGGCGTTCCCGCCTCGAGATTGCAAAGAGAGTTCAGAGGTCGGGCTGTGAACATGCCGACGAGTAGCCTCGGTATCTGAAGCAAAACGAGGCAGACTCCATTACTCATGTGGACGCGAGATGCTTGCTTTTACTTTGTTGATATATACATGAGCTTAAAACCAGATCTTGTGTGTTGTCACGTATGTGTGGGAATCGCATTAATAAGACAAGTCAGGGCTAGATGAAATTAGTAGGAGCGAGATGTTGTAGAAGAATGACAAGAAAAAAAGACGAAGAAGAAGAAAGTGGGAGCAAGGTGAAATCCCACAACCTCCCCACCCCCTCCACTCCCTTTAAAGTCCATCTGCTGCCAGCTGTTGTGGTGCTGAAACGAGGTAGATCCTTGATGCGGCACTTAGGGGCCAATAATTTACATTGGGGGGAGGGGCCGCCTCAGCAGCTCTCTGCCTACCTACCAGCTACTTCTGTCTGCGCTTATCTGCTGCCTTTGCTGAGAGTGTGGAGGATGTAGCTGCAGTACAGCAGAACTCATTCAACATAAGTTATTCCTCAGAGTAAACATGCTTAGCTTCTATACTGGCCCGACACGTGAATCTCAATCAGAAACCCGAACTGCAGTGACGCATTTGATAAATAATGCAAGTTTATCTGTGAAATCGAGGCTTTTTTTTTCTTCTTCTGGTGTGATGCCCCGCTTCTGACATGTGAAAAAAGGAAAGAAATGCACTTTGATAAAAGGTGGTGACAATTGAGAAGCGAAGCAGCGTTGGGACTTAAGTAGCATGTGCCCCATTATTTTAAGTACGGCACAAACACAAAAGATCATCTGCTCCACTCGGAGACAACATGAAAAATGAGTATTGACTGCTCTGGAAGCAATATGTGAGGTCAGAAATGTAAAATGCGACGCTACGAGAGGGTCAGCGGGTCATTTTAAGAGAAAAAGAGCAATTTTCCCATTAAATGAGGCGGTTATTCTACTTCTTCAAAGCACGCTCTTGAAGTCGTTAGCCTTTTAAAAGAGTGCATGGCACACAGAGAAACAGTTGCTAATCCTGAAGCCTTGAGGTTAGACATTATACTGAGATTGACTAATCAGTCTGCTGGAATGGAAAGGCCTTCATTCGACAACCTCTTTGTCAGGAATGGGCTATTTTGGTCAGCCCCCATATTGATAGCACGAGATAAGAGATTGAGAGGAAGGGAGAATCTTTTAATAGCGAGGTATCCAAACCTCTTCCCACCTTCTCGTCTTTTTTTTTTCTTTTCAGAGACACTGTCCATTAGTTTTAAGTAGAGCAGCGGGGTATTTTTCATCCCTCAAGGTGTGCAGCGTGACACAATCCAGCCCTTGGCCATTGCATTAGATCAAACCGGCGTCTCCCAGCTGCCACGGTCATTCCCATTTCTCAAAGCACTAGGTGTGTGCTGCCGAGTCCTTTGGGGGGGCCCCATTTGTGAAGCTGTCTGTTGGCACAGATAAGATGCTCTTTATGTATTATCAGGTTGATCGAGAAAAACAGGAGCTATGAGAGATGGACGGACACATCTGCTGTCTTTGTGTAAAAAATAAAGAAAAGCAGTGCATTCTGTCCTTGCGGCGTGATTCCTATTGGTCTGTTGCTAAAACACAGGAAGCATAGAAACTATCGGTTTAACTTTAGAGCCGCACGTGACCGTAAGTGTAGAATATTCCCAGAGCCCTCACCGCAAACACTTCTGAGAACACAAAGGTGAACCCTGTGGTTTTATGTGCGACTTCTAAGAAATGCAGCTCCGCCTCACGCTAAACGCACATCCTTGTTGCTCCATTTCCAGACTCCCATTCAGACGACTTCGATCCAGCCTCCACAAAAAGCAAGTACGACTCCATGGATTTTGACAGTTTGCTGAGGGAGGCCCAGCACAGCCTGAGAAGGTAACCTGTTCAGTGGCACCTGCTGTCTGTCACAAAGAGGGACTTCTGATACCTCACGGTGGTTTCTCGCTCCTTTGATGACGAGACTACCAGAAGTTTTACACTCTGTCAAAGAGTATATAAGAATAAGTCTATAGACCTATATCAATATAAATGAATATATCAAAAATAAAGTTTACATGAACATAGCTGCTGAAGAGCTGGGAAGAGACATTGCGTTCTGGGAAGCCAGTGAACCCTCAGAATCTGCACGGGTTTGGTGCACTCTACTGCTGAAAGAAGAAAAAGAACTTTATTTTTTCTTTCTTTCTTTTTTGTTTTTCTTTTTTTTTTTTTTTTTTTTTTTTGTTGTTGTTGCTCCAAGCACTACAATACCCACAATTCTTTTGGGGGGAGGAAGTGAAAACACGCAGCTTGTTTGGCCAGATTTATTTTTTTCTTGTTGTTGTTGGCCTTTTTTTTTTGTTTTCTTGTTTGTTTGTTTATTCTTTCCTTTTTTTTTCCTTTTCAATCTGGTGTTTGGATCCGGTGTTACATCGCAAACAAAGAGTTTGGTGAAATTCTCAAGGTAACATCTGTCTACATTTAACGGAGAATTGTAGCTGTGTATTTACAAATACTATAAAAAAAAAAAGGAATATTTTTATTTTATGTAAATATCAAAGTTCTTTATTTGTTACAGCTATGCACTGTAAAACGCAGCCTTTTTTAAAAATGCGGAGAACATTTCTTAATTCAGAATGTCGATCTGTAGTGATTACAATACTGTAAAAACATTATTGTACACCTACATGATGTGTAGAAGACATGACATGATTGTAGAAAAAAACAGAAGAAGAAGAAGAAAAAAAAAGATGTGTCCGAATGCTCAGTTTTGGGGGAGCACGTGAACATGTGTCTTTTTTTTTTAAGTTATTTTTTTGTGGGAGAAAAAAAAACAGTCAACCATGTATAGTTTATGTCTGTTTTTAAAGTTTCTCAATCGGTGTTTTTTGCTTATACAGCCACTGTAAAATGCATTTTTAACGTCTTTTTCATGATTGCAAAGAACGTTAGCCCATTTTTTAACCCAATTGTTTCATTCTATATATATATATATATATATATATATATATATATATATATATATACATATATATATGAATGTGGCTTTGCATGGTCCTTGTTTGATTACCTTCAAAGAGAGAGAAAACTGTATTCACATCTTTTCAATCAGTGTAAACACATATTTATCTATTTATTTTAATATTTGAATCAGAAAAAAAAAATATTTATGGACTCCTCACTGAACGTGGTGTACCTCATGAAATTTATTTGCTATTTATGTTATGTCCTTTGATTTGTGTTATTTAACTCACAATCACTAGACAGGGTGTACAATAAATGGTTTGGTGGGGATAATATTACCTTCTATGCCTTTCCGAAACAATCAAAACATTCAGCTAATCAGTCCAGCGGTCAGCCTCTCCCCTAACAGTCACATCTGCAGCGCATAAATCTTTTTGGGTTTATTTCTTTTTCTTCCGTTTGTTTGTTTTCCTCCCGTACAAACACAGAACATGAAGCAATAAAATGATTTTGCAGGAATTTCGTTGTGCCGTTGTGAACACACACACGCGTGCACACACACACACACGTCGTCATCGCTCCACTCACGCTTGATTATGTGAATGCCAAACAAAAGTTTACAATTTCCTTTTCCTGAATTTTTAAAAAGATCTTGTATTTGATGTACAAAATATATATATATATATATGTATATGTATATGTATATATATATATATACTACTAATATTATTCACAATAATGACAAGATGATTAATGATAATAATATAAATGAAAGGAAAAAAACTATATAAAAAGCAATAAATTATTTTTCAGAGTTGTATTTTAGCTCCTATTGTTGTGTGATTTTTGGACTTGACCCATTACCCAGTCGCTGGTAGTTAGGATGACTCCATTCCCCCAGCATCTCGGCATCTCGTCACCGTGGCGTGACCTTGCGCGGTAAAACACTTGAATATGTCGTCGCCCACCCGCTCTTCCCTTTAAGATGTAACTGAGTCTGTGTATGTCGTAATGCACGCGTTGCTTTGTGACATCAGTGCACATGTGACCGGCTCTTAACCCCAACCCCGTGTGTTTAAAATGTGTCGACTTGAACGTGTTTGTTGTGTTAGTGCATGGCTATTACAGGACGACATGCCGGTGCGGTGTATACACCACTTTGGATAACTGCCTCTCAGCTCTTAACTTGGCAGATTTTAAATGACGCTCTATAAAGCCTAGTAGAAGAAGAAGAAAAAAAAATCTACTCAACAATGTATCGCATGCTGCACCCCTCCTCCCCACTCACACACACACACACACACACACAGTCCAGATATCACAGCGCCGTCGACATGACATAAAAGGTAACCTTGCGGTTTCTGGTTCAATTAATATCCCGTTTCCAGCGCGAGCCAAGTAATGAGAGAACCGGCTTCCATCACAGGAAGGAAAAAAAAATCTTTTGTATAAAAGCTTTGCTGATCACAAGCTTCCTTTCATCGAGTTTGATTGTGGAGACAAGAAACAGCTAATTTTTGTGATGCAAAGAGGCAAAAATTGGTTTAGGGATGGATTTCCCTCCAAAAAAATAAAAGAAAGAAAGAAAAAAAATCCCTTTACCTGTGTTTTTTAAGACATTGTTTTACTTTTTTGCTGTCTGTATAGCGTTTGGGTAATGGTGTCGTGTCCCATTTGATAGATGTGGCTTTAATCATTGTAATAATAAAGAAAAAAAATGCTTTGTAAATTGCCTAGAGTAGCAATATATTATAACACCTTATGGTTCAAATTTCAACTGTGGCGGACTTTTTAATAATATGGACGACATTGCCACTGCTTAAACGTTTGTTGGGTAATCATGTTTTCTTTTTCCTTGTTTTTTTTTGGAAGGACAATATGTTTATTGGAAAATGTATGCGTGTGTGTGTATGTCTGTGTGTGTGAGTGTGTGTGTGTGTGTGTTTGTGGGGGGAGGGAGGGGAGGGCCAAGGGGTCGCTGTGGGTTGTTACCTGTTTGTGTCCTATCCACGTTGCCTTCTGCCAAGTCCTTACCAATGCCTTTGTGGTTCTACCTATTGTACGACTTTCTTGTGAATTTTATTTTTTATGTGCAATTCTCATCAGCCTCACCATGCCAATAAAGGGAAATGTGTTTGAAAAAAACAAAACCCAACCAAAAGAACTTTCTCTCCTTTCAGCGCCTTGCCTATTATCTTCCTTTCCTTGTGATGAATGTCCCTTCATCAAGCGCCGTTGTACCGTTTTCACTCAGCGCTGAGGAATGATTATGATTTCCTCTCCCTCTGATTACTATCAAGGAGACATCCTTGATTTTTTTTTTTCTCTTTCTTTTTAACGGGAGATTTAAAAGTTATGAAAACAATTCACGCCGCAAATGTGAATTCGCAACATATTTATCATCCCACCCCCTTTCCTCCCCGCCGTGCTTCTGTATCACTGAGCTGACTGACGCGGGAGAAATGACACAAGTCCGTCCTCAGCACATCTGTCTCTCTGAAGTTCCCCTCCTAATAAAGAAAGTCGGCTTAATGCAGAGCAGCTTCCCCTCTTTGAAATTCACATCACCTGGGAGAGGAGGCGGCAGTCTTCTTTTTGTCTGTGTCCACAACTTGACTCCACACCACGAGTGTGCAAGTTAATTAAAAAGTTAGGGGGAACAATTTCATTAACACGATGGAGAGCTATAGTGAGTTGATGGTGTGCTTGATATTCAATGAGGCTTCATTATGACTATAACAATCCTGTCTTTTTCTTTAACACACACACTCACACACACTAACGCACACCCTCTAGCCTGGGAGATGGAATCGCACCAGGAGCTTCCACCATCTCCTTTTCTTTTCTGCTGGCACAAAGGGAAATATGGGAAGAATGTGCATTAAACTGTAAGGTTGGGGGTCTGATTGTGTTTTTTATTAAGGCCGCTGTTTAGCCCCGGAGAAGAGAGCGGCTGGCTTTCATTTCGGCTTGGCTGCCGCGTTACAGCGGGAGGTCTCCTTCTGCTTGCCCTTTCCACAGAATGAAACTGTCCCTGGAAATCTCTGCTCCCTGTCATGATAGGATGGCTTCTTCTTCTTCTTCTTTTTTTATCTGTTATATGTCTTTTTTTTATTATTAACCAGTAGATAAGCAGCTATCTCTACTCCAGTTGGAGGTAAGTGGTAGCCTTGGAGATAATGGGGTTTGATGGGGCTGGGCTCTCTGTGGGACAAACACTGAGATGTTGCCGCTGAGTTGTGCAGCTTGTATTTTATTTGGCATCTAGCTGCGGCTGTTGCTGTTGAAAATCCTGAAAATGGCACTTGCTGTATACACCCTTTGTTTCCAGCAATGTGATGGGAATGTTTAAATGGTTCTGGTGGCAAAGCAACTGAAAACAAAAAAGAAAAAGAAATAAACTGCGCAGTTTTGGCAGCTCTTTGGTGAACGTCTTAATATCTTGTAAGCAAGGCTGCGTGTGGGAAAAAGCAGTCTTTGATAATAAGATCAGACTACCTGAGACTAGTTAATTAAAGCCTGTGGGGTGGAACATGAGCAGTACTACTGCTAATTTACTATAAAGAGCCCCTTTAAAAAAAAAGGGGGGGGGGGGGGGGGAGGAGTCTCGGCCAAGCACAAGACTACCAATTTCCCTTCTCTATGAATAGACAACAAGTGACATTGAATCATCACAGATTCTATCACAATAATTAAAGTTAGCTGAAACTGATTATCTCTGACTAAAAGGCTGGCAGAGAGAATAACAACAAGATTAAAGTGTGCCAAAGACATGGGATTAGGGAGCTGTTGGCAATGACAAAATAACATCAAAGAAGTGATGCCAGGGTGCAATGCTGTGTCGCTGGGCTCTTGCCTCTAGTGTCCCTTCAACGTTTCTCTTTGCTCAGTCCCCCAAACTCTGTCAGTGCCCCTCTCGCTCTCATTCTCGGTCCCTCCTTCTCCCTGTGCCCTTTCATTTTTAGGAGATTTCTTAAGCTTGTAGCATTAATCTGTTGCCAGGCGGCAGTCGGTGCCTAAGCGAAACAAGATCAAGAAGATTTTTGCCAGAACTGGAGGAAGAAGAAGAAGAAGCAGGGTTTTGGAACATTATGATATCATAACCACAATAGCTGCGGGCGAGAGGCTGTTATTCCAATCAGACTGCATGTACAAGCTCGGGGATGATCGGTTAAGTCACATGGCCCGGTGGTGTTCTGTTGCAGGAGTCATGTGACCCTGCTGGCACCCATTTGATTGTTGAGAAAATAAACATTTCCCACGGCGGTTTGCGGACCCATCGTCTCGAATAAAACTGTGCATTTGGTTCCTATCATTTCTGAAAGTGGCCTTTGATGAATCTAAACAGAATGAACCGCAAGATGTTGCCTGGCTTTCAATTATTGAAACGCTTCTTTTGTTAGCGCCATTTTTTTTCCCTCTTTTCTCCTACAAGCCTTCCATCATATGGCACCTTATGGGAGAAGATAATGACAGTGCTATTAAAGTCGCAATCTCCCTATCCGGCATTCTAGTTTCAGCAGTTTTTGCTGTTAAAGAGTAATGAGGAACAGAAGGACAATATTCTTCTTCCCCCCCTCCCGAAACTATCAACTTTGGGGACTGAATGTATTCTTCGCTAGATAATTAATGGCTACAGACAAATGGTGGTTGATTGAGCGACTCATCCCTCTATTTTCAATCACCATCTGCTGTGTGTTGCTGGCAAAAAACAATGTTAATTACCTCGAGTGTGCCCAAGACGTGGCGTATTAATTAGAAAAACAAAAAAAAAGGGAAACCTAAAAGATCCCAGTGTTTTAACGCCTGTAATGATGTGTGAGAATTCATACAGGAATCAGGCCTGCAAGGAGGTCACTTGGTAATTCGGCCTTTTTGATCATTTACCAACTTGCTCCTGTTGGTTGGTTGCATGACGCGGCTAGCGTTTACCTGCTTTACGTGGCCATGGCAGGCCTTTAAGAAGCCTGGAGCTTGCAACTCTGCCAGAAAGATGAATCTTCACGGTAGCCGCAGGGATGGCCAGCTGACAGAGAGGTGTTAGGATGCAGAAAGCCCAGCTTTTGTCTCACATTACCTGACCAGAAAAGAAAGAAAAGAGACGAAGCGCGACTGACTCAACGTGACAAGGCCGCTATTGGCGCTCTCCGGGTCAAAGCTGTGACGGCACCCTGCAGACGCTCCATCCACCTCGCCCTCAGACTCCCAAGTGTGCAGCTGGTGAGAGCGGATCCCGATCGGGCCCGGCATCAAAGCGCCGCCATTAACGAGTTGATATAGAGAGCAGCATGTAAATGTGACGATGTGAGCAGCATATCATCGGTAATTATTTGGCAATCATGGAATAGCATCAATAACAATTAGTGTAATTTCCATGACTTCACTTCTTAATGACTTCATTCAAAATAGTGACAAATCAAATATGTTTGTTTCCTTCATACAAATAGGTCATTTACAGTCTGCTAAACACTGCCAATAAAAATAGCATCAAAGACCTGAGTTACGATGTGACTCTAGCTTTCGTATACATACTGCATTCTCTAGATCCGTGAGTATGAAATGTTTTTATCCTCTAAATAAAGCAATGCCAGATTTCTGAGATTTTTAAGGACATTTTTCTTCTCGCACATCAGAGCAAACAGGGAAAAGAATATGGAAAATTCCAGAAAAAGAAAACCCATTCATGGGATTTAAACCCCTCATGGGAACCACTGCTTCAGAAAGTGTAAGGCTAGCCATGTACTTCATATTCTTGTTATTTAAACTGTCCCATACTAGTTGGATCTGGGTCTCATAATGGCTCCATTCAAGCATTCTTGACAAGATGGCTCGAAAAGAGAGAAAAGCTGAGTGCTCTCTCCCTGCCTGTACATACTCTTTCCGCTGTCCCTCTCCTTCTCGCTTATCTGCTCCTTGTATTTTTCGCAGAGTGGTCCTTGCGGATCGGGGCAGTTGTGTCTAAATCCAGTTCCGAGCTACTTAGCCCCCACCGAGCCTGCGCACACTGTCCCAAGGGCCCATAAGAGCATCTCTCCCTCTCTCTCAGACCCCAGCTTGAACCCATGTATCACACAAGCAAGACATCACAATACAGTAGAATGGGCACATGGACAGTTATTGTTTGTTTGCACTATTTACGTCAATGTACAGTCTGCAGCAAATGGCACCGTAATGCAATCATTCATTCCTGCCATTCTGCGCTCCCGTCCATTAGGCTAATGACATTCTTTAACCGTCCTGGCTTTCCTTGGCTGTTGAAATCACGAATGTGAGAAGTAGGAGAAAGTGGGGATGCCTGCTGCTTAATTGGAGAGCCATGATCAAATTCCAGCGTCTGGACACATCTGTCCCATAGTGAGCTCGAACAATGATCCCCACAGCCGCTCGGATGTTGTTTTTTGGGGTTTAACCAATAGACCAAATGTAGAAAGTGGTGAGCAAAAAAAAAAAAAAAAAGCAAGACAATTCAGTGGCCTACATTCTGACCTTAGGGGATAAAAAAGTATCGACCCCACCGATAGTATTGATCCAGTACCGATACCTACATTTGTATCGATACCATCCATATTTGGATTGATCTGCCCACCTTTGGCATTAAATCATAAATGAAGTCACTCAGTGGGACTCATCATGAATATATGAACCAAAGTCTGTAACAATTTACTCAGAATTTGTTGATACATTTGACCAATGAATAAATAGACAGCCAAGAAAATGTCAGCGGGACGACTAAAATTCCTCTAAATGTACCAAATACATCAACAAAGAAATTACACTTTAAAAAAAGAAAGAAAGAAAGAAAAAAGTCACTGGCCTTTATCCTCTAGCCCAGTGGTCTCCAACCTTTTTGGCGCCACGGGCCAGTTTATGCCCGACAATATTTTCACGGACCGGCCTTTAAGGTGTCGCGGATAAAAACAACAAAATAAAACTAGTACCGGTACCGAAAAAAAGAAAATTTATTCATAACACACGTGAAAAGACCCAGGAAAACCGAGTAAACGATAAAAACGATAACAAAATAACGCTGAAAACTGATAAAAACCCTGAAAACTATACATTTCACACCTGAGCCTCAACTCTCGCGGCCCGGTACCAAACGACTCACGGACCGGTACCGGTCCAAGGCCCGGGGGTTGGGGACCGCTAGAGCAGCGGTCCACATAGGTCCATATAAAATTTCCATGGTGGACTGACCAGCCTTAACAGTCTGAACTTTGTGGTGTATCCGGTAGCTGCTGAGAAATGGATAAGGATTTTCAATTAAATTAGCATGAAATGTTCAAGAACCGTTTTCCGTACAACCTGAAAAATAAAAAATAAAAAGTCTCTTTGATTTTGGCTTTACAGATTCTCTCCTCTGATACATAAATAACACCAAATCAAGGTCACGTCTTGTCAAATTAATTACCTGTTATCATCACATATCCTTTTAATCCTTATTTTATGGGCACAATTACAACAGAAATGCCAGTGTTATCCCAGAGCATTACAGATACATTCGCAGGTTTTTTCTCTGCATTTGGACTGTCAAAAATTTCAGCTCAAATCATCCTGACTAAAGTGCATTAAAATGCACAGACATTCAAGCTATAATTACTGGGCAAAAATACCCCATGCCTTAATCCACATGGTAATAACGCAATTAAAGTGGTGTTTCTTGGACTTGGTAATCTTCTGTGACAAGGCTTACAATTCAATTAACCCCGTTTTAACACTTTGTTTCAACTTCCTGTGAGGCTAATTTGCTTTAAACTTACTTCAGTTGCTATAATTATGCTTTAAGAAACGTCCAATTTCTGAATTATCAGTTGTTTATGTCAGTGAGGCACTGATTCTCAGTGGATAGGATGTGCTCTTATCCAGTGGGATGCCTTGAAGGCAAATTATTGTGCGTCTCCAAACTAAACAGAGAGCCTTATTGAGTCCTGCTGACGTATCATATACTCATACGCAGTGAACTGAACTTTCCCCTTTGAATCAAGGATCGAAATATTTTTGGAATGATTGATATAATAAGTTTTTTTTTCTCTCCTTTGCAAAGTTGCACGCGTCTGCAATGAGAGAATTTCACTTTGATGCAGCTTCAGATAATCTCATAGTACAACCAGAGCTGCACTTCTCCCGACATATACTAAAGCCAGCATGGATCCAACCCATTTAATCACTCTTGTTCTCTTTCTAAGCTCGTGCTGCCTGTGACATATTGAGCCGGCAAACTTTCCATGTTCTCTCAGAGAAGGTCATTGGGCCAGGCCCAATCTAGCCTCTGAAACCGAGCCAAGATTTCCACTGCTGTTGTTCAGATTAGTATTAGACGTGAGCGCCTTTCCTAAGCAAATCAGACAGTGTGAAGGACAGAGCCATTCTTCCATTCAAGCACGCCTGCTTCTTGTTAAAGAGAGACAGGGCAATAAGTTGTAGGACAAAGGGAAGTTTGTGGGAAGTCTTCACAGTTCATGAATGCTTATTTTTAAATGTGACAAGCCTCTTCATCGTGTTAGATGGCAACCAATTGTATTACACTGACTAGAACTATAGGAGCTGTCTATGCATATAATGTATGTGTCAGTACTCGCAATGCATAGTCAAAATTATTATGGTTAGCAATTTGTCTTGTAAGTGTGTAAGGAATGCTTTTAATGTTTGATAATCTCAAGAAGTTTGAGCCACATGCTTCTTCTGAAAAGTACTTCAGTGCACTCAGTTGAGGGTTTTGTAGCAAACCATCAGGAACATGCAACATGCAGGAATCTTTCTGGGTGACACCCCTGCAGCCAGACACACACTGTATTGAATTCTGACACATGATACAAGGACAGAAGGATCTAACACGCACCGCTGAAGGACAACACAGGACACAGGAAGTGTGCCGCACACTGCATGTGATGTCAGCCCACCGTGTCTGCAATGTGTATTTGACACCATTTCCATATAATAAAAAAAAAACAAAACCCGCACAGCATACTGTAATTCAAGAGTTGGTTTTTTTTTGCAAGCATGAACAAATTTGGCGGGCGATTTGTTATCGATTCACTTGGAAGGACAAACTTGCACCTGGACTCAATCAATGTTGATTGGGAGAGTGGCAACATGCCCACATGCAAACAGCGCAGCTAATAGGACACGCAGTCTAATTCTGGGGAAGGAGGAGAAGTTAATAATCGGCTTTTAACTAAAGCTTTCCCTTCGTAATTTTATGTTTAACTTACAAATATCCAGAGGCATGATATGCATTATGTCACACATTAGCCCAGAGCTGAGCTGAGCGAGCGATTCTTGTTTCGTTTTTATTTCATATTTCCATTGTTCTTCATCATACAGAGGCAGGGGTAGAAAAACACCTCGAACCAAACAAACGAGTTTTTGGCTCACAGGACCTTACGCACGCCGACCTTGTTATGTGAAACTTAGGCCGTGTTAAATATGAACACCAGCGTGCGCTTGCATTACGATTCTTTCCCTCTACAAATCTGAAGCAGGAGCAAAAGTAACACAAAGCATGAGGCTCACATGACAGCCTGGCTTTAGCCCTATTTAGTAAACAGATTTTTTTTAATATTGTCTTTATACCAGTACAGTGAGATAAAGCTTGGAGCCATCTGGGCCAAACTACAACTATTTCCAATTAAAAGGGTATTTTATTGCATTGTGAAGCCACTTCCCTCAGCAAACACTGTCTTCCTCTACCAAGAACTTTTACACAACAATTAGTTCTTCTTCTCTTTTGCTAGTTTAGTGGTAGAAAACTCCAATTTTAGATACCTTGTCTGCAAAGTTGTTGGCATGCTGACTGGATGGCTCAGTTTTGGGATTATGTCAACGCCTTCAGCAGATCCTATTGCATTACATAAAGAAATATGCCATGCTGGAAACCTTCCACTCACTCATAATGTGTGCATTCTGGCCACAGGCAACAACTTCACATCCACTCCTATCACTGACATGGCAACCAAGAATTCTGGGAGGCTTCCCAAAGCTGTTTTGCATCACTTGTCAAAAGGAAATTCTGACAGATTTACTTTAAGTTGTATTAAGTGATCTGTGACAAGTGGGGTAGAAAGACTCCAAAACAAACCGAAAAGAAAAATCTTTGATATCCATCACAGCTTCGTGCGCTTAGGGCTAACATGTTAATAAGCGGACGCTTTGAATACTCGTATAACATATCAAATATTAGAAGTTTCAGTGCTAAGTTAAAGCTCCCTTTATCCATTACGCATGTTTGTACTGCAGATCCCGGTGAGAATGTGACAGAAACCAAACTTTTGCGGCTCAGTGCGACTTTCAGGTCACTACTGTGATTGGCTTGTTGTTGTTCCAGCATTGCTTATTTCATATGCATCAGTAGGCAAAATCACAGGGACTGTTTTTAATCAACCGCAGGCACACCTCAAAGTTAAGCTTGGCCACAATCCTGGGAGTTCAGCTGATGACTTAGGTGATACCCTTCTCCACACTCCTACCTTTCATTTGGCAAACCTCATATGAGTTGGTCTATTTAAGTAGCTTTATTCTGCTCACAGTTGGCACACATCTGCAAGCCACTTTGCAACCCACCCCTACCCCTGCTCCTCCTTCCTTTCCAACACTCAGCAGCACTTCACTAGGGAGAGATCAATTGGAATAACTGAACAATTAAGAATTCAATTAGGCTATTTTGGTGATTAGATGATGACCCATCACAACAGAACAAAATCCCAGTGATCATAGGCATTAGATCAGGAGATTAGTCCAGGTGTTGGTGGTGGTGAAGATGAAGATGGAGCTATGTGTGACTCAGGTGAGGCACAGATGGGGTGGAGGTAGATTGCATGAATGAGAGTCTGAAAGGGAGAATGATACAAGAGCAGTGAGATTTAAACCATGCCAAGTGGAGGATGATTGGTTCGAAGAAGGCAGGCATGAATATGATTGGACTAGAGCAATGGTGTCAGCATTTTACAGCATGGTAAAGTAGAAGTGATGTAAAGGACAGACAAGCAGCTGATCAGCCAGGAAAACAGGCAAATGAGTGATTCCAGCGTCATTTAATGCGATGGATTCTTCACATAAACAGAGTGAAAGTGTATAAGGAGAGTAGGGTGGAAAGGCTGAGAGTGAGAAAAGACTATGGCCTGATTCAATTTTTCCCCACACACTCTCACACCCAGACAACACAAACTCTATGTGGAGTTTGACACATGCGGCTGCTGAAAGATTCCTAGATGTACTGAAGAAATACTCGTAAAACAAACCAGACAAAAAGACAAGAATAAGTAAAAGACAAGTACTAAGAAGTACAAGTAGGGACATCTATGAAATAAAACAAACGGGAACCTTGACAGCTTTAACAGTCTGAATTTGTCATATGAAGAGAGGATCCTTCAGAGGTAACATTTTTGGAACAAACGTCTCTCCTTTGTGTTTCCGTGAATGTTTCTTGCCGAGCTGCAGAGTAAGAACAGCAGCACAAAGGGGGGAAGTTTATACTGAAGACAGGAAGTTTGGACAGCACTCACCTAATTTGTCAGCTTGGACTGACTGGATGGCTTAAGGGGTGGCTGTGACTCAGGAGATAGAACAGGTCGTCTACCAATCGGAAGAACGGCGGCTTGATCACCAGCTCCTCCGATCTGCATGTTGGCATATCCTTGGGCAAGATGCTGAACCCCGAGTTGGCCCCTATGATTCATGTAAGTGTGTGCGTGAATGTCAGATAAAGCCCTCAGGCAAAGAATAGTACTGTAAGCACTGTATAAATATGCGTGTGATTGGGTGAATGGGGCTTGGAAAAAGAGCTTCGACCACTTAATTAAAGTGAAAGTGCTGTTTAAGTAGCAGTGTATTTACCCCCAACCACACTGCTAGAAACTTACTGTCTGATGTTGTCTTTCTCATGGTCCTAATACACACTGTGGCTGTCACTGTGTTTTTATGATTTTTCCATCACCGGTGCTTTAACAAATATAACCTGATTCCTCTTCACATGATTTGCTATCCTGGTTCTCTTCAGCAAACTCGCTATCATTTTGCAAAGAGAACAATATACTGCAGAGTAGCCCAAGGCACGTCTCTGTGTTAAAACTTACAAAAATGGGGCTGCTACTATTATTAATTTTATCTTCACTCCTAAAATCCAAAGTTCTGTAGTGCAATGAATTTTATGACATCTGTAAGCCTTTCTCCTTAAAAAATCAAATTTTCCCAGGTCTGATATCCCAGCGGAGGCACAAGCACAGGGTGTGATGGCAGAGAGAAACAGGCTAGCGCCGCTATTTTTACCTGAAGCCCAGGAGTGAGCTCAGCACAGGAGATGAGGCGGGAGGAGAGTGGAATTTGGGCAACGCTTGGGAATGTGAATTGGCTAACGTTAATCATCTGGACAGCAGAGACATTAACTGTGCATGAAGCCTGGTCTCTGGACATTGCATGTACAGTTCAAATACTGACAGAGGGCACGTGTGCGGATGTGTGAGGCTCGGAGCAGAGAGGAAGGGCACGCTGTGTTTCTTTGTGAATCTGGGACTAAGCGAGGACATGCTGTAGTGCGATCGTGGGTGTTTGTGCGTGCGTGAGGACGCCGTGCCTGTGCTGAGGTGATATACAGTGCCCTGACTTACTCTTGTAGATGAAGTGCACTTTGCTCAAAGCTACACACCCCCAAAGGAATAGAGTGTGTTTCCCAACTCACTTTTCGGGTTGGGAAACACACTGATGAAAAAGGATGAGGCTATAGCGGCGCACTCAGTCTTCGCAGGAGCCCTCGTCACACACTAACATCATTACAATTTCAGCCTCAGTGCCTTCTAACAAAACTCTGCATATTTACAGTGTGTGTGTGTGTGTATCCGCTATTGTCTTGTTAAAATTTTACAATGGCTGCAGAGCGCCTTCGCATGCTGAATGCAATATTGTGCCTTAATATGCCCCACTATAATGCCTACAGATTTGGAGAATGCTGATGTGGCACATCTCGCAGTGGGAGCGTCTAAGACGCACGAAAACGGAGCGTTCACCCCTGAGAGAGCAAGGGCTCACCTTTTGTTATTATTTTCTGTGGCGCCGATTCGTGTTGACCTACTTTGGGAGCGGGGATTGTTGAAGCGCTGAGTACCAATGCAAATCAAATCTGTTGCTTCCTGCCTGTTGGATTTCAAGGATTTCCAGGCACATGATGCAACTGGGTGGGGGGGTTGACTACATGGCCCACACTTAGTGCATTTCATGGATGCTGACTTTTTTTAAAGATGTTGTTTCAAAGCTGATCATGATACATTTTGTCTGGTGGTGGTTTTCTTGGAAAAGGTTTTGAATTGGTGATTTGAGAACGGTTTAAATTCTTGACAGTGCGCCTGGTTTGCCTAAGGACCTCTTTTAAACCTGCTCAGCATTTCAAATGACTGTGATCACACTCCAACTTAAGCACAACACTCCACCTGCTTGACAGGTATGTGTCAGAATGGGCTACCCGTCATTCTGTCAGCTGCAGAGCCCAGTCAGTACCTGCAGCTCCGTGTTTTTAACGAGGGATTTTGGTCTTGCACACAGTTGGTCTGAGAAGGAAAATGAGGATAGTGCAGTCACGTCATAAAGGGAAAAAGACCAAAACCAATGATTCAGCAAGTACCAGACACATTAAAGAAATCATTGTCGTTAAAGTGGATCTGTATTTTCATTATTGTTATTTTCTGACACAGACATATACACTGCACAAAAAGATTAAAAGAACATTTATTAAACACATCAGATCTCACTGAGAAAAAAAAATCATGCTGGATATTTGTACTGATATAGAGTGGGTAATGTGATAGGAATGAAAAGACCCCACATCATTTAATGGAAATGAAAATGATCAACCTACAGAGGGCTGAAATCAAAGAGACACTTAAAATCAAAATGAAATAATGATGCGGCAGGCTAGTCCATTTTGGAGAAATTTCACTGCAGCAACTAAAAATGGTACTCAGTAGTTTATATCACCCCCACCCCCACATGCCTAGCTGATAATGTCTGGGCATGCTCCTAGTGAGCGATGGATGGCGTCCTGGGAGAACTCCTCCCAGATCTGGACCAGGGCATCACTGAGCTCCTGGACAGTCTGAGGTGCAACCGTGCCGCGCCAAATGGACTGAAACACAATGTCCCAGAGGCGTTCCATTTGATTTAAGTTAGGTGAGTCAATGGTTGAGGTCAGTCAATAGTATCAATTCCTCATCCTCTGGGAACAGCCTGCATCCTCTCACCACATAAGTCCAGGCATTGTTGTGCACCAAGAGGAACCCAGGACCCACTGCACCAGTGTAGGGTCTGACAAGGCTCCAAGGATCTCAACAAGTGTGATGTCTAGCCTGTAGAGGTCTTCTGTCCAACACAGAAGCCTGGGGGTTCAAAGTGTTTTTAAAGAGCAGCCAATTGGAAGAATGGTAGCTTAAATAGAGGAGGACTTGTGGGCAAAAACAGCTTGTTCCAGAGAGTAGGGGAAGTGAGGGGCCTTCACCAAGGGCCGATATAAGATAAACGCTGGTTATTTTGAACTGTAGCTAATGCAAATCTCGTCTTGTAGGCTTCAAGAATAAAAAGTATGTAGCTGGAAGTGAGCACGATAGGTCTCCTTTTAAATAAACTTTAATAAGGAATTGTTCATTTTACATACAGCTATTATACATTTGAGTAAATTCCACTTGTTGTAACTAAGTACGTGATGTAACTAAGTACAAGATTTGAATTCCAGAGACTGTTTTAACTTTAAAACCTTTTCCTTCACTGTTACGTACATGCACATGTAGTAAGGTGCAAGTACTATTTCATGCCAGCGCTGGTACTATTTATTTTATTACATGCTGTAAAAGTAGACACATGGTTAGTAAGTGGCCATTTTCTTGGGTGGGAAGGAGAATCAGAGCCCAGAATGCCGTTGCCATTCCTGGAGGGGATGGAGTGTTCTAAATGTGGTGTGGCCTTTGTAGCCATGTGTGAAATATGATTTGGTGAAGAATGTCATTTGAAGGGGCAGGTTCTGCAGTTATGACAGCCCCCGAGCACTCCAACCTCACTGTCTTTCCACTGCCTGTGTAGCGCTATCTCTCTGCCAGCTATCTATCTTTCTATCCTTCACACATTCTCCCACACCTTTTCTCTTGCTCACTCCTCGCCTCCCAGTGGCTCTTTTATTGGTCTCCTTTAAAGCCAGATGTTCCCGTGCTGTGTGGATGAGCGGGGAGACAGCAGGAAGATGGCAGTAATGGGGAGGGGCAACCAAATGACATGTAGCTTCAGTATAGCTCATTCTTTTCACAATAGACTAACATCCTCTCTAGCGCTTCCTCCTCTTTTTCTTCTTCTTCTTTTTTTTTCCCCCTTTTACCCCACGTCTCTATTTTTCATGTCTTACATTTTTCCACTTCATTTTCTTTTCCCATTTCTTTCCCAGGATCTCACTCACATTATAAACACACCCACATACACACGCTAACTTTCTCTGCCTCCCGTCTTGCCTGTCATGTAATGCAAGCGACCTAGTTCTACAGTGAGCCGACAGTTGGGAAAGAGGCAGTAGCAGTGATTTAGATTGTCTTCAATACTGCCACACCGTACACGCAGAGGAGATAAGAGGTGTGATCTCAGTGGCCTGGCCCTGTTTTCAAACCTAGATAATACTCGCTCAGAATCAGATCCCAACAACAGCACACTGGCCCCTGTAATTGTCTGCACTTGAGCTGCAGCACATTTCTGCCGCACTGAACTTTCGCACACTGTAGGGGAAATGAATAATTCTATTCTCATATCTGAAAACTATTTGAGACACGCGGCGCTTTTTTTATTCACTCGAATTTCCGAGTTGGAAATGTCAATTTGCCCGCTCCTTTCTCTCTCCTCGACTATAATCAACGACAGCTCCTATTTTTGCAGATTATACAGACATCGGTGTAAAGAGAGGAATAAAAATTGCCGCCATGCTGAGTTTACGCCTGACAAACAACATCCACGCGGAGATCTGACACTGCAATTTGCACTTACACACAGAGGCAAATCCTAGCCTTATTCAGATACATTTCCAGTACAGGCCTATTTTGCAAATCAATCATGCAGCACAAAACAGTGGCGCAGAGGCTTATATTTTCTGACTGACCAGAGTTGGAAAGCAGTAAATAAATAAATAGGTGCGATGTGGCAGGGTGTTTATGGAGAATATGAATGAAGGTAGCATGCAGCTTTTATGCCTCCTAATAAGCCCCCAAGGCTGGGGGGGGGGACATTACGACTCTACTGTTTTACAACCACTGATGGTCTGCTCAGAGATGTACACTGTGCACCACTTGGCTATATATGCATGAGTGTGTGTGTGTGTGTGTGTGTCTGTCTGTCTGTCTGTGTATGTGCGTGCATGTGTGTCTATGTGTGGATTGCATGGGGAGGGAGTCAAACCCATAGCTGTCTACTAAAGTGATACCAATGAATATCTGGCCATGAATCAGGTCGCCAGACTTCCTCTGACACGATCCTTCCTAAAAGTTATATGCTTAATAAAAACACAACTGTGTGTGTTTGTCTGACTGTCTGACTGTGTGTGTGTGTGTGTGTGTGTGTGTGTGTGTGTGTGTGTGTGTACCATGTTTAGATATCTTTGTGAGGACCACAAATTTGAATGCTACTATACTTGTGAGGACCAACAGTCACTTATGGGGACAAAATGCCTGTCCTCACGAGTTTGAAGGCATTTGTGGTTTAAGTATCAGGGTCACAGTTAGGTTATGATTAGGTTTAGGCTGAGGGTTAGGGTTAGGCATTCATTTTTGATGGTTAGGGTCAAGGTAAGGAGCTAGTGAAAGAATTATGTCAATTAGATGTCCTCACTAAGGCATGAAAACAAGTGTGTGTGTGATCCACAAGTGTGATCACATTAGGTTTAGATTCAACTTTATTGTTATTACACATGTATAAACACAGGGTAACGAAATACAGTTTGCATCTAATCAGAAGGGCAAGAGCAGTAAGTGCATTAAGAGCAGATTATATACAGATAAGTTAAGTAGAGAGCAAATATACAGATGTACTATGGGTAAATGCACAGATATACTGATATCTACAGAAAAGGGTAGAATCATGGTCTAATAGTTATGAACAGATTATGTACAGAGAGACCAAATATACAGATGAACTACAGACAAATGTACAGCTGCATTGCTGTATATATATGCACAGATATACAGATGATCTGTATAGCATACAGATGTTCTAAATTGCCTTACAGACGGGCAGATATACAGATGTACTATGAACAATATAAATGGTAAATAGACTGGTTCTTATATAGCGCTTTTCTACTCTCACTGAGCACTCAAAGCGCTTTATACAACTCATGCCTTCACCCAATCATACCCATTCACACAAGCACTTTACCTAAGGTTTACCATTGTTCCTTCACTGGGCTGGTTTCAGTCATTATGCAATGTACTGTTTATAAGATTGGGAAAACCTGCAGTCAGCTGAGACTGAAGAAGTCACTTGGATGAGTGACGAAACATTTCTCCCACAAAACGCTACGTCCAGATGAACAGAATCAACTTTTGGACACTTTACCTAAGGTTTGTAGTGCTTCTATCTAACATTCAATCGCATTCACACTCCGATGGATGCATCGGAGGGCAACATGGGGTTAATATCTTGCCCAAGGATATTTGGCATGTAGACTGGAGGAGCCTGGGATCGACTCACCAACCTTCCGGTGAGTAGTTGACCCATCTACCATCTGAGCCACAGCCACCCCACATATACAGATGTGCTACATATATATTAGGGGTGCAACGATACACAAAATTCACGGTTCGGTTTGGTTCGATACTTTGGTGTCACGCTTCGATATTTTTTCGATACAAAAAAATGTTCATGCCTTTTTAATTTGTCATTTATTAAAATTATAAATATATATTTTAACTGAAAAGTACAGTTTTTAAATTTAATGTTGGTGAAACAACAAAGTAATAATAAAAAAATCTATCTGATCGAGAAATCACTCATCTTTGGAAAAGACAGTTTATTACAGAGAAATGACTCTTTCCAAAATAAAAGCTATACTATACGCTTCTTCTGGGCTATATTCTCAGCAGCATATTAAACATATCAGGTCCCCATAAGGAGAATCATGTGCTAACGGCTGTCTAAATGACGCGGGTAAAGTTTGTAGCATGCGTGCTTGTTGTTTTTGTCTGCTTCCACTTGTCTTTGCACTAGGATGATGTCGGCGTAAATGTGCAGTCATATTCGTTGTGTTCCCACTAGTGCTGACAGTGTTAATCTCGTTAAAATGACATTAACGCCATAACGAGGCAAATCTCCATTAATGAGTTACCGCGGATCGCCCCGTGCGTGGGGCTGGACGGCGTCAACACATTAACAAGCTAACTGCGCTAACGCAGTAGTTCCCACCAATTGAGCATTGCGTGGCACATCCGACATACTGTTTTACTTTTGTCCATGACGCACTTACCATCAGGGTCATGCTTCACATGAAAACCAAGATAGTTCCAAACGCCAGATCTGAATGAGGGTGGGGGAGGTTCACTTTCAGGTAGTGTTGAGGCAGTTGCCATGTTGCCAAGAGCTTAGCTTCTGTCTTGCTAGCTTGCGCTGCGCTCAGTGGATCTGCACTCGACAGTGCAGCCTAGGCGGAGTAGTCGAACGCAGATCCACTGAGCGCTCAACACAGACAGCATCGTCAGAACAAAAGTTGATAAAATAAATAAAAAATTTTGTATTGTTCGATACATATGCGTACCAAACCGAAAGCACTGTATTGAATGGTTCAATATTGATACGAGTATTGTTGCACCCCTAATATATAGAGATGTGCCGGTGTGTGCTAAACAGATTTACATAGTGCTATGAATATATTTACAGTAGTGGAAGCGTAGCGCTCTGAACAGACTATAATAGTGAATAGTGTACGCACTATAACAGAGACTATGCTATGTCAGTGTCCTAAAACTATAAGGGTAACCAATGTGAGCATATGGTGAATGTTGAGAATGAATGACAGTAATGATCACGGTGATTGGGAGGGCAAGGGGGAAGGAGGAGTGTAGAAAGATCAAGTGAATGTGCATGGAAAGGTTCATCGGGGGACTGAGTTCAGTAGGGTGACAGCTGTGGGGAAGAAGCTGTTCCTAAACCTGCTGGTTTTAGTCAGTGGGGTCCTGCAGCGTCTTCCGGAGGGAAGGAGCTGGAGTTTATTGGCAGGATGAGAGGAGTCCCTGAGAATGATGCGTGATTGGCGTAGACATCTCTTCTTGTGGACAACCTCAATGGCAGGAAGTGGAATCCCTGTGATACGGTGGGCAGTTTTCACCACCTGCTGCAGTGCCTTGAGGTCAGCAACAGAGCAATTCCCATACCAGACCGTGACACAGTTTGTCAGGATGCTCTCTATCGCACAGCGGTAGAAGTTACCCAGGATGTCAGTAGACAGGTGGTTCTTCTTCAGTGTACTCAAGAAAAAGAGGCGCTGATGGACCTTCTTGACCAGACTGGAGATATTACTTGACCAGGACAGATTCTCAGAGATGTGGGTCCCCAAGAACCTGAAGCTGGAGACTGTTCAACAGCTGTGCCATTTATGTAGGTGGGGGTATGGATGTCTCTCTTCTCTCTCCTGAAGTCCACAATGAGCTCTTTGGTTTTGCTGGTATTCAGGAAGAGGTTATTGCCAGCACACCACATAGCTAGGTGCTTTACCTCTTCCCTGTAGTCAGATTCATTGTTGTCACTGATGAGACCAATCACCGTGGTGTCATCCGCAAACTTGATGATGGGGTTGGATCCATACCTAGGTCTGCTGTCATGGGTGAAAAGAGAGTAGGGCAGCAGGCTCAGCACACAACTCTGTGGAGTGCCAGTGTTGAGTGTGATGGTGGTAGAGCAGTTATGGCCTGACCTAACATGCTGGGGTCTGTTGGTCAGAAAGTCCATGATCCAGTTACAGATGGTTGATTCCAAGCTCCACAAGTTTGGTGATCAGCTTGGAGGGAATAACTGTATTGAATGCTCAGCTGAAGTCAAAAAACAGCATTCTTGCATAAGTATTCTTGTTGTCCAGGTTTGAGAGTACACAGTGAAGTGCTGTGGATAAAGCATCCTCTGTACTCCTATTGCTTCGATAGGCAAATTGGTGATGATCCAGTTTGGGGGGCAAGCATGTTTTGAGGTGTGCCAGGACCAGTCGCTCAAAGCACTTCATAACTATGGGCGTGAGTGCAACAGGGTGATAGTCGTTCAGGCATGTTGGTGATGAGTGTTTCGGCACTGGCATGATGGAAGTGGTCTTGAAGCACACTGGTACTACTGTCTGGGCAAGCGACAGGTTCAAGATGTCTGTGAAGACCCCTGCAAGCTGCTCAGCACATGCTTGAAGCACACGTCCAGGAATGCCATCAGGGCCAGCAGCTTTATGAGTGTTGTTACTGTCCAATGCATTATGGACATCTGTGGTGGTAAGAGTAAGGTCATGGCATTCATCAGGGGGTAGAGTTTTGGCAGACGTAGAAGTCATTTAGCTCATTGAGGAAGGACACATTCATGGCTGTCTGTGTGGAACTGCTGGGCTTGTAGTCAGAGATGGCCTGAATGCCCATCTCTGTGTATGCATGGAAGGTTCATCACCACAAATGGACTGGGATCTGACAGACCTTCAGGTAAGCTGTGATGAACTCTTTCACACTGACAAATATTTTGTTAAGAAGATGTCTTGTAAGAACATGAATGTGTGCTTAAATCATGTCATAGCTGAGTGTGGTGTGGTGGTTTTGCAGAGTCTCTGTGTAGGCATGCACCAATATGTGTGCGGAGCATGCTGAGGGTGCAGTCCATCACCCAACCAAGGAAGAACCTCATCGCTTGGGTCTGGCCGATGCTCCAGACTTTCAAGTAGCTAAACTTACTGCCTCTTTATTTCTATTAATCTATAAGTCTTTTAATATGACAACAGGTAACATTTTGTCATAAATAGCACTTTCTATATAGGCAACACATATCCTTCTCATCCAGCCATACAGGCACTTTTTTCTACACCGTAGTGCTTCTATCTAACCTTCATACACATTCATACTTCGATGAACACATCAGACGCATGAGACATCCCAACCTTCCAATTAGCAGATGACCTGCTCTATTGCTTGAGCTACAGAGACTCTACATACTGTATGAATACAGTCAGTGATGGCTGTTAAAAAAGAAAGGGGGGTTTCTGTACTCCTACATCGATACCTTATAAAAACATGACCTGTCGTGCTCGTTTTACAGCTCCATATCTTTATTCTTCCACTCTGCTTGAGTTGCTTTGCATGATTCACAACTGAAAAAAATCCTCATTCCTTATATATTTTATGCATTCCCTCAGTTCATCCACAGTCTGAAACAAGTCCACTCTCTCTTGAAGTTTCTCACAAACTAGATAGCTTGAATAGCAGGTGGGTGGATCTTCTGTGCTTACATCTATACTGGTGACTTGCACTTTGTCACATGCTAAAGTGTAAACAACGAGCATGAATCAGAAATGCTGAATTTCTAATGTCCTGAGTTAATCTTACCAAATTCATATAGACTACAAAGATACAGAATACATTAGTTTTAGGGGGTAATATTTAAGTTAATCCTTTTGGCCCTTAATAAGCATATTATTTTGTCATATAAATGGCTTTAGTCATTGGGGCATAATTAAACCATGAGCTGTCGCGTGCCATCATAAATAGTTTAAAGCCAGGACAAAAGATTGCAATATTTATATGATAGAGTAAGTTTATGCTGTGTGCTTGTTTTTATTATTGTTTGTAGCTTAAACATGCATAACTTTGCATGCACTTCAGTGCACAGTGCAACATGCAAAATAGCTTCTATTTATTCTTTGTTTTTAACACTTGGCCCAGTGGCTGTATAAGAGTTCCAGCTGCCACTGTGATAAAAAAAAGAACTATCTTTTCCTTCAAAGTATACACTTTGATGTGTTAAAAGCCGCTGAATGTGAACCACTTTGATTTTAGGTACAGAACTCGCCTGCAGTACAGTTAGCCGCGGCAACACATATCTCCCAGGATATCTGCTAAATCGGCATCCAGCAATTTTCCAGAAAGATTACACACAACACACGCTATGCTATCAGATAAATCTGTGCAATTAGAAGCAGAGCATCGCCTCTTTGGTAGAATCTACTTTTGAATCCATTATTTACACAATTTAATGTTGGGCATAGTGCTAATTTGCAATAGTTTCATTAAAGAGGCAACGATGGATTAACTGCACAGAGAGATCAATTCCTTAAAGCATCCATTTGTGTTGTTTAGAAAAAAGTGAAGGGTGTTTTTTTTGTGCATTCACATTTGTATGCATGCAGTGACTGGTTCAGGGAATGTACCAGAATGATTGTTTAAACCTGCTGTTTGTGTGTATTTTTGGTGCCGCCTTTGCAATGTGAAGAAATGAGGATGCGGTATGTGCTGGCTGTTTGATCTGGCTTGCTGTTGTGACATTTCCTAAAGAACCAGTGGGCCTCCATCGCTGAAACAAACAGCAGTTACAAGATAACACTGAGAACCACTGCACTGCCAGTCGCATAAACTAGCGATGATTTAACCCCCAAATTATACAGGTACGCTTGTGTTTTGTAGGATTAAATAAGTATTCATTGGGGGTCTCGATGCTGCTCTGTGTACTGAGCTCCATCACCATACTGCTGATATGCAGACATTTCGTTGTATATTTGCACTAAAGCATGGAGACTCACACACAGTTACATTTTTCTGTTAATGCTTCCCAGAACATACCGGCCGATATAATCAGTGGCTTTCTAAAAATATTTCCACCAGCGAGGGATCAATGGAGAAGATCATTCCCATTCTGCTCCGATATGTATACATAAATAGACCTTTGATGGTACTGAGTGCCCTTAGGGCTCTATGCTTATGTTGCCTTGTTGTTGACGGGATGCTACTCCCGGAGCCCGTGCAGCCACTACTACTATATCTGGCTCCTCTTCCCTTGTGCACGCACAGCTTTTTACATATCATAATGCAAGGTTGAGCTTGTCTCAGAGAATATAAAACCTCACGCTTAGAATAATGCCTGTGAAAGGCAGCGCATGTCCTGTCAGAGACACTTTTCTTTTCAATGCGATTATGTTGGGAGATTTTCCTTTCCTGCTACTTTCAGCAGAGGACGTATTTTTCTGCACTCCCATGGCAAACGTCCTAACACAGCTGTTGTCGAGTCATTTGCATTAGGCTTTCTTCTGAAGCCAGTTGATCATTATCTGACAATTGCTGGACCCAGGGGAAGTTGAACCAGTCTGAAAGTGTCAACTTTATTGCTAGAGTAGCAGAGGACTTGATGTCCACTTATATTTTTAGCAATCATAAGCTGCCACCTTTATTTTTCTGCTTCTGTGGTGAAAGCACTCCTGTATCTTTTCATATTTTGTCCGTCTTCTGCTCTTCTGCTCTAATCTATGTCATACATACTCATAAATTAGTAGAGATACATAATCTGTCTAAAATAGTTTGTGCACGACTTTTCTGAAACTTCAAGATGAGAATTTGTGCAGTTGCAGTGTTATGGAAAACAGATGTGAGAAGGAAAGGGTTGGATCTCACTGAGAAACAGAAGGACGCTTCATGCACATGGAGTGGATTGCCTAAAGCATGCTCTGCTTTCCAAACTATTTTACCAGAAATGTCACAAAAGCGTTCAAAATGAACACAACTAAGACTAGATTTGAGAGATTGAGGTGACTACCTTACGAGGAAACTGTACACTGACGTCATAAACTAGTGTTAGAAGTAACACATTTTCTGATCAACCAGAGTCGCCCCCTGCGGGCTATTTGAAAGAATGCAGGTTTTTAAGTACTTACAAGTTGACCTGAAGCCTAGATGCATTTTTTATGACATTGGAACATATTATTCCATCAAGAGAAAAGAAAACCAGAGGAAATATGTAAATATATTGTATGTGCAAAATTAAATGAGCCACTACAACCAATTAATGTCTCCAGTGAAATTTTTTGTCAATTGAGGCTATGGCATAAAGTCACAATGGGTTACTCATTTGATCAATTTTCATCAAAGCTTTAGACAGAAATGGAAAAAAATGTATTTACATGAAGATGACTTTCAATGAATAGCTATGTGGTTTATGTATACAGCTATATTCTGAAGAACTTGTGACCTCAGCACACACACACACGCACACATACACACACATACACATACACACACCAGAGTGAGAGAACAAAGCCAAAGCCACATGCTTATTCACAAACATCTTTGGTCTTTGAAATCCAGGTGCAGGTGTAGCTGTCCAAAATACTGCATGGTGCTAGTCTTACTGGCAGGCATGAGGGAGGAAGGAGGACGTCAGATAGTGTCTGTCTGAAAGACCGACTGCTTAAGAAGTGACTGAAATTGTGATTTCAGGTAATAATGCAAGGGCTCCAGATTGAAAATGAAAAAAAATGTTATTGGAATTTTTTTTTAATAAAAACATTATATTTTGCAAATGGTTAAAAACTTGACCAAAATAACTAAATACTACAATCTTTTAAGTGTCTTGTATTAACGTATATAGCCCAAGTTGCTGTTATAGATTTCTGGGGCTCTACACCTAAATATGTCAGTATCGCACATATGGTCAGTATTGCATGTATTGGTAAATTTACAGATTATATACAAAAGATGAAGGTAGCTTTTTGTTGTGCGATGTGAAGCTAATAGCAAAAAGCATTGAACGTGCACTTTTCTAACAGCCAGAAGGGGGCGACTCCTCTGGTTACCAAAGAAGTCTGATTGCATGGAAGTCTGTGGAAAAACAACCTGATGAGTTTACTGTCTCAGTCAGTAGATTAGTCTTTGTGAATACAACATAATGTTTATTTTGTAAATAATGGCCTCACATTAGCAATAAAAAGGGCCTACAAACTGCTAGAAACTCGCAGTTTCGGATTCAGATCCACCCGTCACTTACCATAGCAACAATGTAAAACACATATCCTGTGGCTCCACTAACCACTTGAGATCATGATAGCTACATCCATCTTTCATGTACAGTCTGTAGTTATGGTACATGCTACACAGCTATAGAAGTAAATCCTCTGATCACTGATGAGGACTGCTTTCCTAGAGGTACGTTTTTGTGAGTTGTCTTGGCAATAGAGAGTGCATGCACCAGGCCTCGCTCACTAACACAAGTCCCATTTGCGCAACCTGCCTAAAGAAAGGGAACAAGATTATGTGTTATAATTCTACAGTGGGTTTGAACACAGTGGGAAGCCTCTCTGTGCTCTAGCATGCTGTTCCACTTGGCAGTGAGCTACAATGACAACATCAGTTTAAAAAGAAATCAGGCTCATATTTGTGTGTCCAGCCTGTGTTAGCTAACTGACTGTGCATTTTGCAAAATAAACAAAACAAAAAGCGAGGGGGGGAAGGAAATACATGCATTTGGCAGTACCACAGTGCTCTGGAACTAATTTGAGAAACAGAAATCAATAAAAAAAATAAGAGTGGAATGAGAGCGAAGAGATGAATGAAGGAGCTGAGGACTGTGCTACTGAATATTTGTGTTAACACACTGACTGAGTACCGTTTTGTCCACATGGACAGCCTGGCTGTCAGAGATAGGTCAGGCTCATATATGATTAAGGAACATGTGTAGTAAAACTTCAGAGTCTGCCTGTACTAGAACGAGGCATCACTGAGCTGCTTTATCTTCATTATCTCAACTTCAGTCCATCACTCGCGTCTCTCTAATAGGATTTGTCCGGCAGTATATTGCAGTGTTGCAGTATATGTGCTCTCATCTGCAGGTTGGGAACTTAAAGATCATGTCTGTTGACAGGGGATATATGGAGGGCATTACAGCATGGAATTAACAAGCTCCACAACACTGCTCATAACTTAGCTTGCTATCAGAGGATGTTGCTCTGGCCGAGCCATCCTTCCTGCGGAGCTTCGTAAGCTGCCGGATAGTTTGGATGGAAAACCTTTTTATTCCTTGATGCCCTCCTGACCCCCTTCTTCCCCATATTCTGCCTCCTAAAGGCAATGCTGCAGTTACTAGGCAACAAGAAAGGGAGGGGCAGCAGCCATTATCGAGGCCAGACAAGCTGTTCCCAGTTATTATAAAAGCTATATACATGATCTACATGTACTTAGGCTCTACATTTACATTGCTGTTACTGTGTCTGTATTACTTCCAGACCAAGAACAGAACTGTGAGTTCCCCCATTTTTATTTTCATATCATTATGAGACGGCATTAGCCAACCATTTATTTATTTAGTGAAGGGTTACCCCAAAGTGCTTGCTGTTATGAAAAAAAGCAGCATTAAATAAAAATTTTGTTTAGGCACACCCCATTGCTCCATTTGCTTCCTCCATTAAATTCACTCAAATTCACTCATGTAGGACAAGATTTCTAATTGCCATATTTAATGTGTTAATGATTTAATTATTCTTTTAATTAATTTGTTACGACTAAATGACTGACTTAA
Source organism: Perissodus microlepis (assembly GCF_051167445.1). Taxonomy (NCBI): domain Eukaryota; kingdom Metazoa; phylum Chordata; class Actinopteri; order Cichliformes; family Cichlidae; genus Perissodus; species Perissodus microlepis. The sequence continues at coordinate 37,973,585 of NC_140463.1, read as the reverse complement.
TTCAAGGGCTCTTGGCTTGTCTTCAGAGAGGGTGGTGGGGTGTGGGCGCTTGGGGGGGACACCGGGCTCTGAAGATGACTTACTGATGCTTTTCCATATTAAATATCAGGAAGAAGTGGGGGGGGGGGAAGGCAGAATACAGAAGTCGCGCAGCAAACACATGCCGGCTTTTCTCTTTACAAAACTCAGGATTTCCTGAAAGGTTTGCAAACCATTCGTGTTTATTTCAAGACAGACAAAGTTTTTCCCTCCCAAGTGAGAAATGACTGTGGACCTAATCTGAAGCAAGCAGCTTCTCGAGGCCTCTCGGTGGGGGCGTTGTGGCTTTTCCGAGCACATCAACCACTCAGGCCTGAGCATCAAAGGATCACCATATTTAACTGAAATGTCCTTTTAATGTCTAATATAGCTCATTTATATAATTAAGAGTTGATGGCCACAGAAAAGGAATCAAGCTGGAAAGGTCAGACTAAATATAAGTATTCCAGAGCACTCTGGCACTCTGTTAGTTTTTCAAACAAATCTACCTCTGCAGAGTATGAAAATGTGGCGTGAACATTTTTGGGCGGCAACAAATTGCTTCAAAGTTTTATTGATGATAGAGTAAAAAAAAAAAAAAAAAACCTCAGTTGATGGATAAAGAGGCTTCTGTTCAGTATGCGGGGGACACGGCGTGGAAGTTGAAGGGAAGCTTTTATCTCTCTCCTTGTAGCTAAGGCTCCACATTTTCTTCCTACGTGCCATGCGGAGGTTATAAGCAGATGTAAATCACTGTTTCACTGCAAATCCAAAACACTTACCTCCCCATCCTTTAGAATGAGGGCGGGTGCCGTTTGCACGGTGTTTCACGCATAGCGATTGCCATTTTGTCGCGATGACAAGGTTAAAGGTGAGATCATCAGTGTGGCGGGGTGGCTGTTCATCATCAGCAGCACTAATGGGGTGTCAGTTACTTGTGTTGTTGCGGCATCATTAAGGTGTTTCCGAAAGTGGCTCAAAGCTGCATGGTCAGCACCAGGAGAAGATCAAGTACAAGCAGAAAGGTGAGCCAAACCATTTATCTGTACGTGTTCACTGCCTCCTCAAATGAATAGTTTAGCTAATTAACAGCTGGATGCCCAATGTCAGGTGGGACAAGACCAATTTGATGTGGGGGGTAAGGGAGGTCCTCTATTTTGTCTTCTATTTTGCATGCTGTTGAGCTTTCAGTTGATGGTGCACATCCTCAGCTTGTGCTGCATTTGCATTTATTTGTTTTCTGTCTTATATTCGTCACTAAAAAAAATGGCTGCTCCCCCTACATCCCCTACATACTTGCTTCTATCACTTATACATGGCCGACAGCTGTTGATTTTATCCATCAGTAGATTATCTAACCTTACAAAGGAAAGGTCCACAACTAGCAGATGCGTTCTGCATTACTAGCCAAGAGCGATGCAAGGCAGGCACCCTCAGCAAGCTAGCTGTCATAAGCATGTAACTAGCGTTCCCTCCCAAGTGAGAAATGACTGTGTTCATGTTGTCATGAGTATATTTATACTCATAAACATACATAAGAACTGGGATATCATTAGTAAAGTTGACTTTCAATGAAATGTTTCTATTTTAATTAAAAACAACATTGTAAGAAGCGCTCTATATCCTCTGTACTTGTGATCCTTTGGATTTTGCTACTATTCTTCGTCTGGATGAAAGGGCTCTTTACTCTAGGACACAGGCTCTCTAACAGATCATTACTTCCAATGCAATTACTTGCAAACCTCCTTGTAACTCAGGACTACTCAAGTGTGCCCCTATTGGCTTTGCATTATTGTATTTCTCACAAACTAGTCAGCCTCTCCGCACACTGTAGCTAACTCGCCTGATGGAGAGGCACAGGATGTAATCTGGGATTAATTACTGGAATTCACCGCACCTCGCTATGCCTTTCTTCTTCTGCCGGCCGTGAGGCATCTGGCGGTGTCCGGGCTAATCTGGATGACGGTGGATTTGGATGGCAGCTGGAGGTGTCACTCAGTATATGTAACACTGTTCTGAAATCAAAAATGCGTATGCATGAGGCTTTGGGATAATTGTAGAAGGTATTGTACGGTACACTGTGTGCAGGTATGCATCATTTTACTTCTTGTATGTGGTTTTATATTCATACGAGCGCATATTTGCTCATGCGAAAGAGTAGGTAAGTAGTAAGTGGAAAAGCCTGTGACAGGAGGCCCACGCAGACTGTCGAGCCACGGGTGTTTACTGTTAAAATATTTGCCTGTCTAGGGGATCTGAGGAGCAGGAGATAAGGCAGAGACAGGCCCTGTCATGAACAGAACTGTCTGTCTCCCTCCCACCCAAGTCCTCTTTATTAAAAGAACATTGATTTCTCTTAGCCTTTGATAATCCCCCCCACCAGAGTCTAATCAAAACACATCAAATGTTTGCCACCAAGGACAACCACGTCGAAAGAATTCCTTGCTCGCTGGCTGCCTTGTTTTGCAGCAATGCTTTTGAGAAAGTAGTTTTTGTTATTGCAATAGCCTAAAGTGACAGTCAAATCAGCAGCCTTGTGCTTACTCACCTATTTTTTTTTTTTTTTTCAAAGAATTTGCATCGCTGGAAAAACTTTATCTTAAAGCTGCCATCACTCTTGCCCAAGTTGAAAACGCCTGCTTTTTAAACTTTCTCCAGTGGAGCTCCTCTCCTTGAGATGTGTGCGTGCGCACGTCATGTCTGTTTCTAAGCTTGTGCGCGCGTGTCCACGAGAAGCCTTGCTACCTACCCTCGACGGGTTTTATTATTTGACCGCGTTTCCATGGTGACAGGGTGGTCCATATCAGGGATGCGGGGCGGGTGCTTAGAGCTGTAGCCTAAGCAGGCATCTGGGCTCGTCTCCCAGTTGTCGGGTTGGGCCCCTCCTGGGCCTGGCGATGAGCGAAATTATTTTTAATGGATCTTCATAAAACCATCTGTATCAGCGCACCTGCACACTGGAAGGCTATCGACAGAATGATTATGACCGCGGGACCCAGAAATTGCTCTAAAATGTGTAATCATTTTGTTTGCTGTATCTACGCCGCCACCCCCACCCCAACCCCTCCCTCCTTTTTCTTTCACATATCAGTATTCTTTGGGCCCGGTTCAACAAAGCAAGGTTATTTTCTTTCGCTTGGGTCCGCGGCCTGCACAATTTCCATTTAGATTTGAGGCTGTGTTTCTAACATATCACAGACCTCTGCTCTGCATTCAAGGATGCTTTATATTAAATGTCATGCAAATGGGCTGTCTGACCTGGCCAGAGGTGCATTGTCTGCAACAGATAAAGGTTAATTGTGGATGTTAATTTCCACAGATTGTGGATATAATGAAGCTGATTTGCCGTCCAAGTTGCATAATGTCCCGCTATCTTTCAAAACAGCGTTGACAGTGGTTGGCAGCCACTTTGGCAGCCTGTTGAATTCTCAGTCACTAAGTGTGCATGTGCTGGAAAAAAATAAATAAATAAGAAAATGTTTAAAATCCCTGTTCAGTTTGTCAGTTTGTTGTCATAACTGGTATTGCTGCGATAGAGAGAAACAGCTAGATTTACAATTATGCTTTTTTTCCCATCTCCTACCAAAATCATAGATCAATCCCCTGCTGACAGATCCCGGTATAGTCTTAGTCTTAGTTGAGAGGTTCGACTGTTTCTCCCGCACATCCCCCCCCTTATTTCTCATCAAATTTGATTTGTATGAAGATGGAGCTGATGTTTTATTTATTTCTGCCCTGCGAGACAACCTGCGGGTGCCCTCTGGGTGTCATGATTTATACGTGCTGAACAAAAACAAAAGGAAAGACAGCCACTGTCCTTGCACCTGCTGGCATATACTTTAATGAAATTCAGCGAGATGAAATTTAGCGCAACCTCTATTGGGCTTGGCCGTATCATTTTGAAGTGCTTCATTACAGCAATGGTGGTGGCCTGTGGGATATCTTCATTTGGGATGTGACATGCCTCATTCATCACAATGAGATAAAGAACCAAAGGCCACAGTTTCTGCCATAACAAGTTGCAAGTTGTTTTTTATTTATTTCTCTTTTTGTTGAATCCGGTCACACTGGTTTCACTACTCTGTCCTGCACGTGATAAAATTAGAAAACTAGAGCGATCTGACAGCACTAAATGAGCTCGTGTAAAACATTATCGCCGTCAGATCTGTAAAAACAACAGCGGGTAATCGGCGTTCAAGAAAATGCTGTTGCGCTGCAGCCGTGCCGTGCGTTGGCCGTGCTGTGTGAACCGACTCCCACGGGTCCCTCTGGATAACTTATTGAGGCGTGTGCCCAATGTGTGTGTCTGATCTATGAATGCCTGTCCAGAGGTCTTTTTTTATTGGAGGATGAAGGAGGCGCGAAGAAGAGGAGGAGAGACAACGGAATAATGAGGTTTGCTGCAGCAGAGTAGCCACTTTCTGCTGCTGTTGCACTCGCTCTGCAGCGCAGTTTGCCACTCTGCTGTGAGTTTTCTTCTGTTTCTGCAACTCTACTGCGCCTCTTATCTCCCTCCCAGATTTATCAGTTTTCCGTCTCTTCTGCTTCCCTGCGTACTGTCTCCACCCCCATCTCCCCCCACCCCTTCATTCTTACTGATGTGAAGGCAGATGCTTCGGGCCCCCAGAAGGAGAGTATCTCTGATATAAAAAGGCCTAATGAATGGGAGCCGCCTGTTTGTGTGCCTGCCGCCAAGTAGTGCAGCTGCACAGGCGCTGGATGGCACAAACAAAAACCTCGCCCAATCCCCCCGTCCCACCCCCGCCTCCTTTTTTGGAAATCCACCGCAAAAAGCCAGGATGCTGTGCACGTGCGGGGCTTCAGATTGAGGCAGATGAGTTAATCCATAACAAGACCCAACACAAAAGCAAACAAGTGAGCTTTACTCATTTGTAACTCTGGTCTAAAGGGCTTTGTCTCCACTGAAGGTGAAGTTATTGATGCCACAAGGCCGCTAGATTATTTCCACAACCTCACTGTCTGCACGCTCCAAACTCATGCTGGGGTACCGTCGCTATGCTGATTTCTCTCACAATTCCCCACCTGTGTTCGGGAGCTATTTGCGATTAATTACTCCTAATGATTTTTTTGTATCCATATTGTCCTCTAGAGCGCTGAAGAGTGGCCTTGTGTCAAAATTAAAAAAAAAAAAAAAAACAACAGCAAAAAAAAGGCATTTTTTCAGTCTCTAATCAATGTGTCAGTCTGTCTGGTCTGCTTTTTCGCTTTTTTGTGAGTTCGTGGCATTGTTTCCCCCACATTTGTTTATTCCATTATCTTAAAGCTTTGTTGGGGGTGTAATGGAAGCTTAGAGGAACAGGTGATGAGGCTAATTAGTCATTAGCGAGGAGATTAGGGTCCCAAATGACAAGTGCATGCTTTACAAGGTCATAATTTGATTAAAGTCACTGCCAGTTGATGGGAGAAGCTACCCTGAGATGATTAACTTGTCCCCCCCGTTCCTGTGTCTCTTTCTCTCCACATGCTACCGAGATGATTTCTAATTTAATGACACATATAGAAGCGAGCACGTGTTTTAGTTTTTTTGTGACAGGCCAATATGCCACAGAGAAGACTCAGCCTATTTAGCTGTCTCTAAATAATCCGAGGTCCCTCACCGAGATGACAGTCTGTACTGTAAGTCGATCTGTGTCTGTGTACTGGATTGTTTTCATAAACACAGTGCAGTATCCAGCAGAGTAATGGCTCACCTTGAGCCACGCTGGCGTTTGAACTTTTGTGCTGCTGTGCTTGTTGTTTGTGTATTCAGCTGGGGGATTGTTGTGTCACGTGTCAATCTCCATCTCCCACTTCCCACATTTTGTGTTATCTTCATGCCATCGCTGACTAATAAAGGAATAATATTCCCCAAACATCTACTGTCATTCTTTTTAGCTCCAAAAAAACAAGTTTAGGAAATCTTTAAAGGAAAAAAAATGCTTTAAAGGGCACAATGAATGTGGGTGTCAGCTTACATAAAATAGCAACTCAGTGCAATGATAAGTGTAGTGGTGTATGTTGCCCTTAACAGTCTTGCATGTGTTGATGGCGCTAAAGTATCTTTTTTTTAAAGTACACCCAGTTGTTTTTTTTAGTTTATTTAACAGAAAAATAATGTTGTATCTATAAATATGCATAGATTAGGGCGTATATCCAAAAAAGGCTTCTCTGGCCGGGATGGACATCACCGTTCCATATAGGCCATATACATACACAAAAAGCAGAGGAGAAGACATCTTGCAGGCGTCTAAAGCTAGGGCGTTTATAATTTTGTGTGCACAAACAAAAAGACTCAAGATATGAAGGATCATACCTATTTTTTATCATCTGAGAAGAGCTCCGTTTTACCAAAGAAGAAAAACACTACCAGCATTTGGATAAAATCCCATCCTTTTTCTCCTTGCATCAAGTCTCCTCTCCTGAACTGAAATCAGGGCTCAAAGACAAGAAGACATGCATAAACATGCTCATGTATACATGGCATTGTTGCAAATACTTACTGACTGCAGACTTGCAACCCTGCGTCTCTGGACAGCTAGCAATGAGCAGGCTAAACAAAAAGAGCAGATTGTTATAAGCTAATATTGTGGCAGCTAATGTTACACTTGAGTGTCCTAAAAAAAACACACTTTCCCCCTGATAAACAGTTTGATTACATTCTCACATCATGTGAGAACATATTTGCTAGGTGTTTGAGTCCAGAAATATTAGTAGCTAACAGTAGCTAACAGCAGCTAACAGCAGCTCCTTTCACAAAGTTTTAAAGCCTCTCAAGAATAAATGTAGCATGGACACATATTGACAGCTGAGGTAAACAGTGGACTGACAGAACTACTCACTCACTACAGATGAATAGCAGCCACTCTGTTTGTCCTACAGTGGCCACCGTAGCTAGAGTTATGTACTTAAATTAGGAGGGTTCAGAAAGCAGAACTCACTTGATTACATAACATGACAATCTCGCCGAGATTTATTTTTCAAACTGTAACCTCAACATGTTGTTATAGTAAACCTGAAGTAAATGCAAGGATATCATCTGCCTGAGCATCACTGAGTCCAATCAGCAAAAGTAAAATGAATAAACGTGTGGTGGAGCAGGCACATTAATGGTGTCATTCTGGTGATTTTTGTTGGGGGTTTTTCATGGAAGAGAAGGTTTTTTTCTTAGATTACCAAGTTTATGTGAACAACTTAAATGAGAATCTGAAGTTGAGCTCGGAATATGATCTACAGGCTATTAACTTTCTGAATTTACAGATCTATTTCCATCTTCGGAAAAATGACTGACCGCGACACCATATTACAGTTTTCATCCCCCACGGCTCATTAAGAATATCCCTTTTGGACAATTTCAGGGACTAGGACGCATATGAGATTCTGATTAAGACTTCCAGTTCTAATCTCTGGGCCTATTGCAGTGTTTTAGACAGAGAAGATGCAAACCCCAGCTGCCCACTCAGCCTCAGTCAAGGCTCTCTCACTTGACAGGAGGAAACTGTTTAGCTCAAAATGGAACCAAGAGCAAACTTAGAGGCTGTCCTGATCAGAAGTATTATAAAGAAAAATCAGGACATTATTGAGAGTGACACTTCTTTGCTGCAGGTTTGCATTGAAGCCCCAGGAATCCCAATAATCAAGGGTAAACTAGTCAGGAGTTACCTTCCTGCTCTTAAACCTGAAACTTCACTGGCCTAAGGTCAATTTTTGGTGCAGTAATTGCATTTATTACGAGAATATGGTGAAAACACTTTTAAAGATGTGTTTAGCAATAAAAGATATCCTTTGGCCAGTTTCATAAATTGTAACAATAATCATGTCATATATGTACTTGGATTCACTTGCGGTTGTTTGTATGTAAGTCTCTTGAAGGAAGCTGGGGGACAGGAACTGAAGTATCCCATAGCCAAACACCACACAAAAGCACATGGTGGGAGTGACTCAACCTGAAAAGTCTGATATTGAGACTATTACACTTGGTGCCAGGGATGGGGATCAAATCAAACACCTCAAACAAAGAGAGTCATGCTGGATTTATGACCTAAAGTCTTAATAAGCACTTACACCTCTCCTGTTTTTTATAGTGAGTACATGGGTCACTTTCTTTGTAACAGCTACGCATACCTGTATTTCTGTGGCTTTTGTTCTTTAATCATGTTTATTTTATTACATATTTTATTATCTTATCAGTTCACCTTTTCAATAAGAAATGTAAAGATCATAATCTGTTTTATTCAAGTGACCAGCATGGACACCTGCCATTCAAAATATGTTCTAAAAATATCCCAAAATATCATGGAGCATGCCAGTACACCCTGTCATTTGAAATCAATTTATATGAGATGTAGATTTTAATACAGAATATTACGTATGATCAAACTCCACGCAGACCACGAGTTGAGCACATGCTAAATCCTAGTTGAAGGTCCATCAGCTTGACAGTTTGGTTGATTATCGTACCAGCAAGAAGATACCCAGCATCAAATCTAGGTGAGTACTTACTAACCACTCAGGAAAACCTGAACTGAAATCTATGGGAGAATTTTCCAGCAGCAAAGATGGTATTACAAGTATAACTTCTAATACCATTTTTAACCTAATTCGAAACTCTTTAAAACCTCATTTTCGTGCAAAGTCAACAAGTTATTTAAAAATTCTTCTGCTTTTTTTCTTTATCAGCATTCCTGATGATTCTATAGAGATGGTGTTTATTGGAGATTATGTATTGGAATTTCAGGAGCAGGACCACGCCTCCAAACACACTCCTTCCGGTTGTCATCTACATAAGTTCCCCCAGTTCTGCAAGCTGTTCATTCTCGTTTACGTGCCCCACCCTCCCTACCTCCTTGTTCTCAATTCTTTAACTTCTTCATTTCTATTTAGTACATGGGGATCTGCCAGGCCAGGGAGCCATCGCCAGTCCCCTTCGAGACCTTCCCCAAACCGCAGCTCAGTTCATGTCAAAGCTTTCACTTTTACCTACTAAAATGCTGTCAAACCTAAAATGAGGACGTGGGCCCAGCTAGTGAATGTATAAGTGTCCACTAAAGTTCAAATTAATTTAGATAAATCTTGTAAATTACTGCTCAAGTATGTGTCTGGATACTATGTGATGTGAAGTGTTTACAATGACTTGAATGAAGAAATGTTTTTGTGTATTATGCATAATTTTTGAGAGAAGGCATGCATAAAATGTAGGAGCAAAAGCCAACTAGGGCTGCCACGATTAGTCGACTAGTCACGATTACGTCGACTATTAAAATCGTCGACGACTAATTTAATAGTCGACGTAGTCGACTAGTCACGATTACGTCGACTATTAAAATCGTCGACGACTAATTTAATAGTCGACTCGTCGTTTGAAGCTTTGTTAGATCCCAAAAGACGCAGGAATGAGTAGTAGGATTTAAGAGTGTAATAACGGACTGAAACAGAAGATGGCAGCACTGCATGTACAAGGATGCCAGCTGCCGTTAAACCCCGAAGAAGAAGCTGTGTCCCAGAATTCATAGCGCGGCCCAGAACAGTTTCCAACAATGGCGGCAGCTAGTTAGTTTTAATATTACTCTTATTATTCTTTCTGGGTCACAAAATAAACGTTTAACATATTTTCAGGTGAGAATGTAGCTGTGTAAACCTCAAATATCTGCTCAGTTTATCAGGACACCACATATTTTCAAAAGCGCTCCCACGTTTTCGGAGACGTCTGTTACCCACTAGCTCGATAGCTAGCAGGGGGCAAGGCTCATTAAAGCCCGTGAGAGCACCGGACTCCCGGCAAATCGTTTTCAAACCCACCGCCGTCTTTCGCTACTCAGGTTAAATATATATAAGTCACTTAGATAACTTAAAAATGTTATTGTTTGTCTTTTTTCAGTATTTTATTTGTTCCTGAGTAAATCGGTTTGGCTGAGATTAAAGTTATAGTTTTTACACAGCTGAATAAACATCAAGCAGACAGCTGATTATCAGAAGTGTGAGATGCTCCCGTTATATTTTAGATAGCAAGGAGCAGACAGTTGAGTTTATTAAACTCAGCTGTCTGCAAATGTCATTAACATTTAATAAACTATCATCTTGTCTTTATTTTTAGTTAGCACATACCTTAAACACTTAAAGCTGTAAGCTAATGATAGTTATATAAGAGCAGATGGATGGTGGTGCAATAAGCTGTACGTTTTACGTCCAATGGATGATGATCTGATTAGTCGACTAATCGCAAAAATAATCGGTGACTAGTCGACTATCAAAATAATCGTTTGTGGCAGCCCTAAAGCCAACCTAATGTCTAAGCATGAAACTGGCATGCAACAGTTTCTAGTATAAGTATTTTCCAAGCGTGCAGTTCTTTGGACTTCATCAGTCCTGCCCTTCACCTATCCCCCGACTCACCTTCTCTCTCTATTGTTTACTAGTTGCTATTCGCAGCTATCAAATATTGATAGAGGTCAGTAGCAGACCAAAGTCACCCCATCTCAATTTTTAATGTATAATATAGCACTGCAAAAGGTGTTCCCTCCACTGTCATGCTTCTGAAGGCAAATAGTTTCCTACATTCAGACATTCAGTTTATAAATGTGTTCCCTTAGGTCCATTGAAAGCCACACTGCAGCTTCATATATAGTGAACAATGCCACCAGGGGATCAGAAATACACTGAATCCCCTTTCAAAAATCAGTCAACATATTTCCTCTGTGCATCCTAAGAGGCCTTTTGGAGAGAGTAATAACCCTGAATATTCTTTGAGGAGAATGAAAAAAACTGGAACAGGGCCAGAATAGGCAAAGCAGACTCAAGATGGTAGGTTGTGGCAGTGAAGTGACTACGTTTCAAAGAAGCCACGAGCGGGATAGCGAGCCCATCTCCTTTATGTATAATGCACACATGGACGAGAAGTCAAATTAGAGATGTGGGGTCAGTTTAGGTAGGTCGCTGAGCATTGGGGACTGAAAGAAAAAATATGAAAAGCGAGACGATGAGTGCATCTTTGCTATATGTGTGCATATGAGGTAAACAGGTTTGTGGCTTTGCTGATTTTCTTCTCAGCTGTAGTTTTCTTTACATTCCCCTACCCATAAGCAACCCTGTCTTTGAATTCTGCACATATAACCTAATTCTTTATCCCTTTCCCTGCCCATGAAGGTTCTATATGTCTTTCTTACTGCTTGTCTCCATCTTCAAGCAGGTCCTCTTTCATTTTGTTGCCCCCTTGGTGAGGCAGCAATAGCTCCTCAAGGGCATCAGTCGCCACCACTTAAAAGATGAGCATATGTGGAAAGACCTAAGGGGCAGAGGATGCTCAGACAGAAGTGGCTCGAGCATCTGAGTAATTCGACACGTTCAAAAACACATTTTCAAAGGTGAGCGATCACACTGCCAGATTAGTAAAGTCATTATACTCATCTTTTATACTCAGCAGCTAAGATTGTTGCTTTCTGGAGATGTAATTATTAGATGATAATTATTCAATAACAGCTGTGTGGAGATGGCATGCAATAAAGCTTAGACTCAAACTGGCTTACATCCGCATCTTTAAGCTATGGAGGCATTCCATTTATTGATGTGTGGGATGTTTAGGCAACAAACACATCGTCCTAGTTTTAGGATAAGGTCGGGTTTGGCAACACAAACAGTTACAGTATGTCTCATCCACCTCCCCGACCGCACATTTGCGGTCAGCGCTGCTACATACATTATATGACATAGTACAAGCAGTGAACGCTGGCTGTAAATTGTAAGGTGCAGAATCATCGGATGACAATGTAATTCCAAGCATACACAGCATACACAACCAGACGCCCAATCCATTACCCTTTGCCCATCTCCCTCAGTGAACTCATTCTTACCTCTGCCTCTCTGTGGTAGAACAAGTACCAATGTGAAGAGATCGCCAAGGGGAGTCATGTCTCCTGTGGCTTTCTGAAGGCAATTCTGCCATTCCTTTTTTTAGACACAGCTTGTGTCCGTGGCACAAGGCGGGGTCACTTTACATGGACGACCAGGCCGTGAAACTCTATCCAGCACTCATGGAATAAGAATGCAGTTAGGTGAATTGATGGCCTCTCGCCTCTTTTGCCTGAAAGCGGCCTTTTGAAGGGTTAGCGATTCTACTCTGAGTGAAAGCCATTGACACGGTACACTGTAGACTGGGAAAGGTTACACACAATACAGTAATTTAGAGTTCTTAGACAAGGGTCATCACACAGTTTAAATGTATGAAAGTCTCTTGAACATCTGACACCATCTTTTGACTGAGCTGGATGAGGCAATATACAGCAAGTAGGTGGTGTTTTATTGACTGGAAGAACATATTTTATGAGCAACTAATCTGAACATACAGTCCTGTGATTTCTTAGTTTTTTGCATATTTTGTCACATTTAAATGTTTCAGATTTAAGTGTGACAAAATATTATAGATAAAGATAACACAAGTAAATAAAAAGTGCATTCTGCAATCAATCAGAAACTGCAATCAATCAAATTAACTGAATTAACCATATTTTAGGAACGTTGGTTCCAGCCCTGATTACTGTTGAATCAAGTAATCACTTAAATAGATGTAGGCTAAAAGATCTCCATATGCAACAAATCATGTCATGACATAAAGAAACAGCAGAGAAACAAAATTATTGACATCTGTCATTTGGAAGAAGTTGCACGGCCATTTTTAAGGCTTCGGGACTCTAGTGAACCACAGTGAGAGGCATTATCAACAAATGGAACAGTGGTGAACCTTCAATGGAGTGACCGACCTACCAAAATTACTCCAAGAGCACAATGACGGCTCATCCAGGAAGTCACAAAAGAACCCAGAGCAACATCTAAAGAACTGCTGGTCTGGGTTTTACTGCATATTACATTGCATTTAGCTTTGAGGACTGTATTGAATCAACCACGTTCACTGAGCAAGAAAAAGGCCGGCCACTCCTGGTGCACAGCCTTTTGTTACCTAAGCAGCTCACACTAATACACCCACTATTCTCAGTACTGCTGATTCTGCCAGGAACCTGGGAATTCCCATACACAACACGTGTGAGAGCTCCAAGGTGAAAACGACTGCTGACCACAAAGATCACAAAGGTTCTTCTCACATTTGCCAAAAGAGATCCTCATGATCCCCAAGATTTTTTGGAAAACATTCTGTAGATTAAAAAGATAAAACTTGAACTTTTTTGAAATGGTTTGAATTCTGGCACATATGACATAAAGCTAACACAGCATTTCATAAAAAGAGAAAAAAGAAACTCAAGCTTGGTTCATGCGGCAGGACAGTTATCTGAAACAAACCAGCAAGTCCGCCTCTGGACGGTTAGGGGCCAATTAGTTTTCACACAGGGCCAGGTAGGTTTGCTTAGCTTGTGTGCAAGTGTGAAAAATGTGCAAAAAATGAAGAAATCATGTAGGGGGGCAAATACTTTTTTACAGCACTGTACCAAGAATGTTGGATCTGGTAGGATAGAGAAAAGAAGAAGTAGATAGTCTAAATACTTTCTTTTAACGGGTTAAGCAGTTACTTAGTCTGTAAAACTGGCACTTGATGAGCTATTTCCTAATCTGCTGCTAAATGCTTCATTAAATGGGAAAAGACAATGCGAAACAAGCTGATGAGCATTGCCAATGAAGTGAGAGAATCTGTTTTTGTTGTTTGCCACGAATCACATAATGTGATAACAAAGCAAGCACTTGGTACCAGCACAACAAACCCTTGGATTTGGAACTACAGAGGAATCATGTAATGCTATAAGATTTGGGTCCTTGCGTTGGGAAATAAACAAAGAGCTGCACCGAAAGTTGACAAGAAAATGAAGAAAGAACAAGTGAAATTGTTAGACACTCCCCATTTCAGCAATTTCTCATGAGAAAATAGAATAGAGGGGAAAAAAACACCCTCTATTTCTATCTATTGGACCAGCCAACGGCACATCAACTATTTTCTCTCCCTTTCTCCCCATCGTCACTGAAAGCAATCATTTTAGAATTGATTTTCATGGCTCAGAGAGAAATAATGGGAATTCTTTCTAATGTAGAAATGTATGTGTTCCTTTTGGTTAACCAGAATAGACCATATTTCAAGCTTGTCAGTTAGAGGAGTAAAAATACCTCTCATCTTTTGCTCAACTTTTTTCTCTCCTCCTATCCCCACTGTCTAAAGTGACAACTCATCAACTCTAAAAATCAATCATATAATTCTACGTTCTCCAGACTTCTGAAATGATGGAAGAAGTTTGGTTCTTTTTTAACCATCCTCAGGTCCACATTTGTCTATGTTTTGAGGAGATAAAATGGCATGCCAAGCAGCAAATCAATCTTCATGGTGGCGACAGGGATGGGGGGAATGACAATTGCTTTAACATGCCCCAGTTAGCACTCACCTAATACATTCTCACTCCCTACTAACACGCCAGCGTCTCGTTGCTAAGGGACTCGAGTTAAATCTACATGTCCATCTCTCGGTTTTCAGTGCCCACCAGCACCCCGCTGTCTAATGTGGAAAGCTCTTTTCCACCTGCTCTGTTCCACTCTCCGGCACTGGCCCCTTTCACCCACTGAGGCTCGAAAAAAGAGGCAGTCCAAAAGCAGCAGCTCCTCTCCCCTGGATGAGCTCAAATCCATTTACCTAGGGTTTATCCATCAGCAGCTGTCGAGTGTGTAACACCCTGCCCAGGTGCCATTACTGTACCATTACATACCAGATTCCCTCAGTTTATTACCACTATAGGAGCGTGTCAGCTATTATTAATGATAGCTCAACCCCATGCCGATGAAAGAGACTATTGATTGACAGCGGAGGTGAGGAGTTTGGGGATAGCCCAGACATTATCAGCATTCTTTTTTTTTTTTCCCTGGAATTTAAAATACTGTAGCTCTCCAACAGCGTTCTGCAAACTGGGACAAAGTGTACTCTATAACTTATACAGTTGCTGCTATTTCAAAATACTCTGCTGCTGAGATTCAGGTCAGCAATATCTAATGCAAGGCTCCTTGCATCTCTGAAAAATTAGACTGTGCAGATGCAGAAACAGATTGGTAAATGCGTTCTAGTGGAACCTTAAAAGATGAATTTGATAATAGTACGCAGATAAATGCAGAACAAGCTGCCTATCATTTCATCTGTGGTATAGTGACAGATTATAGAGAAAATGATCCGTTGTTATTTTGATGTGCTTCTGAAATAAATGAGTACTTTCACATTAAATTACAAAGGACACAGTTTTTAAAGAGCTGAAAATATTTGGCAGGTCTCCTGTGGATACGTCTAATCAGATTATTAAACTCCAGTCTTTGTATTTAACCCTGAATTTCTGTCACTCCTGATGACTTCATGTTTAAGACATCACACTGAAACTGTGCATAATACCCATATAAAACACATAAAAAAATTTCCGTCAGTATCCTTTTTTTACAGGAAACAATAATAATCTTTTTCACCTTAATTAGTTCTTCTTTACAATGTTTGCAGGCATTCGTTTATGCACAGCTCTCCTAATGGTCGACCACAACATCAGATTGAAGTCTAGACTTTGACTGGGCCATTGTGGCACCCTGATTTAACGATTCGATGATATCAAGTTGCCATCAGTTGTGCACAATATACAAAACAAGATGTCAAATGCATTTAGTGTTGGACATGATGTGAGGGGAGGGGTGGGACTTGCCCAAAGTCATAATCCTTTTCATCAGTGCCATGCTTTGTTAAATTATCATCAGGCAGTGTCAGGAGCAATCTGCAAGTGGCCACTTCCGAATCCCAATGAGAAAAAGGTCTGTTGGTCCTCATGTTGACCAACGGAATATCAATGAGCACTTAACTACCCAAAGTGGATGAAAGAGAACAAGAGAGTAAATGGGGTACAGAGATGAGCAAAGAAAATACCCAGGAGGCTTCTATAGAGAGCGTTTGCATTTCCTTTCCCTGACAGAGGAGCGAGATGACTGGAAAAGTAAACAGACTTTGTCTTGCAGCAAAAAGAGAAGTTTGGTGACAGCCCTGGCCTTTATCTGACAAGCAACCCCCCCACCCCCTACACCCAAAAAAACCCTTTCCGATAAGGAACAGAGGTAGTTATTAAATTGTAAAAGCAGGAGAAAAGCATTACTCTGAGGACAGTATAAAGGAAAAAGTACAATTTCTCGATTAAAAGGACACAAGAGATGGAGAATGTCCTGTTTCTATCCTGTTGTCTCCATTTTCCTTATTTGCTGTTGTGGTGGATCAATGATAGTGTACAGGCGTAACCTGGCAAGGTTATTTCCTCAGTATTACTGTCTTATCAAGCTGAGTGAAAACGTGTTGGTTCTGTCCGCAAGCTCAGCCAAGCACTGGGCTTACGAATGCTGACGACTGTGATTGCTCGCCTGTCGAGAGGTCATCTTGCAACACAGGGAACATTTGGTCCTTGAATAGAAGACATCTTTTGCAGGCAAAATTGTCACACAGCAATTTGGAAAATAGAAATGTCACTGCCACTCATACCACCTTTAAAAGAGTCCTTTGGAAGCAGCACACAGTTGTAAACAGACTGGTGAACACTCTTTTGTGGTGCTTTCAAACTAGTGACTAAAAAGAAGTTTAAAGGAATTCATAGAGTTTCACATCTGTACTCTTGTCAGACATTTTTTTTTTTGGTGTGAACCAAAACAACCCAGACCCAACCGAATCCTGGACCCAGCTAAAAGGTGTAACTGTGAGCTAAGCAATTTTTAGTGTTGGTCAAGTTACTTAAAAAAAGTAATTAGTTACTAATTACTGATTACTACTCCAAGAAGGTAATCCCATTATTTTACTGATTACTTATTTTCCAAAACTAAATAGTTACTTTTTTACTTAGTTACTTGTAACTAAAAGCACAACCTGAATACGTAATAAAGCAATAGACCTTTCAGCCCAATTCTAGTTTTTCTGCATAATCCATCATATAAAACTGAATCAAATGAAAAAGTCTCTTTTTAAAAATAGTTTTTTAACTTTATGCACGTTGCGTCAAAGAAAAATTTAATTTTCTTTGACTTTGTAATTTGAAATTTGTTTAACATTTAAACCTGTTTTCTGCATATTCCAGCATATAAAATAAAATAAGTTTTTGTGTTTACACTCACTCTTTCAAACAGATGCAAGTAAAACACAGCAAAGAATAAATAAAATCAAAGATTCAGCACCATTAAGTCTATTTCCACCTGTTTAGCAGGAGTGGGGATGTCGGAGAATTGCCCGGTGCCGCAGAGGTCATGCCAGTGGGAGGATCCGGGGGTTTCTCTGTGAATTTCACATTCCCGTGGCAGCGTGCTAGGTGCTTGCTCAGATTTTAAGTTTCATTTTTCACTGTAGAAGAGTTTACAGCAGAAGATAATGTTTTTGTCACTTTTTACAGAATCAAACTCAAACTAATGTCAGTACTTCCCCGCTTTAAATGTTGCATGGTCGTACTCTCCCCCGCGCTCCATATTATCCATTGTTGATCTACACACGCCTGTTGCTGCCACTCACGTCGTTCGTCATGAGACACTCTCACAAACAAAATCAGTTTAGTAACACAGTAATGCAGCGTGCTTAGGGGAAAGTAAATGTAATCGAATTACTTTTTTGCAATAGTAACCCTTACTTTACTCGTTACTTGAAAAAAAAAGTAATCGGATTACGCGTTACTGCCAATGTACGGTGGTAACAGTTAGCTAGTAAAAGAAAAGGTTTTACTAGCAACTTTTCCCTTGGATTTATGCGTTAATCAAGAACTCAAGACCTTCTTCCTGTATTTCCTTTCCCGGTTTCTGATGTCACACTTTCTCCTTCTTCCTGTATAAATTTATATCTACGCAAACATACAGAGTATGCTATAGACTTGTGAGCCACTTTGTTAGATACACCTGTTCAACCGCTCATGAACGCAAATATAAAATCACTACTAAGCTACAACACAGCAACAGCTAAGTGCATATAAGCATGTAGACATGGTCAAGACAACTTGCTGAAGTTCAAAATGAGCATCAGAATGGAGAGGAAATCTAATTTAAAGTGACTTTGAAGGTGAAATGTTTGTTGGTGCCAGACAGGCTGATCTTTGAGTATTTGAGAAACTGCTGATCTGCTGCAATTTCCCCACGCAACCTTCTCTAGGGTTTACAGAGAATGGTTTGAAAAGTGGAAAATATCCAGTGAGCAGCAGTTCTCTTGCTGAAAACACCTTGTTGATGCCAGAGGTCAGAGAAGAACGGCCAAAGTGCTTTGAGCTGACAGGAGGACAACAGTAATTCAAAAAAGCATTTGTTACAGCCGAGGTATGTAGAAGAGCATCTCTAAATGCACAAGACCTCAAACCTCAGTCAAGACAGGCTATAGTAGCAGAAGACCGCACCGAGTGCCCCTGTCAGCTCAAAACAGGAAACTGAGGCTACAATTCACACTGGTTCACCAAAATATGGCAACAGAAGATCAGAACAACATTGCCTGATCTGATGAGTCTCAGTTTCTGATGGGCAGACAAAAGGGATAGAATTTGACATAAACAGCATAAAAGCATGGATGAATCCTGCTTTGTATAAAGACTCTAGGCTGGTGGTGGTGTAATGGTGTGGGGGATATTTTCTTGGATAGTTGGGCCCATTAGTACCAACTCAACATGATTTAAACACCACAGCATACCAGCGTATTGTTGCTGACCATGTCCATGGCTTTACAACCACAGGATCTCAAAGCTCAAATCATCTCAAACTGGTTTCTTGAACATTGAACTGTTTTTCATAAACAATTAAGGCAGTTTTGAAGCCAAAAGGGTTTCCAACCCAAAACTACCAAGGTGTAACTAATGAAGTGTCCAGTGAGGTTATAGTGTATGTTCTTTGTATATACCACAGCCCTCTGATACTCCACCAATATACATAATACTTTTTGCTAAATGTCAACAAAAACTTTCTAAACACGGTTCAGTTGTTTAACTCTACATCCTAGAGAAATGGCTAAAAAAAAACGAGGGAAAACATAATTTCTGCTTCAACTGCATTCCCTGGAAATGCTTTTATGGTGTTAGAAGGGCTACATTTATGTAGTGCACTTACAAGGATGCACAGGGATGTTTTCATGGGAATTCCTTTAGATGTAGTGGTGCGTAACATACACTATATGACCAAACTTGTGTAGGCATGCAGGCACTTACAGCAACATCAATTAGATTCAAAGTGTAGATAATGCAAAATAATACACCTTGTGTATATTATTATTGAGACAGCAGCTTTTCTAGATTAGGTTTTGCTGTCTTCTGGCAGTGTGGTCCTGGGATTTTTATCTTTTTTGCCACTACAAAGTGTGTGGGAAATGAGCCAACTTTGTAGCAGCAGTTCCCTTTGGTTTACAAAGGCTAATCCTGATTGAATGAGCAAGTATGAAAATAAATGCCTGTACTATTGCTTCATTAGACTGACACCGGTGCAAAATACAGGATCTCAGTTCTTTAAAAAGCATTTCTCTTGATTATTGAAAATGAAGGCAGACTGCCAAGAAGAACAGCGGGTTTGGCTGCTGTGCTGATATGGAGTGGTACTATCACTTCCCACTGGGGTTG
The DNA here is from genome assembly GCF_051167445.1 of Perissodus microlepis. Lineage (NCBI taxonomy): Eukaryota > Metazoa > Chordata > Actinopteri > Cichliformes > Cichlidae > Perissodus > Perissodus microlepis. The sequence continues at coordinate 37,954,017 of NC_140463.1, read as the reverse complement.
TGAAGTATTACTTAAACATACATCTTGGCCCTCGCAAGCTTTTTGTTGTGTCAAGGCCTTCACTCGGGAATACGCTGGCTGATCTGAATTTCAAATCAAAATCAATTATTCATTAATGACTAATGCTGACTAATTGTGACCCTTTTTTGTTGTTCATGATAAGACATTGTGAAAGCATCTGACTCAACTTTTGTTGAAGCATAAGAGTGACACTTGTGACTTTCCCAGGATACTTAATGTTTTCTGTGGACTGTGGGTCTCAGATTCACTTGGATTACTTAAATACTACTTTACCTTCAACTAAGGTTTATAAGGCTTTGTGCCTGCCAGTAGGTACATAAGTATTTTGTTGCTTTCTTTTCTTTTTTAATTGCCTGTTATTTAAAATTGAGCTTTTTTGTAATCACCCTCTTTAAAACATCAGGAGACAAATATCCGTAAACAAATATTTTAAATACGGTAAACCACCACAGTGGATTTTTAATCAGACAATCAAGATGTAACTGAACTCCAGACATTCAGCTTTAACTCAAGGGGTTAAACAAAAGATTTGCATTAACCCTCTCAAGGCAGGCGTAGTTAAAAACTAACAACCTGATCACCCCACATACATATTTTATGAGTTTTTTTTACTCAGAAGTACCACTGCAGGACTTGGTTGTGCATTAGCAACAAAAAGTTTAATATGAGCCTGAGAGGGTTAACTGGACAAACTAATATAACTTTATAAGGATTGTTTTTGTAACTTGGATGAAACTCCTTTGACTTAAGTCTAAAATCTATGGGCATCACCAAATGCTGCCTTTCCTCCCTTGAGATGCTTTGCAGGCCTTTACTGTAGCCACCTTCAGTTGCTGCTTATTGTGGGTCTCTGCTTGGTTATGCTTGGTTTCCTTCACCGTACTTTTCTCTTCCCATCATGTCAGCAAAGTCTAATCTGTCGTTCTCATTCGTGAGTGCAACCAGTGGTTTGCACCTTATTGAAAATACCCTCTCTATTCCCATTCAAGGCGTTGCTTGATTATAGACTTTGACAATGAAATGCCGACCTCTTTAAGAGTTTTCTTAACTTGATTAGATGCTGCAGAGTTTGTTGTGACCAATGAAAAAATGTTGTGATCATACATTTTAGTTTTCTTCTTTCGTTTTTTTCAGACCGTTTGGTGTGGCTAAGCTGATCAGTGTATTTCTTCTATTTAAGAATGTACTAGAGTGTTGACTTGGCCCCTCCTAAAGTTTTCTGCTATTAGTCACATCAATGGCTGGCAGTGCTTTTTTCTTCCCTCTTGGTATCCTAATGATCTGTCACTCTTTCTGTCTTTGTTCTACTGCCCCACAGTATGCATTATAACAAATATTATTTCTTACCCAAAAAAACATTTCTAATCTGAATGGCAAAGATTACTGTACTGCCTCGTGAAACATTGACTCATGCTTTGCACTAGTGTATACATCAACCATCTGACTGGTACTCATTTTCTCAAGCTTTCAACATTTGTGAGGTTGCCCCAAAGAACAACACATCACTGTCATCCTTCTTGCGCATGATGACACTTGCTGTGAATGAAGGGTGATTATAAAGAAACTATTTGCACCATAATCGACAAAGACAATACTTTTTATCACAGCGGGCACAGCTATACAGTTAACCATACAAAATGGCACTAAATAAAAGCTGCTCTTCTCTACATAAATTACACATGCAGCAAAACATACACTGATAAGACTTTAGTGAGACTTCATGAAGGCTTCCTGACAAATGTAACATAATCAAGAAATTACCATTAAAATACATCCATTAGCATAATTGCTAATTTGCTTCCATGCTATTACTGTGGCTCTTTAGCAAAATATCATTCATTTCCACGGTTACAGCTCCTGTGCAAAATGGTGCGCTGATGGTAACATTACCTTTTTATGCCCTTTCTGTATTTTTATTGGTAAGATGTAACTTAACATTAACAAACAGCAGATTTACTCAAAGGCAGCAAATCGAATACGCTCAAAATGTATGACCTGCTTACCAGCTAATGCACACTTATAGCTAATGTTCTCACAGGAATTTAGCATAACTACAAATCAAAATGTGATGTAAACTATGAAGCGGCATTGTAGTCGATTCTGTATGCCATGAGAATGAATAGCAATTTAAATGCATATTTGTTCATTATGCTTTATCATTTTAAAATGTGCTAATCGTATTCATTTCACTGAGGTTTTGTCTGTGGCAATGAAGTCTATAAATGTCCCCCTGGTTTGAGCTTCTTAAAGCTGTTGAGTAAAATCAGTCCAAAATCAGTTCAAAGTGTCATTTAAAATGCTTGAATCACATTTGAACTGCATGACAGATGTTGGAACGGCATGCTCCTGCCCAAACTGAAGGATTAAAGCCATTGCCTTTGGAGGAGTGCCATTCAAGACCCAGTTGGGATGCATTAACTGGAGTTAATCTGTAAAGGTCTGTGAACTGCATGTGGTTAGAAACAGTAAGTTAAAATCTAAGTGCTCAATTAAACTTTTGACTGATTATAAATCTTTAGACATTTGAAACAAATCCATAACATGGCTTACATTCATACTAAAAAAGCAAAGTGGGATTCCATTTGAGTGAGATGTTTTAGTATTTGCTGGCTAAATTTTTTATGTCAAAATAATTGGTCCATATTTGATGAGTGTATTTGCACAAGGCTGAAAGAGAAGCAGAGAGATATATGGTTGCTTGGGGGCTAGGGCAAGGGCAAGGTTTTGGACAGTGGGCACAGGTGTTGTGCAGGAGGGTGGAGGGCAAGGCTCTGTGGACTACAGCCATTACTTTATAACTAATGAGGAAAAAGATGGCCAAACTCCCTGTGGCATGTGTGCCTCATGTGGACAGAAGCATGGACTGGGTAAGGTAATGGCACAGTAGGACTGTGCCCTTAGGCACGCCAATTGTGCCCATGTGGTCACGGCCCAGGAAGCAAGTGTATTCGTGAGAAAAAAGTTCATATCTGCAACAACGAAGTACCTTTTCTCTGCCGTACTCCTGAGAAATGGCACAGCCTTTTGAGGACACAGATAGCAGACATACTGCAGTATTATCAGGGGATATAGGTGTGTGTGTTTGTGTGTGTGTGTGGTTGCATGCCGCCTGCGTGCATCAAACAGCTCTATTTGAGGTGGCAGGCACAGGTGCGTAAACGGCATGGTGGGCTCAAGCAGGTTATTGGCCGACAGATGGAGCGGAAGGCGGAGTGTGCTGCGGGGACAGGGGCGGCTGTAGGGTGGAGGGGTAGGAGCTGGAGGAGGGGTGGGTATTGTCAGTTTTCAGTGGGTATCTGCCAAGAGTGGCAACTGGTATGTCAAAGCTTTACAATCTGCATGGGCTGAGATTTCTGAGCAATAATAAAAACCTGTTCTCGCTGTCAGAGATGGGCAAGGAACCAAGGTAAGTACATCGATAACACACGTGGACTATTATGAATTAACTGCCATAAAATATAGAGGCCATGCAGCACTGCCTGCTTTGCTGCATGGGGATACTAATGTAAACAGAAAATACTGGCACGCATCTGGCACATTTGGAGTATATTACCAGGAGAAGCACTACTTTAAAGGTTACACTCATAAATATACATGGATTAGTTTGTAATTATGTCCTTCAACAAACCGACATGTTCTTTTAAACTTGATTAATCCCTTAAAAGTAGATTGGAATGGGTTTGTGGAAGCTGACATGTTCCCCTGCCATAGTTGAAAACAGTAGCGGAGAACTTTTTTTTATATCCAGTCCTGCATGGCAGCTTTTGCAATTAGAATTATGATCTAAATGAAGGTATGTAAGTATGTAGTATACAATACAACAATGTCTAAGGCGAGACAGGCAGGAGAAAAAAGGGGTGGGGGGCAAGATGTAATAAAAGGACCGAGCACAAATAGAAATGCAACCCAGAACCAACAAGCACCCGCATCCTTTACCTTCTGAATAATCCTGTTTTACATCTGTGTGTAGACATTGGCCAAATACGTAAAAAACCAAAGGCGGAGAACAAAAGAACATTTCAATTCTTGTCTAAATCTTCAGACTCGAGATATGAAGGACCATGTCCGAGTCCACCAAAGTTAAATCCACTTTAAAGAAAGCTTCGTAGAAGTGAGCGTTTTTGACTCATTAACCCATACAAATGGTAAATGGCCTGCATTTGTATAGCACTTTTCTAGTCCTTAAGGACCCCAAAGCGCTTTACACTACATTCAGTCATTCACCCATTCACACACACATTCACACACTGGCGATAGCAAGCTACATTGTAGCCACAGCTGCCCTGGGGCGCACTGACAGAGGCGAGGCTGCCGGGCACAGGCGTCACCGGGCCCTCTGACCACCACCAGTAGGCGAACATGGGGTTAATATCTTGCCCAAGGATATTTGGCATGCAGCCAGGAGGCAGCCTGGGATCGAACCACTGACCTTCTGATTAGTGGCTGACCTGCTCTGCCACCTGAGCTACAGCCACCCCTCCTTGCACAAACTAGAAAGGAGACGTTGAGGCATCTTACCCAACATTGACAGCTGAGGTAAACAGTTGTTTTTAATCATAGAAACACGCTGGCCATTATAGTTTATTTTTTTTCATCTCTCTTTGGTGAATTAAAGACCTTTGTCCTACAAGGCCACTGTAGGATTATCGCTTGAATTTGGGGGGGGGGGGGGGGGGGGGTAAAAAGGGAGAACTCAGTTGATGGCAAACTGCAGTCTACTGACATCTGGTGGTGAAAATATTACACACTGTATCTTTAAGAATAATGAATTTAATAAACTTTGCTCTGCATGGCTACATGGTTAGCTGCTGTAGTTGACCATTAATCACACCTTTGCCAATCACAGAGGTGGCAGGTGGGTGAGTCAGAAAACCCTGTAATCTAACAGCATTGTGCTTCAAATGACAAAAAAATATAATCATTAATATTAATATAGAAAGAGTAGAATTGGGTATAGGAAAACAGAGATGTCAGAGGTTGGGCAAATCAGCTCTTATCGAGTTTAATACCAATCCCTCTGTAGGGCTCATATTTTCCATTAATCTGCACCGCATGAATACTAATAGCCCCGGTAGCTTAATGGCCCTGCCCAAATCCCTGTATTTGATTTCCACTTCTCAAAGTGACCTTTTCCCCGTGTTAATGGGCTTACCTGTGCTAGATCATGTTGGAGCATGAGAAGGGATGGGTTGACTTTGCCACTTTCAGCTCATTCCCTTTATAGGAGACCCCTGGATTCCAGCACAACGCTTAAGTGATCAGGCAGAAAAACACATACAGAGGCACAAGCAAAGGTATGACACAACTATCAACTGCCCCACCTTGTCATCTTATTTAATAGTATATTATGAAAAGCCAGGAAGCAGCCAAGTTATAATAACACAATAAATTTGATTCTTTGGTGAAATAGCTATTGGGTAGCATTAATTTTCTTAGCTCAAAGTTATCTTGAATGCATTTCAGTTCATCTTATTTTTGCGGTGGAGTATTAGGGCCACTTTAAGAAAACAATGGTGTTAATCATTTTGAGAATGAAGTCGAAATTTTGAGATTAAAGTTGAAATACAGTTTCGAGAAAATAGACTACAGTTTAGAAAAAAAAGTTACAGTTGTTGCTATGCCCTGTGTAGATGAGTTAGTGAAATAGTACGTCAGAATCATTTTTATTTACAAAGAGATGATTTATCCACAGTTTGCTGATCGATATAAGAAAGCTGAAAAGATGATGCAGGTCAGAAGGAAAAAAACACAAATTTGGAAAGAGTTGCGCACAGAGTTGCGCGCAGTGGACAGATAGAAGGATATTGATGGCTACACCCTTGTGCAATAAACAGGTTGTATGTTGTATCACAAGACACAATAACACGGCTGATCAATTTGTTTTCACTAACTCATCTACACAAGGTATTCTAGAGGGCATAGCAGCCTCAGCAGTTTGCCTTGGAAAAACCGTAATCTCTCCATTTGGCCTTTTTTCTCTGAATTTTGACTATTCGGAAAAATCATCAATAACACTTTGTTTCTTAATGTGGCCCTGATGCTCAATGTTTAACACTGTCAATCAAAGATATAGGATGGCTTTTTTGTATTAAATTGCTCACACTACTTTCTGCTTTGGTTGTCGATGTGTTTGTATTTGCCACTGATATACTGCTGTTCTTTGCATAGTCAATTAGTTGATTTATTTGTATAGCATACAAACAGACAATGCAATGTCTCGCAAGGTTATGTGCAAACAAGCTCTGGATGCATGTTACAATACTAATTAACTCTTCTTCCATTTCTCTGCCAAAACCTGTACAGTACATTGAGTTAGTGGCTTGCACTCTTGACCTACATCATAATGATACAGTATCTACTACAGTCCTCTTGTCAATACAGGGCGCAGGAAGAATTTAGATTATGGGTGGCAAAATACTAGATGAACCTAGCAATGGATATTTTCAGAAGATTAAACTTTGTCAGCTTTTAAATGACACAAAATGATCACATTTCAAGCAGAGAAACTAGCAGTGATCATGAGTTTCATCAGCACCAGGACCAGGAGTTCTGCTGGGTGTCATTACTTTACGCATTTGTAGAAGAAACAGTACGTATACTGTATTCTTATTGACTCTAATCCATGAAGATGCCTCTAAGCCGTCACCAGTGGGCTAGATAGGATGAACTACTGTTAACTGTTGCAGTTAGCAAATAGTGAAGAAAGGTGGAAGATGTGAACAGTTGTAGACCTTGAAAGAAAGGCAAGGAGGCTGCTGTTGTCCAGACAAGAATAATAGGGTAGAGCCCACTAAAGGTGGGACAAAATGTCATGAAAGTGGTTTTTTTGGACCCATTTTCTTGGATTTAGTTAGAGCTGATAAAATGGCCACATGCAGAGGCACACAAACACAAATTTGGTTGTCTTAGCTTGGTCCAGTTGCTTATGCTGCACAAAATCAAATATTTGATTGAACTCAACTGGGTTCAGCCTTTTAAAAGGGTTGATGAATAGTAATTTGGTATCACACTGTGTTTTACTTTTACAGGTTTTTGGTGAGAATGTATTTTTAGGATTCACATGTGTCATTCGAGAGATTTTTTTTCCCCCTGCGTCAAAGGCACCACTTGAGATTGTCAGGCATTTGTTCTGAATCCTAAGTAATGAACCTTAAAGCAGTGGACATGCTGAACATATACATGCCAGCCCTAAGTTCAGATTTTTGTGTTTAGTGTCTTAAAAGCAACCCATTTTATATCATTTGTACTCTCACAGTAGTGTAGAAAACACAGAATACAGAAACAAAGAAAAGCTTATGCAGTTTTCTTTAAAGAGTCTTTTTTAAACCAAAGCATAGGAACTTGATAAACATGAATCCTGGTCTAAATACGTGAAAATAGCCACCTCCCACCAACTATTGAATGATTCCATTGGTACCAACAGCATTTATCCTTACATTTAACTCACTTTGACCTTCTTCACCTGTCTGGCAGCTGTGGGACATAAGGAGGTCTGTCATCAGGAACCTAGTCTTGGCCTCCTCTGTCTCCTGTTGTCACATTGCTGATCTCTGCAGGTGTCAAGACCCTGGGGCTTTGTCAGTGACAGAACTATGTGAGCCCTTGCTGTCCCCACAGGCTTTAAGGTGAAAGGGGTCAAAAATCTCCCAATGCACCACTCCCCTCCTCTCTAAATGGATCTCCTTTAGGGTCTCTTGTGGAATCCTTCATTTCCTAGCTGGTAATAGAATGCAAGAAGGAAGGGGAATGGATGGGCTACGTTGCTGACAGGATGGGATGTGGCATATTTATGATGCTAGCAGAAAATCACAGGCCTTTACAATTAGGCTATCATCTGAAGATCCCTGCATTTATGTGTAGGATGCAATGGGATGTAAAGATATATGGCAGAGTAAAACAGATTTTCTCACTCAGTATTAAAGCGTTCTTCTCCATTATTGTGCCTTGTACAAATCAGATTATAGCCATTATGTGGGAATATCTCTAGTCCTTACAAAGACTGCAGAAGAAGTGGTAAACATGGAGACCGTGAGTCTCCTTCTCTCTATTTTGCTGTTTCCCCTTTGTGTATTTCTACTTTAAAATCCACTTGTATATATGCTTGCGCACCTGTCAGACGTTTTTTTTCTTACCCACATGAATTTTAATATCAAAGACAGACTCTGAAATTGGCACCTAACGCGCAATGCATACCCATCACCTCATTTTGAACGGAACCACATGCTGCAACAATAGGATTATGTTTGACTGTTCATATGTAGTCAGAGATGAGCTAGATCAAGCCATGTTTTAAGTTCCTATTTTCAAAAGTGTGTGATCAGAGAAATATAATACAGATGAAACAAAGTACCTTGGAGAGAACCATTAAGGTAGTAAAGATGGATGAAATATGTCTTTAACAATAGCCTTCATAGCCTGTTATACTCGAATATTCTAGCTAATATAACAAAATATATACTGGCTCACATGATCCGTGTCATCCATTTCTTGATTATTTAGTCATATGTGTCTTCAGTTACAATACTTTCTGAAATCATGTGCACAGAGGTGTCTCATGTGCACATTGTTCGAGAATTGTCCACCGTATTGGATGGGATTGAACCAGTCTTCAGAGAAAAAATATTCCTTCCCCAACTGGTTCGAGAGTTGCTCCTGGAGACTGCTGGATGACGCTAGCTGAAATTGGTCACAAAGAGGATGCTGCTTCACGAGCCTCATGATTGCTTTGGTTGCTAACAGTTACCTGTATTTTGCATGGAAGACCAGAATTTGTCTGCAAGCACTTGCTAAGGACAAGCCAAGAGACAGTATAGCTCGAAAAAGGTGTGACGCAAACCAGAAACCCAGAACTCTCACCTTCAGTGTAAAAGTTGAACCTCAGCACTGCAGCCCACATGTTTCAAAAGGAGCAAATTTTACTTTGAAGGGCAATGGTATCAGTTTGTGTTGGAATCTTTAGGGTTTCACTACTACTCAGAGTAGCAAATAGGTGTTTGTAAAGAAGTCTACATGTTTCATGCAAAAAAAGAACCAAAGCAATCACAATGATGGGATATATATTTCTTTTTCCTAAGGATCAGTGGTTGGCAGGGGATTACTAACCAATCTCTAGGCTTCTATGACTGGGGCTTTAACTTGCCAACAGGTTGGGAATACATGTTTTTCCCTTATGACTGGTGGTTTTGAGATTTTCATAGACTGGGCTCTAGGTCTGTGTGACTGAAGCCTTACCCACTTGACCCTACATCGTCTCCATGATTGACATATGACTAGGGATGGGTATCGTTTAGGTTTTATATGATACCAGTACCAAACTGGTACTTTTGAAACGGTGCCGGTGCTTAAACGGTGCTCGAACTGGTGCTTAAAGAATGGAGAACACAAAATTGGTCCAAAAACCTTTCATGTTCAGCTGTTTTTTTGTAAAAAGATAACAATGTTAGCCTTTTCAGCTATAGAGGATTTATGGCATCACTCTTGGCTGGAAGCAGTGCTTAAACAATGGAAAAAACACAAACTTTGTCCAAAAACCTCTCATGTTTAGCTGTTTTCCACTTTTTCTTTGGTCATTTTAGCCTTTTTGGCCAGGGTGAAGGGAGCTCTGCCATCAAACAAGAAGACAGCTGCATGTAACTACGACGGTGTTTGCTAGTTCACCTTACATGCATTAATGTAATAACGTGGTTAGCCTACTCAACGTAAATTACACACGGACAACATTAAGCTACTCACGCAGAGAAGAACGGCTGCTGCTGCCATCATCATCCGTCATCATTTCTGCTACACTGGCAGGGCTACGGGCCAGGACTCTCCTCTTCGGGTTTTTGGGGGATGTTGCTAACTCCGGGTCCGATAACAGGCACCACACCCGCAGTAGATGCGCTCGGTGTGAGGTCTCGCAGCAAGCTATCAAATATGGCGCATTTCTCGGCTTTTAACAAAATGCACTACGTCGCCAGGTGTTTCATCAGATTCGAGGTGTTACCTCCTTTGCACAGTATCACCTTAAAGCACTTGTTGCAGGCTGCTGAGTTTGCATCTTTTGCTGTGAAGTACAGCCAGACTTTTGACTGCTTCACCTTGGGCATTTTTAATCTGTAGCTCTGCTCTAAAAGAACGTACGTACCTGGGCCCGCCTACTACGCTTGCAAAGGTAAAATGATTGGCTAGAATCCAAAGTGTGTGACATCTCAGGAAAAAAAAGCACCGAAATGTGCGCTGCTTTTCGGTCTGGTTACTACCGTTTATGTCAGAACCGGTGCCATAATGGCACCGGATACCGGTACCCATCCCTACATATGACCACAAGTGAGGGCAAATTAGAGCCGCATGATTCCTTCCTATCACTTTTCAAAACAATTTTCCTTGACTTCACTGGAAAACCGTATCAAGGAATGACAGGAAACATGTTAAGGAGAATTCACAAAGAAAACCGTGGTGATCAAAGAGTCGTCACGACACAGGTGGTCTACTGTTTTGAAAGTATGTTGTTCTGAAGATAGAGTTACAGGCAGGTTATAAACATGGGGGAAGCATTATCTCCTTCTTTTAGTTAAATACATACTAAAGGAGATAAGAAAAAAAGCACGGAAATACATTTCATTAATATTTATAGCATTTGACCGCTTCTTATTATTGCTGATCCTGAGATACTTCCGGGTCATTTCATTCTGGTATTAACCTTCCTAAGCAAAAAACACTATTTGACCGCAACGCAAGCTATTGCTAGGGTTGAGCCCGAGGATAAGCACAGGGTCATCACGCCTTCTCTTACTTTCGCAACAAAACTATCGGGCCTAAACCCATCATCATTATCATCTTTCAGCTCTATTGCACTCATCTTCTGTTTTTTTCCCTCATTGTATGCATTTTCTCTCCTCTACCTCTCTCTGCATCTCTCATTCTCTATCCTTCTTTCTACGTATCCTACTTTCTCTCTTGTTCATGTTGCCCCGCCCACATCTTACTTTCACTTTCTTCCCTTCAAGGCCAGTCTTCATCACAGCCCTTCTCACGGCCCACTCATCCATAGGCCCCATCCATCACCATCATGCAAAAAGAAGAGAGAAGAGGGCTGGGGGTGGGGGCAATGAGACATTGAGTGAAGAGACGAAGGAAAAGAGATGCACAAGATCCACAAAGACAAAAAGTTAGGTGTTGGAATCAAACGGAAAGACGGAGAGGGCGGGGTAACAAATGGAGACAGAAGAATATAGGAGGAGATGGCAAAGAGTGTAAATGGGACACCGGGTGAAAAGGGTAAAGAGAATGAATGCACTTTTGGCAAGGCAGAACTTGAAGACAGAAGAGTACGATTTATCCTCAGATATTAAACAAGTCATCGCCGTGTGTTGCATCAGGTGCACAGATTGTAAAACTAAGAAATGGTTTAGAGTCTAAAAACTCTTTACCGATTTCTTGAAAACTTTGATTTGTGTCTCTGTGTCTTTTTGTTTGCGCTCAAGGCTGTGACCTTTTGACAGGGCTCTCTCTCTTTTGTCCATAACTGCCACGGGTAAGGCTAGCAAAACCAGCCCAACGCCAAAAGTGATAAAGATGTTATACACAGTGGCAGACACTTTCTGATAGATGTGAGATAATTTTACAGTACTCCTACCACGAGAGAAAAAACGACAACAAAGTTGGTTGATGGGGATAAAAAAGAAAGAATGTCTACGAAGAAAGAACAAGATGGTTGAAGGGGAATCAAAGTCAGGCAATGGGGCCCAGTACCATCCTCCAGCTATGCCTGGAGGCCTAAATGTCTAGCTGACAATGTCTATATCCGTCAGAAAATAATGGGCTTTAGAAATCGACCCTTGTGCCTTAAAACCTCAATCAGCTTAGCTGGATTTCCTGCAATTTGACAAAATTGATCAGTAATAGAGTCGTCAGCCTTGATTTCTTTTTTTAAAATCTGAGCATAGTATGTGCTGAATGTAAATATCTCATCTGACACCATTATATTTTTTACAGGTTCTAGTATGTGAGTACAATTATGATACTTTATAATATGTCCTATGTGTGTATAGTCATATAAATGTGTTTTTTATCGCTATCTGAAGATGATGAGTTACTGTACAGTATAATCAGCATATTTATTTAAAAACGTGGTTTGTCTCTTCTTCTGTGGCTGCCTCTCTATCTTGTGTATTCCTTTTTCTCAATTTTTTTGCCTCCCCTTTTTGCAATCTCTTCTTTTCAGTGCCACAAATATAATTAATGGCAGAGCGCAAGGAAGCATGTTACTGGTTTATGGATTTTTGATGGTAATCTCGTGGATTAATTATGTGATATATGTGCCTTGTTAAGTTAATCGGGCTCGGGTAAATACAATGCATGAACTTTGATAGCAAACTGGCAGGCATTTCTCCCCTGCCTCCCTAAATCAATTTGCTCCGTTCCCCAAGTCATTCCTGCATCGTTTCACACAGAGATACTGCCAGGTATGAAGGTTGCACGTTCATTGAAAGACCCAAAAGAGGGTCAAATGATTACAGTGATTACAATGATAATGGCACAGTAAAGCCCGTGCAATCGCTCATCAGCTGCACTATAATAGACACCTCACACACCAGTATGTTTAGATGCATCTATACTGTAAATTCAGTTTCATCAACATGGAAATTGAATCGGGGTGGTGGTGGGGTGTATATCATGAACGTGTGGAGCAACCAATTCGTTTGGCTGAAAATGGTCTGAAGTGTGCGTGTGTTCGTGTGTCCGTGTGTGTAAATTTGCATATGTGTTCGTAAGCCCACAGATGAGTACACAAATGGCATCTGTGCATTTCTGCCTGTGAGGCGAGCTGGTGTGTAATGGGAGGCGAGCAAGCTGGCAGGGATAGTAAAGAATACACGAGGACTGTGGACACCCACCCAGGGCCGGCGGACAGTCAATCTTCCTCGCCGCATCACTGAAAATGCCACTCCGCAACCAAGGTTGTTTAGCAAGTAAACAAGCCTCTGGCCACCGTGCATCCAAAGGTGTATATTTCCCAAGGTATAATGGCCAGGCAGAGGGGGGAGAAGGTAAATTGGGCTCTGCTGGCATCCTGCTGATCTCCCACACAGCCAGCTGATAGGTTTTGCGCATCTTTTCAAACGTTTCTCATAGCCTACGTCCACACACAGGGACAACAAAAAAAAAAAAGATATATGCACTCACACCATCTCATCTCCACACACACAGGTCATGGTGAGGAGGAAAAGCAAGGAGATATTTTCTGATTCCTCCCTTCCTCCAGGGTCCCTGTTGACAGCTTTGATTTGAGTGCTGTGGTGGCAGAGGTACTCCCAGGGCCTCATCTGTACTAGTAAATCACACGTGTTCGTGTGTTTATGTGTATGTGTGTGTACATACAGGCACAAGATGGGACATCATACTGGGTGACTGAATATGTGTGTTTATGGAGTGTCAGCGGTCTCCAGGTTTAAATTGTGTAATTTTTGTGTACAATATTTACATGTAATCATGGGGTGGGTTGAGAAAGTGATAAACGCATACAGATTTCTGCATTTTACCTTTCGCACAGATCTTGATTTACTCTCTTTCCTTTTAACCAAATTATACGAGGACAGCGGTGAACATGTGTTGATCTAATACCAACACAGAGATGTAGAGTTTAGAAAATGGATTAAACTGACAAAAATCTATTTAGGCCAAAGCAAGCACTTGCTGGTGACTGAACGGGGTCCCCTCACAGGCGCATAAATAAACCCAAGCAATGGTAAAACTAACATGTACTTGCGCGCATTCAGCCGTGCCTGCTTTAAGGATGATTCTTTGAAGTTGGCTGTAATTCTGAGGACCCCCTTATGCTGTTAGCTATTTTTGAATTGGCAAGAGCGGGGTGGCAAGAGTAAAATCATTTAAGCCTTGCAGCATGAAGAAAAGATTGCTTTTGACATGTGCCTCTACTAATGTTTTCTTTTCTTTAAAAAAATTAATTTCAAATTTCAGTTTAATTTGAAAGGAAACAAAATAGCACATTTCAAACACTTTTTGGACATTCACCTATAAATGGGCAGGTTGTTTTTTCCCTCGTTGCATGCTTCTGCTGTAGTGTTCCCAGGCAGGTAGTAAAATTGTTAGCAGTGGAGCATGGTTCTCTCCCTTGTTCTGTCTCTCACACTCTCTCTTTGGTTCGGTAGTCAGTTATTGGGACTTCTGGCTTTAAAAACAGTCTAAGCACAGACACACACACACATACAAGAAGCCTCCACTGCCCCAGTGGCGCTAAGGGCCATTCACACAGCCCCTGGGCGTGCTAGAGACTCCGATATGGCCTAGTGGTGCGAGCCACACGTGGCTAGCACTATTGTCCCATATTAATACACTATCGACCCACCCAGACATGCTTTGTCAATGGAAGGTGCCGCCATACCAGATTTTCTCTGCGTCGTATTGATGCAGGGGCACCAGAGGAAGACAGTAATGGATACATAGCCTGCAATAAGAACCTCAGCCAAGCTTGGGGGAACAGACAAAGATGGTATTTTTTTTCCTTCATCCCATAATCTTCGAGCTGCTCAAGGGTCCTATAGAAAGCATCCTTGCAGTCCAGGCCAGAAGACACAACCTGGGTTGTCCACAGAGGTTTAGGGCTGCTATTTCAGTTTCTGGGCATGATGGATTGTTTCTCGCGTCTCCTTCTCCTCCTGTCGCCAGCCATGCATCTCAGCCGCCATACTGATTTGGCAAATAGGAATGTATATGTTTACATTTGTGGGTTCAAATATAAAAATGGGAGGGGATGAGGGGAAGTTTAACTCAGCACTTTGCCGTCCCCCGATGCCTTCTCTCTCCGTAAATATCTCCAGACAGCCATGTCAGGGATTTATGTCAAGGTGACAATGCCAGAACTAGCTGTCCGACTGTTTCACTCGGCTCCTATCAGAGCTGTGTAGAAATATATGAAACACATGAGACAAGTATGCAAACTGTAACAACAAAACATAGTAGCCGTTTCATACACACTAATCAGATACTGTAGACACCAAATTTACAAACATTCACACACAGCAAAGAATGATTACTGGACATATTAGTCCGGATATCAGGTGAAAATAATCATTGATCCCTTTTAAACTTGTTTATGGTCTTTTTCAAGCTGTATTCATATGTGTCAAATGAAGCAGCATTAATAATATTAATTAAGCAATTAGGAAACAACAACTGTAGCTTTGGGTTAAAAAAAAAGTACCCAGCATGGAGCAAAGTTATGCCAGGCAAGATACTGGAATGGACAGGCAGAAACCCTCTGAGTATTCAACCATAATGACCTAAATGCAATTAAACATACCGTAGCTACTGAATATCAAATATACTTGGAAAAAGCTACTGGGTTACAGTAAGGACCTGGCCACTAATGCAATAACATACAAATAAATGCAGCCACACAGCTCAGCTTATCTCTATTTTAAGACCAAAAGCAAACCCTCGCAGTCCAGTTCATCTCTCAGCTATCCTGTTCTCTCTAGTGGTCCTTTAACAAAACTGGCAAGAGGCTGGAATCATACGGAGTATGGCCTCAGTCACACAGGCCTAGAGACTGGTTAGCAACCATCCGGGAACAACTGCTGGTTGTGAGAAAAGTGCGCATTCTCTGCAGTGACTGAGGCAGATAAAAGGAAAATACAATCACTGAACCTTTACTTCTCTTTTACATGGTGGACTGAGTGCTAACTATGCTAGACTGTCTCACTATCCCATCTTGAGGTCTAAAGAAGCATTATACACAAAGACACACAAAGCATGCTAACTTCAGCAGATATCTTTGTGACAAGGCCTCTTTGACGTAACATGATAGCTGTCAGATTTTTTAATCTTTGAATATTTTAAGCTGGTTTCCCATCAACCCATCAATCTTGTTTTCAGCGAGAAGAAGCTCCGGTAATCCTATTGTGTGGTACAGATGAGAAAGTTTTGCATCTAAGTAATGAAGCAAACCAATCATCTAGCAAGCTAGAGACACACATCATATGTCTCATCATGTGTGTGTGTATGTGCGATAATGTGCGATATGTATTCCTCTGCTCAGAGTAACCAAACAAACTACTGCAGGGCATTGTACACTTGAGTTTTACTAGTTCTGTACAATTCTGTGAAAGCCACACAGTGTGACAAACTCGCCAACAACTTTCCCTGATGTCGTACAGTAGCTGTGTGTTTTCTATTTTTCCCTTTCACAGCCCTTTGTAACTTCCTCGGCGACCCATAATGTCAGTTTTATCGACCTCAAGTGAAACACGAGGCGAGAAATGAGAACAACAACTTAGCAGGTTAGAATGCAGCTCTGAGAGACGGGCACCCATGTTTCCCCGCAGTTACAAGCATCTGAAAATTGCTTGATGCATACACAAGCAGAGAGATTGGACAGAGGTGTCCAGGGTATGACAGTCCCTCTGTGTTACTCTGTGTGCAGCAGGCTGATGAAGGGAGGTCAGCCGTGCTGCCAGGTTAGGACTCTGTGACCAAGTCTTCGGGGATGCATGGGTGATGTCCCATGACAGCTGACCTAAAAGCTTCAGGTGGCTTACATTTCTACCTCTGCTTTTTTTTTTCCTGCTGCTGGCGGATAGCTCACTAGGTGGATGGATGAGTGAAAAGATACAGGGATGCAGTGGAAAGAGCCGACAATTTCATTTCCCATCTGCCACGTTAGTGCAGCATCAGCAAGCGTTTCATTCCCTAACCTATTTTGGTCTGTATACCAACTCCCCCCCCCACACGAAACGTATCTCCCATATCAGCATGTTTCAATCAGCATAAACAGAGGTTATGTAGGGTTTGAGATCCGGCAGGTGGTGTTTAGGCCCCCACGCCTCCACATATGGCGACACCCACCAGACCTTTCTCTTAATCTGAAAGGCCGCGTGATGAGTCAGCATGAGAAGTGTGAGATGTTGGAGTGAGAGGTCTGGCTTATCAGTGTGTCAGCCAGCAGCTGGAGTCTACATGCTGAGAGACCCTCGCTGGCAACGGAGGGAAGGACTGGCTTCATTAAAACATCTCAGGATTGGGTGACATCACTGGTTTGGCTGATAAACCAGCTGAGGCCAACTGTGGAGATGTGATAAATGTCCCGTATAACAACTCCAGAGCAGGGGTGGACTCTGTGCTCTAAAGAGGGAAATGTAAAAATTTGTCTTCATCTTGCAAAAACAGTCAAACCGGTGATGTGTGCACGCGTGCAGCTGTTTATTTCAAAACTTCCCTATTTCCCTAATCAAAATGAACCAGATCACTTTAATGCAATAATTTCCAGCACCGCAGCATCATTACCGTAAAGGCAGATTGATACGCTGTCCAGCCAAAATGGTGGAAATACAAGGGGAATAAAGTCACACAAACAGACAGCTCATTAATTTCCCCCCCGCCTGTGCTCGAGCCTGGTGACCTGAGTTTTTCACGCGAGGCGCGAGGAAATTTACTGCTTTGACAGACTAACCAAGCGCGCTCCTTCTAATTTGTACCAGCTCAGATTTGTTTTTGTTTTGGCATCATCTTTATTTTTTATTGCAAATTACAGAGTGCCCCGAGTAATCTGGTGGGTCCACTGAATGCTAATGAGCTCCACGTAGGACTTACTGTTCAGGGAATATGAGTCGGATGTTTATGATTATTGGAACTTTTCCTCTGAGTCAATGTTTTCTTTCTTTTTTTTCCCCTTTTCTCCCCTCTTCCTCTGATGAGCTTCCTGATCGTCATAAATCTTGAGCCAGTAGTGTCCCCTGAGCGGAGCTACTGATCTTGTAATCCGCTGTACCTCCCATACAACCAGTTTTTAGTGTAAAAGGGGGAATTGTTTCTATGGGAAGTGTCAAAAAGAGGTCAGAATATTTTCAGTGGAAACATAAATCAGCTACTGGAATAGCTGAGAAAAAAAAATTCCATTCACTATAATAGACCAAGTTTATTTGGGCTCAGTCTAAATAAACCAGTCTTTCTTGGCATTGCTGTTAGGTTCTTGAAATCTTCTGGCCGGCTGTACGGGACTGAACAAAGTTTGTCTCCAATAGGTGGACATGCCTTCCTTAACCACCTATTCTGCCTCATACTGTATACTGTAAACACGAGAGTGTTGTACTTATGGTTGGTTTTTAATAAGGAACGGTAATGTCATTAAATAAACAGACAGATTGTGAGTAGTGGAGGCAAATCAAATGATTCCAGAAACTTGTTAAGGTTACACGGGCAGATGCAATGCTAAATTAAATTCCACACTGTCACTGCTTGAAGGAAAATTGAAAAACACTAAATAGAGTTCACCTCGTATGCAGCTGGTATAATCATCTCAGTGTGTCCCTGCAAAACACGTATCGCATTTCTCTTACACACGTTCTCTAATATTATTCATTCACACGCAAGCTGAAAATGTTACTTTTCCCTTTACACAGCACCGGGATGTCTCTTTGCTTGTCACAACAGGAGATCCGGTTTAAGGGCTGATAAAAAATGACCAAAAAAATGGGTAATAGTACAATAAAACAATGTCATGCATAAAGCCGGTTTAGTGCATTTTAGCTCAGTTTCAAGGAGCTTCATTTAACTCAAATTTGATTACATTTTAATTTTTTCTTACACCTGTGATAGGCTGGTATAGTCTGCCACACCTTTAGCCCTCTGACAGGGTTCCTGCTCCTCCCCCACCCCTGTGTTGGGTAAGCAGTTAAGAGTATGCATGGATATAATATATATTTTTAGATATATATTTTCAACCACTGAATCAGAAATGGCCCAGATATGTGTGCTGCCACACCAACAAGAAAAAATGAAACATTGGGAAACTCTTTATCCAGTCCCCAAGGAGGATAAATGTTTCACTTCCTCAGATAGCCTGTTTTTCAGCTTGATTCTCGGGGCAGCATGATCCATCTATATTTGGTACTTTCAACTAAGCTACTGTATATGGTGATGTCCTTATAAATAAAACTGCTTGAGGTGTTAGTAATTTTCTTCAAATGTGTAGTTAGGCTTCAGTGTGATTTGAAAATGCTGTTACTGGCTAGTGGTAGCTTTCCTCATTTCAGGTTCGCTTCCCATTAATGCTGATGTAGAATCATCAAACAGAGAGGTGTGTGGTGTCAACATCATATTTTGTACATGCAGAGGGGGCCATTTGCCACAAGGCAAGGCAGGCAACAGTTTGGAGCCCCAGGACAGTGGGGGGCCAGAGGGGCTGTCAAACTTTAAACTACAGCAGTGGCAATGTGCAAAGTTTGTGATAGTGGCAGTTTTAGAGACCAGAACTCCTTAAGGGGACTATGCTTGACTCCACTGTCTGCCTTTCCAAGTGCCGTCCATGGTTCTGATTAACCATGAAAAGCCAGAACCATGAAAATAATTGCCAGAAAATAAATTTTGGGGGAAACTGGAGTGTTTCTTTACCTTCTGATAAATGAAAAAAAAATAATATTGAAGTATTAATTTGCAAAAATTAATTTATATTTGTATCATACTTGTTACATCCAACATTTTTTTAATTTAGTGCTTAAAAATCTATTGTGCAACGGGGATGGGGGCACACTAGTCATTAAGACAAACCTAATGACAACTCTCAACCAAAACAGAGATAGAAAAAAAGAAGAACGAGGAAGACTAGGAAAAAAGTTCAGTAGAGCAGATATTAACGTTTAAATAATCGAAACCACTAAATGCTGCTGACAGTGTGGCCGAGCTACTTGAATGACTTCCAGCAGCAACATGGCTAGCATAGTTTAGGCTAGCAACGTAGCCTAGTGTATTCAGCTACTAATCTAGCAAGTCAGCACTAGCAGCTGCATAGCATAGCTAGCATCCTGAAAGAATGTAGAAGCTAGCAGGGACAGGATTAAAACTTCATCACCAGCCAACTCTGTCTTGGTCATTGTTACCTAAAAGGACAGGTGTCTGTTATTTTATTAATAATAGTAAATGTCATTTGCACTAGAATTACCACTGTGTACTTGCATGAATGAAAGGTAAAAAGTGTGTTTTTAAATATCACTTTGAAACCACTGATGACTTGGATCCACACTAGGTTAGTAACTAAAATACTAACTTAACAAATGTTAACGTAATCTCTACAAATAGGTGTGCTGTAAGTACTGGGCCACCTACACTTTACACCTACAGGAGTTGCTCAGCCCTGGAAACCCAAGCCACGAAGCTCCCGGCACACAGCTTTTGTGCTCATGTTAATGCCAGAGCAGGTTTGCAGTTATTGGGCAAGAAGAGCATTGTCGATTTGTACACAGTATATACCTCAACAATCAGTGATACACTTTACACGGTGCAAGTTCTTAGATGCTTCCACTTCCAATCCTTGATATAGCTAGGAGTTAAGAAATATAATAGACTGGCTTGTTGCAATGGTGGCATCATATTAGTAGTCAGCCAGTAATCCATTAAGCTTTTTAGAATGACGCATTCTTTTACAGATGTTTGTGTGGCCAGATGTTTCATTTTATATAACTCTAACAATGGGACTGAAAACATTTGAATTTAAAGACTAAGAGATGTGGCTCAATAGAGTATTTTTGTACATTATATATACACAATCTCTATGGCAGCAATTTCTTGTTTCATTTATTCATTGTGTTTTACTGGAAAATTTATGGGTTTCATCTATAGTCAGTTTGTAGTTTAGGCTCTATTGATGAATTTTTAAATTTTGGAAGATTTGTTTATATGTAAGTTGGTGACAAAGAGTTTCCTTGATCATACCCTGATAATGACTTTGTTTAAAAAATGATCTGGATTGGCAAACTGACTGAAAGACAGAACAAAAGCTTGCGTATCTGCTGGCTATAAGACTTAAAACAGTTATTGTCTCCAGAGGCTGATGGGTTAATGTTCAAAATGTAGCCTGCAGGGTTTTGGAAAGGTAATTGAGTTTAATCAGAACATATAAGCAGAAATAATTTGAACATAACTTTGTCTTGCATCCTTGACTTGTCCTTTTTCCCCTTTAGTCTCCTGTCTTTATTTTAAACTGGATGGTGCTGCAGGTATGAGACTTCATTTAAATCCTCCCTCGGGCTTGTCATCGCCAGTAACACTGTATTTGTTGTGTTCACAAAGGGGGGAAAAAAAGTAATAGCTTATCACACACCAGATAACCAGGCACCAAAACGAAGCAAGTGGCACAGGTTACAGATTAGTTTTCAGGATTAAGCATTTCTCAAAGGTTAATCTGAGGAAAGACAAACAAGTGTCGCACTGCCCGCCATGTGCAGATGGAATCACGCTGCAAGTTTGTTTAAATTAAATACAAAAGTTCTGGAGCGCACACATCACGAGCACGCATTTGCGAACAAACGCGTGCACATACGTGTGAGATTGCAGGCACTGCACTTGCTCATGTCATTAGTATTCATAAGAATGTGACTGATGACTTTCATTAACAAGATTGAGCAAGGATTGGCCCCCTTCAGTGTTGCCTACTCTCACCTTTACTTTACGCTAAGGATTTTTGTCCCTACATCCTTTCCCAAGGTTGACCCTTACAGTGGCCAGCACTTTCTTTCTTTCCTTCTTTCATTTTTTTCTTTTGCACACACCCTCAAACACACCTCTGTTTTATACCTATGCACCTACATGTGCAATACACTCACATTTAACTGGGATCGGATAAGGCATGTGGTGTGTGTGTGCGTATGTGTTTTGTTAGGTAAACAAAGCCTGGCTCCTTTTACTATCAATGAAGCATAACCAAATCAATTTAGAAACAGCCTTATCTGCTCACAGGAACGCCGGTAGCCCAGGAGCGATTAACTCCAGCAGCCGTTAACTCTTTGCATACATAACTGCCATCGCTAAGCTATTTAAGCAATGGGGAAAGGTGGGAAGAAGTTGAGGGGGAGAAAAATGAACTTCATTTGTCCTCGTGCATATGCGTCTGCACGTGCTCGCGTGTTTGTGCGTGAATTTGTTTAGGTGATGGCATGTAGGTAAATGTGAGGAGATATATGCAAAGAGAGAGAGAGAGGAAAGGGGAGAGGAAGAGTGAGTAAGAGTGGAGGAGGGGTTCGGGGGAGGGTATAGGAGTGAATTTCGACATGTCATTTCTGAAATTGAGTTTTGATAACTGACAATTTGTTCAGCTAGTGAAATGTCAAGAGTCCAAAAAGATTGATGAAGTGCATAATAGATGTCTCAGATTGACTCTCCGCTGTGGGCTTGAGTCCCACGCACGCATCAGACCACCGAAACGATACAGAAATGAGATCTCACGCACACACATGCACGCAGGAACACAAAGTCAAACACACACGCAAACAGATACACACACACTTGACTGCTGCAGAGCACCTCTGATATGGGAAAACTGGTCCACGTCAATTTAGTTGGGCGGATGTGATTTCTGCCTGAACACGGAAGTGTCATTCACATGATGGTGACCACTGACTGAGGGCTTGTAGATTTATTAGGAGGCTGAGTTGTTGTAATGGTCTATGTAGCTGTGTGTGGGAGCACATTAAGATGAGCTGATTTTTTTCTTATTACCACTAATGTGATTTACATAATCTCGATGCATTTAAACACCGGACTGCCACAGCTCTTACAAAGGTACACCTGTTTAAAAGTTGGAGCGCTGGGATTGTCTTTCTCTCCAACTTATTGCAAATTCTGGCGCTGAACAGCCATCAATCAAGTTTCCCAGCTGACAGTACAGATATTTGCCGAATCAGTGTGCATACAGTGTGTCTACTGTATGTGGCAGCTCAGAATAACTGATGTCGAAACTTGCAAACACTCGGGTGGTTCCTGTTATATTCTTTTGCTTTTCACTCTCTTTCTTTTCTGCACATTGAAGTGAGGCATGCAACTCAGGACATGATATCGCCCATTGTTTTAAAAAGGCCAATTCTGAGGCATCATTGTTAGTATATTAGCTGACACCGTGTTGTTTTTTTTCTGAGCCAGAAGTGATCAGCTTTCTGCCAGCTGGAACGGTACAATGCAAATATCTAATCGGGCAATCATCAATTAATCAGGTCCAAACCAGGCATCTGAATGGTGAAAAAGGGGATTTGAGTGACTTTTATTGATATTTCAGGATTTTTTACCACATGATCATCTCTGGGTTTTACAGATAATAGGCCAAAAATGAGAAGATTTCCTGTGATCAGCATTTTTTTGTTGTCTCTTTAATGACCGAGGTCAAAGGGGAACTCAACAGGAACTCAAATAACCACTGGTTAATTTATTTCTATTTTTAGTTGGTTAGTTTCCAGAATGGATTTCCTTCTTTTAGTTTTTATTGCTTGAAAATGTTTAATTCACTTTAGTTTCTATTAGCTGCAGTGTTAGCTTTGGTTTTTTGAATTGTTATTGTGTGGATGGCATATGTCAGAGGCAGGATTTAGGAAAAATCAGTCAGAAAACAGATCCACCAAACCAACTTCAGTCAAGTTCACAAACTAGTTTCGGTTAGTTTTATTGTTTTTTCTAACTCTATTTTTTTTTTTAATCTTTAAACCTAAAATAATTTTTTCACACCTAATTCGAGTTTTTAATTTACTTTTACTTAACTATAATAAACAATATATGCAGAACAGCATCTCTGAACACAGGTCAAAGCTTAAAGACCATGGGCTACAGCAGCAGAAGACCACAATAGCTGCCACTCCTGTTAGCTAAAACTGAGGATATATTTCACACAGGATCAGCAATATTGTGTTATATTATATATGATATTTAGATGATAAGATCAGAGTTTTGGGATTTTTGGGATGCAGTGGAATGGGAGGCTGTAAATAAATCCAGTAACTGTCAATATTGACCAAAATCTCTGCAATGGGGTGTTTATTGTTATACTGGTATATGGTGAAGTTACATAGTGTAGATATTAGAATAGAATACAACAGCATACAGTGGAAAAGTGTGACATTTATACAGCTTATGAAAAGAATAGGAAGGGATAGCATGTAAATGCTTTAGTGATGCATAGTTGGTGTTGAGTTTACATGTACGTGCTAAGATCTGATAGGGTTTGCAATAACAACGGTAGACTCAGTTGAAGGCTCTGGTTGACAGTTAACCATAACAAAGAACTGATCAGCCCAGGGGGTCAAAACACTACGATGTAAAGAGTGTCTCCTTACTTAGCTGGTTAGCTTATGTAAATGGACTGATTCTTATATAGCGCTTTTCTACTCTCCCGGAGTACTCAAAGCGCTCTATACAAAATGCCACATTCACCCAATCACTTTATCTATACTCAGTGTTATCTAAGTACATTCACACTCCGATGAACGCATCGGAGAGCAACTTGGGGTTAGTATCTTGATACTTGAAATGCAGACTGGAGGAGCCAAGGATCGAACCACCAACCTTCCTGCTCTACCTCCTGAGCTACAGCCACCCCCTATGTCATAATGCGGGTTTGAACCCAAGACAAATAGCAACACTATAACAAAAAAGAATGTTTCTTAGTAATCAAATAGAGAATAGAGGAGAATATCGCACTGAGTTATGAAGAGCAGTGTAGTCTGTGAAACTGTAGTCACAAGATATTCAGCACAGTTATCGACACAAGATAAACATTTCAGTGGTATTATTTTACTTACAGCTTGCCATTGCTGACTCGTCAACATTGCTTTTCTTTTTTAAGAAATCCATACAAGTTTCAGTTGGCCTTTGGAGCCTGAAAATATGGACTTGCAGAGCACTCGTATATAGAGTGTTGGAAAAAAATTTTCCAATGTATCTAATGTAATCATCAGGCACTACAATTATTTTTAGATTTTTCTCATAAGAATAATACGATTTTAAGATAAGAAGAAAATCAACTGACTTATTTTTTCCACTTGTTAGTCGTCTCTGGTGGATGATTTGTTGCCCTCAGCCACACATATGGTCTTCTAAACCTATTTCTGCAATAGCACGAGAGGATTTTAACATGATGCGTGTTTGACAGCCAGACATCATATTAAAATCCTCTCACACTAATGCAGAGGTGCATGTGGTGTGTTGGCCATGTAATGATAAACATAAATGATGTCACATAGGATAAGCACCACTAGCGGAGTAGCTTCCATGCTCTCGTGACGCATTAATCACTGTCGACACTGCCACATGTTGCAATAATCTGCTGCTGACAATTCAAGCTGGAAGTGAGTAACATTTTATTTAAATTTTGTGAAATCTGAATTATGTAGGAGTAAACTAAATTAAAAGAAGGGGTAAAAAACAGCTAAGAGGAAGCAGAGCGGAGGCTTTGCAAATGTTGAAACGAGCTTTCAGCAAGGCTGAGCATCTCTGAGCTCACCGGAATAAGCCAAGACATCTCTCTTCTGTGTTTGTCTAGCTCGAGGGTGCGACTCACAAAGGTCACACGTGTCATTAAAATTAAGGCATCGATAGATGGGATATTTTCACAAAGGTGACACGCTCCCATCCCGGCATAATTAGCCTCATTTTTATAGCAAGCAGGTCACTTAAAAGTCAATTTCAGTGATCACGCCAATGAATCTTTACATCATGTGTTATAAACCTGTTATGCTGTGGATGCAAATCCCAGTGCACCACATGGCTAACCACGGTAATACCTCACTTTAGGAAGAGGTCCAACTTTTCCTGTTATCTTTGGGTGTCCTTTGTGGGTTGTGTGGATGCATCACTCCAATAAGCCTTAAGGATATTGGGAGCCATCCAGGAAATCTATCTGACATAACAAAGGAGTTTTGAAGAGCAAACGCAAACGGCCTTGACAGCGCTGGAGATGTAACTCTTTCAATTGCATTTTTTTCATTAGCGACTGAGTCATTCTGTATGTACACATGGTAGCTGCTTTAAGGCTTTAGAAAAATTACATGTGGATATTTGATGATCTCTGACAGTGGCTTAAAGGAAACTACGATTATTCAGAATCAACATGGAGGGACTCTGCTGATGATGAAAAAAGTTTGCTGTCCTAACACATCATGTCATTGTTACAGTTAGTTTTAGTTTAAAGAGTACAAAAAAAGCACAATGATATACTGCAGTAATAAGCTCCCATGGTGCCAGCAGGTGGTTTTTGACATTTGAACCATTTGTTTTGTGGGCGATGATAATACGCCCTGCCACCAAGCAAAAATGATTCAGGAATGGTCTGAAGTGTTGATTTGCCCTCCAAATTCTCCAGACCTCAATCCAGTTGAGAATCTGTGGGATGTGCTGGACAAACATGTCCAGTCCAAGTCCAATGGATGCCTTGCACCTTACAACTTACAGGACTTAAAGGTTTTATTGCTAACTTTTTGGTACCAGATACCACAGCTCACCTTCAGGGGTCTAATAGAGTTTGTGTATTTGTCACGGTTAGTGCTGGCCAACCGTGAGGATGTGAGGAAGGAGGACTCTTTAATGAAGGCAGTGCATTTATTTACAGTGAAGTAAATAACAAGAACACAATAAATCCCCGTTAGCTCCCTAGACTCCCGTGTCGTGTCTTCGCTCAAACGTCCGTGCTCGTGCTCTCCGCTCCTGTGTTTCCGCACTCCCCGTGCGTGCTGTCCTTTTCTGCTCCACGCTCCTCCTGCAGGGAAAAAACAGAGGCAGCCGTCAAACATTGACTTCTGCGGGCCGGCACGATACTATACTTGGACACACACTAACTTGGAGTGCAACTCAACGATCCCGCCTCGAGGAGCTCTTAGCTACACTCCTATGTAGCTCCCCCGACAAGCCAGATCAGCTGCAGGTGTGTGAGGTCCTCAGGCGTGGCCAGCCACCTGGCAGGACACACAAGACAAGACTCCTGTAGACCAGTGCTCAGCACACAAACCAGGAAGACGAGGAACAGCAGCACCAAAAATACACATGTCCAGAACTGCCCAGGGCGACCCAGGACCCTAACAGTCTTGTTAGATCAGGGCTGCGCAGCAACCGACGACCAACACAATATTAGGCACATGGTCACAGTGTTATGCCTGGTTGCTTTTACAATCTTGAATGCTCACACTGAAGTTGGCCAAACTCAAATAATAACATCAGATTATTATGATGCAAGGCTCCTTGTTATGTCACTTCAAACTGCTCTAAATGCTGGCCCTGGCTGTAAGTATAGAAGCCACACCCACCAGCTGTTCAAACCTTCTGCTTATGAGGAGAAAAGTCAAGAAAGTTTGCTTTAACAACTGAAAACAACTTGTTTCCTATATTGGATGTACTGTCTAGTTTAACATAAAGAAGGACTATTTTGAACTGTGAATCGTGTAAAGTTAATCTCGTACATTACGAGAACAAAAATATGGTACTGGGAGGGGGGAAAGCACAACAGGCCCACTTTAAACATTACATTTAAGTTTTCCTTTGATTAGAATATAGGCCAGTGAAAACTAAGCTTCTGCAGAAGGTCTCAGTGTAGCCCCCAATTCACTCTACTGTATGCAGAGTGTATCTCCAGCGTAAACACGCTATTAGAGTTTAGAGCAGAAGAGCTTGTGCAGCTCCTCTTATCTGCCAAGGATGCCTCTGATGGCTCCCGATTGAAATGCCAGCTCTGAAGTTCTGTGCTCAGCCACACGTGTAAACGCCGCAACAGAATGTAACTTATTCCCTCAAAGCGCTTGTTTTCTCTCCCCAGGCAATTGGAGATTAGTTAGTTCAAATTCTAGACGGGTGCTTTTTGAAGAAAGCCGTTTTCGGGGAGATGCGCATGAAAAATTGGCAAGCAAGCATTAATATGTATAATTAATTTTGTTGTTATCCACATATTTGAGCAATGAAGGGAAAGGCGCAGACAGAATTCGGAGCCCATGCTCACAGGAACCCAGGGACGGCATGTGGATCATTTCGAACATTTACATTCCAATTCAATTTGCTCAACTGGAATTATCTGGCTCCCCTTCATGGTGGAGATTAATTCAGCTTCCTTGTTGTTCATTTCTAAGTTTAATAACATAACCCAAAGGTATTTCGTTTCTTTTTTTCTTTGAACACAGAAATTTTCATGAGCTTCTCCTCTGCAGTTATTTTTGTCTCCTTGTAGATTTAGAATTTTGCATTCCCTATACATGAATACATTATCAGTTCTCAGAGATTATCATTATGCTCGGATCTCGGCCAGCAGCCAGAATTTGACAAGACAATCAGCCTCTGTGGCAAGAAAATAGGATGTTCTTGCAGTTCATCGTCGGAGTTCTTTAAGCGCATGTATGATATATTTAAACGCACCCACGTGGTGCAGAAAGCTCACGCAACATACAGCCGCGGGAGAGGAGCTCGCAGGGCCAATTGCAAGCGGCTCGTGCATCTGTTCCTCCTTGTCTTCTCAATCAGGATCAATTTGACACCTGTTTGTTGCCAACGGAATTCTCGGTGATGCCCACAGATCCGCTTTCCAGGTGTCTTAAGGCCTCAAAAGGCGCTCGTCGTTCGTCTCATAGGTGGCTCGAAGCACATGCCGGGGTCGCTGGTGCCTTCCCTGCCACCCCCTCATCAGGATAATTAAGCTTTCTCAGCCTGCTGCACACAAATGGGGAATTTCGCCAGCCCCTCCAAGTTGTACAGATAGTCTGCAAATTGCCTCTGATTTGCCACCTGATTGTGCTATGATTATGTTGTCACTGGATGCTGTGATTATGATGGCCCATAATTGCTGGTGTGCATTAGCTGCTGCACAACGCCCCCCCACCTCCCGATCTCTCTCTGTCTACCTGTCTATGTATCTATTGACTTCCTTTCCCTCCATGAATCTCGCTTTTATTTCCCTCACCGTGTCACCGCTCTGTCTCAATTTATTTTTATTTTTCCCCCCTTTCTTCGCTAACTCAAATGCTGATTCTACTTGTGAAGCGCTTTGATGTCATTTAATGCAGGCTTGCGCGCTCTCCTCTGACGCATTTCGAAAAAGGTTCGTCTCACCTGCATTTATATCTGCATGCTTTATGCCTGCGCCATAGAACTAAATCCATGTGTTTTGTTTTATTTGCTTTTTAAATTTGTGATTAAAGTAAGCAGCATTTCATTTCCTCCACATATGTAGGCTTAAAAACAGATTCACTAATTAGTCATAAACCTTTCTATTCAAATCTATCTTAAAAGCAAAGACTCCCAATTATGAGGAAAATTAAACTTCCCAACATACATAAAAACACCTGGTTTATCCAGTGATTCAGCCAAGGTTTGGGTTTTGTGTGCGCTCTTGGGAAGAGATGGCATTGGGGGTATTGTCTTACAAGATATACAAACACCCCCGTCCAACACGCATGCATTGGAAGTATCTCCTCATGGCACATGATTCTCATTTTCGCAAAAGACATTAAGTCACCTGCGGCAAGCCAGCTGAATGTGCCACGTCTTGGCACGTTGGGAAAGCCATTTGTTTGTGCGGCAAAAACAGAGAAGTGTTTATTTGGGCTTGTTGGACTGACAGTGTCCCCTGTCAAAGCGACGCTTCAGCTGTCACTGTTTGAAAAAAAAATGGGGACTAATTTGCATCTCATTAATCCCACCTCCCCTCCCAGCTCTTCTTGAAAAACTCCACTTTCTCCTCTCTAAAATCCCTCGCTGTTCCATGCCACAGTACCGTCTTTAGCCAAGCTCATTAAAATAAACACGGCACTTTTCTCCGAGTCCAGAATCACTTCTAGCTCCTCTCGCTGCTGCCGCCGAATGACTGATGTACATGTGTTTTTTGCTGTTTTTCAGGTCTGGTGTGCCTGATTAAAAAGGCATGACTTGGACCATTGATGAGCATATGGATTAAAAGTGTTCAGTGATTGCCCGGCCATTCCCCTCACTCTAATTGAAAGCCTAATGTGCACCCACCACATATTAATTAAAACCAGAGGTTATAGGCCCTTAGGGTGCACCATTTAGGTCTCTCATTAAAAATTAATAACCTCAGTTAATTATTATTATGGTGTTGTGAATCACATCAGCAAATAAATAAGACAATAAGGCTGTCTTGCTCTATAACACCCCCCCCCAAAACAGGAGGAGCATTTGTTGGGAGGGGTAACACGCAACCCAGTTTTTCAATCAGAGAATAGCAAGTATATCTTTACTTTGTTCTTCTAGAGGAGTCTGAAAGCTTTTAGCTCACAGTCATTGACACAAACTACAGGGTGAACAGGGAATTCAATCTAGGATAAATGATTAAAAAAAAGACTTTAATCTATAGTGAACTGTGACTACTCCGATTACAGGAAAAATAAGGTTATATAAGGGGGCGACAATAGAAGATTACAGACTGTCAATCGAACTGCTCTGACAAACTCTTTGAATTACAAATAAGTATTTGGAAAGGTGCTCTACTTCAAAGGCCTTGTATAAACTTACAAAAGGTTAGGATTACATTCTTGCACGTGCATTACATTAGCAGCGAGGCCTTCAATTTTAGAACTGCTGCATGACACGAGCCTCTTGAGCACAAATAAGCGTTTTACAGCGTGTTTACAAATGTGTGCAGAAAGGTTTTCTACTCATTATTTTTGTGCAAGTATCCATAAAGGTTCTGTGCATGTGCAGAAGATCCACTCAAAAAAAAGGTAACGTACAAAGTAGAAATGAGAAACTATATTAGGACTATGAATAATTCTTAATTTTCACCTCATATAGTTCTCTCGGTTGGCTGTCTTTTTGCATTTCGTATTCACATGTGTGTGGTCTGTAGCTCAGAGATTTCATTAGTCCTAAGGTCAGACTCAAAGGCTCACACTGCCAGGCTAACACTACACTTGGACTACATCTCCCAAGTAGTAAACCTCATATAGTTGACTTGGAAAGAACTAGTGATTTTAAACAAGACAATGCAGTATCATAGTACAGTGGTGTGAAAAAGTGTTTGCCCCCGTCCTGATTTCCTATTTTTTGGTATGTTTGTCACATTTAAATGTTTCAGATCATCAAACAAATCTAAATATTAGACAGGGTAAATGCAAAATGCAGTCTCTAAATGAAGGTGTTTATTATTAAGGGAGAAAAATCCAAAGCTAGATGGCCCTGTGTGAAAAAAAGTGATCATCCCCTAAAACTAATAACTGGTTGAGCCAAGCTTAGCAGCAACAACTGCAATCAAGCATTTGTGATAATTGGCAATGAGTCTTTTACAGCACTGTGGAGGAATTCTGGCCCACTCATCTTTTCAGTTTCTGTAATTCAGCCTCACTGGATGGTTTTTGAGCACGAACCTCCTTTTTAAAGTCATATCATAGCATCTCAATCGTTAGGACTTTGACTAGGCCACTCCAAAGTCTTCACTTTGTTTTTCTTAAGCCATTCAGAGGTGGACTTGCTGGTGTGTTTTGGATCACTGTCCTGCTGTAGAAGTTCACTTCAGCTTGAGGTCACGAACACATGGCCAAACATTCTCATTCAGGATGTTTTGGTAGAATTCATGCTTCCATTTACCACAGCAAGTCTTCCAGGTCCTGAGGTAGCAAAACAGTCCCTAACCATGACACTACCACCACATTTTACTGTTGGTATGATGTTCCTTTTCTGAAATGCTGTGTTACTTTTATGCCAGATGTAATAAGACACACACTTCCATAAAGTTCAAATTTTGTCTCATCAATCCAAAGAGTATTTTCCCAAAAGTCTTGGATTTCATCACAATGTTTTTGACAAATGTGAGACGAGCTTTTGTCTTCTTTTTGGTCAGCAGTGGTTTTCTCCTTGGACTCTCCTACAGACGCCATTTTTGCCCAGTCTCTTTCTTATTGTTGAAGTATGAACTCTGACATTAACAAGTTTGCAGTTCATTAATGTTGTTCTCAGTTTTTTTGTGACCTCTTGGATGAGTCATTGATGTTCTCTTGGAATAATTTTGGTTGGCCAGCCACTTCTGGGAAGCTTCACCACTATTCCATGTTGTCACCATTTGTGAATAATGGCTCTTACTCTGGTTCAATAGCGTCCCAAAGCCTTAGAAATGGCTTTGTAATCCTTTACAGACTGATAGATGTCAGTGACTTTGTTTCTCAGTGGTTCATTAGATTGTGGTATGATGTGTTGCTTTTTTTAAGATCTTTTACCCTGCCTTACTTTGTCAGACAGGCTCTATTTAAGTGATTTCTTGATTCAACAGGGCTGCCGGTAATCAGGCCTGAGTGTGTTTAGTGAGACTGAACTCAGCTTTCCAAAAAATGTGGTTAATCAAAGTTAATTCATGATTTAACAAGAGCGGAAATTACTTTTTCACACAGGACCAGGCAGATTTGGATAACTTTTTTCCGTTAATCAGTGAAATTATCATTTAAAAACTGCATTTTGAATTTACTTGAGTTAACTTTGTCTAATATTAAAATTTGTTTGATGTGTGTGACAAATATGCAAAACATTAGGAAATCAGGAAGGGAGCAAAGACACACCACTGTAAGTATATTTGCACTCTTGCAGCAATAATTGCGATGGAATTTAAACTGTTTTCTGCTAAGCCAACTTTATTCATAAAACACTGTCTGGAAAGCCAGACAGATGAGAAGGGCCTTAAAGAGCAGATTTTAACAGTTTAGTTCTGTCAAAAGGTTAAAGCATTTGCAGCTTAGGCATTTTCAATTTCATTCACAAAATGTCTCTGACACCCACCCATATATTTTATTGAGGTTTTGCAGTCATGTGACCAATAACTATGTGACCAATAACTATGTGACCAATAACCATGTGACGTTAACTTGTCCACCATTTTAGACATGATAATAATCTGTCAAGTGAATAAGACCTCTGTCACACACTGGCCAGAGACTGGTCTGCCACCATCTGGCAACCACCTGTTGCAAAGGAACAATGAATTCTCTGGTTGGCAAAATAACCAAAACGTCCTTACAGTTGCTTTTGTTGCTAGCAGCTTGCCGCAGTGACCTGTAGTTAGGACTGACCGTTTTGACTCATCTGCAAACACTCACCAGCTACTCTCTGAGTGGTAGTAAAACTGAAAAACATGATACAGACCAGAGACGAAATTTGCTTCCTTTGAAGTTAAAATTGTATCTTTAATGTGTTGTGTTATGTATTGGCGGCATTGTTGAGGCACAACTTTTACATTGGAGGCAAACATTATGTCGTGAGTGAAAAGCAACTCAGCATCTTCCATGCGTACGGGCAACCATGGCGATGTGCTAGAAACCAAAGTGCTCACATGGTGGTTTTTGGTGCAGCATCCTCATTGCGATTGACATCACCCAGCAACAGCCAGCAACCTCCAGGAACCATCCACAAAATGATCGGAGAATACACTTTTTCTCCTAGTGACTGAAGTTGGTCTTACATCTAATATGGCAGACAAATCTCAATGAAATGCAGTATGCTAACCAAGCCTGCTAGCATTAGCTAAAAAGTTAGCACGCCACCCTCTCATCCAAATGTGGTCACTTCTAGCCCACTTTGTTGATGCTTTTTGGTTTCACAAACCATGGCTATGTCAATTTTTCTAATGTATTCCCAATTTGGGGATTATTATCTTAAGTTTTCCTTTCTCACATGGAGCACACTGCTAGAACAGGGCAATCACTCACCGTGTGTAATTTCACAGGACAGTTACCGCCACTGTTTTCATGTATGTGCAGTTCTGATATCAAGTGGGTTTTGACCTGTTTGTGACTGTGTCAGACATTGGCACTCTCACTTGTGTTTGAAACCAGCTCATGACTGGCCACAGCTTGCCACAACTGGCATTCTTTTTGGTCTCTCCTGGACAAAGTGCAAAAACTCCATGGTTTCTGTTAAGTGCACTTGCATGGAATCTGACACACCAACCATGTGAACATAACCACAATGCAACTGAATATTTCAGAGGACACTCTAATAATGTGTCATG
Source organism: Perissodus microlepis (assembly GCF_051167445.1). NCBI lineage: Eukaryota > Metazoa > Chordata > Actinopteri > Cichliformes > Cichlidae > Perissodus > Perissodus microlepis. The sequence goes on along the minus strand of NC_140463.1, from coordinate 37,920,260 downwards.
TCTACAGCTTGGAGACTGTTAAATTTCCATGATGTTTTGATTCTGAGAAGCAGCTCAAATAGATCGATTTCCCAAATCACTGAGCATTGATATTTTATTAATGTGGACCATGGATTTATATTCGAGCCAGCCTTGATTTTTTTTTTTAGTTTTTTGTTTGTTGTTGTTGTTTAAAGTCAACTGTGTTGAATCTTTGTGGGAAAGGCCTCTTTTCACCCCACTTATTTTATTCCTTGCCACCTGAGCATAACCTATGGCGGGGTGCCCAGATGATTTCCATGCTTATATATTTGATTAACGACATGCCAGCATCACTGTCAAGTTCAATGCCATTCAGTGCTGCCAGCTACAAAAGAGTGCTATTACCTTACAGCAGATAATAGAACAGAGGAAAATCAGGGCCACTGTTATTTCAGTTTCTTGTCATGATTTCTTTTTTTCCCCTTGTTTTATTTGTTAATTTCCCTCTTTGAAGTGAGTAATGATCACCTTACTTCACAGCATTGTCATCATCATACCTGTCAGCCTTTTTGCAGCTTAAGATGTTCAGAGCGAGGAAACACAACGCATCTGCTTACATTGTTTTTGTCTGGAGATCAAAGATGCCTCTGACTGCAAACAACTTCAGCAGATGACACGAGGTGCCAAATGTTTCCTCGACATCAGATGGCTTCCACTGCGATCCATATTGCATTCTAGGCCAAACCTCCCGAACACCATCACAAGTATTTCCCCTGAGGATCCCCGCCTCTACCTACCTCCATTCATGGTTGCGAAACAACCCTGGGTCGAGGGTGCAACACATGAAGTTAAATGGTTTTGAGGAATAACAATCGTAACATCTGAGTTTTGCACAACACCAATCCAAGAATCAAGACAGAAGAATGGGCCAGATCTGGGGAAGAAAAAAGCCCCCAAAAAACAAGATATGATGGAAGGGAATCGAAGAGACGATACAAATTATGGCACAAAGGCGGAGCTGCTGTTGGATTCCTCATAAGAATTATTCAAGGAGAAATGGCACCTGGCCTGGGGGAAATCAGCACTGCCTTCAGCCGGATTAGTCCTGGCACAATCTGGACACAGTCTTGTTTGATGTCCCCCACCCATCCGTCTTGTATGTAGTCTTTTATCTCACTCTAAAGTAATATAGTCTTCACTGCAATTCAATAATGGCCCAGCCGAGCCTGTCAGGCTGCGTTTGCCCGTTATCTCACAAAGGCCTGTCCACTCCAGCAACGAGCCACCCGATATTTGTGTGTGTTTGTATGTGTGTGTGTGTGTGTGTGTGTGTGTGTGTGTAAGTGATTGCATCCCCAGGGGAGGGACTTCCTGCTTGTGTATGTGATTGTGTGTATGAAAGAGAGAGAGAAAAAGAAGAAGACGGGAAGAGAGATGCCAAATCAATTGATGTGTGTCTGCACCATGTGGCAGACAGAGGGGGAAGTGGGGAGACAGACGGTCTATTTATCCCTCGGTGTATTTGTATGTGTGTTTTGACCGGTTATCCTACTTGAGATCTAAATTAAGAAATAGCACGGCCGATGGGGCAGATGCAGCGGCCATCACCTGTGCTTGCGCGTGTGTGTGTGTGTGAGCGTGTGTCTGCGCATGTCTGTCTGTGTCAGCACAAGTGAAGGGTTTTAACTCATTTCCTAATTGGATGAAAGGGGCAGATATGGCGTAGTCTGACCCAGGCATGCTGCAGGACAGTGGGAACCACAGTAATTTACCCACAGAATGACAGCCTTACTAAAGCGTTCCGGTTTCCCTGCTGGAATCCGGACAACAGTGGGTCGGCCCTTAGTCAAATCCCAAATTAGATGGATGCTGGACTATAGGATTGACCGACTGGGAAAAAAAATAGACTTGCTGATAGGAGGATGTGCACTTGCAGAAAAAAAGGGAGGGGTGAAGGATTGATGGATGAACCATAAATACACCAAAAATGCATGGATATCTTCATAGCTACACTTCTGCATAATGATGTGGGCCATTTTCGCTTCATGTCAGGCTGTAAATGCATCTGCATAAGCAAGCGGCTTCCATTTACCTTGCAGTCACGGGGCATCATGTCCCACAGCTCATTCAGCGCATGCTAATATATGGCGGCACAGGCCTCCCCATCATAATCACCCATAACACTAAAATGAGACGCATGACAGTAAATAGCAGTCAAGCCTTACAAAGACTATTTGGTATGGGAATGATTTTTGTTGCCAGCAAACACTTCAGATGGCAATAAATAAAACAGATTTTTTGATATATTAAGCTGCTTCTTTTATTGTCATGCCTCACTGCAGTCTGTGCATGCAAATAAAGAGATATATTCACTGTACATATGGATAAGGGGGGAGAGGAGAGGAGAGGAAGAGTGACATGCTGTTTCAGGAGTCACATTGCAAATGGTGAGTGATTTGCTTTTGCAATCAAAAAAAAGAATTTGATTTAAGAGTTGCAAGAGAGCAAAACACCCCCCCACCCCACCCCCCTTCCCCATGCATAAGCAAACAACTAAAGAGCTGAGGAATGAGTCCACACATTTCACATTCGTGTTCTTTGTAATCTATTATTACTTTATCACTGTTTGCACTCCCGTGCTTACTGTACAAACCTGAAACAGCTTTATTTGTCATACGGATGTTCAATTTAGTCCAGGTCTCCTGCTGCCTTAACGTTTTCCGCTAAAACATGTCCGCGTTATTAAACATGGCAAACACGGCGCTGATACGCATGGCAAAGGTTTGCACATAGAGCGCGCCGGTGCTAGCATCTGCATGGAGGAATGTGACGGAAACACCCCGCTGATGCTGGGGGCTCTGAGGGGTCAGCTAGACTTAATTGCACTCAGGGAACATGTGTGCTAGCCCAAGCTGGCGGAGCCACTCTGCGAGGGGGCCGGCCATCTGCCGCCCTGCATTTCTAAATCCCGAGGACCAGTTTGGGTTTATTAAAGGAACCGACACAACACTGTTAAATAACTCAATTTCTGTGTGTGGCTGTGGCCTCGTGCAGGTAATGGAGAATCTTTTGGAGCTGACCCCACGATTAAGTTAGATTTAAGAGCTACAAGATTAGTGTTTTTGAAGTTAATTGTGGATTTCTGGTTTGGTTCACTTTGACTGAAGTATTTTTGGCCTTACAAAGAAACCTGTTTGCTTATTTTCTACTTTAATGGTTGTGAATGGTTTTTTAAAATGGCTGGTTTTACTGTATTTGGGGTTTTTTTTTCCTTTGGACCAAAAAAACTTCTGAAACCTTAACATTGTTGTTTTACTCCCACTAGCAAACTCCCACTACTACCACAGGCTTTTGCTTTGGTGTCAGGTCAATAAGCAACTGTTAAGAAAATCATAATTATATTTTCTTAATTGTGATTATATAAAATGTTTCACAGATGTTTATTTTAGTAAGTATATGTATCTTTTTTTTCTCTATGTTTCATATGGACAGGTTTTGCTAGCCCGCAGCGCTTGTTTGATCACTGAAAATGTGATACAGATTTTTGCATGTTAACACGGCATTGCATTCTTACAGTGAATATGAAAAATGTTTCCTACACTGTGCTTCAACAAATGCTTTATTAATACATCACAAAGGTCAAAATTACTTTTCCACACATTACTGCATGATAATAATATAACAAATTTGTTAAATGTCATATTTTTAACTATTTTACTCAACGGGTTGCTTCATAATGTGTCTCCCAACATGACGATCCTCATCCAAACTTTGTCTTATTAACCAAACATGTAACTTGATCAATAATCAGCAGCCGCTCAGCTGCTCTGGGAAGATTAAAAATTTGTGCTGACTGTTTAAATACACAGCGTGCACAAGCTGTGCGAACGTAGCATGCACACTCGAGACGTCAGCAAATATGTACACGGCAAACGAAGTTGCATGTAGAAATGTCAAATGTGGAAATACGTATAGCTGTGGAATTTTGATAAAATATTTGCATGTGCCATGTAGAAGTAGGCACTTACAATGCAATAGGCAATGTTTATGCAAAGTTTCATCAAGACCAGTCAATGTACTAATATGTATACATACGCTATTATCAATATAATATGTTAAGATCGTTATTTAGCAGAAGTAATTTAGCAGCCACTGAAAAATCTTTTTTTTCTTTTTTTGCTCTTTTTAAGTGACACTGGGTGTGGTTACAGATTACAGGTGCTGCACAAGCCACGTCCAGGCAAACAAAGCCAACTTGAAGAAAAGGATGGTTGCAAAAATTGATTTTCACAGACTCCAAAATGTTAAAATGTTCAACTTTAGACAGAAATAAACACATAAAAAAAATATATAATTGGTTTCTATAGTGAATTTCCGTCTTCATGACAACTGTAAAGGAGATATATTTGCTTAAAGTTACTGCTTTGTAGAACAGGTTTCTTTACTTAAATTCTAGCATTTATGTATGTTATTTAGCAGTGATTTTTAATACACCCATACATTTTATGGACTAGCTAGCGTTAAGTCACTACTTAGCAGTCCACTCCTTTGACCCAGCAAGGCCTCAAGTTGGGCAAATGAGTGATTTCACAATGGCTGCATCCCGCTTTGAAAACAGTCATTCGTGCTACACACCGAACCACAGCCTGCAGAGGATTTGCGTGTGGTCCGAGGTGAACAAAGCTAAAATCTTCACCCAGAAAAGACAGAGAAACACTGCTTCGCAGCGTGGCGTTAAGCTCGCCTTTAAAATCAAACCAAGCAGCTAATCCCTGCTTTTGAGAGAGTTTCTAATGATGGGCACTGGTTAAGGCTTGATCCCACGAGGGCAAAGAGTGATCATATATCAACACGAGCTTTGGAAAAGCTTCGTTTCTATGTGTGCGTTCTCAAAGATGCGTCAGTGCAGTTTCATCAAATAAAGCGACTTGTTAGTCGTGAGTTATTTTCTACATATATTTCAGTTTCATTTCTTGTAGAAGAAAAATAATAGTGTAAGAATGAATGAAAAGAGTTTACTATGCAAGCTTTAAACTGCCCTTAATTGAACTCAGACCTGATCTTTAATGTTTGTCCTTGTAGACTGGTGTATCTCATTCTGCACGTGGCAAAACATGGTCCCTAAAATAACCTTCACCAAGCTAAAGATAACCGTTTTGGACATGAAAAGACACAGCTATGTGGACTGATAATAAGAGGTGCAAGTCGCCAAGTGCCAATGCCACTGTTGCATGTGAAAGCTTGTATTCTGACTGCGTGTCTTTGTATCTATTTTTACACCACACCCTACTCATTAAGGCTGATGACTGATAGGCTACTTTGTTGGCAGCCTGCGTCCAAAGTGTTATGCAATGACCTTGGGTTCTAATCTATGGAGACTGGCCTCTAAATAAAGAGCAGGTTGCCACTGAGTTGATATGAGTATTCCATACGACCAAAGCAGCAGCTTTTAGGCAATGGCCACACGCAGATCAATTACATGGACACGTTACAGTTTCTCGTATGTAGCGGTGGCGTGCATGATTGATGTAAGTTAAACTGCTTTGACTTTCAAAACTGCTGTAGTAGCTCACTGCTATGTGAATACAAACAGTAAAACAACTGCATCAGTAACACTAAACCCATAAAAATGGCCTTGAATGTACTTTGAGACGACCAAACTCAAAAGAGACTGTTCAAATGCAGTAGTAAATATGACCCTTGGCTGTCGGATGAAACGTTTTCACGTTGCACGGCAGGGGTGCTAAACACGTGAGATTCTTGTCAGAGGTCTGAATCGTTGTCAGGCTTCCTGACAAAGACATTATCCGTGCCCTGAAACACCACACTGAAGTAAGACGGGGAAGTCAAGCCAAGCATTGACACATTTCTTTGATTTATTACAACGGACTGACTATATGTGGATAAAAATGAGAAACTGTTGAAATTTTACTCACTCGGCTGTTAATGGATGGTTCATTAAATGTGAATTACTTGTACTTCTCTACACTAAAAGAATCAAAAGAATTTTATTATTATTATTATTATGTTACTTTACTGTCTACTTTATGTCAGTTTGGTGCACATGAACTACAATGAATTAATCCTAATATTGGGAAATACGCAGTGGTGTCACTGTGTGATGATTGTTTGGCCCTATTGTCCTTTAAAGAGTAAGTATTTGTTTTCTTTTAACTGTCCAGGATAAGGTGATGAGTTGAGATGACTTTATTTATGCCACAATTGACTAATTCTTTTGTTATGACAGTTAAAATGTTAATGGAATAATAATAGCATTACCTGGCAGACGCTTCTCTGCCACATAGATACTGTATAAAATAAGAGTATGATACACTGTATTGCCAAAAGCATTCACTCACCCACCCATATCATTGAAGCAAGTGTTCCAATCACTTCCATGGCCACAGTCTAGCTATGCAGACTGTGGGAGTGGAGCTGAATCAGTCTGTCAGAGATTTCAGTGCAATTTAATTACATTCAGTTGAATTTATATAGCACCAAATCACAACAACAGTCACCTCAAGGCACTTTATGTTGTAAGATAAAGACCATACAATAATAGAGAGATAACCCCAACTGTCAGCCAACCCCCTATGAGCAAGCACTTGGTGAAAGTGGGAAGGAAAAACTCTCTTTTAACAGGAAGAAACCTCAGGGAGGCGCAGCTATCTGCTGTGACCAGTAAATGGTAAAGAGAGAGTGATAATTCAAGGAACTCTAAATGATGGACAGGTTTAATTAACATAACAACCAATGATGTTAATCCAAAACACTAGATTTTTGCCTTAAAACTCATGCATTGTAACCATCGAATATCTGACCTTGCTATTGGCTTGCAGTTGGACGTTTTCTGTCAGTTCATTTGTACCCCAGGTGCTTCTGGAATTCACATGCTATCCATACATGGATTACTTAAATACAACCTTCAAAGATGGGATGTAATCCAATTTTGATGATCCTATGGCTTACAAGCAGGGTTAAAACAGGGTTCCTTTTTAAACTTGTAAAAGATACACATTATTACATAGACTTATGGTGAGTAACTATGCAACCCAAAACCAGCAGATAGTTACTCCTCCCTGATCCCAGTTCTTCCAAAGGTTTCTTCCTGTTAAAAGGAACTTTTTCCTTCCCATGCTTACCAATTGCTTGCTCAAAGGTTCTATGATTGTTGGGGCTATCTCCCTATCATTATTGCATCTTTACCTTACAATATAAAGTGCCTTGAGGCAACTGTGGTTGTAATTTTTCCGCTATATAAAATATATAAAGAAACAACTGAACTGAATTGAATTTTGATTATTTCATCAAAATAATAGAGCTTATTACCTTTGATTAGCTACTTTGGGAGATTTATTCTAACAAATGATCTAAACTGGGCAACAACAAAAAAAATCTACAACAGGTTGTAGATGTTTCTTTCAGTTTGACATGGAGGATGTCCATGTTTCCAGCTTTTGCACTATGGGTAAACAAGTTCAAATCTGTAATATTACAGCCCCTTTTTTAAATTTCAGGGAGGTAAAGCACTGATGAATTTACAGCACTTATTGTGGAACAACAAGTCCACCCTCTCAGGCGTGTAGACACTGATTTGGCTTCCAAACAACAGGCGGTGCAAATTCTAACAAGAGAACCAATCAAAAACAATTCTTGTCCAAACATAGAAAAATATTCCCTGTAAGTTAGCCTACCTGGATGACTAGTAAGACTGATGATTATTCTAGTTACATATGTAGAAAGAGATCACCAGGGCTACAGATACATTTGACTTAGTACTGAAGTGTATATTGTCTGTTTTGACAAATATTACAGTGGTAGCAAGGAAGATGAGCACTGAAAAGTAATTTGTTCCTCATCTCGTTAGTGAAAAGCTTACATGAAATGTATATGTGACTCTGTGGGCTCAGTCACACTGCTGTTCTTTAATGTTAGCTCTCTTCTATTTTGTCCTGTGGTACTTTCTTCACTTTCTTTTTTTTGTGATTTTATGTCCAGTAATCAGGTACAAAACCTTGCATGACTGCACACAATAGACTCAGAGAAAGGGGAGTTTTAACCAATGGGACCCTTGGTGTTAATGTCTGTTTTCAACTCGGGAGGTAAGACTCAGGAATGAAGGCCTTCACTCATATCACATCACGACTCTCCCGCTTCTCCATTTCCACTCATATTTCCCTGACGGTCCATAAAGAGACAGCCATTTGAGAGGGTGCATTGATTTCTAGGCATATCTGGTGATAAAATGCGCTTCTCCGCCCGCAGCTCCTTTAACTACCCAATTTGAGGGCCCCTGATTTGGCAGGGCCATGCAGGAACTGTAAATAGAGCTGTGAATCAGAAGGGAGTAGGCAGGAAGTGAGGACAGCGTCTTTATTAAAGACACGTACAGACAGTAGGGGCACAGATCAAGCTGAAGAGGGGTCCCCTTATGGATTTCAAGGCTTGCTGCTATTGGAGGAAGGAGAAAATGTCCACAAATACAAAAGAGGAGGCGGCGGACTGTCTTACCTACTAATCATCCACATACACTGTAAGCTAGCTTATATCTTTCCAAGCAGAAATGCTCCTCTGCAAAATATTGCAGTATTTGAGTTTGCCATTTCTGTGAAGTGTCTGCCCTTCACCTCGTATTTGCTTCAAATTTCTGCCAAGTTGAAGTCGGCCACATTTGAAAAAGAAAAAGGGGGATGGGGGAAAAAAACCCTGTTAAAACCTTATTGAGCTGAAGATGAGGGGGAAAAAAAATATTGTAACTTCAGAAACCCTCCCCAGCCTGCGTCCCTTTCTGGCCATTAATGAAGCATTGTCCCAGCAGCACCACTTTATCATGATCTATGAATCTCTGATTTTGATGCAACAGAAAACCAATCACTTGCAGCAAGTCTCCAGGCGAAGCATTCGTCATCATGTCTTTGACACCACCTACGGATTGGGTCATTCTTTTAAATTAAAAGCCCTCATTTGTAAATATACACTTGCAGACAAAAAAAAAGACAACACTCACTTCTTATTTTGATGTATGAAAGAATAAAGCGACAGTGCTCAGGTGAATTAATGCCTACCCACAATGCTGGGACATTCACAAACCGCACCTATGCAAGGAAAAGGGTGGGGAGGAGGAGTGGGGGATGCAGATGATTGAGCACTTTTGTTTGAATCTGGCATTTTGAAATTCTTACTCTTCATTAGGATTATTTATCTAAGCCACTGCGTCCTATTCACCATGTCAGAGTGTACATTAATGGCCAAGGGCTGAGAGATGCCAATAGGATGCCAATATATGCTCTCTCTTTCATTCCTCTGTATCTTATTTTTCATTAAGTCTCTCTCCTCGACATTATTCGGGTATATATGTTGGTTCTCAGCTGGAGAGGCTCAAGTCAAGAAACTTAATCTGTGTTGCTCAATAGAGAGCTCCTGTCGTCTGATGAGGTCTGGCGGTTATTGAGCACCTGGGGTGTATTCAATAAACCTAAAGTTTGTTCCTGCTTTAGTTCAATAAAGGAGCACTCTGTATCAATTTGCCCATGAGATATGTCTCGCATAACTGATATTGAATTGCCAGATGCTCAAGCAAACAGCTGTATTCTCATCACACGATGTAATAGCGGTCCATTAAGAGTCCATTTAGGTTGCGTTCTCAGATAGGAAACAATGGGCTATAACTTTCGGCGGAGAGGTCATCGTGAAATGGTGACTTTTAAAAATAACTATGAAAGGTTACCTCTGCAAATTCAGTGGCATTTCTTTGCATTTCGTTGGCACCGGCGGTCAAAACTCCACCTGAAACTCTGACTGAGCTGTCATTTATCTTTCGATATCTGGCCCAATTCATCTTGACACCCAGTTCTGTAGCTTATCCGTACTCCCAGACCCAATGAGGGACTAATCTGGTTATTTCTTCCCAATCGATGTCTCTGTGCTGCCTTGGCACACCTATCATTAGGGCTGTCTCATTGAGTGAGAGGAAAAGCATCAAACCCCAGGAGCCTCACACACGGGGCTTTAATGCCAATGAGCTCGGCAAATGTTTTTAGACAGCCACAAGTTCGGCCGCTCCTCTGAGCTTATTGTCTTAGGGGTGAGCCAACAGTCACTGCGCAGTCAAAATAAGAAAACCTCACACTTACAGGTGGAAGAGGCACGAAAGGCCATCTCAGCCCACTGATAATTATTTCATACCGGAAAGGCGTTTTGCTCAATCAAACGGGGTGCTCCAGGATAGCTGCGAGAGAGCGTAACAGTGATATTTGTAGCGCTCATTATTGGGACAGGATGGCAGGACTGTCTTTAAAAAAAACTAAAAACAAAAAACGGAAGTAAGGAAGGATAGCTGAGGCGGTTGTGCCGCTGTACAGTATGAGGGAGTTGGGGAGTTAGCGGTGGAATGCTAATCAGCCTCTGGGGTGCTGAGCCGCAGCAAATCAACTCCTCAGAGCGGGTCATGGCCCGGGCTGACATTAAACCCCCCTCCCCTCAGCCCCCCTCAAACACACATTCTCATCTTACTACTCACAAGCGGAGATGAGGTGGTGAAGGAGAGAGGGAAGGAATGAGGGTACAGTGAGTGGAGGACAAGGTGTGATTACGACTATGACGAAGGATAAGAGAAGCAGACAGGGAGACAAAAAATGCAACAATACAAAAAAGAAAAGGCAGGCTGAAAAAAAATTGAGGAAGACAAAGTTTCGAAAAGAAAAAAAAAGTTTGGGGGGCCATCTTTTCAGTGTTGCAGCCTAATTGACTGTTCGCTAGGCCCTGCACCCATTTGTCACTGTTGCTACAGCTGCCAAGTTTTCCACTTGCACAGAGCAGAGTTTACAGTATAAAGTTTGACAGATTTAACTAAATCTAAATAGTCTCAGGGCTTTTCAGAACAAGGGACCCTTGATTTCATACATTGATGAACAAAAGCAGCCATCGCATTTCTAGCTGGCTGCAGCTGATTTATGTTCGGTTGAAACGTCAGCTGACTGGCCAATTTTATCTGGGAATAGGTAGCTTCATTCTTCTTTGTGTCTAAAGTTTGGCATTTTAAATTGAGAACTTTGTAAATATGCACTTCATGAAACAAAACACTATCTCAGATAATGCGTTTGGTTGGGGTTGTTGGAGGACACACTTCCCTAAGTCCAACAGGAAAGGAGAGAACAACTACCATATACTCTGATACAGACCACAGTTGTGAAGAAGCTTAGGTTCCTAGATTTTAAGGTAGCCAGCACGACTTGTACAAATACAATCATGTAAAAGTGAATGTAAAATAAGTGCAACCGATGATATAGTAGCTTGTAGAACCATCTTTGGCAGCAATAACTTGAAGTAAGTGTTTTTAGTTTTACATTATCAGCCACCTCACCATTGTGGAGGAATTTTGGACCAGTCTTCTTTACAATATTGCTTTAGTTCAGTGAGGTTTGCAGGCTTTCATTTATTCACAGCTCTCTTAAGCTCTTGCAACAGTATTTCAGACAGGCTGGCAGCAGCATGCTCAAGCACTTGACATTCCAGCAACCACAAAAATTGTCAAAAGGCTCTGAAGTGTAGCTTCAGGCAGATTATATAGGCCTTGGAGACTATCCATTGGCTGCCAGAATCAGACTTCAGCCAATGACATGAAACACAGGAACATCTTCAGCCAGTATAAGGGAGGGGTGGGACAGAGTTTGGGTGTTGTGGCAAACATCTCCAGCTTAGTCTCGTCAGTCCAAAGGACATTATTTAAGAATTTCAAGACTTTGCAAACCTAAACTATGCTGTCATGTGCTAGAGAGAAGACCCCTGCCAATTCTTCCAAACAAGCCATAATTGTTTGGTCTTTTTCAAATTAAACTTGAATATTTAACATGCTATCTGATGTCTACAGAGTCTGAGACTCTTAGAAGTTTTGAAATTTACCTGAGAAAGACTGTGATTATGATCCAGAGCAGGAAAGTGCCAAAACTGCTTTTATAGAGGTGCTCACACTTGCTGATGATTAGTTAACCAATTGCATTGTATTAGAAGCAGCTAGCTGCTGCTAGCCCTTTTATTTTCTATCCGGTCTTTAAGTCTGACGTCATTAGCCATGTGTGGGCCCAAACTCCGCTGCAGGTCCATAAGTCAAGCGATCACTGCAGCATTACTAAGAGTTAAAAACTGTCTAAATCTTTTCATCTATAATAAAATGATCAGCGTTGCTGCTCTACCAGGTATAACAATCATGTTTAACATCCAGGCATCCATGAAAACGGAATTTATGAAATTTAACGGAGTTAGAAGTTAGCATGGAGTTAGCTCGGTAGCTTCCATCTAAATACAATATAGCATGTCCTGACTGGCGGATTTTTGAAACAAATTAAGACATACAGCTCTGTTATCACTTCCGACATAAATGAAGACAGCAAACTAAACAACAGTGATGTTTGTAGGGTAACTGAAGTTTGGCTACCTGGTATATAACGATGCACTACATGATCGCTAGCGACAAAGATATGTTAGCATAACAGAAACAGTGAAGCTGGAGGATGAACACTAACTTTTTTCCACTCGATAAAAGTTAACTTGAGGGTTCTCGGTGGTTAGGGACAAATGCAATTGCATGGCAGGATGCTATAAACAAACCGAACTTCAGTCAGGAGAACAACTGAGATAATCCATCCACAATACAAGGTTAGCCATTAATATACTGTTGCATGGGCTGGGCTGTAGTTACACCGTAAGGTTTTAAAAACTGAGCTTTAAAATGATAAGTGGTAATAAAAACCGAGAGAGGTGATCACTGACTGTTTTTAGGGGCTTTTTGAGATTAAATAGAACAAGATATAAAGCATTAAAACATGTTAAAAACACAAAAGCCTTATTAAACGCAGGGTAGTTTGGGCCCGGAAGCAGGATTTGTCACGTCATCACTTAAAGACCAAATTGTAGCAGTATGGGTGACTGTTTACAGTTGTGTGAAAATGTACTTTTTACTCTATGAATTGATGTTACTACAGCACCAATGACATCTGTTCTAACACGGGACAAAATCCAGTTTGCCGGCCTTGTTGTGCCTACAGATGCTAAGCTATGACTGGACAATATCTGTGCTGGGACAAAATCTAGCCAATGGTCAATTAGCTAATGGCTGTCTCAATAATTTTGTGTACCTACTCTAAAATTGCATTTGTTCCCCAAAAAGGTTTGTGGGTCATCTACTTAAGACTTTTTTTAAAAAATTATTTTGTATTCAGACAAAAAGCAGTCAAAGAAACAGATGTGGGGACAATGGAACAAAACTACTGGGTCGTGAATTGTAGCCAAGGTTGATGGGTACAACAATCGGTGCTCCAGAAACATAATTGTGAACTATCTGATTGTATGTGTGTGTCCTTGTTTGCAACATTAATCCTTGGTAATACTGGAACAAACCTTTTTTCATGTGGGCGATCATGGCTCAAGAGTTGGGCGTTTGCCTTGTAATCGGAAGATTGCCGGTTCGAGCCTTGGCCTTGGCTGGCTTGGACAGTCTCGGTCATTGTGTCCTTGGGCAAGACACTTCACCCGCTGCCTACTGGTGGTGGTCAGAGGGCCTGGTGGTGCCAGTGTCCAGCAGCCTCGCCTCTGTCAGTGCGCCCCAGGGTGGCTGTGGCTACAATGTACCTTGCCATCACCAGTGTGTGAATGTGTGCGTGAATGGGTGGATGACTGGATGTGTAAAGCGCTTTGGGGTCCTTAGGGACGAGTAAAGCGCTATACAAATACAGGCCATTTTATTTTCAGAGAGAACTTTTTGAAATGTCCACCAGCACCGGTCCTTGTCTCATAGCTGATGTTTAAATGAAGCCTGTCAAAATAGCTAATCATTGTAACAAAGGTAATTTGGAGAAAGTGGCAGCTTGATGAATTAGAGTGATTCCGGCACATAATGTTTTTGTCCGCCGCAACAATGTCCGCCAATAAAGGCATCTGGAAAAGTAGGAAAGCCTGTGCGTTTTGAAACACACACATAAATCTACGCACAGCTGCCAACAATGAAAGACAATGACACACAAACAAATTACTTTGCTCTGCTCTGTTCTTTGTGGAGGAGCATGCTTGCATCAGCATGCTGAGCCCACAGCATCCCTTCTCACCTGGGAGCTGTGTTGGACCACCGAGGTGTGGTAAGATACTACACGCTCCAGGGCGCCCGTGACCTTTGAATTATGGCCATCAGAAACCGCGAATGTGTGCGTGGGAGAGGGAGAGAGAGGGAGAAAGAGACGACAGGGACAGGAGACGACAGAGGGAACAGAAGGCGTATGTGCTTTTGCCATTCCACTGACAGTGTAATACTGCAAATGACTTTTCCCTCTAACTAGCATGAGAATCAGTTTTTGTTTATAGCTGCATCAACAGAACAATTGCCCTTACCTGTACAGAGGCTCAGTGCCCTTTTCCGAACCATAATCATATTCGCACACACTGTACTGCTGCCACTTACATCCGAGCCTCTGGGGAATACACAACTGTGGCCGCTGAGTATCTCTTTGTAGAATTCAAGTACTTTACAAGTGGAGTTACTTTGGTACAATGACAGAAGGACATTATTATACTGAGCATTTCAGAAAGTCTATCTAAAATGTTCCACGCTGTATGTTTTTATGGGTTTATGTCTGCTTTATTTTTTGTTCCTAATAATAATAATAATTATTATTATAATGTCCTTATCAAGTTAATTGCTGTGATTGTGGAACAAGGCAAGACTGCAAACATTGATCAGACTGACTAGGTTATCCAAGTTTAACTTCTATTTGCACTGATTGTAAAACTTTTATTTATTCACCTTTAACCAACCATAACATTCTGTCAAAGCTGATAAAATCGCACCACAGTGACCATTTAGTTCTTGTTCTTGGACACGAAACCTGGAGTTTTTCTCAGTATTATAAATGGGTTAGGCAATACAGGGTGTATCAGAAAGGATCATATGATTTCAAAAGGCCATATTTTTTTATGTAATGGACATGGAGGCTGCAGTAAATTTTAAAATGCATGGCGGAATATAAAGTTTTACATACAGAGCTTATAATGTTTTTAAGTGTAACCCACCGGAGCAGGGCATATGCCTATGAGATAGTATAACGTGTCCTGTACTTTTGCGAGCATGTCTTGAGTCACTGCTATTAGGCTACACACCAATGATCACGTAGCACTCATGAATCTGCTCTTTGTAACAGTATGCGTTTTTCTTACTGGTGGACGGTTGCCCAGTTAAAGCACTTTGAAATCGAATGATTCTCTTTGATACATCCTGTATTGTGGTATTGATGATTACTGTTTTATTTAGATATCAAAACACAATTATATATGTTAATGAACTAAAAATTTTCACCATGATGGATAGGTCTTCTTTTCAGTAACGCACATTCACAAAACATTCACAAAGATTGCAGTCGACATAAACAACAGTGCAGAATTTAAGATCTTATTTTGTGGTGAAGGCAGAAAGCCTTTTACACTATTTGTACAGATAGATAGCTAGATAGGTAGGTAGGTAGATAGATACTTTGTTGATGCCACAAGGGAAATTATTTCACTAGTTATTACTACTAAGAGCAAAGACAGTGAACTGCCCAACAAAGTGTCTGAAGACTTTTAGAAAGACTTTGCTTAGGCTGAGTCACTCACACGGGTGCAGATAGGCTGTTGTTATGCTGTTGACTTTAGCTCTTGAGACTGACCGAAGAGATTTATTATCTGCATGACTCTCCACTTTAACACACAGGTGTGTCTAGTTGTGGCTGCTTTATTTGAATCACAGCAGTGCGATGCTCTATTTTAGCAGTAATTCAATATTTTGTGTGAAAACTGAGTGTAGTATGCATCCGTGATGTTTGTTTATACTGGCTTAACATGTCTTTTCTTAATTGTTTCTTTTTTATGAGACTTATTAAGTATTTCTAGGCAAACTTCATACACTATGATGGTGTTATTACCTTCCGATAATGGCATTTACTCTCATTTGATATGCCAGTTACAACCACCACCACCCTGCACCCCACCCTGCTCCAGAAAACACTATAAAACTAAGGTTGGGGAGTGTAGTATAGTAAAATCTGATAGTTATAGTATCATAATCTTACGTATTTATATGTTTATTCTCTGTAAAACAAGAAGATTGTAGTGTGGCCACTTTTACTGGAACTCTTAAAGTGGTTTGGATAATCTATCTATATTCAAAAAAAAGCATGAGAAATGAATCTGGTGAGCAGAGGTATCATAGCCAACAGAAATATTGACAAAAACCTTGACAAGTCATCATAAATCGAAATAACCAATTTTTTGTCTTGGCAGAAAAACATATTTGTCTGTCCTCACAAAAAAAAAAAAGAAAATATATATATATGGTTCCTATCTGTTTGAGTAACCTGAATATATTTATCCAAATGTGTACCCAAATGTCTTCAGTATGTTGTCAGCATATGAACAAGGTAAACAAATTTCATCTGCACGGCATAATCAGTATGCTTTTGACTACTCTGGAAATATGAATCTGTTTTATTCCTTTGGTGTTAAGAAGCGATGTGGTAAGGCTCCTTTAAAATAGTTAATGTTTTGTTACTCCCACGCACACAAGAGCAGCGACAGTCTCCCGTAAGATGGAGAGCAATCTGATATCTCTAAGCCTGCTTCATTTAAAATATAGTAAAGCCTTCTGCTTTGCTTCTGAGAGATGCTCCCTGTCTTGTGTGTGTATGTTTGTGTGAGCACCTAAGACTCAGGGATGATGCATAGACTCTGACACTTTGACAGATGAACAGATTTAGAGTGCTCGAAGGACCCAGCCTGTTCAATATAGGCAGGAGCAAGAGTGTGAGTTTGTTAGCGTGTGGGTCTGCTTGTTTATATGTGGTTGCTAAGATTTGCTAAGTGTACAGTTCATGCCACCTTTATTTCTGCTCGTTGATACATAAAGTCATGTAATGGGTAGGGACGCATGGCTGTGTCAGTCTAGTCCAGTGATGTGATTAAGCAAATGTACTGCAATCTAATGGAGTTTATGTAACAAGTAACCTACCGCCATTACAACACAGTGACCAAACGCATACATAGTCATATACTAGTATCCTTATTTAGATTTAAAACTACGCCCCAGTCATAACTTGAGCTAGCAAGTGCATGCTAATGTCCTCAACGTATGCTAGCTAGCTAAGTTTCTGACTGGGAGATGGTATAACATAATGCTCTAATTTATGTTACACGACTGTAACACGACATAACACGACACGGTTTAACACGACTGTAAGGAAATCAAAATATAATTTCCCACTATTTTTAAAAGTATACTGCTTTTTCTTTGCTAGCAGCTTTGTACACACTTACATATTTTTTAACCAGTCACCTGGAACGCTTAACTAAGTGTTGAAGGAGTCCTCATGTGCTGAGCCTGTTGGATACTTTTCTTTCCTCCAGGTCATTTGATACAGCACTCCATCACTCTTCTTCTTTGTCAGATAGCCCTTACAAACCCTGACAGAGTGCTTTGGGTCATTGGCCTGACAAATGATAGTCACGCTATGCTTAAACCAAATGGGCATGTTGCTACAAACCATTGTGACAGCCATGTTGGTTAAGCATAGATGTGTTAGTACAGAATGGGAGCCATGCATGCTTATGCAATTTTACATTTCTAATTATTATGGGTATAGTAGCTGGAACTAAATATCCTATTTGATGTGCATTTCTTGTGTTACTTTTCCCAAGAAATTCTCCTGTTTGTAGTTTCTTTGTAGCAGTTTGAACAAAAAGTCTATTCAACAGTCACGTCCCAACAAATATGAGATGTATCTGAAATATGAACCTTTGATGTAGGCTCCAATCTGGTGGTGCCATTAATTGATTTTGAGGCAGGTAACTAATGTGGGGTATGTCTTCATCTTCCTTTGCTTGGATGGTAACTATGAGAGAAAGTTTTTGTTGCAGAGAATGAACCAAGTTTTTGAAATTTTCTGAACTGAATGATCTTTATAGCTTAACATAATTTGGACTTTCTTTTCTATAAGCTGACCATGTATTGCCATAATACAAAAGTACTAGTACAGCAGTTCAATGGGGCTGTTTGCTGTATACCAACACAACCTCAGCACAAAACAGATGATGTTCTCAAACATTTTAACAAGACAGTCTTACTTAGACTTAGATCCTCCCACGCCGATCAGCGCATCGGGCGACAAGAGAGCGCCATCGAACCCGGTCCATCGCAGCAGTTGTTGCTTCATCCCATGACAGTTCGACTGAGCGTAAATCTTCAAGGAAAGTCCTCCTCCTTGTTATTTTGGGTCTTCCTCGCCGTCTCTTTCCATTCTTCGGGTTCCACAAAACCGCGACACGGGCAGGTCTTGGGTCCGGTAGCAGAAGGATGTGACCAGCAAATCTGAACCGACGCTTGGTGACTTGGACATGGAGCGGCTCTACTCCCGCACGGCGATAACAAGACAGTAAATTCCACCAATTACCTTTCATAAAGTTCACCTTTTACATGAACACCATTTCAGTTTCAGGACTTTCTCATGAGGGTAATCTATTGCCAATATTCCCAAAAGGTTGATTGTGTTCATCTGGATGTAACATTTTCAGTGGGAGAAACATTTCATTACTCATCCAAGTGACTTCTTCAGTCTCAGCTGACTCCAGGTTTCCCCAACCTTATAAACAGTACATTGCACAATGAGTGAAAATAGCACCACTGAATGAACAATGGGCTGGGAGGTCAGTTCCTTCATCATTAATATGCAAATTCTCATGACTATTGATCAACAAGCCCATTGTTCATTCAGTGGCTGAGTTGAGACTGAAGAAGTCACTTGGATGAGTGACGAAACGTTTCTCCCACTGAAAACGCTACGTCCAGATGAACAGAATTAACTTTTTGGGATTTACTTACCTGGATAATTGAGCATTTATCAAGATATTGCCAATATTGTAATTTTAGAATAGCCCTCATTTCGCAGCATATTATGCATTATGCATTGTTTAACCCTCTCAGGCTCAAATTAAACTTTTTGTTGCTAATGCACAACCAAGTACTGCAGTGGTACTTCTGAGTAAAAAAAACTCATAAAATTTGTATGTGGGGTAATCAGGTTGTTAGTTTTTAACTGTTGCAAATCGGCAACGCCTGCCTTGAGAGGGTTAATGAAACAAGTCAAGAAATCTTTATCCAGCAGTCTGGCTCTTCTTTATTTTTTCAGCAACTGCTTCAGACTTGATGGATGTATCGCTCGGGACTGCAGTATTTGGATGAGTGGTTTTATTTTTTGGCTAAAAGTATTTTTTTGTTGTACTTTCAATGGCTCTCGCTAGAATGGATCAGCCACATCTACTCTGTTGTTGTTGGCTGTTTTGCTGTCACTGGGCCTTCGCTGTGTGAAGGAGTGCGCACAACAGGACTGTATTCAGACCCCAGAAAAATGCTGCAAAAAGGTTGTTTAAATAGGAACATGGGTGCATTGAGCACCCTGCTATGTTTGCCAACCACAGCACCTATAGAAGGTTATCTGTTGGGAGCTCACTTTATTTATACTGAATACGCCCCAAGTTTTCAGTGCTTGCACAGTCAGTTCAATTAGTTCAGCTCATCTGGCTACAGTTAAGGCATCTTTTTTTATTATCACAGCAACACACATACCATAATTGTCATAATCAAAAGGTACAATCTGTATGTTGTTTTAATTTTCGTAACTACAAAGCCCGCAAGATCAGAGCTCTCTCCTGTTACTCCAATTGTTCTCCATCTCCTATTGTATTACAGATTTACCAGCTCACATAAATGTTGAAATATGTTGTTAGACTCTGCCTCACACGGAGCACAGTAAGCTGGCCTTCTTTCTTTGACTTTAGCTGTAGGAGAATCCATACAATTTACCACTGAAAGACGAGGAGTACTCACTTTACACAGGAAACTTTATTAATTATGTATATCTCCAGACAGGCTATAGAGCTCTTGTGTAGCCTTATTAACCTACATGCTTTTTCTTTTACAAGGAGAGCAGAGCCTTTTCACATATTCCTTCAATGAAATCACTGTGAACAAAATTCACTTTTGGAGTGAATTTTATCTGTGCAGTATTTTATATTTCATATTGTACAAGCAAACAGAAAATCTTGAAGTTATTTAATTAGATGATGAAGTTCCTTCCTATATGTACTTGTATACTTGAATTTTACCTGCTCAAAGTATGTCTTTTTACAGGCCCAAGTAGTTAAGATCGTGGTTTTCTCTCTAAATTTTGCCCCTTCTTCTTGAAAGATACAGTTTAGAACATCACTGGGGGAAACCTAAGCAGAAATGATCTGTGCGTGTGACTGTCCAGCAATGCGGAAAGAGGTTATATTAGGGTTAGAATAGCTGTCAGCCTTGAATTTCCCCACATTGTTAAATTCTAATTTTGTTTGAATGTTTCTTTATCAAATGTCTTCAGAAGTTTAACGGGATCACTGAATCACATTTCAGCCTACAAGTCAAGACTTGTTTAGTGTCCGCACAAAGACTGCAAAACTGGCACCAAAGGTACAAGACTCCAGCACAAACTCACATACACTAAAAGAATATTGGAGGGGAAAAAAAGTTATTCCATTAATGAGTCATAAACCTGTCTTTACGTCCCCAGTTATCATGCTCTAGTCCCCATGCCCTCTTCCGGACACAATGTTCTCCTGTCGAAAACTGCCGAACACAGACAAAACGCTCGCTTTGTCTGCCTAAGCAAATAATTACTCCGATTAATTAGCCATGCTGTGGATGTGATAGCTGGAGGCAAACATTCCATTAAAAAGAGCTAAAACACAGCAGAAAATAGCTCTACCATTACCACTGGAGGGTGCTCTACAGTGACCTTCTCTGACAAAGCCTGGGAAAGCAGATGATGTATAGGATGAGCTCCATCCGGACACGGGACACTTTGACCTGTTGCCTGTTCCACCTCTGAATAGATCTCATTCGGGTTTAAAACATGGGTTTAAAACATAGACTATGCGTACTTGATTTTGCTGGATAAATGAGAAGTAAAAGCTGCTTTGGTTAATTATTCTTAGGTGGTCAGTTTTCTTTGGTGTGTGGAGGAGAAGACTTTCTAAGAGACAGAAGTTCCTCTGTCATGCGGGAGCTTCATTTTCATCGCTGCATAGTTTGTTTTCACTCACTTTTACATTAAGTTTCAGTCACGCTTTTATTGGTTTTCTGCACCAACTTTACCTGGTTAGGTTTAGGAGAAGATCATAGTTTAGCCTTAAGGGCTGGATGAATCCTGTATATTAATAAATGATCCAGTGTGTTAAAATGTAGCCAAAAATTTCTGGCCAAATGTTGATTAGTGATGAGTTGGTAGTGAGACCAATCTTGTTGAGCAACACACAACAAAGTTACCCACTGCCTGTTAGATGTAGTGGACCATCTTTTAAAGATAACTAGGCAGGTTGTTGCATTGTTCCCAAGATGCTAAATGATGAATTAATTTAATAATGCAATTAATGCAGTACACTTGGTATTAAACATGAATGTCTACTTTTTTGGTTTTCCCATCACCATATGGGCCCATTACTCACTGACTGACTAATGTCTCTTTGTAATGTAATGTAACTGCATTTCGTTGCCCTGTACCTGTGCATGTGCAATGACAATAAAGTTGAATTCTATTCTAATTCTATTCTATTCTAATGTTTATTATTTGTGTCCAAAGATGAGGGAAGGTTTCACTGATGCAGTGTACCAAATTTTTAACAATGACAAGAAACTACCAGTGTGACCTGTTCATCTTCCAGTAGAGCGAGAGGAATGAAATGCAGAAGAATAATGAGGGGGGTTTGTTTCGTTTTTTTGCATAACACCCAGAATTTGCAAGAGAAGTTTCATTCAACACTCTGCAGTCTATCCTATAGTGTGTATACTACTATACTCCAGTCATTTGTCTTATTTAGCTTGCATCTATGTGCACTAAACCTTTTTTTACTTTTATGTTAACATATACTCACAAGTACAATGTCTTCTATTTTCTTTTCCTGTTTTCCACTCAGATATATTTTATTGTATTTTAAATTTGAGCTTCTTTTCGGACATGGGCCACTTTGTGATGATTGAATGGACACTGGATTATAAAGGCACTGGATTTTAATCAATATATGCAATGAACTGACCTGAGGACCTTACAAAGTAAGGATTCAGTTATAGAGGAATTGAAGCAGGCTCTTTGGGACTAAAAACTTTTACACCCCCTAGTGGAT
Source organism: Perissodus microlepis (assembly GCF_051167445.1). Taxonomy (NCBI): domain Eukaryota; kingdom Metazoa; phylum Chordata; class Actinopteri; order Cichliformes; family Cichlidae; genus Perissodus; species Perissodus microlepis. Next base: position 37,898,072 of record NC_140463.1, on the reverse strand, counting down.
CTCATAGGAATATCACTCTGTTTCACCCACATGGATTGTACATTATGTTTGTTCCTATTTGCCTATACTTATTGAATCATAATGGAGAGCTCTTTAGTCATCCACATTAAAGACTTTACTTTCTCCGTGGTTCTGTGTGTGAGCGTGTCCGCTGCAATTCCTGCACACAGATTCCTCACAAATGATACTTCCGCTCTTTGTTTGGGCAGGGCGAGAAAATGATCTCATTGGGCAAGACTGCAGTAATTTGATGTCTGTTTTCAAATGAGTTTTCTCTTGTTTCATTTTGCACTATTTCATTTTATTCATCTTGTTCAATAAAATGAACAATTTCCCTTTTTGCACAATCGCTGATTATCAAGGAACGACAAGAATTTCATCTCTATGTTGCGGAAGCGCTGATATTTTTTACTTCCAATGAGCACTATTCACCAGATAGTGATGGACTTTATTCGTAATGGGATGTATGTTTCAATTATTCTGATGGTGGACACACATGGCTAGATCCATCCTGGTGGTAGTGGGGTGTCCAGTAAAAGCACTTTACCACCTTAGCGTCACACCACAGGTGGTAGGGTAATGTAACCAAATATATTCACTATATTGCAAGATGCGTGGCAACACTCGCCATGCTTGTGGCAAAGTTAATTTAGAGCTCTAACAGGTATGACAGAGCAAGGGAGGGTGTGCGTATATGTGTGTGTGGAACCCAGGAACAACTCCTCTCATAAGGGGATCACGGGCCGACATCTAGATATGTGTATATCATATCGGCCTCTTCGATTTGGATTGGTATCTTTAATTAGAACACAGTTGCATTGCATGACAGACAAAATCAACCTTATGACTGATTCCTCATGGTCAGACAGAGCCAGTGAGGAAAACCAAGGCTAGAATTTGTCTCACCATCTTGAAGGAACCCTGTGAAAACTTGATACTGCCAACCCAACACCCATCCCTTCACCCTTTCCTTCCCCCCCTCCTCACGATCCAATAGATGGAACGCTTCTTACGCCCGCAGGAAGCAGCAGAGGCCGTCTCGATAGCATCCGCCATCTATTTTATTTTTTCTTATTCTTATTTTTCAATTTGGTGTCTGGGGAAAGGTCAGGATTAGTTATCGACGTGGCTCTGTCTAAGCCAGAGACAGGGAACCACTGCCGCTGCCATGGGTCCCCTAAAGCCATTTTCCTCAGTCCCAGCAGTAGCCTAATCTGTGTGTAGGTGTGCGAGTGCGCGTGCCCGGGACTGTGGGCATCAGTGAGTTTATGGACTTTTCTGTGTGTGCTCTTAATATGTAGAAGCGTATTTAAGTGAACGCTCACTTACGTTCATATTCTACCCTACATTATGTTTCGTAGACAAGTCTTCACATCGTGCACAATGTATATGTATCCCCTCACGAGGGTATATTTGCATGTATTTGCACAAAAATTGAATGAAGCCGCCCAGTGCCTCACTCTGCAACTTAGCATTCCAAATACATTTCAAGTGCTTCCAAATGCTGTTGTGTACTATTTCAATCAGTCTGTCAACTCACCCACTGGCTTTGGCCGGTAGTTCTTTAAGTGGCAGAGTCCAGTCCACAAAACTGATTACATTCCACTTTCCTGTAGCATCCTACCTTTCTTCTTTTATCATCTCCCATCCATTCCCAAACTAGCAGTGATTCCCACTGCGAGAGACTGCTGTCTCACAGTCCCAGACCTGTGAAATGATGATAGAGGAGCAGGAGCTCTTTACCCATCAGTCTTTATCTCTCCCTCTTTGCCTTCCCCCACTTCCACGGCCGCCGCCACCGCCACCTCTCGTATGCTAGACCGAGTTCTGGTTGTGGTCAGTCTGATGGTGACGGATGTTCCTGGTCGGACGGGGCTGGAGAGCCCCCCTAAGGTCATCTCAGCCCTCACCTCAGCTTTCTGGCCTGCTGGTCCCCCAGCAATGACTCTGTAGGTTAGAGGTCAGAGAGTGATGGAAAAGGTATAAGAGAGAGAGAGAGAGAGAAAAGCGCTGGAATGGGAAAAAGAAAGTTTACTAAATCCTCCTCTTTAAAGGTTTTGTCTCCTCCGTGTTCTTCTCTGGGAGAATTTAAGCTGCGGGAGTGGTGTGATTTGTTTCATGTCATCAATTTATTTTGAGTAGTGCATTGCATTATTTAGATGATGCTTATCTCACCCTCAGAATTACTATCTTGTCTCGACTGGCACAGAATAGCATCCGTATCTCTTGTGCTCATCAAGGCATCTCATTTATTAACCAAAAGGAATTCTGAGCAGAGGAAGATATGCAAGAATGATTAGACGCTCAAAAATTTGATGCTATCTGTCAGCAGTTGGTTTTTCTTCATCTCCCTGTAGCCGCTAGATCTTTAAAAGACATTAGCCACATACTGTAAGAAATAAATCAAACAAATGGATTAGCAGAGCTAAATAGTTGTCAGGAGCCTCACAAGGCCTTATGAAGACAGATCTGCCTCTTATGGAGGCAATCAGGTATGGAACTTATCATAACAGAAATTAGGAGTGAGACCAATTTTTTATTCCACAACCCCAAGGCTATATTTCCATAAAAACTAATGGCCAAGTATATTACTCAACTATGCTGACTTATGTGCTGGCTCCCCTGTACTTTAAACATACATATATGTGTATATAATTGTGAAGATTAATGCGGTGCTGCATTCAGAGATAAGGTGGAGCCGGGTAATACGATAGGCGTGCTATTAATGTGTGCCGTTGCGGCTTGGCATGGGAAAAGCAGTGGAGGCGGCAGTCCGTGTTTGTGCCCTCTGAAGAAGGGCCGCGTTACAGTAAAAACAGATGTGCAGTTCACTTCTGGGGACACAAAACTCACTTTAAACACTGACACTGTAGTTTCCTGTTTAAAAAAAAGAAGAAAAAGCTATTATGATTTTCTTGTTAGCGGAATAGGAGACTTAGTGAGCCGGCAGACACAGCACAGCATCATGAATCCTGGGTTGTGAATCCTGGCAAAGGGCAGAATTCACTATTTTTATTCTTCTTGTGTTTTCCTGGAGGAAATATGTGGCTCAGAAGCTACGGTGCAAAATGCTCCTCTACTTTGTCTGCATCAGCTGCCTTGCTAGTGCTACCTGGTTTGTGAAAGGCAATGAAGTAATTAATTAATCATTAGTTATTATTAATCTCAGGCTCTCTTCCACAGTGTGTCTTTTGTCCTGTCTTCCTCCCTTAAACCTCAACCGGTTTCTGCAGGAGGTTTCTTCCTGTTAAAAGGGAGTTTTTCCTTCCCACTGTCACCAGGTGCTTTCTCACAGGGTCATGTCTGATTGATGGGGTTTTCTCTGTATAATTGTCGAGTCTTTACCTCACCCTATGGCAAATTTTGTCGTGATTTGGCGCTATATAAATAAAACAGACCGACCACTGAAAGTAGGGGATAGTCGGGAATAGTGGGCTGCAAGAGAAAAAGGCTAAAAAAGTTGTTGCTTTAAACTGAACTACAGAATCAGGCTCAAAGGAACTATTAACCAACTATATCATACACTCTGTAATATTTCACTCATTGCAAGTATGTGAAATATTGATTATTGCAGCTTTGCTAAGATGACAAAGAAATGGAGATGTTGGACATGCAGGAGACCACATTCTCTTAAGGTGCCTAGAGACCACATGAGATTTTAGCAATCTCGTATGACACGACTTTCTTCGTTGTTGGAATCCCCGTCGTTTTGCTTTGTGGATACCTATTAGTTGATGAGGTGTAAGTTGTCACATTGTGAGTCTTATTACAACTTTTACAAACCCTGTCAGGATTCTGTTCAAGGCTATATCTTTGAAACAGCCAACCTTGAAAAGTGAACTACAGTTTTAGAGCCATGGGCAAGACAAATTAGCACAATTCTTTCTTGATAGCGATCATTTGTCTGTGAAAATCAAGCACTGCATACACGCATTTAGCAAAGTTTCTAAAGACTTTACTATATTTAACTTTTTACTATCCTTTTGATAAATTATCAGCAAGTCTTGCTACGCCAGAGGTTTTGAGGTGGTTATTTGGGCAGTTATTTTGAAGGTCTTCTAAATAAAGTAGAAGAGCACTAGTTGGATCTGGTAAAAATGCCTTAAAAGACACGTTTTTCCCAGTCGTTGTTCAGGCAGTACAACTACTTATCTTCTTTATTTTTTTTTTACTATAGCCAAAACTACTGTGAACTTCTACTGTCCACATGTGTCAGTGCAATAACACGATTGGCTCATAGGTTTCCTGGTTCAGCTGTTGATAGGCTCTTTGGGAACAAGGAAGGATAACAATCACCTTTGCTTTTCTATTTCTATTCACTGCCACGTCTCTCTGTTACATCTCTTGATGCAGCCCTAATTGTAGCCGATAGGACCCGGTGTTGTAAATCATAGAAACGCCTGACTGTAGTAGCAATTGCCTGTTTGTTCCTTTGTGCAAATTCTAGCAGAGCATAATGAAGTAAATTTTAGACTCTTCTCACTCTGTATAATCACCTCCGGAATGGTTGCCGTTGCACAAGCACCCTCATTTGTATAGTTTACGTTTGTGTACTACATGCTTGGATGCAAATTTCATCGAGACCCGCATCTGTAACTGGAAGAGGGTGATGATTGTTTTAGAGAGTTAAACTTCAAAAGCTAGACAGGTGGCATGTAAAAATGTCATCACTGTAAAACTCCCCGCACGTGAAAATGGGAAGGGGAGGGGGGGGGGGGGGATAATGCAGGGTGGGGCACAGCACAGCAAGCCAAAAGGCCATTAAAATCTGCGATCATTTATTTCCACTCCTTTGTCTAATCCATCTCTCTGGGGAATGGTTCTGTCCTTATCCACCCAAGGCTACCAATCTATTCTCCTGTCTGTCTCCATGCATCAGAATTAACCTGTGAAACAGTCAGACATGCTCTCTTTCTCTTTTACCCCTTTCTCTTCTTCTGTCGCTGTCTCTCGTCGGCTCAACCTCCTTTCCTGATTTGTTTCCTTTTATCTCTCCTCTTACTCATTCCCACAGTCTGTGATTGCGCCAGTGTCTTCTTGTTCTCACCTTTCCCTTCCCTTCCCTACCCAGCACCTGTTCTTCCTCTCTCCCCCCCTCGCTCCCTTCCTCTCTCGGTGTCAGAAATGCCTGCACAAATTCAATTCAAATCATATCCAGAAAAGAGCAAGCAACAAGACTTTGTCAATGGCAATTTAATCCATGGTGAGCAAGGTGTATGCAATGCTGTGCATGTTCCAGGAAGCTGTCTGATTGCATTTGGATTTGTGCAGATCTGTCTGCTGCTCGCTTATTGAGAGAGGAAAATTATACAGAAAGAGACACCTGACTCATTTTTCACAATGTACTTTAATTTAGTTCTCTGTGTATTTTTGAGAGGGATGTTTGTTTAAGTTTTTGATAGATTTGTTTTTCCAAAAGAATGGATGGACTTTTGTGCACAGGGAAGGTGGGGTTGGGCACTTCCCTCACTAACCTTGTGTTTTGGGATAATAAGAATAAGAGGTCTGAAGCATGCAGCTCATCATTCATTGCCTCACTGGTCATGAAAAGCCAGAGAATAAAAGAAGTGCCTCAAACCAAGGTCCAATTCCCCATCAGGCTACATCCCCAAGGTTAGCCACACCATTGCGCTGTCACGTCAAGAAATAAAAAACTCCCGTCTGGCTCCCTGCCCGACACAAACGTCTTTTCCTAATGGCTGCCACAAAGTCCCACTAAACATCAAGTGAATATTTATAGACTATTAATAACCTATGTGTAAACGGCTAGTGTCACCAACCGGCTGAAGCAGATGATGGGGAATCATAGTCAGGGAATTGATATTGGCTCAGACTTCCCCAAAGGTAGATAAATGGGCCTTAGTAACTCAGACTCGTGTGCACATGGGATTGGCTGCCAGGAATCCCAGACGGAGAGGTCTGTGATCTGAGCCCATCCAAATTCCTGCAATATAATTGGTGTAATCGTGTGATGAATTGCAGCCATTTAGCTTCCCTTTTACTATCTGCAAGCTTCAGCAATTTTTCTTATAAAGGTATAACCAACTGAGTTCATGGGGCATTTTCTTACAGGAGAGTTGGGAAAGGACCGGGGCGACGTTAAATATGTACAATTGGGCAAGTAATTAGATTAATAAGGCCTAAATGAGCAGCAGGCCAGAAAGTGAAACCCAAAATCCCTCATCCTTTGAGAGTCTGGGGTGAAACACATTCTGCTCCAAGTTTAAATGAAGCCTGAAAAAAGTTTCCACGCTGTGGTTGCTTCGCTCATTTTCTCCCCTGGACCGACTTTAATTCCTCCCCCTGTTCATCTCTCTGTTCACGAAAGAGATGTTCAGCAGAAGTAATAATGAAGCAAAACTTGTGAAGCTCTGAGGGGAGAAAGAAGTGTGAGAGAAGACGAGGCACTTTAGGGTTACTTAACTCTATTCATTCGCAGGCTGCATAAGTCTCGTGTCAGATCTCTGATTCAGGTAGTTACAGCATCATATAGATTCTTTTCATACCTGAAGGTTTTATTGATTAAAATGTATGGACCAGCCATGCTGAATGCACAATCTCAATCAGCAGTGAATGGCCTAGGAAACCCCATAGAGGCTTCAGAATTTTCTTCTATGAGCAATATTATAATATAAACTCTTTATATAATTATAAAGAGTTTATGAAAAGATTACGAGACACACACACACTATCACGCAGGTGAGGCCAAATAAGTCCAAAAATGCTGCTGTTCATTGACTCACAATGACAAATTTCAAATGAGCTGCTGGTGGCACTACAGGACAAATCAGAGGATCACTAAAGTGATTATAGATTCACCCTTTGGGGCAATGTGAATATATTTGCCAAATTTAATACCAAACCAACAAATAGTCCATAGAGCATATCAGTATTCATGAAGCTAAAAATGTCCATCTGCTAATGTCATAGAAGGTATCATCACAATTATTAGGATGCTTTAGGGGAATGTAGTTATGAAACAAACGGCTGCATAAAACTTTCTGCCTGATTAAACCAATAACTCCCAAGCGCCACAAATAGGGCTGAAAAAGACAAAGATATTTAACTTATATGTGCCTATCACATTAGTAAACGCTTCGGGCATCACCAGAACTGGTACTTGGAGTATCTTTCAATACCAAAATTCTAAAAGTAATACAAGTATACCTAGTGGGGTTGTCGGGAAAAAATAGATACTCAGAAACCAATCAATAGGAAAAATGATGGGAAAAATGATCGGATTAGATACTCATTTATTACTATATGGACACCAAAAAGGCGCTTTTGTACAACTTAATGCAGGACCGCTGCAGACAGGGAGTCATTAGCAGATGAACACATGAACAGCAACACAGCAACCTTGGCGATGCACCTTAAAAACTGACACCCCAGTCTTTATAAAGAATTTTGTTAGGCTGAAGTAGTAAACAGATTTATAATCATAAATCTTAACCTAGCCGTTGCACACGTTCATGCTAGCTATTAGCATCTTTGTAACAGCAGTCTGGCGAGGAAGGAGCGGCTAGCAGGTTCAGCGACCGTGTGGTGTGGAGGTTAGCCGGATTACTCGAAACCAGTCGGTTAAATCAAACAACAGACCTTTATTCGCTGTCAGCAGCATTACACCTTACGAGCCAGGTCTCCACGGCTGTACTCGTGCATGCATGCATGTGCGGAGATCGGTATTGCCGGCGCCAGCCCGTTACAACAGTACGTTTTTTCATGAGAATGAAAACGAGCAGCATGGAATGGCTGCCGCTAAAAACACACACCCACTAGGAGACTCCCACAACTATTTTATATACGTTCACGCTAGCTATTAGCGTTTACCAGCATTAGCCACTATCATTAAGGTAGCAGCCAGCAGACTGGCTAATAATAATGAAACAACAAGTTTAACGTGGGAGACAGACAATACAAAATTAACACAACAGTTATTTGTGCCTAAAAATTCCCGGTTTGAAGCTGAGAAAAGTCTACCAGCAACTGCTCAGGAACAGTGGCAGCCATTATATCAACCAAAGATAGGAAGGTAATGAACGTTTCACCTCCATTACACCTGAAAATTGGTTGTAGACACTTTTATTGTCCAAACTTAACTTTTTGTAGCAGGGCAGCAGATTCTTAACAGCTTTAAAAAAATTTATTTGGATCACACATTTTAATTTCAGTTATTTCTACACGAAATGATTTGATTACCCCTGTTGAAATTAAGGTTATACTGTGGCCATATACTATATGAGCCCAGCATGAATTGTCTTTTGAAGCTATAGAGTGAATACAGATATATAAATATTTTGTTCCACCCACACTAGAGGGCTGCTTCTGTTCTATATTGGAGAAAGAGCACAATGGGACAAATGGAGCTTTAGCAGGCTTTAGAAACATGAAAGTACTGTAGGAGGACCCCAGCTCCTTGGGGGTTCCAGATTTCCTTCATGAATGCAAAACAATGTACCACAGCCGTGTGTGTAGCATGAAGTGGAGCGGGATGAGATGAGGGGTGCTATCATCAAAGGCACCTCATACTTCAGCTCGTTTCCCTTCGTTTTTCCTTCTTCTTCGTCTCTGACCTGACATGGATTAATTACAGCCCTGTGCAATTTACACCCTGCTGGAACTGTGGCGGAGAATAAAGAATGGTTGAAATGTGAGCCCAGTGACAGGGCGTTAGAATGCTGAATTGCTTTGCGCTGCACGTGCCGCGCCTCTATTGCTTTTGCAGGGAGCATGTTTACGAGGCCCGGCTCAGAGGTGAACTCCCAGGCCTTAAAGTGACAAAATGCCCTCACTTAGATCAAGACAGCCAAAGAGGTTTATGTACTACATGGGATCTGTTCCATTTTTGTCTTCTACCAGCTGTGACTTGACCAACCTTATCTAGAAATTACAGCATGTATCTTAAATCATAAATGCAGCTTGTTTCTGCAATCCTCCATAGGCTAAAATGACATTATTTACATATCCAGTTGACAGTATATTTCAAATACTATCAACTAGTACATATAGAATAGGAAGTAAATGTATTCTTATTGGGAAGGCGGCATCAGCAGACACTTCAACTAGTGCCAGCCTGGCGCTGCCAAGGAGATGTCAGCAACAACTGGCAAAGTGGGCACCCTGCCAGTCCGCCTGGCTGCCCTGACTATGAATGGTGCTTTTGTCAAAGGTGGCAGTGAGGACACTTGAGAGGGCTGCAATTAACACTATCTAAAATTAGAAAGCATAACCCCGTGCATCTGGTTTGGAAGAAAAGCCGCCGTTCCTTTTTTCCCCCGTCATTATTTAAGGCAATTTTTAAAAGCAATATTTTCAACAGGGCCATGCACAGAGCTGCCAGAGGGCTAGGGCCCAGGTGGTCACCAAGTGCTCAGGTGAGCAGGGTGGGAGCAAGCAAGACGAAGGAGCCCATCTTGGACTAAAGTGTCCGGTGGATCAATGCACTAAAAGGCAGAGCCAAAGGTCAGGCTGTTCAGTCGTAGCTCTGGGATTCAGTGTGACAGCCACCAGAATGAGGGAGAGTCTCCACTTTCATGTGACCACACTCTTAACAGACCACTGTGAAAAAAACTGCCTTAAAAACTATGGATGCACAGGCATAAACATTACTGCAATCACATAACTGTGCATGTATTTTTTTTTATTAATCGGGTTTGTAGTATACGGCTGGCCAAAGGCTTCTCACTACCTGTGATTTTAAATTGCTGACTTGCTTCCAAATGGGATGCGTAAAAGCAACAGCTTCTTCTTAGAAATACTCACCTCCCTCCAAAGGTTCTTTTGGCTTGAGGACAAAGCTGTCCATATGCTGGTCTGAATACCTGCTTTGAAAACCACTTCTGTTGAGTGGCATACTTGGCAGACCACTCCCAAAGCCAAAGTACTTATGGTGGGCAAACGGACAAAGGAGCATCTTTTACACAAAACCTAACCCTTCAACTCTGAACAGTTGTTTGGCAGGGTAAGCCTTAATCTTTTATCTCATGTACTGTATATTGCTTAATACTATAACCGTATTCAGCTTCTTTTCATAAGTTTCAGTTCCTCTGTGTATGACTTTGGTTGTCCCCTTTTCTTTCTCCCTCTCACGGTCACCCTTTTCCCCACTTTCCTCCTTTAGCAGACTATAACATCAGACTTTCTCGCTTCCATCTGAATTATGTCGGTGTGGTTGGCAATGAGATGCAGCTTTAAAGCATGAAATAAACAAGATGCACACCAAATTGAGAGGAAGGGAGTCCCCCTGCTGTGCATTCATATTGGTCTACGCATTTTGACAGGCAACTGTCGAGCACATCTGTGAGATTAGAAGGCCCAAGACGATGTTTGTGTCCGCTTTGTTTCCACTTTCATCCACAGCAGATCAGTCTCTCCCTCGACCACCGCAGTCACTTAATTATTCCGCTGCTGGCTACAGGACTTGTATCAGGATCGAGCAAGCAAGCTTCGGGACAAAAAACTGCAGTTCTTAAAATTGCCACTTGAATATAGTTTGAAAGCAAGTCAGTTCCCATAGCCATGTTAAAATATCAAAAAATGACAGCAGAAAGATACAAAACATTGCTTTGGTCCCAATCCGGTCGTTAAGTGATGACGTGACGAATCCTACTTCCGGGCCTAAAGTAGTCTGCGTTTAATATGGCTTTTGTGTTGTTAACATGTTTAATGTTTTGTATTTTCTTCTATTTAATCTCAAAAAGCTCCTAAAACAGTCAGTGATCACTGTTGACCTCGCTCGGCTTTTATTACCGCTAATCATTTATTTAAGCTCAGTTTTTAAAACCTTAGGATGTAACTATAGCCCAGCCCATGCAGCAGTATATGAATGACTAACCTCGTATTGTGGATGGATTATCTCAGTTGTTCTCCTGGCTGAAGTTTGGTCCTTTTACAGCATCCTGCCATTTGATTACATTTGTTCCTGACCACCGAGAACACTCACGTTAACTTTTATTGAGTGGAAAAAAAGTTAGCTTGTTTATATTATGCTAACATAGCTGTGTCGCTAGCGGTCACGTAGCACATCATTATATACCAGCTAGCCAAACTTCAGTAACCCTACAAACGTCACTGCTGTTTAGTTTTCTGTCTTCATTTATGTTGGAAGTGATAACAGAGCTGTACGTTTTAATTTGTTTCCAAAACCCCGCAGTCAGGACATGCTATATTGTATTTAGATAGAAGCTAGCGAGCTAACTTCCTGCTAACTTCTAACTCCGTTAAATGTCATAAATTCCGTTTTCATGGATGTCTGGATGTTAAACTCAATTGTTACATCTGGTAGAGCAGAACGCTGATCATTTTATTAAAGATGAAAGACTTTAGACAGTTTTTCAACTCTCAGTAATGCCATAGTGATCGTTTGATATATGGACCTGCAGCGGAGTTTAGGCCCAGACACGGCTAGTGACGTCAGACTTAACGACCGGATAGCTCACTTCATGGCAACTACATTAATGGGATTTTTTATATAATTCACCTGTTTAAATTGTACTAATGCTTAAATTTATGTATGATTAAGGGTGTGGCATTTTTAATGATACATGATTACAAACAGCTGTACTGAGTCACTACACCAGACCAACTGTGTTTGTTGGATTAGTACTTTTAAGAGTGTTTTATTGAACTTTTCCTACAAATAATATGATTTCCTGTGTACTAGTCTTAACTCCCCTTTTTCCAGTGAGCAAAATCTAAGCGTTATTTATTAAATGGAATGGACTCATTCTTATACAGTGCTTTTCTAATCTCCTGGAACACACTTCATACAACATGCTTGTGAGTAGGGATGCACCGATACCGGTATCGGGTATCGGCCTCGATACCACATTTTCTAAAGTACTCGTACTCGTTAAAAGTCCCCCGATACCGAGGACCGATACCACGGTCTGAGACCTGTCTATGTTTGAGCGGCATGTAAGGGGTTAATCACAGGCGCCGAGTGCCCGCCCCCAGGCCCCGGCTGCAGGTCAGAGCGGGGAGAAAGCGAGGCGAGACATATCAGCTGTGTGGAACTATTTCAAAGTGAACGAAGACGCGAAAACAAAGGCGGACTGCAAATTGTGCACAACGAAATTGTCCAGAGGAGGCTCTAAAGGTAGCGCATTTAACACAAGCAATTTAATCAAGCACCTAAAATCCCAACACAACAACGAGTACAAAGAGTTTACCCACGCTTATTAGCACAGAGGAGCATAGCTGATGCTATAGTATAGGGACGGAAAATAGTTGGGCATTTTAAACATTCCGCCTTAGCCTACTCCCGCCTCGAGGACATTCAGGGACAGCTCAACCAGCCAATAAAGAGACTGCAGCAGGACGTACAGATGCGCTGGAACAGCACGTATTACATGCTCCAGTCCCTCATTGAGCAAAAGCGAGTGCTGGGCGTGTATGTGTCCGAGCACGAACTCCCTGACTATCTCACCGCTCACCAATGGGCTCTTATGGAGAAGACTGTTGCCATCCTCGCCCCCTTTGAGGAACTAACTAAAAAAGTGAGCAGCTACGACGCACTAGCCTCTGATGTCATCCCAGCTGTGACTGTGCTAGTGAGACTTCTAAACAGAGAAACAGACGAACAAATTTAAAATTAAATTTTGCTTTTTTATAATTATTTATTCTGTAATATGTTGCATACAACATGCTTTTCATTTTAAATAAATGTTCTTAATTCCAAACTAGTCCCTTGTTTGTTTGTTTTTTGTTAAATTATAGGACTAAAGCTGTTACCTGCAAATTTAAATCATGTTTTTATTAAGTACTCGGTATCGGTATCGGCGAGTACTGAAATGCAAGTACTCTGACTCGTACTCGTTTCCAAAAAAGTGGTATCGGTGCATCCCTACTTGTGAGTGCTTTCTACATTCACACACTTATACTCCGATGGACGCATCGGAGAGCAACTTGGGGTTAGTATCTTTCCCAAGGACATTTGGCATGCACTCTGGGGGAGCCAGGGATTGAACGACCAACCTTTTAAACAGGAGATGACCTGCTCTACCTCCTGAGCTACATTATTAGCACTAATTAGAAGATATCTGTGTCTGTACAATGCTCCCATACGGTAATTAGCCAGGCTAGCCTAACTTGGCATTCTACACTCTTGTCCAAGTATTGTCCCTTCTGCCTCCAAAATGGCCAAAACAACTCAAGGCTTCAAAATACTAGTAGGCAAACCAGTGAGTCACTTTCTAGCAGCTACATCTGTATCCTGTGGTGGCTTTTACAAAAACAGGCAAGTAAAGAAGAAACCCCACCTCATTTCCAGAGACAATCGCCAACTGTGGCCACAAGAGGGCAGTAATTTAAAAGATGGGTGCAAATGGGCAAGAAACTTTACTTCTTGAAACTGAAAGTAGCTTAATTACTTTCACTCTGGTTTTAATTAATCTTTATTTTGGATTTTTATTGGGCAAGCATTGCCTTCTTACTTGCCCTCATGGAAACAGAATGCCACATGGACATTCTTTTAAATACAGTAAAATCAAGAAGGAGTGAAAATCAAGACACCTCACTTGTGATGTGTTTCTTTTCTATCAGTTTTGCTCCAGACAAACAATGTTGTTGGAGATCTGTCATGATAATTGTAGTGTTATCTATTATTAACTATTTAATGTGGAGTTTTGGGCACTTCCTACTTATTAATGTTTAACTTTATATTTATGGATTTTTGACATCCTGTAATCAAAATTGTAAGGCTGTTTTTGTTTTGTTCTTCCCCCCCAAAGCTGTTAAATCAAAAATAATAGTAAAAAGCATTTCTCTCATCCAGTATTTTGCTATTCCTTCAGCTGTGAATAGTGCTGCACAAACACAGAATCACCCCCCTCTACGCAGCCTCTATTTTCCCTGGGATTGCTGGACGCCAAACAGGCAAGAAAAATGACCAGCGTGCTCTCCTTACTCCCCTGAGAAGTGAGTCCTACACATAGAGATGTGGCTATTACTTATCATCATCAAAAAGTGCTTGTTTGGTGATAATAAGGGCCTGGGATAGATATCTCAGCTAAAGGGAGGGAGGGGACTACCTGAAGTAGCAACCGAGGAATCCTTCCTGTGCTTACCCAAGCAGTTTCTGGCTCTCTGTAAAACGGAGGGCCAGCTCTAAGACCCAGCTTAGCACAGAAATAGAGGAAGATAGGAAAAACTGCTATTAGCCACGGTTAGAAGGATGAAATAAGATAAAGAATAACAGACAACAACTTTAAATGTGCTTACTGCGCAAGAGACAATCGTTGGGGAATACGTCCGAGGAGAGAGCATACTAAACCTTTGGGTCGTAGTGTCTTGTTATCTAACATTCTTTTACTGGAATGGTAAACATGAAAGTAATATTGCTACAGACAGAGAGGCTGTCAATTTATGAAGCCCATCTTGAACGATATAAAAGGAAGTGAGCAAAATGCTTTTGACTGGACATGCTTTACTGAGTATTCTGCCCGAGCAATATTCAACACGAAGCGTGGTCACATAGTAGCATTTATTCGAAAGGGAAAGTCACAGCACGCAAATTTCCAGTTACCTTTTTTTTCTGCAGTGGATCAAGAGGACTGTGCTCCTTGGGGGAAAGCAGAGCAGTTCCCAGCTGAACAGGAAATATAACTGCCATGCTACGCGGGGAGAAAGTTCATGGAATACATAAATTTAGGGTCATATGTTACATTTTCAGCATGGGTCATGCTCGATAAAAGCCCAATTGCGATGCAGGGCTAGCGGGCCTTATCTGTAAAAGTTCTCAACAGTGCGACACACGGCTCCCCGCCTCCCTCTGCAAGCAGTTCACGTTCCTTGTTTGTTTTATCTATTGCCATTCAGCTATTTGAGTTTGACACTAGGTTCATGACCACTTCAATTCACCTCCTGGTATCTGATGATTCCGTCGCTCACACTCCTCTAATGTATTCTGAGGAGAGAGGGGATACGTGGTGGGGGAAAAAAGGCACACGTCCCATCTGATTGCAAGGTCTCCTCTGATGAATCGTGCTGCAATGGACATCTCGGCTATATCAAAGGGTGCTTTCCATCTCGGTGTGATTAATCAAAAAGGGACTTTATTGTTAACATAAAAAGTCACTGCAGATCACAGAAAGACTCATAAAATCAAGCATTTATTCACTCTGTCTGTTGATGAGATGAGACCTCAGCATAGTGGGATGATGCACCAAGGCCAATTTTTTTTTAAAGTTAATGTTCGGTGCCTTATTTCTTTTTTCTTTCTGATTTCTTTGTTCTTCTTCTTTTTTTTAGCTCTGTTTATATGGAAGAGGAAAATGGAGAAAGACAAAGAAGATAGGTGTTGACAGAACTACCTTCACGCCACCAGCATTTCTCCGTTCTGGGTCGATTTCTCTACTGGTCACAAGGCAGCAAAGCTATACCTGTAGGACAGACGGGAGGGAGGGAAGAAAAATTGAGAAAATGAAATAAATATCTATTTAAAAATAGCCTCTCAGCATGGCAAGGAGAGATTTGAAGATATTATCCTCAAAAGGCTGCTGTGAGTGAGGCCGGGAGAAGGGGAGGCTGTCTGCGGTGAAATATGAAAAGCGCATACTCCCTGACAGCCTATGGCTTTACCTGATACTGCCAACACCAGCCCACTGGAGTGATCCATAGAGTCTTTGTGGAGACTTGTGATATAAATGCTGAGGGCTAGATGTTAAAGATCCTCAGCTCGCTGCCGCCCCACTCTCCCTCGCGTCATCCTTCGCCATCGCCTTGCTCGCCGCATGGGGGGAATTTGTTATGTTCCCTCCCGTACACCCACCTCGGAAACATCAGGACAGCGGACAGTGAGAAAGTCGACTGACTTGTCCTTGTCCCTTTTCAATTTGACAAGGCAAGCAGCCTTGGGGACTTTCCAGTCTATTTTCAAATTGACCATTTATAATCAGTTTTCTAAAGGAGAAAGAGAAGGGGTGGAGGAGTCGAGGCGGCCCCGCGTTGTTGTGGAGGGTATAGAGCTGGGGGTTGGTAGATGATAATACAGCAGCGTGTTGTCAGATGTGTCAGCAGGTAAGATGAATGAAGAATAGGGAGTGGGTGCATAAAAGAGAATGCACAGTGGGGAATTGACCTCTATTCAAAAAAGAAAAGGAGGAGGGAAAAAAGGGAAAGAAATCTATATCCTCAAGTGAATAAACATATACAGCCTCTCTTTGAAATATGCACCACCTCACCATGAACCCAAAGCAGAAGGAAAAGTTGAGCTGGCCACGGCTAGAACCTTCCGCAAAGACAAGGCGCCCATTGTCCGTTTGTTGACGCCAACGTGGCTGCATATATCAGCACCTGCAAGGTCAGGCCGACTCGGGCGTAGCAAGCGTGGCCAGGGCCCCAGCCCAGGAGGCGTTACAGCGTCCTGTCACACTGCTTGCTCCATCGCCACCACACGATGACATTTCCACAAGATGGCTCTTCTGAATTATGCGGCCCAGCAGAAGGGTAAGGAGAGAAAGGGGGGAGGAAAGCTCATTTTCTGGGTGTCTGCTTCCGACCTGAAACCGCCACTTGTTTTCATCAGCGCCTTTTGCAGCTTATGCAAAATGGCGTGCGGGGCAATGGGGGAACAATCAAGCCGGCCCACTGCTCCTGTTCTCCATGCCACAGGCACCTCTCTCTCTCCCTTTTTGAAGTGTAATGACAGTGTCACCTCTACACTGGCCCCCATCTTCCCCAAATTAATCCCAATTTGGCCATCAAACGCGGGCCGTCCAGAGGGGCAGGCGGGAGGTAATTGACATTCTCAGGTGCATGAGTTTTGTTTATGTAGTAACGCTGAGCCAGGGCCTTTCACCGCGGATGACAAGCAGACCCAGTTTGCATACACCACTTGATTTGGGAGCCCTGCATGAGTGACTGCTCAGCAACCCGTGGTCCTGTGGCATTTCAGCAGAGGACATTCCAGTAAAGATCGCCTCAGGTGTCAGGTGACTCGGAAGGTGCAGGTGGCAGCTGGAGGTCGTTTGTCCAGGGGAATTGATTCCACCATGACCCCATCGCTCTTTCTAACTATTGATCCATCCCCCAAGACCCCTGCACAATGCCCATGCCACACCGCTGAATTACAGCTCAGTCATCAATGTGGCCTAACGTTAAATGAAAGAATGGAAAATTTTCAACTGGATATCACACTTCACTTTATGAAATAGGCAGCACGTTGGCTACTTACCTCCAAGGTCATTCCAATGGTTCACAAAGTCCATTTTGGTTATTGGGATTGTGTGAATGTAGAGAGAGAGGGAGTTCATAAACCTACAATGACTTACAGTTATTGTAGGGTTGTGCTGAAGTGGGGGTGTTGGCGCTAGTACGTGGAATACCCTTTTCCTAAATGCTTTCCTCGGCAGATCTCCCATGCCTTTTAGCATGTCACCCAGGGCTATGAATCACCATTACAGCGCCTACATTTTTACCTGCGCACCTCAAAGGCTTTTTCATTATGGTAAAAGGGAACCCAAGCAGGGTTGTTTAGGGGGGTTGGATATGTTTGCGAAAGGGAGGGTCTGAGATTTGGGTTGGGCGAGTTAATTACAATAACAATGGGGGCAGCCAAAAAAAAAGAAAAAAAAAAAGAAGGCACGCTATGGCAAGGGCTGAGCTGCTCTCATTTGTTTCAATAAGGTAAATTGATTCCTATGTCCTCTGGTGCCATTTGCATCGCATCCATTTAGCGCGCGCCACTCGTCCCACTCTCGTCGCACCCTCCTCTTCCTCCCGCTCCCCCCTCCATTCGCTTCACGTGTAGAGGGCAAGACAACATCGATGGGGACAAATTGATCTTCCCGGACGCCAGACGCATGAAAACACACACCCGCGCGCATATTTATAGTCCACTTGCGCATGAATCTGCATGTACAGTATACATAAATTCATAAGTGGAACACACGAGATGACACTCAGAATTCAAGACTGCGTAAATCTACTCCTGTATTTAGCTGGTTTGTTTTTACTCTGTTTTTCCACTCTGGTGAGATTGTTCTCTGTGTGTATACATGCATAGTGTATGACCTATAGCTTTTAATCATTGACTTGACAAAGTAACACGGCTCATTTGGGTTACCATAGAACAGTCACATCACTCAAAACTAGTTTTGTACTTTTGAAGTACTACGTAATTGACCTAGAAGAAGAATGTCTTTTGTTTTAGAGCCCTGGTCTCCAATGTTTTTGTCATGTTGCCCTTTAAAAGCAGAAAAAAAATGTGTGTGCTAAAGTTTAATGCCAGTGGTATCCAGAGATGGGCAGTAACACGTTACTTGTAACGCCTTACTGTAATCGGATTATTTTTTTAAAGTAACGAGTAAAGTAAGGGATTACTATCGCAAAAACGGTAATTAGATTACCGTTACTTTCCTGTAGGAACGCTGCGTTACTGCGTTACTAAAACCGTGATTTTTTTTGCGAGAATGTCTCATGACAGTGACGTAAGCCAGTGCGACGTTCGTGATAACAGCTGTGTGCAGATCAACAATGGATAATATATCGAGTGCGGGAGAGAGTATGAGCGTGCAGCGTTTAAAGCATGGAAGTACTGACCTTACTTTGAGTTTGATTCCATAAAAAGTGACAAAAACATTAGCGTCTGTTGTGCCTGGGAAGAAAACTTCTTTTTACAGCGAAAAAAAACCCCTAAACAAGCACCGAGTGCGCAACGACATAATGGGAAATTCACAGAGAAACTCGCGGATTCTTCCACTGACCGCTGCGGCACACCTGCACCAGAGCACACCTCCGCCTACCCCACTCCTGCTTTACAGGTGAAAATAGAGCAAAAGGACAGCTAGTCTTTGACTTTATTTATTTTCTGCTGTGTTTTACTTCTATTTGAAAGACTGAGTGTAAACACAAAAAAATATTTTATTTTATGTGCTGGAATGTGCAGAAAATAGGTTTAAATGTTAAACTAATTTCTTCAAGTCAGAGAATGTTGCATATAATTTAATTTTTACTTGATGCATAAAGTTAAAAGATTAAAACTAATAAAACAAGTTAAAAAAAAGAGACTTTTCCATTTGATTACATTTTGTATGATGGATTATGCAGAAAAAGTAGAATTGTGCTGAAAGATCTATCGCTTTATCACCTATTCAGGTTGTAAATCATATTTTTAAAAAGTAACTAAGTAATTAATTACTTTTGAAAATAAGTAATCAGTAAAGTAACGGGATTACTTTTTTGGGGAAGTAATCAGTAATTAGTTACTGATTACTTTTTTCAAGTAACTTGACCAACACTGGTGGTATTGACATGTACCAATATCGGTACAGTGTAAGTGATGTAAGCTCAGGTGTAGTGGACACACAAGAGTGAAGTCTTCCTACTCTGACAGTGAATCCCAGAGCAAAAATAGACTTTTTCATGATCTTAGTTTGAATTGCTTGTTTTGCCTCATATTACTTTTACAAAAATTGGTCCATTCTGCTTAACATTTAATTTGATTTTGGGTTTTGTCAGCCTCGCTAGTGTGGAAGCGCTCCTGCTTTTTTATACTTCCAAGATAAAACAGATTAATTCAGCTTCCAGCCTCTCGCTATCCCTCAACTCGCCCCCAGTGAAAATCCTCACCACAGCTTGACAACCTCTGTTTGAGAGTAATTCTTCCAATTCTCTGCTCGCATCTTTTTTTTATTAGCCCGCCATGACACACAGCTAAACCGCGCCGTCCACCCAATTGCGACTTTTTTCTTCCAGTGTCACACTACCCATGTGACAACTGATCCATCTCACCGACGCCGCTTTCCTCGTGCCCACTAGCTCCAGTATTACTCATGGGCAAGGTCAGTGAATGCTGCGGCGCTCGCTTGCTTCGAACACCGCCCTCAGCCAGGGTGGTATCTAGCGCGCCTCCTTCACTGCCTGCCTGCTACCCCCTTTGGTGTAACACACTGTGTAACACATACACACTCTCCCATCCCACACTCCCATCATCAGTCAGCGTCAGGGCAGATAGCGGCGGCCGTCAGGCGGATGAGTGACGACTGGACCTGTTACCT
Organism: Perissodus microlepis; assembly: GCF_051167445.1. Classification (NCBI taxonomy): domain Eukaryota; kingdom Metazoa; phylum Chordata; class Actinopteri; order Cichliformes; family Cichlidae; genus Perissodus; species Perissodus microlepis. Next base: position 37,878,075 of record NC_140463.1, on the reverse strand, counting down.
GGGCGCCTGCATGACAATGGGCCTGTGGGCTGAGATAGAGAGACAAAAAGCTGGAACTCTGCCACACACATGCATGACACATTACACCAGCAGATCTTTATTTTCTGCTGTACAATTAGGTGACAACTGATGATGTAAAGACATGCCGCACAATGCTCCCAACCTGGTAACATGTAATTGAACGCCGCGTGTACTATATGCGGCCTGCGTGAATTACTGTTTTTCACCCGCAATATTCTGACAATGAGTGCTATCACACGCACACACACACAGAGGGAACTGATTCAAACTAGCTGAAATCAGGGTAATGTAATATTCATATACAATAAGGAAAATGAATGAGTTTAATGATTATAGGCTTCCAATCTACTCATTACTGTGGTCTTCTTTCAAGATAGCGGCACTCTCCAAAGGGCTTAGTCCCCAGTTAATAGTACAACTTAGAAATAAACATAGCTGAGGCGAGTTGCTTAAAATAAAAGAGAACGCATCAGAATCGCCTCCTTGAATCGGCAATAAGAAAATCCTATTAAATCCCTTTTAACTGCCCCTCATTCAGGCAAATCCTGAATGCTTTTGAACAGTACAAAAAAATTATAGATTCTCATGACAAGAGGGAGGTGGAAAAGCTTTGTATATAAGTCTCATCAATATTTTTTTCTTTCCTGTCTCAACACACTTCTGCTGCTCCTGCGGGTGGGGCGGGTGCGGACCGATATCGTGCTCTTCTGTTTGAAAGTTTGCAAGGTTTACGCGAGCATATACGTCTCACCCATGCTTGAGTTAAGACTTCCCGGCACACACACACACCAGCAGACTCACTCAAACGTACACGTTCCGAGCGCGCCACAAGATTTATAACAATAAAAGTCTCCCCAAAAGGCATTGAAACGCACCAACCATTTCACAAGCAGCCTTGAACTCTGGCTGATCTGCTATTTGTTACCTCGAGCACTTGGCAAAACAAAAACGGCTACAGCCCAAACACTTGAAAGGGCTTATTGCTCATGTTGCCCACAAGTTCAGAGCTGTCTGGCTGAAACACACCGTCGCCATTAAGCTCGCTAGACAACAAACTGAAAATACTTTGATCCAATTAGAAACACGGGCTTATTTGCTCAAGTATAAATGCTTAAATTGGTAATACCAGCAGGTAATTATTAAATTCCCCCAGACCCCCCAATCCCCCCCACCCCTGCAGAACATCTGTATTGCATCTGGAAACACACTGAGCACAACAATTGAGTCACAGGTTTGGGCACCAATGGATGATGATTATGGTAATCCAACAATGCCAAGGCTCTATTGTAAGTCGCAGACTTCTGTTGCAAACTCATGACCTTATTAACCTTCTTAATCCTCAACTGGGTTCTCGTGATAAGGGGCTTACACGCACACACCTGCATGCGTGCACGTCGCCACTTTCATTCTGATGCCCGGCAAACACTTTAGAAGCCCTATCCACCTGTTTTATCCTGCACACCTGAGGTTCTCTGCATAATATCAACAGAGGCCCTCGAGTCATCCAAGACAATTAACGCTTTCCCTTAGATCAACAGTGGGGGGAGAAAAAAAAGTGGATGGCAGCGTTTTGGAGCAGAGGGCCCTCCCAGTGTGGGCACATGAGAAAGCAGGTCTGATTGGTATTAAGTGGTGAGATTAAAAAGCCATCTCATAGGTCAGGTCAGCTGGTGTTCATTTGAATGCATTACCAGGGTCCGAGGCTAGATAATTCTCTCATTAGTGCCACTCAAACCCTGAGTGACAACACGGGTGAGAAGGAGCATGTCGTACAACACTTAGAGTTAATTAGTCCATGCACACTGTTGCTCAGCACCCCGTGCCTATGCTCTCTCCTCATCTTCTCGCCTTTTTTTTTTTTGTTAAAAGAACCACTTGTTGTTTCAGGAAATAAAGGGATTTCTTTTCAAGTTCTCACGGCTGCTAGTCACCAAACTGTCAGACCGCAAACAAGCCAGCAGCTTAGCCAGGGGTAAACAAGGGATCATCTAAACCAAAGTTTGGATATCGTTATAGCTGCATTTGCCCATCATATTCTTTAAATCCCACAAAGAAAATGTCAACTTCTTGTACGGTATGAGAGTGCAGTGTCTCTCGGTTTCTCACTTAAATTTACTCCTCACTTGTAATGTCCTGTTTTTGTCAGTCAGTTCAAAGCTTTGTGATTGGTGATGTCCAAGTGGTTATGTCTATGTTTCTATACAGTCTATGCATGGTGTTTTGAGACTGATTTGACAGGTGTCAAAGATCAAGAACCAGAACCATTACATAGTGCAAGCTGGGGTAATCAGAAAATGATGGCTGGGTCTGTGAGATCAGGATGGATTGTTTTGGGTTTTTTTTCATATGTCAGTGTGTTTCCAGATCTAAGCAAAACACTCAGTAAAGGTAATCAGTAATAAAGTGAATGATAACACAGCCAAACTATGAAAATAAGATCCAGGTTGTGTAATCCCAAAATAGTTCTTCGGATTGTTGAGTAACATAGGACATGAAATGTCAAATTAAATGTTGAATGAAGCTTAATATGTTTCCCCTTGTACTCATTTCAATAGTTTCTGACAGGTAAGACCTGCTGGTTCTTACTTTATTTCATTTTTTGCCCATTAAGTTTCAAAGAGATTTCGGGCGGAGGAGTTTTTGACTCTTTCTTTGTTGACGACATCATGTTTGCATATTGGGAGCACGAGGTTACATCCACATCGTTAGTCTCCCGGCTTGGATCCATGCCTGAGAACTATATTCACTTTGGTTCTAAAGGTTCCATAAATTGTCTCTTTTTCTTTCTGGCTTATATTCTCTTCTTACTCCCACAACTGTTCCCACGAGACAAGGTACTCAGCTCATTGGCCACCACGCACATGGGGGGGTGGGGGGTCTTTCTTGCCACCACCGCTGGGTTTACCCACCACACACACACACATATACACCCATCCCCACCCCCAGCTGAGCGCACAGGGTTAGCTGAATATTCTAAGAGCTTTCAATTTTTCAGGCAGGTCTGCGAACCCCCTCCCATCATGCGGCGCCATCGCACTCAAGGGAGTCAGAATTTTGACAGACGTTAGCAGGGTCATCTCCAGTCCCTCAGGGAGGGGCTTAAAAGAAATGAGTTGAATTGCCTTTTCTCTCTCTCTCTTTCTATTCTCTCTTCATCTCCCTGCTTCAGTTCTCTGTATGGGTCTGTCATAATTCCACTTCCTGTCTTCCAGGCCTAGCAGCATTCATCCCCCTCAATCTCGTCTCCGCCGCCAAATTCATCAATCGCAGACGAGGCCTTCCAAAAGGCGCTTTTTCATAACTTCGATGTCACGCTACTTACGCCACTGTCAAAAGTGGTGACAGGGCTCCAAACCGCCGGTTATGCCACAGTAAGGCGTTTATCCACTTGTATAATGTGCTGCTAGTGCTCACGCAGGATCAAATACGGGACGCGAGGAAAATGGCTTCCAGCTGAAAGAGAGATGAGGGGGGGAGTGAGAAAACATTTCTTCTTCTAACTCTTTTGCACTAACATGAATTCCCAGTGAAATGTCTGGCGAAGTAGGTCAATGGGATTTAGAAAGTTTGTGATGCTTTTTTTTTTTTCTCCCCCCCCCCTTTCTCATACTCACTCGTCAATGGAAAAATGAGCAATGCGATTAGGAGAGGGGAAGATGATGAGCTGGAGAGAGCGAGTGAAAGAAAGGGGTGGGTAGGTGGGATGGAGGAGACATGAAGACAGGCTGAGTGGTGGTTTGGGGCTCTCGCGGGTCCCTCACCAGCTGAGTGTGAGAGACCCAGACAAAGAAAAAGAGGGAAGAGATTTGTATCTGCGCTCCAGAGAAAGGGAGTGGCTCGCGTCTCTTCATCTTGATATTGAAGCAACAATCTAATTATACCATTTCTCCAGGGGGAATATGCATATGAGGGTAATCAGTAAATAGAAAAAGGTAATTATTTGCCAGAAGTCATAGCCTTTGCACCTGTAAGCACTGCGCCGATCCAAGATTGTGCCTCTCCTATAATTCACGATGAAGATAGTTTATTAGGGGGCTAAATTATTTAGCTAATTTATAATAAGTAAATGAATTTCCCAGTTATTGAATATTTCATAGTGTCTGTCAAAACATAATGAGTTAAGTTTGGTCAAATACAAATGGGTCCCACTTGGTAATTTGCCAGAATGTTCCTCGGGGTAAATCTCTGCAAGTGAATGTGATTGAATGTTACAATTAAACGTGCTAATTCATTGTCAAAAGCAACTTATCTACACACATGATATATTTGGCGCCTAATTGGAAGGCACATTTAGAAATGGTTTATTCTGTGACTTTCTACATCACGGCCTAATCAGAATAAATTCCGCTGGCTGTAATGAATTGAAGTTGAATATTCGTAGTTGGGCTATTAAAGAGACTGGAAGTGTGAATTATTTAAATGCAAATTAATGTTTTAAGCTTTCCAAGTAGCAATAGGCACATATTATTCCTCATTCCCCTCCACCCCAACACACACACACACACACACACACACACACACAAATGGCTAATTTCAACATTCACTAAGTGCAGAGTAACCTCTTGCTCATACAGTATTCCATTCAATCAATTCGGCAGCAGTGCAGGTTCTTTCAGCCGTGCAGCTAGCTCGACGCCGTGATAAAGGAAGATGGAATCCATCAATACTGGGAGACAGGTGCTGGAATTACTAATCAACTCTTAGCTGGGAATTATGTTGCCCATGGGCTGCAGTGAAGAATCATGGGAAATATGATTCAAACTTCCCTCACTTCTGATTTTGTTTTTGTTTTTTTAAATTCGGGTGAGAGAAATTTCACCTGGAATCGAGCTGTGTGTTTGCACCTGACGAGTTCACCGTCAAGACCACCGGCACCGCCGGCGACACTGCGTGAACTTTGTCAGATGCTACGAAATGTGCTTCAAGCTTGTGCTCAAAAGCAGCCTGCAAAGAAGCCCTAATCCGAGCGGCAGTGGCATTATTCATGTTTCCACAATAGCTTGTTATTCATCAGAAGACAAAGGAGATTCTCACTCGGCTTGACATAGATGGAGGAGGGCCACGAGGGTATTATTCACATCTGTTGAGAACAGTAAGCACAGCCAACTGGATGTTACGATACACAATGCTTATTAATGCAAACAAAGTCTCCCAACACAGTATATAAATGGCGTTTTCCTTCACGTCGGAGCATAAATATTAATTGTATTAAATATATGATGTATTGTAGTTAGAAAGCTCCTTCGCTTGTTTGTTGTTAAGCCAACAGCATGCGCTTTATTAATGAGAGCAGCACATCACTGCATGCCACATAAAAAGCCGTACACGCTGAGGTGCGCTGTACTACAACTGTGCACCACGAGGTGGCACTGCAGGCTCACAAACAGATGCTGTTAAACTGCTCTTCTTCTCCGGTTGTCCTCCCCTTCACAGGTGTGTAGCTGGATCAGATACATGTACACACCCGCAGTACAAAACCTGGAATTCAGCAGCGCTCATTAAGCCCCTCATTAAGCTCCATAGCAGTATAGTTTGCTCAATACAGCATCCAAATAATCCTTAACCTTAACCACGGCAATGAATCAGCAGACTGCCTCAGGGTGTTTTCCTTGTTTGGTTTTTCCCTCTAAAAGTAGTTCATTTGCACAGCTGTCCGGGGAACACAAATTGTATTATGCTCACTTCCTGTGGCAGGACATCTGTTGCTTTCAGCTGGCACGCCTTCTGAGTGTGCTGAAATGCTCTTTATGCACCCAGATGACATTATCATAACTAAAATGAGTACTGCATTTTGTCTTATGTCGCATCCTTTCCATTGATAGGGCAGGTGGTTAGAAAAGGGGTTACTAATTATACTTGTTTCCCCCACAGCAGCTAAACTACGGTATTTGTTTAATCTTGTCAAAGAAGTGAAGCATCTGCTCAATCAGTCTTTATTCCAAATAAATGTAAGCTATGGGCTTTGATGTGTCACTGAAAAAGGCTTTATTTCCGCGCGTTCCTTTGTCTCGACACCGTCTTCAGTGAGCTCACTGAGACAATTTGCGGTCATAAATCACTGCTTTCATTGATATAATCACATTATTGCTCATACTGACACTGCTTATAGCGCTTTAAAATTGCCTGCAATTTTAAGGAATGCAACTGTGGAGATTGTGGTTTCTCGCCTGTCATTCCTCAGGTACTGTTATCGTCATGCGGGCATGTCACACGTGCTTAAATATACCAAGACTACTTAAGGTGACGTGCACTGTGTGCGTTACGTCTGTAAACAGGAAACAGCCTTTCACATCACAAAGTGAAACTGCAGAGCATGTTTTCCCATACCTGTGTCACTACAGCTACAGACCTTCAACCTTTTAGTGAATCACAACTATTCAGAGAACAATTCAAGACATCAATGCAAGATATCTTGCAGATTCCAGTCACGTGACTCTTGCTGGTAGATTTAAGCTAAAGATAAGATCTTAAATATGTAAACAGACCGCCAGAACAGGTCAGCTTTCACATAATACATGTACGCACAATAAAGTCATTCACAGTGATAATGCCATTATTATTGTTGGGTTCTTCATAAGTTCTTCTACAGCCCCATGAAGCAATTGCAGGGCCTTACAGCTCGCTGGTTCAGTATAAAACTTCCTTATCTGCAATGAGTTGGGATTCGGCAGGATAGAATACCGATTTAAATACCACTGAATTAACATAACCTTATTTTGTCCCTGTCTTCACATCATAAAGGCGAGTGAGAAATTGTACTCCTGAGACAATTCACCAGCTGTTTTTTTTTTAAACTACAAAAAAATTCATAGGCAATACTTTAAAAAAATCTGGATTCTTGACTCCAGTTCTTGAAAACAAAGATATGTTCATAATTCACATAGTAACGCACATTTTTCCAGCTACTCTTATTTAGACTGGCCAGATCGGGATTTTGAGATGATTTTTGCATATTCCCGTCCAGATTGGTACAGAGTTCGACTCTGCTTCAAATCACTGAAGTCCACGTGGAACAAGCCAAAACGAACGCTGAATCCATCGGCCCATTCAAAGTTATCCATCAGGGACCATGCAAAATATCCACGGACGTTGATCCCATCTTCTTGTATAGCTATACAACGACAGAAGAAAGGAGTTACATAGAGCCATCTAATTAAACCATGACTAGTAACATGATATGTGACAAAAGGATCATTCTAAAGTACTAGCAAAAACCTGTTTACTAGGTCCACTCATTTATATCTTCATTATAAAAAGTAGATATAGCAAAAACTGCTGTTCATAAACATCAAACAGATGAATAATAAAGACGCGTGTATTTATCTTTCTCTCTGCAAACGACATATTCATTGCATAAAAGTAATCAGTTGGCGTCGCTGTTTGATGAACACTTACAGATCTGAATCACAACACATTCCAGTGACCCCAAAGTGTTAATGCACTAAAAATTGATTAGCAGAAGCAACGTATGCATAAGATACACGCAGACGTATGTGTAACGCTTGTATCTATAGTGTCGCTGTCAAAGGCATCTGAAATGAAATGGTAATGAAACAAGTATTAACTTTACCACAGTGGGTACCCCTCTTTGAAAGTGAGGTAAATAAAAACCTTTTGATACAACACAAACAGTCTTTGGAAACCAAATTTATGATAAATGATAGCAAGAAGATTAAAGGTACATCAAACCAATTAAATGTTTTTTGTTTTAAACAAGACTAAATTTGTCAATTTGGAGAAGCTGCAGAATTTAAATGATATTTTAACCATTATTTTCCCGATTCGCGTGCTTTCAATTTTTTAGATACGCAGGATTTATGCAGTCCCGATTTACTAGCCATTACCTTTTGCCACTTCTGAGATGGTGTCCTTGTAATACACACAGCGCTGGGCATCCTCGATCTGCAGTGGCCCCACCTGAGAGAAACCATTCTCTGTAATGTAGATCGCTGGGTTGTTAAAAGTGTCCTGCAAAGTCATAGGGCAAATATTATTGTCAAACAAGGCATCACAGCCTGTCAGACATTCCAGGGGGAGACAGATTGGTCTACAGTGTGCCGTTCAGCTGCGTTTCAACGGTGCCAGGCTCAGACTAATGGCGTGTGACAAGTCACAACAGCAGGAAATTGCTCGTTTGCAAACACTTTTCAGCAAAGTAACTGTTTCATTCAATGTGACAGCACTAATGAAGCATCAGTGTGTTTCTGGAGGTGTCGAAAAGAGATTGCTGCATGCAAAATCAATAGTGAGACACTAAACAAATGCCAGTGTTTTCCTCGTACGGTTGAAGGTGATCTATCTTGTTGCTGGTCAATTCATTTTGAGCACCGACTTTACTTTTCCGCAAGGTGAATCCAAACTGTAATGAAAAGATTGGTTCGGCCATTGGTTTGGGTTATTTTTAGTGTAATATATTAGCGTAAAATTGTGCATTTTTACATTTTTGGACTCTACTGCAGTAGCTGTGCATGGCTCACAGTTTAAAATAATCCTTATTTATGTTATGCCGGGACTGGTGAATTATCTTAGTCAATCATTTATCTGAAACAAGCGCTTTATATTCCCTCCCCCCACTTTTTAAGGAAACTTTCTTCTGATTGGCTGCCCCACACAGACTGTAACCAAAAGAAAAAAAAAAGATTTTTAGGAAAAAGTTTTACCTTAATGTACTTTAGGAGTTTCCTCAAGCCATCTGGCACTACAGCCAGCCAGGACAGTCCACTGATGGGCCAGGATGAATCCAAAACTTCCTCTGTATCTTGGTCTCCCTTTATACACAACATCTTTTCACAACCTCCTCCTGGTTTGACTTTGCGAGACGTGTAGTAGTTCAACGCAAAGAAGTCGGCAGTTCCCAGAATGGCAGATTCATCCTTGGAGAAACTGGGGAGCCTTGAGGCTGCATTGTATCCTAGCTTCCTACTTTGAGCGTCTATAGCAGATCTCATTATTTCTGGATAATCACCGGTAACAAACACGGGCCAGGCGAACCATCCCAGTTTAAATGCAAGGTCACGTTCAGTAGCAGCAATGTCCTTGGGGCAACCTTGGTTTAATGGCTCACACCAGTCGCTGTTGAGGGCAATAGACACGGCACCTTTCTGCTTTGACCTGTAGCGAGAATTGTAGCTGTGCCAGGCCATGGCGTGGGCCCGCAGCATGTTGTGTCCTACCAGGTAGGCAGCAGTGCCTTTCTCTTTTAACCCTGGGGCATGGATGCCGTCTTCGTGTCCCAGTTTGGCGCACACTTGTGGCTCATTGATAGTGATCCAAAGTTTGACACGGTCCCCAAATGTTTGGAAACAAAACTGAGCGTAATTGTCAAAGAGACTGGCTATACCAGGTGATTTCCAGCCTCCCTGGTCTTGCAGAGCTTGAGGCAGGTCAAAGTGGTAAAGGGTAACCATCGGTGAGACCTTTGAGGTTAGCAAATCATCAATCACTTTGTTGTAGTATTGCACACCTGTTGAACAGAGAGTGCCATAAATGGGTAATAAGATACAATTGCCTAAAGCCATCAAATAGGCCTGGATCTAATTCCAGCATGTGTGTTTCAGGTCTATGAAAATACCTTTCTGATTGACATGTTGCGTGGTCCCATCAGGCAGGAGGCGGGCCCAGGAGAAAGACAGGCGATAGTGCGTCAGCCCAAGCTGCTGGATACACTCCAGGTCTTTCTCCCACAGCTCATAGCTGTTGCAGGCCACATCTCCATTCTGGTCCCCAAACACTCTGCCTTTCTCATGACAAAATGTGTCCCAGATACTCGGTCCCTTGCTGTCCGATTGCCAGCCACCTGAACGACCGCGTAAAGGTTGTTCAGAAAAACAGGTAAAGTATTGACATATAGAAATATCACTCTGTGAACTTATTGTGACAGCATCTAAGACGTCATCTACTCTAGCAGTTATTTACATTCATCTAATTACATAAGTGTGTTAAAGACTGTATTAGTCTGCCAATATTTTTTTATGTGTGCCAAATGAGTGACAAATGTAAGGAACAACTCAAAAAAATGTGGGGAGAAATACAAGTAAAGGTCGGAAACAGTGTTCAGAAGAACACATTCAACGTAGTTTTATTTATATACCACCAAATCACAACAACAGTCGCGTGTAGCTGCTTTATATCGTAAGGTAAAGGTCCTACAATAATAAAAAGAAATGTCCAAGAATCAGACAACCCCCTATGAGCAAGCACATGGTGACAGTAGGAAGGAAAAACTGCCTTATAACAGGAAGAAACCTCTGACAGAACCAGGCTCAGGGATGGGCAGCTATCTGCTGCAACCGGTCAGGGGTTAGGAGAAGGAAACAGGCGGCTGGGTTTTTTGTTGCATTAGAGTTTTGAAAACCAGAAAAAGAGCCATTCTTCCTCAGGTGACTGACAATAACATTATGGGATATGATCAGACTGTGTCACAGAAAACAAAAAGTAATATGGTGGTGAAAGATGAGCCAGCCTTAACCATATTCTTCAGTGCACATGGGCCTGAAAGCATCATGGGGGGTTGTTGGCTTCCATGATGACAGTGCATAGATGCATGGGCCATACAGGTCACCGAATGGTTTGGTGAATAAGAAAATCATATGAATCACAGACTTAAGGCCCGTTTAGTCACCAGATCTCCATTAGACCAAATGCCCTGTTACACCAATGTCAAAACAACAAATGAGGAAATGATGAATTAATTTTCATTTATCTGTATCTCCAATATATTCAGTGCAATGGCTACTGTTTCTTTACACAAGCTTAAGTTTCACCAAACACTCATTTAAAGCATGTTACAGCGTCAATAGCGCCAATATTTACCAAGTAAAGTATTCACGGTAAAGCGAATTACATTAGAGGTTCTCGGAATGTGAAAAAGCCCTCTCTCTCCCACTCCATAACAGTTATCACTGCTCCATTCAAAAACTTGTGTTTACATACCTTCTATTTGATACGCAGACGTTGCCGCTCCCCATGCAAAGTCACGTGGGAACATGTTTTGTGCATTAGGACGCTGAAACAAAGGTGTTCCTATATCTTAGCGCGTTATGCTTTTATCTCTCTTAAATTTAATACACAAAGCGATTTGTCTCCCTACAAAGCGCACGTGTTTTTGTTTTGTTTTGTTTTTGTTTCATGTGGCATCGCAGCCATTAACGTCCACAGACCAGGAACTACTGCGAGATGTGACGTTTCGTAAGTCACGTACAGAAGATTTCTTCCAGTACGGGAAACTCCGAAGATAATTATCTCGCTGGATTTTGCTTTTTTCCCCACAATGCCACTACTGTAATACTAGCTTAATGCTGTTATTAAATAATAATAAATCAAAAACACATTAGTTCACGGGATTCGGTCTTTTCATGTTCAAAATTTAGGGCAGGAATGTGGTATTAAGAAATGAGCAACTGAAATCCGAGGTGCACCTGAAAGCACCGCAAGAATGAGTCGAGGGTTGCGATAAAATCAAAGGCTGTTGCCAGCTTGGTAAATTAGTAAAAGTCTATTTTGCAGTCAAGCAGAGCAACTAAGTGAGTTTCTGTTGTGAGTTTGTGGTATTAATTTTTTTTTTTTTTTTAAATTATAAAACAAATAACATAAATTCAAATTGTAAAGACCCAAATATTACGATGCTATTAACAATTTGGACAGAAGTATTTATAGTATTTATAGATAGTATAAGAAATGCAAAAATGAACTATAGTTATAACACATATGATATTTTTTCAATAAAACGCCCCACTTATATTAGCTTTATTATGTTCAAACAAACGTGTAGCATTTCACCACCCAGAATTGCATTTTTAAATAACAGCAATGTAGTTTTGAACACTCTTTAGGCCTTTTTATCTGCACCTCCGTATCATATACAGTCTATCGTTAAGCCTCGCACGGGTTCTAATAATGTTGTAGTCTAGTTTTCTATGTGATGAAGTGAATCATTTGATCTCATCAAAATGAACACAATGGACTGCGACAAGAGGGCAAAAAAATACTATCAGATAATCAAGAGTATTACATTCTCAACTCGGTGGAGTGGAAAGATTCAAACGTCTGAATCAGGGCAAAAACAAATCCTTATCATGGCTTTCACGTGAACTGCAAACTAGACCAAACGACCAGAGGTTTTAGTACAGATCCTGTATTACAATAAAATTAGCAAGAAAAACATAAACACTCACTTTTTTTTAGTCCTGCAACAGCAGTATTTTTTTTTTTATGTCCACCATATTTTTATGGTGGGAATATACCCCCTTATCGCATTTTTATATCGCAGGTTTATATTTTAAATGCTATATTACTTATGTTGATAGTTTTACATGTAACTGTGCACTGTTCGGTGATGTGCAACAGGTACATAACCAGAAAAGACACTTTTAACAGTTCCTTCGCGTTCAACCAATGAACCTCGTAGACGCAATCATCCCCCAAACTCAAAGGAAGTCATCTCCTGGTGCTTTTATTATGAAATGCGGACCGGATGTGGTTTGGAATCTGCTCGGCCTTGACCGCCCGTGACTTTAGTGGCTCCCGGGGCAGGACCATGGGACTAGTAGGACTTCTCAATGGAAATAAGGCTAGTTTTAAATCTTTTCTAAAGACACCGGTTAACAAAACGGATACGCCGACTACTCTGGATACGTTATTATACAGTTTTTAGTGTATTTTTCCCTCATTGGTAGCACAGTTTGAGCTAAAACTGTTGTTGTTTTTGCGCTCTGTGTTTTTTTTCCCTCAAAGTAATTTCCTGTTCATGACCGGGGGCGAGAGTTTGCACGCTTGTTTGTCGTCCCGTACGTGTTTCGAAGTAATGGGAAATTTAAAGTGAGCGTTAAAAAAGCCCGACCGCGTTTCCTGAAGTTGGGAGCGGATAACCTGGGATGACTGCAGCCGCCTCCTTTGGATAAGACAACACACTGACTTGGACCCACGCTATGGGCAACAAAGGGAACCTCTCAACAACTGGGCTAGTTATTTAGCTACCAGGGAGGATACTTGGCATTTGAAATGTGGTAGATTTGCAGAGCTGGGAGGAAATGGAAGCCGATGCCAGCATGGAAAGGGAATTCTAAATGAGTCGTTTTCCAAACAAAGAAGGACACCTCCGTAGGACTGAACACCGCCGAGCAAAGGGAAAGCCTTGCGAGAAATGGAGGAGGAAGGCTCGCTTGAGCCAAACAACATACTTGCAAAGGTCTCATTCTTCTTTGCCCGGTTCTAGCAACATCTACCCGCCCGCCTGTTCTGTTATCAAAACATTGTTTCCTTCGCCGGTGCTGCAGTGCTTTTCTGGCCGCGTGTGAATTAAAAATGAGGGTGGATCGTTTGCAGTTGTTTGGGATTTTGCTGCTGCTGAGCGGCTGCTGTGGCTCGGCGGCATCATCCGCGTGCAAATCGTTTGATGAAAACTCGAAAAGCGGTGGGAAAATCGTGCCGTCCTACAAGAAAGTGGTCTGCAGCAACATGGAGCTCCATCAGGTGTTGCCCCCGGACTCTCTCTCTTTCCCGAACAGAACAGTGACACTGTGAGTACACACATACAGATGCATGCTGTGAAAACACATCCCATCAGCCACTAGATTCACTTTATTCTCAATAAGGACTGTTTCTTTCCTGAAAGTTAATGTTACTGGAACTGTTTGCGACGTCTTAATAACCATCTTATCCCCCTTATTCATACTGCACAAACATGAAAAGATAAATATATCTTGATAAGCCGCCCACAAACTATCATTTCACAGCTATATACTGTAAATAGCAGTGTAAATACTAACCTTGTGTAACAGTAACCCCTTCCTGTTATGCAGTGATTTATGCAGAGGCTGCTAAATTGCACACATGCCACCATAAATGTAAGAGCTCATAGGTTATGGATGTGATTCTTTTTCCACCTGGTTTTACTCTGGCATGGTTAGATCCTGACAGCACACCTGGCTAACCTGGCCAGGTGCCTTTTTTTTCTTCAAGAATTACACTTTTAAAGTTTAGTTTTAGGTTGTTGGTAGGTAGCCACTACAGTAATATGGCCTTACATCAGAAGCAGGCTTTGAGGCTGTGCAACCACTGCCTCTCCATCTGTGTCATTGATTAAAGTTGCTGGTCTTTGTGTGGCAGTCTGCAGGGATGAAACGCCCACCGAGACACAAGCTGCCGATTGATTGAGGCCTTTGTGTTGTGTCAAGTCAGACCAGATTTAACCAATTGACACTCTGGTTTTGGTCCATCACTGAGCATTTGACAGGGAAAAATAAATAAAAAGGAATTTGAATAATCTTGACAGTAAGTCGAAGCTGCGTGCACCCCAGAGCTCTTGTACTTTGCGGTGGTGGTGGTGTGCAATGGAGGAAATATGAGAATACCAGGGCAGGGTGCAGGAGTGGAAAGCAAATAATGGACTCCCAGGAGGGAAAGAAAGGCAGAGGATTGGCTGGTAATAAAGAGTTGTAAGATGATTGCAGTGCATGTTTTTTTAAGAGCTTTACCATAAGCCACTTGTTAGATTTGAGGCACTTTCCAAAGGCGCACGTTTTAAAAAAAATGTTAGTTTGTATTTGTTTCAGAACAGGACTCGACTGCATTTGCAGATATTTGAAACTTTCTTGTGTCATATGAGACTTGAAAATCAGCCCATGAGCATAGTTTCTGCAAGGATGTTGTTAAGTTTGGAGTTTGGGTTTATGTCCAGAGTAATTTTATCAAGTAACTGGAGCCCAAAAAACATCCAAATTAGGCCTGTATAGTGTATCCTGGGTGGAGCTCCACACCTGGCAGTCATTCAACCAAGTGTTATTACCAAAAGCACTGATCCAAAAACACAGACTGTACGCTTGTCCTTATGATTAAATGTCCCATTAAACAAAGCATTCATATTGTGTGTCAGTTGTTTTCTTTACTGTACGGCATCAAGAAGCCACGAGGAGTCCAAAATTACTCCAGCACATGCCTGCTGTGATGTTATTGGTGGGTAGAATCAAACCGCATATTCAAGCTTCTTGCTAACACAGGAATTGATCATATGGGTGAGTTTACTATGTGCAAATTATTAGTGTTAGGGCAGATTTACCATTACCTGCACAGACTATGGGATGTCTCATTGCAGTTTAGCTTAAAAAAAACAAGCTCTTACTTATTTCAAAGGATGGTAAGCAGAATGGACAAGTAGACAAGATCCATCGTAAACTGGAACAAAACACTGGTATGGCTCTTGAATAAAAAAGAAAAAGAAAAATTCCACTGCTTTTATTTTTATTTTCAGGAAGGATTTATGGAATTAGTGCTAGGTATGGTGTGCTCTGAAGTAATGTAGTGGGCCCTCCCTTCTGTTTGCTTTGTCTTTATGTCTACAGTGAGCTTGTAGTCTCTCATCACGCTCTGACAGTGATGGATCGGAGGTTGAGCCTGGTTGCTCATGATTTAGCGCTGAGCTCCAAAGAACAAGAGCAGTGTAATTTGAGAGCTCGACCAAAAACAACCATGAACGCGAAAGATTTTATTCAGTCGTCCACGTTTGTTTTTCTGGGAAGCAGTTGTCGTCTATTGTTGGAAAACAGTAGAACTACCCTGTACTCGTGGAACTGTCTTCATAATTCCCTGCAGACATGAGTGGCAATGAAATGACAGTTTATGCTGACTGCAAAGTTTTTTGGGTGGCAATTTATAACCTGTAAAATCAGCGACCTCTCTCGGGAGACGCAGCTGGCCTCGCAGGAGTCCCGGCTGGTGTGAGAACCCTTTCCCAGTCTTGAAAATGATCATCCCCCGTTTCTCCTCTTTAAGCCAAAGCTAATCCCAACATTTTCAGCTGCTCTTACTTTGTCTGTTCATGCAGTGATAATACTGGGCATAATGTCCGGAAATTCACAGATGAGATTCCTCAAGGTGTGCGAGGCTAATAGATCTGTATCTAAATGGCCCTTTAGCAGGCTTTCCTGCCAAATCTCTCGCTTTGGATTAATTATTTTGGAATATTTAAAATTTCATCATTTTCAGTGCCCCTCTGAGGTTAATACACAGTAATATCCTTCACCTACTCTGGCCCTTTGGGCGTCAGTTATATTGTCGAGGAAGTGATTGATGGCGTGGTGTCTTTCTTGTCGGAAACAGCATGTTAAGCTAGATATGATTAGAAACCCATCTGTCATACTAATTCCGCCCCTTTGTACTTCTGATTTACCTCTTTGGGGGGTCTTCTAACAAATTAAAAATGTAATCCAAGCTTTTCACGTGAGAAAAAAGAAAGAAAGCTTTGACCTGTAAGCACATTTCTTTTGGAAGTTTGTCAAAAACTCTTTAGACTTTGAACTCGCTGAACTACAGTGATAATTGGCTTGACTTCATTCCAGAAAAGTTACCATGCGTAAGAGTAGAACAACCAGAAGTCTAACTTTAATCGTCGCTGTTTACACATGAGCAGTTGTACAGCTAAATTAGCTATCGTCTTACCCTACTTGAATGCTGGGTGTTATTGGCCTCGTCCTCAAACTGAGTTTGTGTAGTTACTCGGTTTAGTTCTGCTCTCAATGCCTCTCGGTAGAGAAAAAAAAATGAGTAATACATTCCTCACATTTGTGCTCTCCCAGTGATACCACATGCCTAAGTAATCCGAGAGGAAATGACACAAATGTGTTTACAGCTGGCCTGTCCTCCCGTGTCAGCGTGGGCCCTCGGCTAATATACGAGTGGTTGAATTTAACTTTTATTTTAAGGGTTGTTTGAGTAGTATGCATGGGTGTGAGCATTTATTTCTGTGTACCTGTATAAGTTTCAGCCTCTGTATCCACACAGACAGGAAGAAACTAGACGTGAAGTATTCACCAAGCTCATGTTTCTTTACAATCCTTGTTTAGTGCATATATATTTTAAAAAAGGATCCATTCACAGGAGCACCTGGATCAGACTGTAAAAATGTGTGCACCTGGTTTTGGCCGCTACAGAGCAGCGCGGGATTAATGTCTGGAAAAAAGCAGGGATTTCCTCCCTCATGGCAGAAAAAAATCACACTCTGATTTGATGACACATTTGAGTGCAATAAACTGTCTTGTTTCGCAGTAGTGCAGACCTGGATGCTGTAGGCTCATCTGGTGATTTCATTTCCTTTAAGTCGAGCTCCGTGGAGTTGTTTCCCCTTTGGATTTTACATCTTTAAACTTTTTTCAGCGTGATTGTAAATTCTGGTCTGAAGCGCAATCTCTGTGCTTACGTCAGTCGTCTCATCAATTTTTCCATGTCATGCTGAGAGATTTTAAAGTGCTTGTGCGAGGAGAGTGCAGGTGCTTGCTGTCATGCATGTCCTAAGAGGATTTGTTTTTGGTGCTTTCCGTGCAAACCGTTGGTCTCAAGGAATGCTCCTGTTTTGTTTTTTTTAAATAGTAGTTCTGAAGTGTTTGCAGAAGAGGGTAAAATCCCAAAGGCGAGGCATTCACTGACAGCTGCGCAGAAAGTCAGTCTGGAGGCTTTCATTTCGCAGACCAGTTGAGCTTTGACTTTGTCAGGTTGCCTCAAGTATCGCTTAATCCCAGACAAGCAATTCAGTTCGGTGTGTAAACACGAGCTACGTGCTGTGCGGTGCCTACACGTCTGTGTTCATTTTCCTGCTCGCCCCCTTTTTTTTTCTTTACCCTGGTGTTTGATCGGCGGATCATTTTTCCATTCAGCTGCAGAGCTATAAGGTGAATACCGCACTCTAATGGTTTGTCCTGTTCAAAGCTGAAAGAAGATATTTTAATACCAATGACTTACAAGGATGAATTTGCAAAAAGAGGGTGTATGACATGTGCCTTTTTGAGCTTGCCAGTTCGGATGAATCACTGCACCTTTATGTTTTCTACATTTTTTTTTTTTTTCACTCTTTTGTTGTCCATTTTTCTCACACAATATTCCAGAAAAAAGTCTTCATACTTTGATTTTTTTGTAGAATAATAAAGAGCTGAAAATCTTTACATTGGCACATGAGAGCACCTCAGCCACTGGACCAGGTCCTTTTCCCACCTGAACTCAGACCTACTTTTCCATGCACTATATTCAGAGGAATTCACTCTAGAAGGGTTTTTATGAACCCATCTGCAGCCTGAATCTTATTTGAAAACCTGCTGAAGGGTTACAGATCTCCACGCTGTGAAGTTCTTTGTCCAAAAGCCTCTTGAGCCTAAAGAACCTGTAGGGAGAACTCCAGGGCTTTGTCCTTGAAACACTACGTGGCTGCTTGCACACTTAGCAGTGGCTGGCCATTTTGTGTGTTTCACTCCCTCACTGCACAATGTAAAAATTGCCTTTCACTAGTGTAGTTTTTACTCACATGGAGAATGAGATTTAATCTAGACAAGTGCATTTTATACTACTTGTGACTAAGAGTGGAAATTCTGTTTTTAGAGAAGGTTTTTCCATAAATGTCATTGAGATTTATACCATCTGTATCAGTAGACAGGATGTGAGATTTCGTAGACTCCCCTAGCAGCTTGTTCCTGGCTTGAGCTCAAGCAGGTCTTATCTATGCATCAAGATAAGCAAGACTCCCCTCATGTGTTGTTAGAAGCACAGACTGAAGAAATTCCACAGACTGGTCCTTTGTCTGGCGACCTCAGGCTGATTACATGAGACAGACAGCAGGGAAGCAGACGATCTAACTACACATGTCCTGAGGCCAGTGAAGACACTAGTATTTAAATGGCCATGATCTCTATGGAGACTCGAGGCTTTGCTCTATACATATTATTTACCTAGTCTGCAGTGGTAAGGCTTTCACATGAATGCAAGAGTGCAGAGAGGACTTTGCAGCCCAAGCGGTTTCTAATGTGGTGAGGTCACACTCCTGTCATGAGGAAGAGGGTGGGACAAAGCTAGCAAAAGAGGCAAAGAAGGGAGGAATGAAGAGAGGCCAAGAAAAGTATGCATGACTCTCAGGAGAACTCTTTTATAGGTTTATTTGGATGACTTGAGACTTACAGGGCTTTAAATGTGCAGTTTTGTAGCCAAACCTAATTCTTGATGCTTTACATAACCTCTGATGATGTCGGTGATGGTGAAGGTTTTCTTTTGCCTGCACTGAAGTTGTTTTCACACATGGACTTGGGGACAGTATTGGGTTTCAGGTTTGGGCATTGTTTGAGTAGTCATGCACACACATGTTTACCCTTTAAATGTATTTATTTATCACGTATTTAGAATTTCATGCCTAAAATCCTACTTTTCTCAAATGCCCAACTCAGGAGGTTTAGGTTTTACCCCCAACCCTTTTGTCAAGATTCTCATCAGGGAATTCTCCATCCACCCATTTCCTTCCATTTATTCAGTTCAGGGTCACTGGTGGGCTGGAGCCTATCCCAGCCCTGAACAGGTTGCCAATTTGTCATAGGGCTAACACAGAAAGACAAACAACCATTCTTTCAGCCAATGTAGATTAGCCAATTACCTAACTTATGCATATCTTTGGACTTTGGAAGGAAGCTGGAGTACAGTGAAAGATATGTGCATTACATGCACACTCCCCAAAGAAAGGGCAGCCGACTGGTAGATTTGAAGCCAGGACCTTCTTGCTGTTAGTGAATACCAATAGGAGACTTTAAATATAGTGTTTTTTCAAAGGCTTTTCTACAAACCTGAAAAGCTCTAACTAAAAGCATCGCTGATCCACCCTAGCGACTGGTTGAGGTTGAGGTTGAGGTGGGTTAGTGTATACTTGGAAGGTTATGACTTTGATTTTTGCATTGCAGATTTGTTTGTTTATTTGTTTATTTCTTTGATGAAGTTTACAACCATGTGCAACCATGCTTAATCTTGCTCATAAGGCTCTTCTGAAGACTGACTTGGGGAAAAAAATTTGGGTGCCAAGGTCTCTTGAGGCACTTGAACTTTTATATTGTGCTTCTTTCATTTTACTCTAAAATTGTGTGAGTCAAGAATAATCCTTCCCCAAGTTTTGAATGAATCTTCAACTCTTTTCAGTTTTGTTGTTATTCCTTTACAAAAACGTATTAAAGGAATAAAATCTTGCGTATCCTCTTTTTGTAGTGTGACGATCCAGCCAACATGAGAAATGCTACAAAGAAGTAGCCAAACATAATAAATTTCCCCAGCCTTACATTTATTGGAATGCTAGTGTACTGAAAGGTGTTTTTGTCCATCCCCTGTATTCTGCTGATTAAGCCCCACATTGCTAAAGCTGGATTTCATCCATTTGGTATTCCATGCATTTCACGTATGAATTAGACTTTTGTGACGAGAGACCCAACATCTGCGGCTGTATCATCGGACCATGTGCACACAGGCAGTGAACAGAGTTTGCAGTCTTGTACATCATCGAGTCTTAACATTTGCCATTTCAGCGTTCAGAAGCCTGGAAAACAGGAACTCTTTATGTGCGTACTTTCTCTGAACGGCAGGGAGCCAAACAGCAAATCTCCAGAGAGTCTCCTCTGTCCAACCCTGTAATAAAACAGCCCCTCAACGCCCCGTAATGACTCCAATTTGGCCCCGGGTTGTGGGTGCCACTAAGCATGTATGTCACCCACCGTTTCCCCTCCGTGCTAACCACACGTCCCTGCTCCCACACTCTTTGGGAGTACTTTTAAAGAAGGACCATAACTGGGAGGGACACACGGGAGCAGAAAGCGGGCAATTAGCTTGGAGCTTTCCTTGCTGTGAGTTAGCTCTGCTGGGAAAATAAACTACATAATAAAATGCTGTTTATTACCCCGAGAGGAAGCTATCAAGAATTCACACTTAGGTTAGATTTAGGTTTTAGACTTTCTCAGGCTCTCTCTTCCTTTTTTTCCCAGTTTTGTTTTGGTAAACAACTAATTGGCAAAGTTGCATTTAAATTGGACCACTGTTAACTCTAACCACATTGCTTTTAATACAGTGTTAGCTGTAAATATGAGATGAATATTTGGGTGTTCCTTCTATAAACAGGGATTTCTTCTCATAAGGACGTCTCCCCGCACTGTCTAATTGTGTGACAGCTTTGAGGCGAGTATGCCACCAATGAGTCATCGTGGCTGCCGATTAGATTGCGATACCTTTGCCTATAAAGTCAAGCCAGCTTACTCCTAATCCCACTTTGGCTACCAGACACTGCCAATTTGACATGAAAGAAGCACTCAGCTAAAGTTGGAGTTGTTTTTCTTCAGCTCTCTTCCTGGCAGAAAGCAACCTGGTGTGACTGGATGCTAAGTGTGTCTAGAGCAAAAAGAAGTTGAGTTAATATTGTTATCTGTCAACAAGTAGCACTCTGTCATGAATCCATTTGCTTTTGAAAAAGACACTCGATCCTTTTGATTCCACCTTTGCATTTCATTAGCACACATTCCTCACTGATGTTTTGGTACCGCGGCTGCTTTACTGACATTGCACAGTAAAATGTTTTTATTTCAACAGCCTGGAAATCATTATGCAGTCTTTTGTGTGAGTCAATATCTGTTGCTTTGCGTTCACACATATTTTTTTTTTCTCTCTGCAGAATTTTAAGCAACAACAAGATTCAAGAACTCAGAAATGGATCCTTCTTTGGATTATTTGCTTTGGAAAAATTGTGAGTATCGTTACTTCCTCAGCCCGTGATTTAAGAGAGCATTAATGTGTCAATATTAATGCTCTGTTTATAGCACATTGAAAGAAAGCTTTTTTTTTCTTATACTTAGGTTGTACAGAAACATAAATCGTCACTAATGCACCTCACATATGTTAGTCTCAAGCTTAAAAAAAAACCCTCATAGTATTTCATGTTATATCCGACAGTGCATTAGCAGGAGCCATTCATCACTTCCCAAGTGAAGTTTTGGCTTGTGCAGGAGGAGGTTTGTTAAACACACACTGGCATCGTGTCGGCAAAACATCCGGGTCGCCTAAAATGTGACGTTTTGCACACCTAACTTCAATACAGGAAATCTGTCTAAAGTGAAAGACTAAAGATGGTACTAGAAAGGCCTAATTATAGGCATAGCCTCTAGGGTTGGTTGTTATCTGCCTGGCAATATACTCTCGGCACACAGCTGCTGGAGTATTCTGGGATGGTTAAAGAGACACCGCGGCAATGAAGTATTGATGGTCGTTGAAATCTGTAAAGAGGAAAGTTTTATAGATGTGTTAAGACATTTCCAGGTACAGTGGCTTGCAAAAGTATTCGGCCCCCTTGAACTTTTCCACATTTTGTCACATTACAGCCACAAACATGAATCAATGTTATTGGAATTCCACGTGAAAGACCAACACAAAGTGGTGAACACGTGAGAAGTGGAACGAAAATCATACATGATTCCAAACATTTTTTACAAATAAATAACTGAAAAGTGGGGTGTGTGTAATTATTCAGCCCCCTGAGTCAATACTTTGTAGAACCACCTTTTGCTGCAGTTACAGCTGCCAGTCTTTTAGGGTATGTCTCTACCAGCTTTGCACATCTAGAGACTGAAATCCTTGCCCATTCTTCTTTGCAAAACAGCTCCAGCTCAGTCAGATTAGATGGACAGCGTTTGTGAACAGCAGTCGGCTGGTACCTGATGTTACCAGCCAATGTTGGCTGTCTGCTGATCTGTCTGCATCAGCATTGGCAGTTGTGACAGCCGACGAATGAAAATTTTAAAAGTAAAGTAGAGACGAGAAAAACGCCCTTCATCCAGCCGTCCTCTCCTGTTGAAACATGTATTTGGAACGCCACAAACGCATCAAGCAGCTGATCAGAGCAGAGTCAAGTGAAAGCAAGTAAATACTTACACAAAATAAATGTTACGAAAATCTGTTTATGCTTTATTTGTCCCCCCCCCAAAAAATTACCCATGTACAAAACATATTAAATTGCCAAATTCAGAATAGATTTTCAACCTTGACACTACAGAATTCTGAATATGACTTTATGTACTGACTGCTGCCTGTGCACACGCATTTTAAGAATGTATTGCTGGCATCAAAACATTTTTTTTTTCCGTTTCAGAATTTAGTTTCAGGTAATTATTTATAATTATATATGAGATTTGACTAACTGGAAATTCACTGCACTCTGTTCTTTTCTTTTGGAGAGGATACCAGATTTTTGAAAAAGAAGTTTTAATTTGTTATTTAAAACAGTCCTGCATGACGTTTCTTGAGTTGACTAGTATATTAATAGGACTTTCATATATCTGGATTCTTTATAGATTCACAGGCGAAGTCTCTAGGGACTATTGAATTGGGTCACTTGTTAGTTTTAGTGCTCAGGCCCCGAGGATAAACAGGAGGCTGCATGTTTAATGCTTTAAAAAAATCTTTGATCTTTCTCTACCAAGAAAGCCTTAAAGGCTCTTGTGTATTTTGTCTGTGAGCTTGCAGTTGCCTTGGTTGTAAACTCTGTACTGCTTGACTGTCGCGCTGTGAAACTACAGGCGGGTTTACCTGAAAACCGAGCTTTCATTGCTCCTCACAGACCCCACCCCATTCCAGTCCACTCTCAGCCAGCAAGGTGAGATCACTAAAAGGCTTACTTGCTTTTGTCATTATAAAAGGGCAAGCCAAGGCCAAAGGTGTTAGCAGTGTAATTCCTACACGCTACACCGCTCTGAAATAGTCCTATACTTTACCTCTTACCTTAAGTTGCACTCATTTTTCCTCAAACTCTCAAAGCAGGAAAAAAATGCAGCACAAATCTGTCCGAATGCACTGAGGCTCTCCATCTTGCCAGCCACCCCTCCTTCCTCCCGCCTTCACGGCTTTTCTTTTCCCTTCTTTTTTCACTTTACAAAGGGACTCTCCCTCATTTGGACGGCCTTAATGCAGTGGTGACGACTGAGACAGCAGCTGGCTGTGAGTGCCAGAGAGGGGTAGAGAATCCATTATGCCTCTCAGGCACTCTGCGTGAAATTGCAAAGTAACTGTGGAGACTGCTGTGTTTTGTTGGGGCCAAAGGTGTCTCTGCATGGAAATAAGCCACACAGAATCCCCATTATCTCCCCTCATAGAAATAGGAGCCAACTTAGGCGACCGTCACATGCTAATTCCTTTCTAAATCCAGTGCTGTGGGGGAATGCTTATTGTGGGAAAATGGAGCTAGTATGTGGCGTTTCCTGAAAAACTGTTTGTGAATTCATCAATGGTATTCTGCAAGCAAGCATCACATTCATGTAAAGGTAGATATAAATGGGTATTGGAACACAGCCTTTACTTAATAGACTTCAGAAAAGAGGATTCTGCTCATACGGCTCTAATTTGCTTAACCTGTAGGATTCATGTTAGACTATGTAACATTTTAAAATATTGAAAAAATTATTACACAAAAGAAAGGTTAAGTTATAAGATTTTAAATGACTCATTGCTGAGTTCAGCATGCTTCTAAATCCTAAAAAGTTGCAAATATTTTTACAAATTGGGCATTTAATAGTAGTATAAAGATCTGAAGGTACAGGTTGTGTAGTTTTAAAAGCCTAATTCCAATTTGTGGTTGAGTTCAGACTCTCCCTTGTACTTTCTTAATAATATGGTACATATTTTTGATGGCTGATATTTTTCAGTTGCATGCAAACGCACTAATATACACAGTGTGTTTTGGCACTGTCTTGCTGGAATAGTCAATGCATCTTTGGATGGCAACAGAAGTAGATAGACATATAAATATAGTCTGTTTAACATTATTGGATGGCAGCATGTTTTGATTCAAACCCCAAGAGTCATATATATAATTTGGCATTAATGGTGCCTTCATAGTACTGTAAGTTACCCATGTGATGTGCAATAATTCCCCTTGCATTTGCCTTGTGACCTGCCTTAATTCTCTGTGGTATAGATTCAACAAGTTTCTCGAAACATTCCTCAGAGACTTTGATCCATATCGACATGATAGATGATCACAGAGTTGCTGCAGATTTGTTCAAATAATGCAAAATTCCTATTCCAGCACATCCCAAAGGTGCACTGAGATCTGGTGACTGCATTTAAGTACAACGAACTCACTGTCATGATCAAGAAACCAGTTTAAGATGTTCAAAGATGCCCTTATGCAGACCCCTTCTGTCAGCTCAAAGCAGTCTGGCCATTCTCCTCTAACCTCTGCCATCAATAGAACTGCCAATTTCTGGATTTTCCCTCTTTTTCAGACCATTCTAAACCTTACAGATGGCTGTGTGGAAAAATCCCAGTAGATTAGTTTCTAAAATGCCACGCCACATTCAGAGTCCCCTAAATCACCTTTCTTCCCCTTTTCCAGGGCTCGGTTTGAAGTTCAGCAGGTCATCTTGAGGATGTGTACATCGTCTTCCTGAATGATCAAACTCCTCACAGTCTCTCTAAGGGAACGCCCAGCTCCCTCGACAATTTCACAGCCCCGTTAACACAAAAAGCTTTATAGTCTCACTTTCAAATATGCCTCTGTAACATTTTGGCAACAGGAAATATGACATACATGTTTGTGTCTCTGCCACTCCAAAGTGTCAGTCCAGTGCTGCTGTTAAACTCTTAAACCATATTCCATAATGTAAGGAAAAGAGTGGGAATCATTCTAGTTTGTATTTATAGTATCACATCAGTGCAGAAGCCCACTGAAATGAGTGTGGTGATAAATAATGTGAGCGACATGGCAGTATGCAGCTCAGTATTGGCAGGTATTGAACCCCCAAAAGCGATCATGTTCTAAAAATGATGCTGGTGGTTGGTTGAATAGCGCGAGCTTCTCTCTCTTCAGTGGAAATGCGAGTCTAATGCCAGAAACCTTCCATATTCAATATATAACCCACCATGCCAAAAACAAACTTGGAAAAGAGGCTTTCATTAATCTTATATTTAAATGACACATTTTTAATTTGTTTTAACGTGCATATGAGTAACACCTTTGGAAGACAGCACACACGTGCCCTGAAATATTGGCAGCAGCTGCAGATCCACCCTTCAGTTTGTTGCCAGTTCAAGACCAGTGCTGGAGAACACTTAGAAGTATTCAGCCAGCTCTTTCTGAGCATGACAAAAGAAGAAACCTGGCGTTTTTCGCCTTGCAAATAGATTTCAAAGGTACCAGGTCATGTGTGGTTGGATGTCTGTGGAATGAGAAGTGTATTTATATGTGGCTAATCATGAGCTAGTTCTTTCTTTAACTCCACATACTGGAATAACAGAGAGTTATGGTGTTCTTTTTTTGCTATTAGTAGTAGTGGTTACACCACCAGATCTTGAGCTCAGACCTCCAGCAGACATTATTCTGTAATTCTCCGTAAGGACTGGTTAAAAGCACTCAACACTGAGCTTGACATTAGTCTTTTTGGCAGCTATGCGTTTTGATCATTGAGCCAGATGGAGGGAAAGCGTTCTTTTCTGGCTTCTCTTGGACCCAGTTGAGGTTGCCAGATTGTGTTTGTGTCCTCCAACTGTAAACACTGAAACTCTAAGCAAAGTTTACACAAAAAATAAATTAGCTTCAGCAACAAGAAAATTACCAGACTCAACACGCCTGTTTATGCACCCAGTACACTCTCCAATCTGGCTCTTCCTGGCTGCGACAGCTCTGCAAGGATATTTTTGATTTCTTTGTCCTGCCTTCTCATTTTTCTCTCAACACAACTTCACAGAGAAGCCAGCACATCAAAAGTTTTTAACAAGCAGTAGTTTTTTTTGTGTGTGTGTTGTTGTTTTTTCAGTCTCTGACTTATCTGTGGCCACATACCCGCCTTCAGATGACAGTTCATTGACATCAAACAGGCAGAGTTACCCAGAGGCCTTTTGTGTGGGTTCAGGTGGCGACTAGAAAGCCTCCTGAACCTCGACTGTAATGAGTGACTTGGCAGTGCCAGCACAGGTGAGCACCGCAGGAAATCTCTGACCGCAAGCCTTTGAACCTCAGGTTTGGGAGGTTTGTGTGCTTGTGTGTGAAGAGAAAGAGAGCAGCTTTGAGGCTCAGGTTGTCCTTGACAACAGCTATGTGGTGACAAAGGGTGTTAAGTTTGAAGAAGGGATCTTGTCACTGGGTTAAACAAAAATGCAAGCATAAAAAGTTTTCCTAGCAGGAACCATGTTATTATGGGTGCTGAATGTTGCACAATGAAATGTTAATTTCAGATGATGGCAACGGAGTCTAGTGGTTACACTGACTGTTCTCAAAGTAGAAAACTGGAAAGAGTTCAAACTACTGAGCACAAATCTGGAGGTATCTCACAAGCCCAAATGCAAATCCTTTTCGGTAACAAAGGTAACCAGTTGGAGTCGGCCTCAAAGCTATATCAAGAAATTTCAAGAAAATTTGCAGCAACCAGATATATACAGAACAATGTTTTATTTCAAGCCGAGAGTGTTCGCAGATGTTCTTTCTGATCAGCAGTGTTCCTCGCTTTAACTAAAGAACAGTAAACTTATAACGGTTTTATTAAGGAGACTTGGATGATTGATTAGCAACACCGTTGCAGCTGTGCTGTCTTGTTGCTGTTTGCACTGCTCAAATCTTTTCATTTTTCCACAGGGACCTGCGGAGTAATATGATCAGTCATATTGAACCAGGAGCTTTTCTTGGCTTGCCAGCACTAAAGCGACTGTGAGTATTGCTGTGGCTCTGCTGTCTCTTTAATGTGGTTTCTCTATGTGTGTGTGTGTGTGTGTGTGTGTGTGTGTGTGTGTGTGTGTGTGTGTGTGTGTGTGTGTGTGTGTGTGTGTGTGTACTCCATATTCCCACATTCAGGCCCTCAGGGATTGCAGAGATGTTCTTGTTTTTAAACCTTTCAAAGGATTGCCTTAGTTATATTTCAGTTGAGAACAGAATCTTGTTAGGAGACAGATTTTGTTCAGCTTGTCTTCTCTTAAACTACTAATTGAAATTGTGTTTTGTTGGTCACATGTTATTTTAACCTTTTAAAGCCGGTCGGAGTGGGCACGCTCCGTTTTGCGTAACTATTTTTAAATCCCGGTAGCACTGCAACCGCGTAAGCTAGCGCAATAATTTTTTTGCATATGAAACCGGAGGAGTTGTACTTACATCTTATGCCATCAGGTTGTCCTAGGTCACGGTTTCCTTCCACATATAGCTTTGCAAAAACTGCATAAAAAGCGCTTGCAGCAACAAAAACATAATATTCCAGAAACACGCTTTGCCGATCCGATCAGCTGTTCATAACATTTCCTACGTCCATCAGCACGAACTATTGCATATCCGCCATGACCTGCCCGAAACCAGAAGTGACGTCATTTTCGTGGAAATGTAGTTTTTTACCATCAGGGCCTTATGAGCCTATACTGGTGTTTTTAAAAGTTATGTTTGACTTTATGACTTTCTGTGTCGTTTTTGGGATGCTTAGAAGTCAAATTGCACTGCTTTAAATAGTTTATTTTGATGCATATGCTATTTTTTTTTGCAAATTTGCATTATAATACTTATTTTAGTTTTTCCTGCAGTATATAAAAATTGCTGAATTTCAAAAATAAAACTGTGAAGACAATCAAAATCAATTTCCTGTGGTGAGAAACTATTTTGTGCAACTTTTTTGTATTTACAGTTTTGAGGGATAAACCTCTTAAATTTCTCTAACTAGAAATATATGTTAAAAAAACAATTTTTTTGTAGTTTATGGCACTTTTTTGCAATTTATGTAAATACTATGCACTTAATGCATACATATTATTAAAATTTAGGCTGTAATGGTTGTATTGATGTATAGCAACTTGAAATGCTCCCAAAAATGGCTCCACAGCATGTAAAAATATAATATAAGCTCTGGCGGACTTGGTTCTATGGTAGGTCTTAAAGGGTTAAACTATTTTCTCCTAGTGATTTGAAAAACAATGTTATCGCTTGAAATCCACAGATTTTTTTACTAGGAGTTGGTCAGAGTCCAATTCTGGTGCTTTCTCTCTGCAGTTGTTCTAGCACCTATAATGGTTAAGAAGCTACTGGCACAAGTCTTTCTGAGTTTCTTAAACAGTAAAACATAGTATTTCAAAGAACTTTGAATTTACGCTTCTAGAAGCAGGTCTTGTTTTCACTTCATTAATTAGCCTGCCCAATTAGAAATGATCACAGACGTGGAGTGAAGATCAGTTATGATCTAACTGCAAATGACATTTTGTACTCCCCTCACCTCAGAGGGGTGAGCTGCCACACATTGGCTGCTGCTGCTGTCCTCAGATTGAGCTTTTTGTTCTTTAAAATAAAGTGTTTTGATGTGAACTGATGAATTCACGAACACGGGAGACGTGTCATCATCTCGTGCCTGCCTTGTTGTTAGTGCCACTGCACGCAGTTCAGACTTGTGCCGTGTTGGAAATGTTATGTAAATGTTACTGGGAATGACCCTGTTAGGCTGCCTTCACAACAAATTAACGGAAAAAAAACATTCTCGTCTGAATCGGGCTTATTGCTACTGGGTTGTTTTGTCTGGCCAGAGATCACTGCACACACCATGCTGACTTATATTTTTTCGCACTCAGACGTCTTTAAGCACGTATGCGTGTGTGATGTCTATGAATATCTACGGAGGATAACTCCGATATGCAGAAAACGTAACTCTCAAATCCATCTGGGTGCCGCGTGCTTGTTTAGGGCGTCGAATGTAAGCGCGTCGCCGTGTGTTTCCCTTTTGTGGATGTGTGCGCATGAGAGCGAGAGCAAGAACACAGCATGAATTGGAATCATCCGACAGCACCCAGTCCCTGCCAACACAAACTTGAGCTTGGCTGCTGCTGTAGAGCAATAAGAACGAGACAGGAAGGCAGTCAGCTCCTCGGATCAGAATTGGCCCCGTTTCCCCTCCTCCTCGATGTATATTCTCTGATGGATGCGTGCCTGTCTATATGTCCTCTGCATATTAAAATCTAACACACACACAGATATCGTTAAAGGCCTTTCTTATCGCCACAGAGATCATCATGGAAACACGTGCTCCAGTTTACAGTTTGGCTTTGTAGCAAAGTTTAATTGGCCCCACCGCCTGTCTCAGTTCATTTCAAAGGGTAATAGTTACTCGGCTGTGAAAGGGAGGGAGCACAGAAGAGCAAAGGAGACGATGAGGTAGTACTGGACTCTGGGAATGTAAACACAGAAGCCCTGCATCAAGGCTTGGCATTACAAGCGACACATTCACTCGGCTTTTTTAATATACATTTTTTTATTTATTTATTTTTTGTGGAAAATAGGAGTGGAGTTAATTTGCAGACTTTGCCAGTTTTTATGGCTCATTCACATGTCATAAGTTTTGCCAGGGTTTGTAATGTCATGAAACGCCTCAGAAACTTGGCACGTAATGCTTTAGCCCTTATCTTTGACTTTACTCTAGCCCCCTCCCCAATCGCCTAATTAGAGTTTTCCCATCCTCACTTCAAGATGTGCCATTTGGAGGCCTCATTTATGTTGCGTGCCATGTCACAGAGCAGCGACAGGAGCATTTAAAGCGAAGGCTGCAGACTGAAGGCCACAATAAAAAGCTCACATTTACACACACAGAGAAGAGAAACAAGTTTCCTAACTCCTTGAGAGTGTCCCCACTTTTCACTCGTGCCAGAATATTTACACTGTTGTACACCGCACGCAGATCAACTTCAGGGCTCCAAAACCCTGCATTAAAAATGGTCCAAAGCATTCATTACTCAGTATTTATTAGGCTCCAGAAACACTTGTTTCAAAGCCCACAGCTCTTCACTGTAGCTTCAGTGCAGGTTTTTCCATTAGAGTGCACACTGAGACGACTTCCAGCATCACTACAATATCATTACGGCTGTGTGTGTGTTTTTCAGGCTTAGGAACGTTCGCTCCAAATCAAAGAGAGACGTTATATAACTGTTTTGACAGGCGATGCGGCGCTCGTGTCAATGAGAAGACGGAATGTGTAAAAACTGGCGCAGGTCTCCACTGAATTTGTGTTCAGCCCGCACCAGTGACAAGTTTAAAAAGAAAAAAGATGTTAAGACGGGTATAATAATGATCTCTCTTACAAGAGAGCTAACATCTGATCTAGACGTAGTCAGCTGCTCCCAGCTGGGTTTCTTTATTCACGCTGAGAGCTTGGGTGTAGGCCGCGCTGCTGGTTACAACCCCGTGGGCCAAGATAAGTATATCCCTTACCTGACTTTACACACAGTTCACACACTCAATTTCCCCGCACTAAAACATTTAAGCAGACTTCTCCCAACACTACAGCATTCTCAGACCCTATGGATTCCTTTAGGCTCAGCGCTCCTTACTCGCCATTCCTCCCAACAGCTGAACGATTCCCACTCGAACCTTATCACATCGGGCTATTTTTGCTTCAGCTCCTCGAATGTGCTGCTCTGGAGCGCTCCTCTGTGCTGTTAATTTGCTGCGTGCCTGTGGCCAAAAGACATGCATGTGACTTCACTCAGTAACAAAGTGACACTTTTTTTTTTTGGTTTTTAGCTATTTTAACAAATATTCTCGAGGCTCTTGGTGTAGCTGTAACTTTAGCAGTTGAATCCAGGCGATAACCGGAGATGAAAGTACGCCCGCCTCACTTCTATATCCTTCCCATGACACACAAATTTGGCAGGCCCGCAAAAGGAGGCTTTTTCTTCACTTCCAAGTGAAACTAATAACCTCACACCGTAACAGTCCACGGCCGGCACCTTAAGGCGCAACACCAATAATTACATAAATTCTGGGATGCTAGGATATACCTGCCAGCTGTTTTTCAGGTATCATTTTTGCGTTAGTATCACCTTCCTCAAGCACCCGAACATATTTTGCTGGCGGCAAGCTGAGGTAACGATCTGCCTTTTCTCACTGGCTCTTGTTTCGTTTCTTGCCACTTTGCAACAATTGGTTTCCTCGCACAGAGGTTTATATGTTACAGCTATAACAAGGGTTTGATTCAATGCTGTCTCTCTGGAAACTGAAAAATTGCCGCCTAGCTTTCTTGTTTTGAAGTAGGTTTTTGGATAATGGTAAAAGCTTAAATTAATGCTATTAGTGAACCAAAGACCTACAGTCTACATCTAGTAGATTATAAGGATATACCATTCCCCTCTTCTCAGTATTATATTTTAGTGCCTTTTACCTCATTGTTTTGGGTTTCTGGGTTGCAGCATTAATTCAGAGGTTTTGGTCTCACCTCCATCATTAGCCTCGGTCCCAGTCACAGCTGTATTTGGCCAGAAACACAGCTTAATCAGAATGCTAACAGTGCTTAGTTGCACTACTGTTACTAGATTTCTGTATTAATGAAAGAAGTAGTTAATCCACTGAAACGTTTTACTTTTTATTATTTTAGTTTATTGAGGTCTTTGGACATCAGAAAATATTCAGTACTTACACAATAACATGCGTCTTTATTATTGTTATTATTAGCTGTAGTAGTATTGAGGTTGTATAAACATCTTCATGTATATGACTCTTGGATTATCCCTTGATGATGATTATATCTGCTGAAGGCGGTGTGCTCCAGCTGACCTGGACCTTCCTTCGGTGAATATTTCTGAATGTTGGTAGAGTCAGTGTAATTCACAGAGGCAGCCTCCGTCTTTTCCCCGTTAAGCCCCTGAACCGTCTCCGAGTTTTCTTTTTGAAAGAGTCTCTGACACTTCCATCTGATGTTTGCAAGAGACATCATGTCAGGTCACATGAAGGGGAGAAACACACACTTTTCCTGCATTTGACATTAATCACGGGTGATTAATCACCTACCACAGTGTTGCTGTGCCTTTGATGTGTAGGTTCCCCCCGCAGGCCCACACAGACATTATCTAAAATCACCTTGGAAGTTGTACGCCTGTCGGCTGAATTTGGAGATCTCTGTCTCAACCTGCCTCTGTTGAACTTGGCTTTTTTTCTTTTAAACCTACTGTTTTTATCTCAGCAACTCAGCAGCGTTTCTCGAGGTGTTCATTTATGTTCCAATGCATTTGCAGCTCAGATGAAGACAACTTGATGATCTTTTGGCCCAGTGGTCCCCAACCTTTTTTTTTTTTTTTCTGGCATACTTTTCAAGTAACTTTAGTAAAACTCATTTAAACTGGATGCGGACAACTTTCAGCTTACCGCTTCTCAGTTATTGTTACCATTGAGGTTGAAAGACCACAGAGGAGGAGATTCAAGTAGTCAAGGATGGTTATGTGACAGTGGAGGACACCAGGGATAGGGTGATCTGCTGTGGCAACTCTTAAAGGCATCAGCTGAAAGAAGAAAGAGAAGATCTGTTATGTTCAGTCTGATTTCTTTATCTATACAATTAGCTAGTGAACTCCTAGGAATTTAAATTATTTGTTTATTTTTTGATCATTACTTACCTACTGTAATACAATTTGTCTGCTGTTTTGTGCCAATTAACTTTTCTGTCTCACTTCATTAAACGTAATAGTACAGCTAATCTCTGAGTACCCCTGGTTAAGAGTCACCGTGGTAGAACAACACGGCTCTTAGATTAGTTTATTTTTTCAGCTGTCAAACAAATAAAATGTCATTCTTCTTCTGTGTGCACTGCAGAGACCTGGCCAACAACAGCATCAGCTGTCTTAACAGCGACATCTTTAAAGGTCTATCCAGTCTGATCCGACTGTAAGTCATTTGCACTGCTGTGAATGTAATCTAGTCATGTCTTTATAGTACATCCCAAATAAAAACTTTTTTTTTTTCTCCCCTCTCAGAAACCTTACAGGGAACATGTTCTCTTCATTGGCTCAGGGGACCTTTGACAGCTTGGTGTCTCTGAAGGCGCTGTGAGTATGCTCAGCTTGAAAAGAAACTTCATGCACGTGGCCATTGTCAGTCTGTTTGATGGTGCTCGATCACCTAAACTGACCCCAGGTGTTGTTTTTGTCCATCTCCAGGGACTTCAAGACACCTTACCTACTGTGTGACTGCAACCTTCTCTGGCTGCTGCGCTGGATCAAAGACAGGAAAATCTCTGTAAGGAACACAGAGTGCTCCTACCCACAGTCTCTACAGGGTCAGTCAGTTACCTCCATCAGGCCGGAGCTCTTTACATGCGGTACGGAGACACACACGCACACGTTAAAATATAATTGTTTGACCATCCTGCAACAGAACTGCATCATTTTAATTGGCACTGACTCGGATCTGCCATTTGTCCTGTCTTAAACATGTCTAAATAACTGAGCAGCAGCTCAGACGACTGTACAGTCAAAATGCTGCGCCGTCCCTTTAACGTCTCTGTTTTGGTGTCAGTGAGGTTAGTGTTTGGGTAACAGGGGCTTGTGCAATGACACGGGAGATAAGACAAGGGCTGCCCAGGCCAGCGCTGCCTTTGTTTGTACTTGTTCATGTCTTATCGGTTTGGCACTCATCTCAGTGAGGGATTATGAAATGTATGGCGTAGATTTAGCAGAAGCTGCTGGCCTGACATGAATTACAAATGGCACTAAAGTACTGAGAATTTAAAGATGCAGTTTTAACTTGTATAGTAAACAGAACTGAAAAATGAGCGACACTTCATTTTTATTTTGAGAAATACCGCCTGACTCGCCTGCTTGTTTTCCTCAGACGCTCCACTCGAGCTGCCCTCCTTCCAGCTGACCCCATCCCAGCGGCAGGTCGTCTTTCAGGGGGACAGCCTGCCGTTCCAGTGTCAGGCCTCCCTCGTGGCAGAGGACATGCAGGTGCTGTGGTACCACAGGGGCCACATGGTCAAGCCTGACGCCACTCAAGGCATCTTCATTGAAAAGCGCATTGTGCAGAACTGCTCGCTGATTGCCAGGTATGAAGATAGGTGTTCGTGTAGTCTGCAGTTCATAGGAATTTATATAGCTACCTTGACCAATTAACATAAAATATATTATATTTTCATGGTTTCCATCAGTGCATTGACCATCTCAAACATCCAACCTGGTTTTACGGGCAACTGGGAGTGTCGGGTCAGGACAAGCAGGGGAAACACCACCAGGACGGTCCACATTGTGGTGCTGCAAAGTTCAGCCAAGTACTGCGTCCCTGAACGTGTCTCCAACAACAAGGGAGAGTTCAGGTGGATACTTATTCCTTTTTTTTCTCTTTTTAAACTTAAAACCACTTAAAACTCAAAAATCCAGTGTGATGGAATATACCAAAGGTGAAGTAATAAATAATTTCCTTTGTGACTGAAGTGTATTCTTGCTGTGTTGGAGCAGTTGTGTTATTGTGCAAGCAGCACCCCCTTGTGGCCAAACGGTGTTACTCCTTCAGTTACCAGATTGGACATATTTTGGCTCACATGACACAGCCTTAAGAGGAAATAAACAGCAATTTATTTAAACCCTCCCAGGTGGCCACGCACCTTAGCAGGGATCAGAGCCTACCTGCCCTGCAACCGACTGCCATCAAGCGGAAGCACGTACTCGGGCAGCTCCAGTGAAGAGCAGCGGGCTTGGCGTTACTGTGATCGCGAGGGTCAATGGGCAGAAGAGGATTATTCCCGCTGCCAGTTTCAGAAGGATGTCACAAGATTCCTCAATGTCATCAACCAGGTTTGCATCTGGCCATTCAGGCTGTGATTTGATGGTTTTGAGCTTCCTCATACCTGTGGCCCACAGCTGTCTATTCATGCTCAGTTTTGTTTTTCCTAGATGCCTCTAAATGAGAGCAATGTGGTGACTATAGCTCAACGCCTGTTTGTCTACACGAAGGATGCTGCCAACTTCTCAGACAAGATGGATATCATCTTTGTGGCTGAGATGATCGAGAAGTTTGGGAAGTTTGTTGAGAAGTTTAAAGACGTAAGTGGATGTGCTTATGTGTTCACATTTATTTGTTTCTCTTTTTAAAACTTGGAGTATGCGCTGCTGAGTTGGATGTAGTTGGAAATCTTGTTGTGTCTCTTTGTCTCCTAGCTGGGTCAGGTGATGGTGAGCATGGCCAGTAACCTGATGCTGGCCGACGAGAGGGTGTTGTCGATGGCTCAGCGTGAAGCCATGGCCTGCTCCCGCATCATCGCCTGCCTCCAGAAGATTGCCGCTTACCGCCCACCTACACCTCAGGCCTTCCCCCTGGTTAGCCTCACCAACAGCATTTAGACATGTTGCACTACAGATTATGTGTAACGCAGAGCTGCATTTGACTCTTTCTGTTGTCCTTCCAGAC
Organism: Perissodus microlepis; assembly: GCF_051167445.1. NCBI lineage: Eukaryota > Metazoa > Chordata > Actinopteri > Cichliformes > Cichlidae > Perissodus > Perissodus microlepis. The sequence continues at coordinate 37,842,113 of NC_140463.1, read as the reverse complement.
CTCCCCTAACATTGCACTGGACGTCCACTTTGTCAAGGTCAGTGACTGGAATGGTATGTCCTGCGTGTTATTGCAGAGGGCCATCCCCGAGCGCCCCCTCGGCCAGGACCGCCAGCTCACCTTCAAATGTAACACAAGCAGCTCGTTTTCCAGCATCTTTTACAAGGTCAGCTCCTGCCAGGAAAAAAAAACTAGTTTGCAGTTTCATTAGGCGGAACTTTTATCTGTGGACAGCTTCTGAATTTATAATTGAATTCATCAGATTTTAGTCGTAACAGCGTCTTTTGAGTAGTTTAACATGACAAGTTGTTCTTTCATTGTGTTTTTTTGTCTTTATAGAGCACTGCAGCGGAGGCTTCCCTGCAATTTCCCCAGTCTCTCCTTACTGAGGCTGTACCTCCTGGGCAGCCAGAGGACACGGTCTACAAGCTCCACCTACTTGGCTTCCACAATGGCAAGTTTTTTCCATCCACTGGCAACTCCTCCCAACTTGCTGATGGAGGGCGGAGGAGAAGTGTAGCCACACCTGTCATCATGGCCAAGATAGGTGAGTCGTGATGTTGCAGGCATAGTGATGAACCCTAACCTGACAAAATGTCAGCTCTTCTAATCAACAAGGACAAATTATCAGGAAACAAACTGAAAACTTAAAGTGCTTTACCCCACTGTGTACTTGGCATCAGATGGCATGACTCCACGCGTCCTGAAGACCCCCGTTAATGTCACCCTGCGCCTGTTTGCCCGCGGCTCAGATGCTGTGTCCGCCTGCTGGAACTTGAGCCAGGCGGGAGGTCAGGGAGGATGGCAGAGCGACGGCTGCCGCATATTAGACCATCACGACAATTTCACAACCATATCATGCAACTCTCTGGGCAACTATGGCCTGCTTATGGTAAGTTGAGCTGCCTCTTTATGCTCACTTGGGAGTTTGTGAGGCGATCAGCACCCGTGTGCACAGTATGACCTCACTGGCCCTCTAGTATATCTCTTTATGATCTCATTCTTGTTTCAGGATCTCAGCGCTATGGAATATTCCTCGCCAAGCATTAAGCCACTGCACCCGGTTATCTACGCCACCACTGTCATACTCCTCCTGTGCCTGGCCACCATTATTATAAGCTATATCTACCATCACAGGTAAGGGAATAAACCAGTGGTATTGAACGGCTTTCCCATAAGCCCCCTTTTCTCATTCATAGCTCTGCAATCTGTTGTTTCTGCGACTGCAGGTCTGTCCGAGTGAGCCGGAAGTTTTGGCACATGTTGATCAACCTCTGCTTCCACATCTCCCTCACCTGTGGGGTTTTTATAGGTGGCATCAATCAGACGCGATTCTCTAGCGTCTGTCAAGCAGTGAGTATACAGCGCCCGCACACTCCGAGCCTCTCCCAGCCTCCCCGCTGCATTTGCTTCCACTTTGAATGTTTTCTAGGAATAAGAAGTTGAAAAAGTTGCCTTTGGCTAAAATCACTGCACTTGTGAAACTCTGAGGGTGGGGTGGCATAGAAAGATACTGTAGCTTGTTTCATGGCTTGAGGCAACCCTGCACCTCTCCTCAAGGTGCGCTGAAGTGGGACGCACTACTTTTTCTTCTTTCTTTTTCTTTTTAAATTGCACCAATCTGGATGCAAGACCTTGTTGATTTATTGAATGTGCTTTGATGTAAAACGATATTTTCTAATGTTAATATCCAACTCAATGTGATGATGATGTCTTAAGCAGAAGATGCACTAAACAAAAATATCTACAGTGTGTTCCGTTCTCTTACTTTTATCGATTAAAGAATAGAGTTTAAGAGGCACATTTTGTCGTACTGACACTCACTGATTTCGCTGCTACTATAATGGTCCATTCTCTCCTAGGTGGGCATTTTGCTGCACTACTCCACTCTCGCTACCACTCTCTGGGTGGGCGTGACTGCAAGGAACATTTACAAGCAAGTGACGCGCAAGGCCAAACGCTACGAGGAGCTGGACGAGCCGCCGCCACCGCCGCGGCCAATGCTGAGGTTTGATTCTTTCACCGCAGCAGATGTGTGGCAAAAGTGGTGCCTTTTTAAACTACACCCTCCAAATGATAGCCTTGTGCAACCGTCTGAACATGTAGTAATTCTACTAAGGGCTTTAGAGCTTTTGTTTCACCCAGTTCTAGCTTACTAGCGTATCTTTTTATTATCCTGGAAGTGAAGAAATGAACCAGAGCGTCACTTATTTTGTGCCTGCTTCCTTTGCAGTATGTCTGGGTAGCACAGGCACAGTTGGATTAATAGCAGTACAGCAAAATCCGTATGCTTGTAAATACCACATAAACTAGACTCAGGCTCTTTAACTGTTCAGATAAACAGGACTGTGCATTTTGTCCGTTGAGATGTGTGCGTGTGATTCTTCCTGTGCATAAATCTGTAGCAGCAGGCAGCTTTTATAATGTGAACCAAGCTTGAGCTGTCGTGTGTTTTTTACACAAATTACAGACGCAGCGCAGGACACGCTACGCTGTGTCATAAAACGTATCTGTATATATACTCAGCATACCTTCCCTTAAATGTGTATATGCCATTTCTGTTGTTATATGTGGCCACATTTTAGTGAGGCTGCCACCACACGGTGTCACTGTAGAAGCCCGAAGCATCACCTGATCTCTTTTATTTCCTTCATGCCTATTTTATCATTCAAAGACTGAAACAGAACTACTTCTCTTTCCTTTCTCCAAAAGGTTCTACTTAATTGGCGGAGGGATACCCATCATAGTCTGTGGGATCACTGCTGCAGCAAACATCAAAAACTACGGCAGCCAGATCAATGCGCCATAGTAAGTAGAACTTTAGTAAACGGTCATTAAAGTTTCCTTCTCTTGGTTTGATTTCATGGAAACGCCGTGCTATTTTATCTGGTCAACAGATTCACATATTTTTCTACCTTCTGTCTTTAAGAGAAATTGGCTTTGCGGTTGTCCAGGCCAGACTGCACTGCATTAGCTCGAATATTTTTATGAGGGAAGGTTTATTCCCTCCAGTTCTGATTATAGATGCCTTTTAATGATATGCGCATCCAAGCAACGAGAAACTGCTGCCAGTTTACAGCGAGCTCCCCCGCCCCGCTCTCTACGGCGGCAGCTGTTTAGATTGTGTAGCGTGGCTGACTAATTGAGAAATCTGGAGCCGTATCTGTCTTGGAGTCTTTGGAGCTTAATTAATTTCTTGCAACCAAAACAAATTCAGCCTGTGTTATTAAATGTAATGGGACAGTAACTGTAAGAATGAGACGCAAAACTTTTTCCAGAGTAATTTCGAGTTTCTCGGGTTAATAATCACAGCGACAGATTAAGATGGGGAGATGAGGTATTGTTTTAATGAGGAAAACTTTACCATTAGCATGTTCGGTAAATTTAAATGAATGCTAAACGTTGAGCCTGATATAGAGTTGGAAAAAAAAAGCCACATCTGATGTCTGAATCGTCTTATCTCTGTCTTCATTAGTTGCTGGATGGCGTGGGAGCCGAGTATCGGAGCATTTTATGGCCCGGTAGTTTTTATCATCTTTGTGGACTGCATGTACTTCCTCAGCATCCTGCTGCAGCTGCGCCGGCACCCTGAGCGCCGTTACGAGCTCAAAGAGCCAACCGAAGAGCAGCAGCATCTGGCTCCGGCCAACGCTGAGGTTGGGCCCGATGCTCCCGGCAGCCACTGCCACCCCCTCACCCTCCAGCTTCAGCCACATGAGGCGTCCTCTTCATTAGTGTTTCCCCCCCACACTGTGCCACTGTCGGCTCTGGAGAACGAGCACACCTTCGCTGGGCAGTTGATGGGTGCATCGGGGGCATTGGGGCTGTACGCAGCCCTGTGGGTGTTCGGCGCCATGGCGGTATCACAGGACCACCCCTTTGATTTAGCTTTCACCTGCTTGTTTGGGGTGGCGGCGCTGGCGCTCGGGGCCTTCATGGTTGCTCATCACTGCGTCAACAGACAAGATATGAGGCGCCATTGGTCCCAGTTCTGTTGCTCCGGGAGACGAGCGTACTCCGCACAGGAGGACACCCTTCTGCCTCAGCCAGGCGTGGCGATGATATCCACGACAGGATCTGACAACAAGGCAGATGGGGAGTCAGCCAAGTGCGGCCACAGCAGCGCGGACTCTTCCTATACAAACAAGAGCGCCCCGAGCATGCGCAACTCCGCCCACGGCAGCAAGCTGACCAATCTCCACGCGGAGGCTGCACAGTGCAAGTCAGCCTCAGCCTCAGCCTCAGCATCAGCGCCAGCCAATGGCGCTGCTATTTTAGACAACAGCCTGACCGAGCATTCACTAGACAATGAAATCAAAATGCACGTGTCACCGCTCGAGGTCCAGTTCCACCCCGTGAACAACGCGAGCAACCCGGCCGCCACCGTCGCCGCCACCGCCAACGGCCACATAAGCAGGCATCAGAAAAACAGAGCGCGCACGCACAGGGCGAGTCGGCTCACCGTGCTGCGAGAGTACGCCTACGACGTGCCTACCAGCGTGGAGGGCAGCGTGCAGAGCGCCCCCCACAGGAGACACCATCACTACGACATGGCAGCTCGCAACAGCAGACGAGCGGCCTACATGGCGTACAGGGAGCGGCATCAGAGCCAGCTGCAACAGGACAGCAGCGACAGCGCCAGCCTGCCGCGGCGCTCCCGCTACTCAGATAAAGGAGGCGGCAGCACGCTGGGGAAAGGATCTGTGGTAACCGTAGAGACTGAGCAGTCGGTTACCGCGGCAGGGTCGAGCTCAAGTAAAGACTCTGCTTCTGCAAAGCAGCCTGGCAGCACGGGACTGGAAAGCCACCCTAAGTCTTATGGGCTGAACCTTATCACTCACAACGGTGGCACGCTTAAAGAGAATGGACAGGCAGTGGCTGTAATTAAAACGGACAGTGCAGCCGCAGTAAAGACCGGCTTGTGGAAACATGAAACTACTGTGTAGCAACCGTTTCTGTGCTAAAGACTGCATAATAATGTGCTCACAACTTTAAGCTGTGAATGTCTGGTTTAGTTGTTTGATTGTACTTTTTTTTTCCTTGAAAAAAGAAAAAAATTGGAAAATAGTAGCCGAATTATGGCCAATGAACTGACTTTGTAGATATGTTTCTGTAAATGTTCTATTTTTATAACTTTTAATCCACCACTTTGAGAGTTTTGTACATGAAACCGCATGGTCTGAGCTGTGTGGCCCTGTGCGTACCGTTAACCTGGAGCCTTTTTCCCCTGTTTTCTAGTTTGTTCCAACAATAATTAAAACAAAATTTCCATTTACCTAATTTAGAGATTTGATTCTTGCACTTGCACCCACGATCTCATCTTTTGCTCTCTGCAGCCACTGCAAAGGTGAGTCAGAGCTGTTTTGTTTCCAGGAATTACTCTCCCTGACAATATATGACATGCTGGTAATTGGGTTTTTCGCTGACCTTCGGGTGGCCTCGGGTTCCTTTCTCTACAGTGGTGCAGCACTTTAATTGCAGCTGGCTGTGGCTGTGGGCTCTATGGGAGTTTTCTTGCTGCCTGCTGGCAGATTTGATGAGTGCGCCTTACTTTCGGGGCACCCGCTGTCTTAATGCGCCCGGCTGTGATTGACAGCTGACTCTCAGGGCAAGTGAAGCTGCCATGAGAAGAAAGGCTAATGAGAGAAGTGTCTTCTCCATCTCCTCCACAGCTGACAGCTGAACTGGAGTTCCACTCGCTGCTTGACATCGCTGTTGGGGCAGAGCGTGTAAGAGACTCAAAGTGTGATTTGACTGCTTGAGTACTCAAGAGATGAATTGCTGTGACTTTTTGCTGGGTGAATGCCATGTCGCATGTAGACTTGGTGGTTCTGTCAACAGCAACAAGCTTGATTATGGCTCAGTTCCCTAGCTGTGTAAGAGCATAGGTATATAATGACTTCATTTGCCACCAGTGAATATTTGGTGGTAAACTCAATCATCACTGAAACACATGAATGCACAGTGTTGTGTTTATAGCAGAATGGATGTAGACGATTTAACATCACCCAATGATTTGTGGAGACGTGATTTTAGCAAATTTTAGGAACCTAAAGTAATCAAATACACTAATACCTTCAATCCTGGTTAACATGAGCCAAATGTGCTTCTAAGTTTATGTTAAATAGATAAAAAAAAAACAGGAGGAGAATATGTAGTAAAATTAGACAACCAGCAAGCCACAATTTACTTAATGTAGCGACAGCTCCAATGCAAAACTTTACATTTTAATATAATTTTAAAAGGATCCAGAATACACGTCTCCTTCCTAAGACAGAAATGCACCAGGTCATTGTAACAGTAGGGACTGAAATTAGTAGTCGACCAGTTGGGTCTTACATGCATCTAAGAGGGTTGAAATGCACTGACAGCACAAAGTGAGTCGTTGGAAATCCAGTGCGATAACCTAGCTAATGATGATGCAACGCTACAAGCGAAAGCTGGGAACAGACCGAGATGCTGTAAACTGTGGAGAATTATAATGTTAATGATTCTTCCTGCACTCAGTTTTGCTTTTTAAGATTTTCAGCCTGTCTTGTTTCCCTCGGGGAAAACTCTTAGAGTTTAAGATATCTGCTCTGCTGAAAAATGTCCCCCTGACTAGCATTTACTTTCCACTGCAGTGTTACAGTTTCCAAACAAGGGGTCAGGAACACACAACAGTCCCTGCGACATTTGGGAGGACCAAGCTCAGACTAAATGACAAAATAACTTGTTCCGAATGATATATTCACATCTTCACAGCCTGCCATTAACTAACCAACATAAAATGTTGGAAGGTCAGACGTAAAACTACGCCAGCAATTTTTCACATGTAGGAACCAATCAGTAATCGCCGTACAGATCACCCCATTCACAGGAGACACCGAGAGAGACTGCAGCTCCAATAACTCCAATTTTTCATTAATGGCATATTAATAAAACACATATTTCACTCGGGCAAAGATATATTGCCTGGCCATATTGGATGTGACAAATTATAATAAGACTTTTGAATTATGTAGAGAGCAGTTAGGCCTTGATTAGTGGCAGGCTCGCTGATTCCCCGGAGGCATGAAAGACTGATCTTCAAATAATCGCAAAGGTTCTTCAGCGCTGCCATCTGTTATAAAGTTCATTTGAGGCAGTCGGCGTGGCGGGGAATGACAATCGGAGGGTGTTGGTGCTGCGTGGGGAAAAAGCTCATCAAGGCAAATAAACTGATAGTATCTTGGCTTTAAGATCACTGGGACACCTTGGGCAGAAATCGATAATAAATTAAGATAAAACAAATTAAGTCATTTAGGCCTTTTCTTAATCTCATTTGGGAGTCTTGGGGTTAGATCACCCATCTCCAAAATGATAAATCAGCGATGAGAGAATTCCATTCAGACACCAAAAGCATCAATTACAGCTGAACGCTTTATTTTCAGACATGGCAGGATCTCTCCACCCCGTTTCCACTTAGTGTGCTCTGTAGAGCGCATCCGAGCACAATTCCTTACCGGGAGGCCCAGGAACGACCAACATCAGACAAGTGATGTGTTGTTTACATTTTCCAGTTGCTGCTCATGGTGCCTGGAGGAAGCATCTGGCTCTGTTGTGGAAGCTTGCCACTGGAATGAAGATTGATACTTTCTAGTACATGAAGCCATCTGACTGTGCTGATTGTAATTACGTGGATCTGGCTGTCCAGAGGATCCGCTTTCTGCTTTTTTTCTTCTTAACCTGCAATATTCTCGTTACCCAATAGAAACCTGACATATAGATTAAAGAATTAATTAGCATCCAGAGTTTGTCACGATCACGTCACCTTTAAGCATCTGTCTGCACCGATAATTGGCGATTTGTATTTTCTGGCGAGCTAAAGGAGACACTTTAAATATTTGCAAATGAGGTAAACAAGCATCAATGTTAAGGTTATGTTTAAAGGGGACCTATTATGCTAATATCCAGCTCCATGTTTTCATCACAGGAGTCCGCTTTGTAACGCCCCAGGTAACCTGAGGTGAACCTCTCTCTGAAACAAGCCCTTCTACCTGTCTCTTTAAGAACCCCTCTCATGTTTTCCAATTGGCTCCCCCTCGCCTGGCTTCCTCAAACAAAACATATATGTATTGACATAGATATTTGTTTTTATTTGTTAGTTAAATACTACGTAGAAAGATGTCTGATTTAATGTGTGGCTGTCCAAAAATCTTAAGGGCATTTCCCAATATGCAAATACACAATTTATCAAAACAAATCATATACAGATCCAGTTAGTAATTAAAAATGACAACATTAGATACAATGTTAAAATCTAAAGTTATCAAATGCCCCTGAGCTGTCCTTACCTTTAAATGTACCTCTCTTCTCCTGTCCTGTCTGTCTTTTTACATCTTTGTCCATCTCTGAAATTACTTTGCACTGTTTTCTGCTCCTGAGAAATACAGTTGCTGTACCTTTAGCTAGCAGACACACTGTGCGACTGACTGTTGAGCTAATACAAATGTTGCATTTTATATTACCTGCCACTCAAAAATGCTCGCTCCTCTTCAGTAGCTCTAGCTAGACGGTCAACAGCAACTTATGGCTGAGTATAAACACTATAAAGATACTTTTAAACCTCAAGTAACGGGCTCGTTTTGAAAACGTGAGGAGTAGAAAGTACAGATATTTGTGTTAAAATGTAGGGAGTAAAAGTAACAAGTTGTCCAAAAAATAACTACTCAAGTAACATACAGATACATGAAAATTCTAGTACAGTAACTAAGTACAACTACTTCATAACTTGCCACCTCTACTTTTTACTTAGTTAAAGGACCAAATAGCAAACAGAGTGACACAATGAAGAAGTGGATGCAAGAGGAAGAAGAGGGTAATTCAAAAACAATACTTGGTGCTTGTTAGGCTTGCTTCCATAAGGAAGTGAGGCAACCTTGTGTAAGGAGGTCCATGCTGAGCTGACATCAGTTTAGCACAAGTCTAAAAGGCTGCCTAAAACCCAGTGAGTGTTAAGAACAACCTGAAATTACTATTACACGCTCTGACCTAATTTTCTCCACTGTCTATATAACAGATCATTAGCAAAAGTATTATGAACCCTGTTGAAGCCCTACTGTATGTCAGGGCTCTTACAAACACTTCAACATATTTGCCAACATTCTAGCACAGTTTTAAGATAAATGCAAGTGCAGGCTGAAAACGACAGCCGTCCTTCATGCTTTTCATACTTTTGCATTATTTTAATTGATATCTTATTCAATGAGAAAATGATGTATTTTCCGCCTCATTTTCTTCAGAATGGCTTACCCACATCTTCCCCTGTACCAAATTTGCATTTTTCAAACTTGATTTTCATGCTGATAAAGTTAAATAGTTTTTTATGGAAACTGAATCCGAAATAGGAAAAACTTGCAGATCCACATTATGTAACTGTTTTAAAAGAATTACAATTGAAGGCAAATGCAAAGTATTAAAGATGATGGGAAGCCTGGATGGTGTTTAGTATGTTTGTCTTTAGTTAGTAAGTTCAGGAGGTAAACGCTCGATGGACTGTGGGTTAACGTGAACTTTGACCTTTCCATTTAATGGTTGTAGTGCTGATGCTTCAATGTCAAAGGCAGCTTAGCTTGTATTCATTTGTTGCTCAGCTGCTGGGACACAGACCAGACTTCCTGTTTGAAAAGTTTTCATTCTAGGAGATTTTTCTTTTTCTTTTTTCTTTTTTTTAAGCCTCTGATCAAACCATGCCCTTCAAGTTGTAGCTCATATTTGACAGTCCATAACTTCTCAAAGGGGAAAAAATCCCAGCAAAAAACGTGGAATCTTATTACTTCCTGTCATATCGTTTTTGGTAGCATAATGGGTTCTGCTATTGCCTCCGTGACATTCAGTCATGGGTCACCGTCAGATTAATTCTTCACCTTTCTGCCTTAATTCATTCAAACTCATTGTGCCTTCCATAGGTCTTATTGGCAGAAGCCCTGGTTAAATAACACAATCCGCCCATTATGGGTTTAAAAATTGCGGCTCCGTGTCTCATTTGTAAAATCACCCTACAATCAGCTTCAGTTTTCACGATGAACTTCTCCGCCCTTTTGTTGTAGATCCGCCATAAATTTCAGCCTTAACCAATGGTTGTTTTCATAGCACTGGAACGGCTGCGATGAAAAATGCGATGTAAACTTTGTAAATGCTTTGATGAATTGAAGTGCTGGAATTCTAATATCGGCACAGTCTCCTTATTAAATACAGCGCAGAGGCCTTGTGCGAACCCAAATATATCTTGATTAAACTTTGGGCACCATTAGAGATGAGGACAGAAATAGATGCTCACTTTTTTTTTCATCTCACAGGGGGCGGCATGAGAAGAGGAAGGCTGTGCTGCTGGCTTGATCATTAAATCAGTTATACTTGTGTGTGTGTGTGAGAGAGAGAACTCCAAGACAGTGTAAATGGTAATTCCTTCTTTGTATTTCGATTGCTGAGATATTGATCGCCCACAAGTAAGTAAAATCAAAGTTTTCAGTTGACCTTGTTCTTGCTATAATTTTAAAGCTCTCATTCACTCTACCCTGTGCCCCACCACCCACCAAAGTCACAGCAACGTAACCTCTTACACTGCCATATAATAATGACATCAAGCCATCTGCAGAGCTCACATCCCATGTGTTGGCAGACCTGTGCTCTCATTAATGCCCTCATATTGCCATCCATCTACCTGTGCCGGTCTGTCTGTACAGATTTGGCTTCCTCTTTCTGTCCAGGTGCTCTGTTATTTATAGCCACCTAAAAAAAAAAGTTTCAGTCATTGTTCATGGTGACAGTTGGAGAGAGTAACCCTCCCTGTTGTGTACATTTGAGGAATCAAAAGGTTAGCTATTGGTATACATGTGTCTTGTCAATATAAGTTTTTGGAAAAAGTTTTTGAAGCAGTAAGTGGCTACATCTTAGTCAGCTTAAAAGAAAAAAACGTATTTAAAAGTAAGTCAAAGCCATTATTGCAATTTGTTTTCCTTTGAAACATTTTTTGAACTTTTTAGAGGTTCAAGCACCAATATTTTTGAACATTTGAAAAGAGGCAGGACAGATTCTGTATTTTGTGGGGGGGTTTTCAGGTACCTGTATAAATTGAAAATTTTATAAAAATTTAAATGAGAAAAAAAGAGGCAGGGCCATCTGATCCCATTTTCATTGATGCTAGGGCAAGCTAAGCTAACAAATCTATCTACCATAGACAAGACAAAGGCTTCTAACTTTTGTGTAGGCTGTGCATGAGCATAAAGTTCTGTGCAAACTGTGCAAGGAGTCCAGTCCTTGTTGCTGATCATTTTCAGATGAATGTTTTTTGTCTGTTTGTTTGTTAAGCGACTTAAAACTGGCCTATGAATCACTCAAGCATAAAACAGGCATCTAACTCTTTGGATGAATCACTGTTGTGTTAGAATATAATGGAAAACTTAGCAAAGAGCCAATTTTAAAACACTGCATATGATGGTACGGTGTGCAGTGTGTCCTTAAAAAGTTTGAGGAAACTGGAAAAGTGGAGTGCAAAAGAAGTGACAGGTCTAAAAATGACTAACTAAAGCAGATGGACCATATCTGACAGTCATGTCTTTAAGAAATAGAAAAAAAAAATCCAACAAAGAGCTGACAAAGGACCTGAGAGATACATGTGGATCTTCAGCTGATCCATCTCCTCTTTAGCGAAGCTTCATCAAAGATAGTATAATTGGCTGACAAGCTTTAACTAAAGAAGTGAAACATAGAAAAAAGGTGGCTAAATTGCACAAGAACTGGACTGAAAATCTGATGTAGTGTTGACTCCAAATTTGACATTTTTTGTTCAAATTATCAGAACAAAAAATAACATCAACATCCAAAGAAGAGCTTTGGAATATCCTTTAAGAGGCCTGGAGCAAGACAGCTAAACTATGATCAACACTAAAGCTGGTTAGAACTGTACAACGCCTGTTTTTGTCTTATACACTGTATTTCCATTGATGTTTTCACATGTTTTAATAAATGGCTGCACACATTTCCCATTTTCCTTGCAAAACACAAAGAAATCTGACTTTTGCAGAGGTCCAGCAATCATCTTAACTTTTCAGGAAGCACTGGCCAAAGTGAGCCTGTGTAACATTTGAAAAACAATGTTTCAAATAAAAAGTTACATTTATAAGCCAATTATTAGTCAATTTTCTGTCATAATTACTCTGTACACATGTTGTTGTCACACTGTGTTTCAGCTTTTATTAAAAGTATTTGTTGAAGTGAGGCAGGCTGGGTTGTATCTCAAAGTGTTTTTTAGAGTCATGATTAAATGTTTTGGATAGAAAAATGCTCACAGGGCATAAAAAAGAAAACTTGAGGCAAACTGCAGTCGAGTGTGCACCTTTCACCTTGATGAACAATAGGCTATGCCTTGATGAATCACTCAGGAAGCTGGAAGTTTACAAAGAATAAATCTGCTGAAATTCATGCCAAGTATGTGGACCAACTGAGCACCAGGTGCATATGCATCATCTGAATGTGTTTCATGTATATGCCAGAAATAAATATGGCTAAAAATATCTGATATGCCAAGGTTTAAAGTTACGTTATCCAACAGAGGCATCAAAGTCATTTAAGGATGAAGCTCTTGCTGTGAGAAATGTCAGCAATTTCCCATGATACCTGCTGAGCAAATGGCCTCCTGTTTGGTGATTTGTCTGACGCTGTCAGTTGTGTGTAACTGAAGTGAGAGTGTGTTTAGCAAAACAAAACAAAAAATCACTTGGAATTGCTCAGTTTTAGCTGCCATGAAACAGATGCGCAGCGTTGTTAAAAATGTTCTAATCTTCAAAAAAGCTGACAGCTGACTTGACTTGCTAAGAAGCAGCCTGGCTTATCTTTCACTGTGGGCTTTACTGTCAGCTGTAGTGGGGCCGTTTCATTGTGTGGCTACAGTACGTGTGGAAAATCTCCACTTTATTTCTTTCTGGACATAGTCGTCTGTCTAAAAACTGATATGTTGTCTGCACTGTGGTTTTGTTTGTGACTGTGTGTGAGTGTATCTGATTCCCGTCAAGTGCTCGGTGTGCGCGTGCGGGTGGGCGCATTTATCTGCAGACCCCGTTTTTTGTTTTTTGTTTTTTTATCAGGCAGCATCCCGAAGTGTTTTGGCTTCAGCAGAGTTATATAACTGTCTAAACTGTTTGTGGCAAGTTGGGAAAGTGAAGCGATTTATGTTGAAAACACTGTTAAAGACCCCTCGTGGTCACTGAACCACAATGTAAAAGTTTAATGTAGCCTATGGCGTGCCAAACAAACCACACTGTAGCAGAGGCGCCATAAATTCAGTATACAACTGTGGATTATGGCAAAGTGCATTCCTAAAGAGCTGTCTCAAAGAAAAGGTATGTGGACACCACAATAATATACCCAAATGGGACTGAATACCACTGCAAAACCACAGGCGTTAATGCCTCGGCCACTCTTCTGGGGTAGGATTTGTTAAACTTGTTGGCTGCAGGGACTCGCGCTTGTTAATCCAGAAGAGGTCAGGGCTGTGTTGGGTGATAAGGCCTGGCTTGCAGATAGCATTCCAGAAGATTCAAAATATGTTAGATGAAACTGAGGTCAGCCAAATCCCTCTATCCAAAACTGGAAATCCCTTTATTTATGGATCTGGCTCTGTGAAAGAGGACAATGTTATGATGTAACAGCAAATAAGCAGCCTCAGACTGTATTTGTTCAAAGTGTTACCCAGACCCAAGGGGATTTTCAGAACTGTTTTTAAATGTGGTACCAAGGAAGGCAGGGGGTATTCTAAAAATGGTACATGCATCCTTGTTTTAAGTTCACCTTTTTGAATTTAATTCAATTTATTTATATAATACCACATCAAAACAACAGTCACCTCGTTGTGCTTTATATTGTATACAATATTACAGAGAAAATCCCAGCAATCAGACGACCCCCGTATGAGCAAGCACTTGGCGACAGTGGAAAGGAAAAACTCCCTTTTGACAGGAAGAAACCTTCAGCAGAACCATACTCAGTAAGGGGTGACTATTTGCCATAAGTGGAATGGGGGGAAGGGAGGGAGACAGGACAGCCAGAGATTAATAATAACTAATGATGACATGCAGAGTCGTTTGTAAGGACATAGTGAGTGAAGAAGAAGCACTCAGTGCATCATTAATATATTAAGTTTTAAACCTAATCTTAAAAGTAAAGAGGGTGTCTGTCTTCTGAATCCAAACTGGGAGCTGGTTCCATGGAAAACATGCCTGCAACCTGAAAGCTCGTCCTCCCATTAAAAACCCTACCAACCAAGTAGCCAACAATCTAAGAGCCAAGTGCTCTGATGGGTCCTGGCACTATGGGGTTTGTCAGATAAGACTGAATAAAGTTCATTTGTTACTGACTTTGTATTTGAAGATGGTAGCTATGGTAGCTGGGAGAGACTCCACGACCCTGATAAGGATAAGCGAAAGAGGATGGATGGATGGAGCAGTTTAATATTTGCATTGAAGGACACATACTGGTCAAAAACTACCCCAAAATTTCTCACGGTGTTATTGGATGCCAAGGTAATGCAGAGAGTAAAACTAATTTTTCTCGAATTTTTAGGGACAAGTACGATGACCTTAGTTTTATCTGAATGTAGAAGCAGGAAATTAGAGGTCATTGGCTCTTTGTGCCTTTAAGACCTTCTTGCAGTTTGACTAATTGGTGTGTGTCATCTGGCATCATGGATAGAAGAAGCAAAAGTAAAGGTGTTGGGGAATGGTAGATAATGGACCAAACTAAAAAACTATAAACCCAGTTCCAAAAAAAGGTGCGATGCCATCCATAAATGCAGGTTAAAGTTCTATCATGCCAAGAACATGATTCAGTAATGCTGCTGTCTTCTCTGGTTCAAAGCCCAAAGCCGAAGTGTAAAACTTTTCTGTGGTGATGTTAAATTCTTTTTAGATAACATGGACATTGTGTCCTCCAGACTAAAGAGGAAGGGAAACATCCAGCATGTTATCAGCACTCATTTCAAAAGCCTGCATCTCTGACGGTATGGAGGTGCATTAGTGCCTGTGGAACTGGTAGCCTGAACATCTGGAAAGGCCTGTCTGCGGTGAAGACATTTCAACAAACATTTGGGGCATCAGGAAATGAAAAATACAAACCAGGACTGTTGCGAATCAGTCAGGAATGGGACAACATTCCTCACCTAAAAGTCCAGCAGTGGCAAACGTGGCCCTGGCCCAATTTTTTTGAGATGTGTTGCTGCCATCAAATTCAAAATGACCTAATTTCTTTCTAAAAATGTTACGTTTTCACAGCTGAAACATTTGATATGTGTTCTATGTTCTATTGTGAATAAAATATTGAGATTTGAGATGTGCAAATCATTGGATTTTACACAGCACCTAATATTTTGGGGGAAATGGAGTTGTAAGAAATGCATCGTTTTGCAACTAAAACTGGCACAAGAGCTTTCAGTGCTGCATCTATCTATGTTAAAGGACTCACTGAGGAGGAACATACAGTTTTTCCCAGAAAAGGGGGATCTGGATCCCCTACTCAGGTAGTTATATAATGCCTTAGAGACACAGATTGATTGTATCTGCAATGGCTAACACTGCTTGTATAAAGATGAATTAAAAAAGGTAAAAACAAACAAACATTTTTTTTTAATTTGTTAAACTGGAAATTGTTAAATAAGTTAAATTAGAAATGAAACCCCTGACTAACAAACAGAGCTCCCTATATACCATCTCCATCATCACTTACCACCCACCTAAGCTCGTTCCCGCCAAACAACTGTGCACGAGCATCCACCCAGCGCTGAACGCCTCTCACACACACAGCGAAACTTGGGAGTTGAATGAGAAGCACGCAAGTAGACCCAGCCGCGTACAAGTCAGTGAGGACGAGCTCCTGTGATCAACAACAATAATATTAATTAAAAAACTCCATCTTTGGGAAGAAACAATGGACGCAAAAAGAGTGGAGACCGTATCCGCCCGCGTGGATGCCGCTGTTTCTTCAACTGGTAGGACAGTGATGGCATGTTTTGGCTCGTGCACCGATAACAGAGTGATTTATAATGTGTCTTTTGCTCGGTTTCTCGTGTGGAAAATATATATGCAAAAGAAGCCAAGCGGAAGAGTGGAAATTTAATGTTGCCTCGCTTCCTGGTGAAAATACCTTTTACAGCGTGCCTTAAAGCTGTTATTACAGGTGGAGGACACAGGAATACTCTTTAATTAGGCAAAGCGGACGTCTTACTTTGGTAAAAACCACAACTTTAGAGCTTTTTTGGGCTAAAGATAAGACCAAATGCACTGTCAAAGGGAAAAGTTACAATGAAGTGACTAATATTAATAGTGCAGTGGGTTCTTGGTTAATAAGTTTTCAAAGGCAACATTAAATTACTCCCATGCTAATTTTTAGCTTGCATGTTTTTTAATGCTTAGCATATTTTTTGTTGTTTGTAACCAGAGCCATGCCAGGACTTTTGCCTTCTTTTGAAAGACAGATATTGTTTGGGTGACCATTTCTTTGACGGCTTTCATTAGTTTGTCATCGCATGTTTTTACTGTGCAATTTCACCTAGATTTAAATGATAAATTATTTGGCAATTGGTCGTTAAAATGTCACAAAATACGTCACTTCCTTTAAAAAAAAAAATCTATGTTTATGTTTTTCAATAATTATATTACATTTGTCATTATTCATTAATGGAGAATCGTAGAAAACTGATGACAGTGACAGTGAATCAGCATACCCTTTAGCAGGACCTCACCTAAACAGAATCCAGTCTTCATTAAGACACCTGTGGTTTTCCTTCTTTGACTTTAAGTTGTTTGTGATAGCTTTTTTTTTTTTTCTTTTTAAATCTGCAGCTGTACCCTAAACTGTGCATACTCAAAACTTGTGGCAATAGAATTTATGTAGCCATAAAAAAAGACCATAATGGATTCAGTAGCACAAACCCTCTCCTGGGTTCCTCCACCCCTCTCCTGCACAGTACTTGGCTGGCATCCAGAATAATGATCACTCAGTTATAGTCCGTAAGTTTCCCCTTAGGCCGTTCACTGCCTCTCTTAGAGCCAAAAGGAGCAGTTAACTTCTCATCATTCCTGACACAGGTTAATGTTTGTTTGCACGCCTAATTGACTCCTAATTATCCTTTTGTTAAAGACGTGAGTCATACCTTTAAGGTTTTAAACAGATTTGAGCTGCTGAGGAGCATAACACTTGTCCAGCAAACGCTGTACTGCGATCCGGAGGTTTAGATTTTCAAGTATTAGCCCATAGCGGGAGGGGTGTATAGAATGGGGAAACAATACTGTGTGTAGCTGCTTAAATAACCACTAGCGAGGAGTAAAACCTAGAACAACTAATGAGGTCATGTTGTCTTTTAACAAAAGCACTGTGACAATCAGGCTGGTGAAAGTGAAGACTGTGGCAGGTCCCAGTTGTCTCCTGTTGCAGTTACAGTATAAAGAGCTTTTTCATAGCAGCCATTTTGACATGAAATAATAGCTGAGCACAGGTGTAAGTAATCACATTGATTAGGGCTCTGTAGCTAAATAGAACAGTGCCTTCGGTAACGTCATTAGTAACACCTGTGTTTACCTTATTGCCAAATATGGCTGCTGCGAAAATGGTCTGTTGGCTGCATTAGAATGTAAACACATTATGCTGTATGTTATGTGATTGAAGGATATTTTAAATCTCATTTAAATGAGATACCTTATTGTGCTAGTCATTTAATTTAAAAATTTCCTGTCTCTTTTTTTTGCCTATATACTTTTCAGTCATAATATATTTTTGATTTTTTTTTCCAAGTATTCATCAGGACTGTGCTCAAAGACTCAGGACTGTTTAAGGTTGAATCTTTAGCTTAAAAATTACATAATACTGTAATCTTTTTTTTTTCAGTTATGCTTTATGTTTAAACTTTGATTGTTGTGGTTTGTGTGGCTGAGGTTTGGCTTGTAATAGAGTGCCATGTCCGAGACTCCCATAGCAATTGATGACTTGCTTGCTTAGTGTGGGTGTGAGGTGGTTAGGGTGTGTGTGATATCCCCCGTGTTGGTGTTGTTCCTTGATCATAATTATTGTTGATCCAGGTTCACCACTGCAGAGACCAGATTGTTGTCATGTCATAGATTTGTGATGTTGAAAAAACCAATGTGCACTAAGTGGCATTAGGATTAAGGTTGGGGGATGTAATTGGGGTTACGGGGTTATGGTTTTGGAGTTGGGGTTAGATGTGATGGTGTTTCTACGTTGCAAAACTATGACATCACAATACTGTGATCGGCCGCTTGTAATGTTGAACCTGCACCAACGTTAATTATGATGATCCAGGAACAACACCAACACAGGGACATGAGACTGTGGAGCGATTAGCATTTTTGCTTAACAGCAAAGAGGTCCTTTGTTTGAATCTGCCATCTGGGGCCATTCTTTGAGGAGTTTGCATGTGCTCCCTGTGCCACAGACACTAACAGAGACCTGAGGGGGTGTAGGAGAGGCTATATCAGGTGTGATGTACCATAAACCTTTGCAGGATATGTTTTTTATCTTAAGTTAATGAGGCCTGTGGGAGTTTGAATCTGACTATAGTTAGCTTGTCTTAGCAGCTGACTCTAAGCCTCTCTGATTTACTGTAGTTGCCACTTCTGACCCTTTTGCTTGGTATTTAAGGCAATTTAGATTTAATTAGAACTATAGGGTCAGTCTGTGTGTGTGGGAGGGACTGGAAGGGGCTGAAACATGTAGACATTTGCTACAAGCTTGCATCAGAAATCACTTGACTGTCACAGAGAGAATCCACATTCTGTCCCCTATGGCGCTTATTTTTCCTCAGCTCTTCCCTTTCCCTTAACTCCAGTCACTAAAGCCATCACTACTTTTTTTTAAAATCCCAATAGGATACCACATTATGGTGGTGCCCCAGGGAAATCTTAAAATATAACAATCAGCCATAAATATGCTACACCGCCCAGTCATGAGTTGATCCTCCCAAGAGCTGCTTCCTTGGTGCAGTGATTCTTTGCATCAGTGCCTCGGAGCTCTCTCAGATCACCATTACAACTTCTGTCGGTGCCTGCCAACGGCTCCCCTAGACATTTCTCTCCTTTAGTGCAGATTCCCAGAGTTTTAAAAAACGGCGGTATATGAAGCGCAGCCCCGCGAGGCGTATTGTTCTGACTGAGTTGCTTTCAGCACCACGGCCAGCTCCTTCTCTTGCACCTAAACCTTTGGGAGTGCACTGTGGAGTTTTTCTAAACGCCGTCTTTTCATATTAGCAGTAAAGCAGTACCACATAAGTGTTGAATCAATGCTTCATTTACTCTGATTTGCATTTGATTAAGCTTGCATTTTACCTACGCCATGCATCAGCTAACACATTTGTAAGACCTTTGTTAGTCAGCAGATGTAACAAGTCATGACAATAGTGACAGCACACCCCTGTTGTCATTCACAGTTTCGGTCTACATGTGTGCAACTTTATAAATCGCATCGAGAAGTCATCTTTTCTAAGGTTAGCAGTTAGTCAGGAATTGGTCAGGTAATGTTTAAGTTGATGTTTTTTTTTGGCAGTCAGGGGTCCTGAGATCACAGTGAAGCAAAGGTACAGATTGAAGAGGAAACTGCTCCAAATCTGTCAGACGGCAGGGCGGAATGATTCAGCATTTCACAGGAATGTTTTGACAGTATGCAGTAAAGGATCACATAAAAGTCTCTTCTGTTTTTTTTCCTTCTTTTTGTTACCTCAAACCACCAGTTGTTTGATTTGTTATTAGACCAATTTACATTGTCCTTGATGATCTCAAAGTGTGACGTGGAGATTATGCAAATAAAACTATTTAAAGGCCAATTAATGAGATTCAGAATTAACCACGTAATGTTTTTAAGTGGCAGCTTCGAGACACGTTCCTGGAAGCATCTGCAGGTGTTTGGGTTTTTTTAATCAGGAAAATTGCAGATGTAATTGTGTGACTTTGCTCGCTCTAGCTTTGTGCCTCTTCACCGAGATAAATCTGCCATCATTTGGCAGTGGGGATCATCAGAATTTTGGATCTGTTTGTCAGGTTTTATATTAATTATGTAAATAGATTCATAATTGGACAGTTTGACTTGCTAAACAGTCGGAGGCATACCAACTGCTGTGGAGTTAAGTGTACTTATCATCATTACGGCAAAAGAAGGCTTTGTTGTCGATAGGTTTCGTTTTTGTAATCACCCGCGTGTGTCCTCTCTACCTGTCGATAAAAAGGAGATCCGTGGTTACATCTAGGATTAATTGTACAATGAACCTCCCTTCTTATCTCATGGGCACCCTCAAGCAGATTTTGTTTGCTTTGCATCCAGGCTTTGTTTTTCCTTCACATGGACTGGGTGGGGAGCATCTGCTTGCATGGACCATCTGCCTTGGGACACAGGCCAGACAAGAATGAGGGAAGGAAAAGTCAAAAAGAAAAGAGGGTGTGGTGAGAATGCAGGGTTCGGAAAAGGAGAGGCAACGCAAGACAGTGAAGTGTGAACCCACATAGTGCGACTGACTGGCACGCCGAAGGAGGGTCGCTGTACCATTTCTGTGGGTTACTGCTTTTGGGACGGAGGAACATAAGGTGCTTGTATATGACTGCTGGAAGCTGAAAGAATTAGACTGTGTTTTGTGTTTATGTGTCCACCCACAGGCTTGTTTATGCCACGCATTCATTCTATTGGACTTCTTTGGATAGTGCGCCAAACAGCCGGTTCCAACTGGGTGGGAAATGCTTGGCCTCAGCTTGCAAACGTGCCTTTGTTTGTTAGTGCCAAGGTCACACTGCGGAAAAACTGCATTCCTAGGGAATAAAAAAGAAACCATGGTCACCTTTTACCTTTCCAATTAAACTTTTGGACTGCTTTGGAAACCTCTTTTTTTATAAATGAAACTGTTGTTTGTATAGGTGCAAGGTGACTTTTTATAATAATGTATTTCATAGTTTACATTGCTGATCCCAGGGCCTTTCTTATAACAACCAGCAAGCAAACAAACAAAGAAAGAAAATCCTGTATTTTGTCCAGAAATTGTTTTGCTGTGATCCCATAATAGCGCCTGACTGATATAGGATTACAAGATACTGATTTTGTGAATTTAAATAATTTTCTTGTCACATGGAGTTGTGGATTATTCATTTATGTTCTGCCCAAACAAAGGTTGCCAACAGGGAAGTTGCAGCACACACAATGTGGTTAAAGGGCATTTCCCTTGTCTCTTCTTTTCTTCTAAATTTAAAAAAATGTTCATTTATTGGCCGCTGTAAATGCTGATGCCGATATATTAGCAAATGACTAATATCAGCTGATGTATCTTTGTTCCTTACGGCAAGATTTCCGAGCCCTTTAAATCATATCTGCGTAAATGAGTGTCGATTTATATTTACCACTGAATTATTACACAAGAAACACAGAAACAGTCCATCACTATGTGCTTCTAAGTTCATTTTCAGCTGGTGAAATGTGTTGTATCTCACGCCCCCAACATTACTCTCCACTACGAGACACTGAAAATAAAAGCAAATCATAAAAATACCCCTTAAAGGATCCGCCGTATGTCTGGGAGAACAAGTTTTTCCAAAGACTCCTTGATGAAATGGTGTCAGGGCTGAACATCATACAGGCCATATGTGGAGGCAGGCCCGGCATGAGTGGCCAACTGGAGGGTCCGTCTGTCTTTCTTCTCATCCCAATAGGGAGGGGAGTAGGGGGGCTCTATTCTGGGATTTAGTTTCTTCAAAAGTCCATGTCCTACAGGGTATTGCCAGCACTTAATATAGACTCTCACAACAGCAAAATACTAAACATATCTGTCATTCCAGTGGGAGATTATGACATGCAAAGCATACTGATATGTGCCATATGCCAGCCTGGGTCCATCTTGATAATTAGGATGGAACTGAAAATAGACTGCAGCACTCTGCATGGAATGACAATGACTGCTAATGGGCTTATCATTATTTGTTTAAGTGATTATTAGTAGATCTTTTGCAGCGTTCTGTCAACCAACACTCAACCTTGAAAGTGATGGAAAGAATTGGCCAGTTGTATGGTAGTTGCAGCATCCATGCAGTGTGCAAGGATGACACCTAGTGGCCATTCAGAGAAAAGGTGCCCATAAGTCAAGATGATGGTATGAAATAATTGTGCTAAAGTCTAGTGTGGGCATGCTTGCTTATCGTACTTTGAAAAACAAACAGACTGGGTTTAGGTTGCCATACTTAGGCATAAAGCTGCTTTTAATGCTGGAGCTACTAAGTGATTTAGTTATTGATTATTCTGCCAGTTAATTGTTAATCACGTTTAAGAGCAGCTTGTAAACTAAGCCTCTTCTGTTGTCCAAAATACAAGTGCATTTTTTTCTTTTCTATCTTTCTTTGATGGATTGGCAGCCTGTCCAGGCTGTACTGTCCAGCTCCCCCACCACCCCTTAATTGGATAAGCAGTAAGAAAATGGATGCATGGATGGACAGATGCATCTTACTTCTCTCTAACTGTTTGTTTGTTGTGCTTCCCTCCCTTGGGAAGTTTTTTCCGGCATCCTTATGAAATATTAGTGAATAGTGAGAAATACCCTTCTAAATTACCCACAGCCTACAAATGTAAGTAGCTTTGTGTCATTTTGAGCATCATTATAGAATTCATTATTACCACTGAAAGGAAAAATACAAATTAGATGACACTTTAAGAGCTGGAAAGAGTGAATCTGTAGTATTTTTACTAAAATATTTTTTTTTTTCTTATCAGTTGATTTTATGCAGAGTTTGGTGCAGAAAAAATAAAATAAACCAACTCTATGACTTATTTTTTAGTATCATCAGTCAGTGAATGTACTCATTGTTAGTTTTTTTTTGCTAACTACAATATCATACCAGCTTTGTTTGTAAAGCATGGAAAAAAATCCACAATGGACCAAAGTGCTGTACATTGTACAAAAGCTGCACAATTTTTAAAAAAATACAAGTGATAAAATAAAATAAATAAAATCGACATCTCCCACGGTGTCAGAGGCTAATTTAAAAACAGACAGAGAAGAGCCCTGTTTAATGTGCAAAGGCAAATTGTTCCACATTTTGGGAGCTGCAACTACCGCCATTGTGCTAATCCATAAAACAAGTATAGATGACAGGCAACTATCCTGATAAGAGAACATTCGTTGTGCAGTGGCAAACAAATTGCTCCTTGTCTGATGAGCTGAAAATCAAGCGCATCCCTGGAGACAATAAAAGTGACCTTACTACATAAACCTGCAGATAGGCTATATTCTTTTATATGCTTGACTGCCACAGTGACACGCATCCTTACACAGAATGTGCCCCAAATCCCTCTGGGTGCTTGTATAGTCACCAGCGCAGTGTCTCTGTACACGCTGACCGATAAAGACTCTCTGTTATCTTCAGATAGCAGGCGCTGCGGCTGAATAATTTATGGAGGCATTCCAACACTTTGACTGAGGAAACTGCACACACCCACAGAGGGCAGGGCGGTGGTGAAAGGTTTGAGGCGTATCTCTGGGGGTGTGTTTGTGGGTGCCTGTTTGAAAGTGTGCATATTCAAAGATGTGTGTCTATAGCTTTTTCTTGGCACTGCGTGTTGTGTGTTGATTTTCTCTGATTTTTCTCGTTTGATTTTTTTCATTGTTTTTAAACTATGTGGGACATCTCGCTGCAGTTCATTTAACGATGAAAGAGGGAGCAAGAGTGAGAGAGATCAGGCAAATCTGAGCCGATGGACTGTTCGCCCCATTCATTTTCATTACGCTGAGGGGCCCTCTCCTAAGAGCTTTGTCAATTACCCGGTGTATAAAAGTGCTCAACACCTAATTACACAACAGTTGCATAATAGTGCGGGTATGTAATTGAAACATAATAATGAGAAAATGCTGTGATTGACAGATAATTGTATCAGCAACCTTGTTAGGTGGGTATGTCAACCCTTTTTTCATTATCTTATGTGACCTTTCAATTAGCCTTTGCAGCCAAAGCTGCTGAAGGTTCATGTGAATAAACCAGCTGCATTCTGGAGTAACCGGAGACTCTTACCGAACCAGGAAAAAAAGCTTCCCTTGCTTCAACGTTTGCTTTTTTTTCCCCGTCTCACACCGATCTTTGGTTCTTGTAGTCTTCACCTTACCTCTGATCAGATTACACAGCCATGGTTCAAGAAGTGATTGGATCAGTTTCAGGTCAGCTTAAGTAAATAAGTTAACAACAGCTGTTTCCGCAAAGATACCATTATGGAGCTCTCGGGTTTCAGAACAAGCAAGAAAGTAGATCGTGACTTCACTGAGATCAGCCTTCAGTGTGGCTCGCATCTTTAAGTACTGCATTGCAGTTTGTTTAATCCACAGGGCCGTTTCCCACTTGCATTGTGCTAATTTTAGCTGCCACTTTGGAGGACAAGGTCGTGGTCGGTGTGTGAAAAATTGGGAAGACAAAATGTATGTGTCTATGCGTGCTGAAGGGAGGCAGAAAGTCATCCAGCCTCGAAGCACTCTGCTCAGTGTGTCTTCTGTCTAGTCTCGCTGTGACTACCAGCCAACACGGTAACACTGAGCTACAGGGGTTCTGACCACCATGACATTGGAACGGCTTGGGAGATGGCAAAGGAGGTAGCAGCTCATTTCAAGCTATTGCACCAGAGAATAATGAGCTCCCTGGTTTATGGCTCCAACCTGAGTTTCTGCAGTGGCTGCAGCTGTTTTGTGTATGTGTGTGTGTGTCTCTGAGTATGTGTTTGTATGCTTTTAAAGTTTTACCTTGTGTGGGCATGGATGAGGCAATAATTCAATAAATTTTTGAAATCCTACAATGTAATGTTTTCACTATTGGTTTGAAAAAAATCTCTCTATGTGTGAAAACAAAGCAAACCGTGGGGAAAAGTTTCCAAACTCATCAACCGATTCAGACCAGAGTAAACAAACTATAGGTATGGCAACGTCCTTAGAGAGTAATTGTAGCATATTCATATATACAGACTCGCCTAACCAGCTAATAAGCAGTAGTTCACTTGCATCACACATACAAAGGAGTACTGCAGGGAAAAAAATATAGCCAAAGGGTGTTAAAAGGACAAATTCCCAACAACAAACAGACTTTGGCTTTCACCCATTCTCAGAACCTTAATATGAGACAAACAGGCAGATTTGGTAAAACTTATAGCATAGATTTAACGTTGGCTATAGTTAGGGCTGCCACGATTAGTCGACTAGTCACGATTACCTCGACTATCAAAATCGTCGACGACTGATTTAATAGTCGACGCGTCGTTTGAAGCTTTGTAAGATCCCAAAAGACGGAGGTAGTAGGATTTAAGAGTGTAATAACAGACTGAAACAGAAGATGGCAGCACTGCATGTACAAGGATGCCAGCTGCCGTTAAACCCAGAAGAAGTAGAAGAAGTTGTGTCCCAGAATTCATAGCGCGGCCCAGCTCAGTTTCCAACAATGGCGGCAGCTAGTTAGTTTTAATATTACTCTTATTATTCTTTCTGGGTCACAAAATAAACGTTTAACATTTTCAGGCGAGAATGTAGCTGTGTAAACCTCAAATATCTGCTCAGTTTATCAAGACACCACATATTTTCAAAAGCGCTTTCGGAGACGTCTGTTACCCACTAGCTCGATAGCTAGCCGGGGGCAAGGCTCACTAGAGCCGGTGAGAACCCCGGACTCCCGGCAAATTGTTTTCAAACCCACCGCCGTCTTTCGCTACTCAGGTTAAACGTACATAAGTCACTTAGATAACTTAAAAATGTTATTGTTTGGCTTTTTTAAAATATTTTATTTGTTCCCGAGTAAATCGGTTTGGCTGAGATTAAAGTTATAGTTTTTACACAGCTGAATAAACGTCAAGCAGACAACTGATTATCAGAAGTGTGAGATGCTCGAGAATATACTCCGGTGTCCCGTTATATTTTAGATAGCAAGGAGTTTATTAAACTTCACCGAAACAATCTGCAAATTTCATTAAAATTTAATAAACTATCATCTTGTCTTTATTTTTAGTTAGCACATACCATAAACACTTAAAGCTGTAAGCTAATGATAGTTATATAAGAGCAGATGCATGCTGGTGCAATAAGCTGTACGCTGTACGTCCAATGGATGCATGATCTGATTAGTCGACTAATCGCAAAAATAATCGGTGACTAGTCGACTATCAAAATAATCGTTTGTGGCAGCCCTAGCTATAGTCTATGTTAAATCAATTTCACTCATCTGCCCTAACCTGGAGCATTTACACTTACTTGAGCAGTGAAGGCAATTAGGGGACAGTGTTTAGTACTGTGGTGGGGAACATTCAAGAAAATAAAAGATTTAATAATATGTTGCTGATGTTGCTGGACAGTGTTTCCCTTTGGGTAATGGCTTCTGTAATGGGGTGTTGCATTATCCTTGCAAGGTTTTATGGTAATGTGGGGCTTGGTTCAAATGACTCCTTTTTTCCTCCGATGTGTGTCTTCGATCATTTCACACCGAGCAGGGTTTTTAGTAAGTCTTTAGCTTTTCCAAAGTCACCTGCAACATTTGGACTTAAAAAGCAAGATTCCCTCTTAAAACCTCACATAAAGGTGTAGGAAGTTCTACCTGTTTACCCAAAGTGAGCTTTTGTTTTGCAGTAGTTACAGAAACACAGACAACTCTACAATGAAAAGTAAGGGGATTTTAATTTGAACTAAACTGTTTTTTTACTAAAGAACAAAATTTCATTTTTAAATGACTCACAGAAAATAGTGCCTGATGCAAAAATAGAGGGTCTTTATCGTTCCTTGTTAAATCCCATCAGCTCATGAGTGAGCTGTTTTGCGTGTTAAAACATCTGCCAGAAACAATTAGAGGAAGATGAGCCTAAGATGAGACTTGGTGCTTTAATGTGTCCATTATTTCAAACTGAACATGGTGAAGCAGAACACAGAGAACAGAAACACGTGTAACTGCCAGAATGTTACATTTTGAGGAGGAGTAGCTGTGTAATACAGCCATAGACCTCTTTTGCTTTTACCTTGTTAACTTAACAATTTTTAGTACCAGGTTTGTCACAGTCTTTCAAATTGAGGTTTTACCCCTCAGCTGTAAAATGGTGATGGGGTTGCGATAACGTGAGAACGACGCAGGAGTTTGATGCCACATGTGCATCTACTAACTGGCGTGGTGCTGTGCATTGTGGTCAGAGATCTCCAGCTTGGTGGAGATTGTTCTAGAAGTCTTGTGGTTTGTTCAAATGCAACTTTTCAAACCTAAGCTGTGCCGTCATGTTGCTTTTAGGGAGAATTGGTTTTCTCCGGACAATCCTTCCAAACAAGTGCCACTCTGTTAACATTTAACAGAGATGTAACTCTTGGGTTTTTTCAGTCTGTGAGCATTGCATGGCCTGACGCTGGGGTGAATTTTCTGGGACTTGCACTGCTGGGAAGATTGACGGCTGTCTTGAATGTGAGGGGAAGAAACTTTCTCACTGCAGAATGATGGACTTAAAGTAGATGGAAAACAACAATTGATTCTCTAAGCTTGTGATGATTTCTTTCCTCCTTGTGTTTATAGACACCAGGAAACTACCAAAACTTCTGCTTTTTTTAGAAGTGCTTACACTTACTGATGATCAGTTATTGGAGTGTATATGATTATTAGCGCCTGGCTGCTACGTAAGCTATTAATTCCTGGGAAAGACGTAAGGGTGCACTTAGTTTTTCACTTACTGCTGAAGCATTTTGGTTTAATTTTTGGCAGATAAATTATTATATCATGTAGTATGTAATTTTCTGTAATTCATGCAGTCTGCCTTCACAGATTGTCACGAATGCTTCTAAAGAGCTCACTGAATTTGAGTATGGTATTGTTAGAACAAGTCAGTTTGTGAAATTTCTTCTCTCAAAGATATTCAACGATTAGCTGTGAGTGGGATTATTGCAAAGTGGAAGTGTTTGGAAACCACAGCAACTCAACCATGAAGTGGCAGACTACGTGAAGTTACAAAGCTGGGTCTGAAGTAGATGTAAAAGTCACCAATAAGACAACTTCCTGCCTTCAGCCACCTCTCTGTACTTTCCTGTCTAACAAGAACGCCGGTGTGGCAGTTTCCAAATCGTTAGAGATTTATGAACTAAAATCAGGGATAATTATGACTTTGTTAATCTGTAGCAAAAGTATTGTTTCGATTTTGGCTGACAGTCTGCAAAATACTGAGGTAAAATATTCGCAAGCAGTGCAAACTGTGGAAATGGATCGACTCCTGAGTTGTCAGTCATTGCATTTTGAGTCAGGCGTTCTTTTAGTCTGCTCAACTTAATAATGAGGGCCACAGAACATGTAGACACACGGTCATTTCTGTTGGCTAGTTGGGCAAGTACATGTCTCACTCTCTGGTCTTTGAGAAGGAAAGCAAATGGATAAACATACACTTAAAGTTACTGCTTATTCTGCTTATAATAAAAACAGTATCTAATGTGTTTTTTGTGCAAAACTGGGCGAAGCTTAGTCTTCCAAAACATCCTGCAGGCTGCAGTTAGTGACAAGCTTAGATGATAAAGCCTAGGTGTCAAACACATACACACATATGGTGTAACGCTAAATCCACTCCACTTGAGCTGCTCTCTGAATTGATTTTTTATAATACATTATCACAAATTGCTTCTGACATTACCGATGTGTGTCTGTAATCAAGGAACAATAAAGATTTAAGGCATTCACAGACTCAGTCTTATATCTCCTACAAAACCACGTAGTACCTTAAAGGCATTCAGCAGCTAATGCATGTGGA
Source organism: Perissodus microlepis (assembly GCF_051167445.1). Taxonomy (NCBI): domain Eukaryota; kingdom Metazoa; phylum Chordata; class Actinopteri; order Cichliformes; family Cichlidae; genus Perissodus; species Perissodus microlepis. The sequence goes on along the minus strand of NC_140463.1, from coordinate 37,813,343 downwards.
TTGTATTTCAGTTATTTTCGTGGGGTGGCAGGAGCAGGACAGATAATCATAACTGAGAGGATGCGGTAGGAGCAGTACTCCACCCATCTTCCACTTACACGCACATCACATTTGTGTTCTTTTTGCTTGGCTGTGATTTATGTGCTGCACTGAATGGGTGTGCCACAATCAGACTGACAAAATATTTTTCATAACGTAGAAGAACAGCTGAAGACTTGTAATTGAGTAAAATCTCGCACATTATTGCTGGAATCTGGACATTGCATAGCTCCTCTGGATGGTTACGGAGCAGTATATTAGTCTACTGTTTTTTCTATATTTGTGATGATACAAAAATTCAACCATGCCTGCTCTTGGAGTTGACTCATACTCAACTAAGGCAGCGTTGAATATCAATAGCTCCTTGAATATAAATTATTCAGTATAGGGACAAACCTTTCAAGCCTTCTCCCTCAGGATTTGGACATCCCTCAGAATGTGCTCACCTAACAAGTGCTCCCACAGAATGTATATCCATGCATGCATAACATGCCGCAACACAGCGACCAATCTGTTCTCTCATTTCAATCATCGGCGCGTCTCGGCCTGCTGGGAGAGCGTGGCTCCTTTCCCAGTTCTCTGTCCCGGGCCCCCCTCTGTCTCCTCAGGTACAAAATATGTCTCGAACATCTCAGGGGAAGCAATTAGATTAAGCATTGCTGTCTCCCCGTAAGGACAACCATATATCACTATGCAGAAATTAATATTATGTGCATTTAAATGTAAACTTCAGCTCATTTGGAAAACGGCCAAAATGATTAGCATATGAGTCACAGAAATGAGTGATATTTAGAGTCTGTTGTAAGATAAACACAAGGTGTATGTTGAGTGCTGACAAAATTCTGCATTCTGAGATACATGCATATCCTGGTAATAAATCCATGGTTGTCTGGGGGAAGTTTGTGTAATGATGCTTAAACACTTGAGTACAAACATGCGGGTTTAGCAAGTTTTTTATGGGGTTTAAAAGTTACTTGCATCCTTAGCTGTGATAGCAGAGCTGCTATCGTTTTCACCTCTGACTGCTGTGTGTGTCACCATTGCAAGATTTGGTCCTGGCAACACTGATTTTAGCAATCTGTTTCTTTATGAAGAACCAGATTGTGTGTATGTCCCAGTCATGCAAGATGCAGACATAAATAACGAGGGATACTGATATGATTTTATTTATCCTGCTGCTATCATCTGTTCAGTTATTATCAGCTCTGCTTATGTTGATTATCAACTCTGTCTGTGTGGCAATTGATCAGTAAAGTGTCAGTACAGCTGATGCTGAACCTGCAGTAGGAAAAACATGCCAACAATGATAAAATGAACTAAGCTCAACTGCCATATCATAGTAGTGACATCATCATTGCAACAGGAGTCATTATAGCTGAGGTGGTCCAACTGATAATTGAACGACAGTTGGATTCAGACTGAGGAACTGTGTAGTGCTTAATGAAACGCTATAACTTTTATCTCTAGCATTTATGTTCCTCGGAGAAGGTCTTAGCAGGTACATAGTGGCACTCTCTTGCACAAAGGTTGTCACAAGGATAAGATTTTTAAAAAATTGTCTGAACAGTTTTGGTGACTGCAGGACTTTTCCTTTGGTGCTAACTTTAATTCTTAAAGTAACTGGTTGACATTCAAGTGAAACTCATGACTTTCCATCTGCACTTTGTGCACTTTGTATAGATGAGGTTTTGTGTGTGTGTGTGTGTGTGTGTGTGTGTGTGTGTGTGTGTGTGTGTGTGTGTGTGTGTGTGTGTGTGTGTGTGTGTATCACAGCTTTCATGTGTTTGAAGAGGATGAGGTAGGATGATCAAAGAGGGTCCACTGCAAACAGTTACCCGCAGCTTGGACTCTTTTCCTCTTCTTCTTGAATAAACCTGCACATACTTGGTCCAAACTTGAAGTAAAAGCCACATTGCTATGGAGTATTTTCTCTCTACCTCCCTCCCTCCATCTCTCTCTCTCTCTCTCTCTCTGTGTACCCCTCTCTCTCTTCCCCTGCTATTCATTCACTGGGTCTTCTTCACTGAGCGGTCCTTGCTCGCCGCTTCTTTCTCCTCCTCCTTCCTTCCACCCCCCCTTTCACACTCTGTTGATCAGCTCAGGAAAGGGAAAGTGCTTGTGTGAAACCTGAGGATCACTTGCAGACTGAGGAACCGGAGAGAGCAGCCACATCGAGTTTTAGCCTGGAAGGTAAGATGATGCCCAAAGGAACAATTGATAGCAGTTAGTCTACGCAGTGCACCTCTATTTTCTGTGCAATGAATGACATCCAACCTTAAAACAGACCTTGCGGTTAGAGTAGCTGAATGACCTGTGATCTGTTGATGTCTGAAAGTTTTGCTCTTGAAATGGGACCTTGAGGGGAATTGTAGTCATAGTGTAGTGGCAAAGGCAAACTGTCATTGCAGGTCCTTAATGCTCAGACAATCTGCTCAGTTTATTTACTTTTAGCCACAATAGGTGGACAAATTTCCTATCTTCTTGAACCCACAGCTCAAAGGATATGAGACGAGCTTTTTTTGGCTACTGAAAAAGGGCATGTGGAAATGTCTCGCATATCATTATAGCTGCGCATAACTGGGGGCAAAAAGAGATTCCAAATTAGCATATCTATTCAGGTGTGTTGCTTTGTGACAGTTTGCGTTGCATGGTGTAGTGGCTGCAGCTATTCATGTTTGAATCTTTACCGGAGGCAATAAAGACCAGCGTCTCTTGTTTTTAATATGCGGCCGAATTATGTTTACTGTACTCTCATAATGCCGTGCATTTAGGGTTATGAAAGTGCTTGTAGTTGTTGGTCGTTGTCCTTGCAAATAACTGCACGCTATATTTCAGAGTAGTGAGTCTCCAGCCATGTTTACGCCAAGTAAGACAAACCAGATGAGGGGCGACCTGCAGCATTTCCGCAAAGACTACAGCTTCTCCAGGAAAGTCCTGCTCAACTGCTGCCTGGTGCGGCGCATCATCACCTGGGCCTCGCCAAACCCTCAAGGTACAAAAAGCACAGATTTGTAAGTTTGGAAACATCAGGAATCAATTCCCATTCAGTGAATAATAAGGGTGGGGAAAAAATCGATACTGCTTAGTAATAAGATATTTTGTTGGGCAATGTTGTATTGATACAGGGACACGAAATATCAATATTTCAAAAATTAAATAAATTAAAACACTTTCAGAATACTACAAATAGGAGCACTTATCTCCCCAGATAAGAAGCAAACTTTCTGCAAACAGTTGCAGACTGACTTGGACTGACTGCAATCAGTCTCAGAGGTTTGCAAATAGTTGGTCTCTAATTAATAAATGCAGACAGATTGCCAACATGTTGTCATCAGTCTGAATTAGTCTGTCAAGGGGAGACTCGACTCAACTGGCTCCCAGCTTCTTGTATTTTGGATTGATCCCTATAGAACAGGAAGGCTGCTGAGTGCAAATATAACAGTTTAATGTTTCTGTCTACGTAGACAGCAACATATGTGTCATTTTTGACGATTTATCAGAGGTTATTGCTGTATTATCAGAAACAGATTGCATGTAATTGCAAACTTGACTCCATTCAGTTGCAGACTGATAGCAGACTGATAGGAGAGTGACTCTGACTTATGGCAACATTGATGGCAGTCTCATTTTGCAGCGGGGAAAAAAAACACAACTAAAAGGAAATAAGTTTATTTTTAAAGATACTGACTAAGTTTAACTTTGTAGGACATAACTTAAAAAAGGTGATAAATTGCAGTATTTGTTACTGTAATTCTAAGCATTTTGAAAAATGTTAAAAATTTGATATGTGTGTTTGGTGATTCCCACCTCTAGAAGAATAAGATGGACTTTATTATGTATGGCAGTATGAATTCAGTAGAATTTATTCTACTTGTGTTTATTGCTTTAAAGGTGCAGCTACTAACTAATCAAGTATTTTTCCATGAAAGTTTTAGTGACCACAGGAGCAATATACAGAAACAGTTTTATTCAGGATTGCATTCAGATTTCAGCATTACAAAGGAAAATTACAGAATTTTAATCTGTACAATGTAATTTCCTCATATGTAGATGTAAATTATCAACAGGCTAACATCTGATATAGTTGGCTGAGTAGTGCAAAATCTCTATACTATCCCATTGTTACCATGGGCAACATACTGTGATCGTCCCGTATTATGAGTTACTTCCGATTCCCAAAGTTTTTACCGTAACTGGGAGGTCAAGGAAATATCAGTTTCTACTAGAGAACATTGTTGTACAATGTTAGGAACTAAAGAACTGGAAAATGTATAATAAAGCTGATTTCACTTATGTGATTAGATTTAACAGTAACCCTATACACTCACTGAATGTACTGTTAAATTGAGCTTTGAAAAGAAGAACTGGAGCAAAACGTTGTAAAGCCTTGTGGATCTGATCCATTAACCTCTCAACTTATTACAAAGTTTTGTGCGGTGATATCGTATCGATGCAGAGAAACCACATATCAATATCTTACTAGATAAATTAAAATAATGGGAATACTTTAAACAAGAGGTCGCCTGATAGGAGGCAACCCTTTTGCAAGCAGCTGCAGTCTGACTTGGACTGGCTGCAATCACTATCAGAGAAAATCTCATAGGTTTGCAAATATTGCTGTCTAATTTATAAGTGCAGACACACGAGTCTGAAAGAGCCTTTGTCAATGAGCACAACTTGAGGAGACTCGACTCAATTAGCTGCTGTATTCTGGTTATATTCCTATAGAACAGGAACGTTGCTGACAGTTTCTATTAAATGTAAAAATCTGTCTATGTAGGCAGCAACAGATATGTGATTTTTGATGATTTATCAATAGTAATATTGTATTATCTGAAATAGACTGCATGTAATTGCCAACTTGAACCCATTCAATCGCAGACTAATATCAGACTGACACTCTTACACACTCTTAGACTCTTAGACAGGCTCATTTTGCAACAACAACAAAAACACTTAATTGAAGTGAGATAATTTTATCTTACTGGATAAAACAGATACTGATGAAGTTTAACTTTGAGGACATAATTTGCAGTTTAAAAAAAGGTGATAAATTCCAGTATATGTTAAAGCTATACTCATGCTTATTGCAAAATGTAAAAAAAATATTGTGATAATATTGTTTCATGGGGTGTCTGGTGATTCCCACCTCTAATAGAGACGCCAGGATTTATGATTTTACTGCACTGAAATTGATCAGAACACTGCAAGTCACAGTCGAGCCCTCTCTTGATTACTTCTCAGGTCAAGCATATTTACTACAGCCATATATGCACAACTGGATTCGTAGCTACTGTGATTTTTGTTTTTTGCCACTGAAACTGAAACTAAAGTGCAGAGAAAAAATACTGAGCTGTCTTTTTGTAAAGGCCAGTTGCAGCAGAGCATACATTTAGCCACCATATGTGATCCTTGCTGTGATGCATTTTTGCTCTGGCTTTAGTTTTATCTGCATACAAACTTTTGTATGATCGATTTTTTACTGACCTAGTTACAAGAAATGTTTTTGGTGATCCATCATGGCGTCTTTTATTCTGCTTTTTATGTTTTGCTCGCTGATATTTGGAGATATTTTTATTAATAACATGTAAATCTATTTCTTTCAGAGTTTCCTTTATGCGCTTTAGCACCAGTATGCAGGCACATTGATGTGGCTTTTTTATAATCTTATCTGTTTCTCATTTATTTTTACACTTCTGAAGTTCCCATGATTGCACTATATTTCATTGACATGTCAAGCGTTGCCGTTAAAACCTGGAGCATTTGGTAATAGAGAGGTGGTCTCCTGCACTTGTATGATTTGCCAGTTGTTAAGATAAATGGGTTGTGTTTGGGTGTGATTTAGCATGCTATTAAACAGTCATGAATATCTCAGCAGGGACTCCTAAATGGCATCTGCAGTAAACATTTTTCTGCAGGGGTAAAACAATAACAGAAGGTCTATAAAACAGCTGTTTTTGTTTTGGTTTTTTTCCTCAGGAATCACAGAAGCAACAGTGAAATTTCACCTTTTGTCATAAAAAGAGTGTTTTTTCTTTGTAGTTGTATTGATTAGATTGCAGCCAGTGGGGCAGGTGCAGTTTCTACATCTCATAATCACTGTGGTTTCTTTCTCCTGCTTTACCTTACAGTTAACTTTTGAATCTATCTAATAACACGCGAGCTGACAAACACAGCTGGAGCCACACCAGGACCCAGGTGTTTCTGTTGGCCACATAAGAATTACGCTTTCATTGCAATCGCTGCTCATTTTTTTTTTTGCTGAAAAGGCGCTGCTGTCCCTGAGTGTGGGCTGTATTTTCAGGCCACTGTAAGTTTTTAAAAAGCTGTGGAGTGTATGACACAAAGACACATAATGACTTTTTATAATAGCCTAGCAGAAATGAATTTTCCTTCTTTTTTCCCATTTTTTTCTTTCTTTTTTAATGCACACATAAAAACAGATTTATGAGTCACCAGGTAACAGAGAAATAACAACAGTTGTTTTGGATTTTGAGCATCTCTTAGCATATGTTCTTCTTGTAGGTGTTCTTCTCATTAGCTGGCATCTCGAACTAATAACATTATCCCCTCGTGTTACCCAGAATAACCTCTCAGCATGCCGATGATCACACCATAAACCTGCCAGGTGGCAATGGTACCCTCTGGATTTTCAGGCAGTCTGAGGGAAAATGAACACGCTCAATAAAGCGGTTGTTTCTAGAAATACACAAGCCCCCATGTTGTGTCTCCGGGACAGACGTCTGCTACAAGCGAGCTCTTTACAAATCCCCGCTGTCTATGTGATGCACTGAAATGGGTCAGTTGCTTTATAGGGAAATAGCATGCTGTGCTGCGTGCCCCAAAATGTTACCAACCTGTGCGTGGTTGGAGTTTACTCTGAACGTGCTGGACCTGTGCACATCACTCTCCTGTTTTTAAGCTGCGATACGTAGAATTGTTAGATTTACCTCATGTGGCAAATGTGCATTAAGTGGAACTTGAAATTTCCATTGATCCCCGTTTTTTTGCATTGAACCTGTAGAAATTCTCATACTTTTCCTTGTTGGACACTTGTGGTAATCAGAATTGCACCAGTTCTTTGCTGCCAGCAGAGGGCAGCAAGCTACTGACTAAATAGATGTCCAAGCTGATGTAACAGTTTGCTGCATTCAGAGATCTTTAGCTGCAGTGCTGTGAGAATATTATTGGATTTGGAGATTTAAGTGAGTCATTTAGTTGGGTTAGGATGATATTACATAAGTATGGGATTAGAGTATGTGTTTAAAATGTACTGCCACCACAAATAGGAGGACTAAAAGGAGCAAAGATGACAAATTTGTTTCTCAGTAATGAAAATAGAGCTTATTGTCTACTTTGAACAAACAAAATGCAGAAATTTAGCTCATGATCTGCGGAGACAGACTGCAGTAAAAAACATCCCACCAAGATAAAAGGTGCAGTAGGTACCCGTAGGAATCTGGAGCTGCAGCCATCTGCCCAGTTTTATCATGCTTGGCTTTAACTCCATCGGTGTACATGTAAAAGTGTGGCCATGACAACAAAACCATAATTTTCAAAGGCAAGAAAGCAAAGTAAAACAACCCTACAAGATAAGACTGCTCCGAAATCGTGTCAGAATCGCTCTCAGGTACTGAGACTGTCATAAAGCCACAGAATGTCTGCACTGCAGCAGTAATTCAGTGGCCCCAAATGCACTCAGTGTAGCTGGGATGCAGCTTTTTCCTATTACAGCACAATATTGAGGAAGGAAATCAGAATATGACAGCTTGGAAATCCATGACACAGAGAATTAACCATTTCAGTGTTCATCAGTGGCGGATATTGCTTGAGTGGAGACGATGGAGAGCTGTTTGAATTATTTCCTTCCAGGTCTTTTTAGCAGATATCATAATATGTTAACTGTCACTGCATTTTTTAAATATATTTCCCTGGCTAATATATAACTGTGTGCATGCTGTGGCTCAAAGAGCAGATCCTCACCACCTTGAAGGCTGCATTTCTGGGTCACGTCCTTCAGAGAGGACAGAAATAGCCAAATTAATTTGCTTTTGCTTTGGCCAAGTCAGTGGTTATGAACTGCTTTTAAAAATTCCACACACGTTCAGATGAATTACCACCTTTTCATTTTATTGTCTTGTTCAAATCCCACCGCTTCTCCTCTCTAATGGGAAATTAATTTCTGAGAATTTGATCCCACGTCCAACAGTTGGGGATTAGATGCAGTGTCTTAAAGGAACCTTAAACCTTGAGATATAATGCCAGTCTCCATGTTGCTGTATTGTGGAGAACATGTTAGATATCATTAAGCAAATCCTGTCATACACCCCTGACAAGTCTAATTCTGCTCATTTTATCGAATGATGAATCACAATTTTTGCCCGTAGCTTCAGGCCAAACGTCTGCTTTCGATAAAGTAACTCTGTTTCCATTTCAATCTGTTTTCCCTCTTGGTCAAGAGTGCGGGCCTCTGTAGAACTGAGGTGGAAATGGAAAAAGGCAATGATGGATTAGAGAGGTAGCTGAGGCAGCGTGCAGCCTCTCAGTTCAGAGGACAGGGGGAAAAGAGCGATTGCCTAGAGACCGCTGCCTGGCTGCGATGCTGACATGTCCTACTGTTGTCTTTCATTTGATTCATATATTGTGAAAACACTGCTGGAGAATGAGTGGACGGGATCCCACAGTGATGCCTTTCCCTGACATTAATCTTATTCATCGTGCCGGCTAGTGCTGGTGGCAGCCAAAGAGAAGGTGCTACACGCCGTTTACAACAAATGGCCCCAGAGATGACGATGGTGAATTTGCAGAACTGCAGCCTCTGCATGCTTGTAATCTAGCTTATATTTCACTAGCAGAGCTGCAGGTGTAGTAGCAGGCTGGGCTCATTCAGCTGGACAAAACGTTTTGTGCATTATGCTCCCGGGTGTGTGTGTGTTTGTCTGTATTAAATGTTTGTTTCAGTGCTAGAGAGAGATCCTTTAAAGCAGGTTTCTCAAGCATAAGGTCCACGGCCCAGAATCAGGCCAAAAGAGACTCCAATCTGGCCCACTGGACAGCTTTGGAAAATGTGAAAAGGAACATAAGTATTTGACTTAACTGTATTTTCCCCCACTGGCACTCTACACTACACAAGCAATCAATATACAATAGACAGTTAAATGGAAGAAAAAAAATAGTTTTTTTCACTATTTAATACTGCTTGTGTTAGCCAAAGCACACATGATTCAAGAAGCACTTTCTTCCACTGTATTTGACTCAGTAGCGAGCCTGTCAGTCTGTTTCTCAGTCTTGGCCATGACCCGCAGCCATCTTAAACAGGGATTAGCAGCTAACAGCCAGGGATTAGTCAGAGAATAGGCAACCCCAGTGAACCATTTTGTTTGTATAACACCTTAAAGTAGCCTGTTGACAGACAGTGGCACTCCCTCTCCGCTTTGTCAATTGAATACAGCTAACTGAGATGCTGGCTGGATGGAGACGTGACTGTGCACCAGTCATATATGTAACCAAGCTGGGTCCTTTGTCCAGGCTATACAAGGAGCTCTTTCTACACATCATTAAAGATGCATTTCTTGCCACATGCAGGTGTTTTTCCACAGACTTGAAGTGTTTGATTTTCTGAGGGCAAATATCTGTGAGGCTAAGCGCTGCTTCTAAGAATAGATGATTTTGGCAATTGGTTAAATGGTTTAGTCATTTATTGCTTAAAAGTACTTTTAAAAGTAACCCATTGATTTATTATCATTTATTATGACTCGGCAGTCTTTTCTTATTGTTATTGTAGCCTGAAAATCTTTACTGGGATTTGAATTCACTGTTGACCTTTAAAAAAGCACTTCAGAGTTTCCTCATTAAGTTTCCCTTCAGAAATATCTTAACGTGGCTTAGTTTCACCAAGGTGCTGGAAACATTCCTCTGAGGTTTTGGTCCATATTGACAGGACAGCATCACACAGCTCTACCAAATTCCAGAGCTGCTCTCGGCGTGACACAGCCCTTCTCATGATAACCTACTATATAAAACTAGGTCATCTGAGTGTATTGAACTTATTGAACTTATTGTCATGTTCAAGAACCAGTTTGAGATGATTTGAGCTTTGTGACCTGGTGTGTTATCCTACTGGAAGCAGTCATGAGAAGATAGGCACACTGTGGTTATAAAAGGATGGACACGTACAGCAATAATACTCAGGTAGGCTGTGGTGTTTAAATGACCTTTACTAAATGGCCCACAGTGTGACATAACCACCATCAGCATGAACTGTTTATACAAGGCAGGATGGATCCATGCTCACATTGTTTATACCAAATTGTGCCATCTGAATGTTGCTGCAGAAATCGAGTCTCAACAGACCAGGCAATGTTTTTTCCAGTCTTTGATTTGGGTGAACCTGTGTGAATGGTAGCCTCATTTCCAGTGCGGTCTTCTGCTACTATAGCCCATCTGCTTCAATGATCAACATGTTTTGCATTCAGAGATGCTCTTCTGTGTTATTTGAGTTACTGCGGCCCGCTTATCAGCTCAAAGCACTTTAGGCCTCTGACCTCTGGCATCAACAAGGCATTTTTACTCAGAGAACTGCCGCTCACTGGATATTTTGCCTTTTTATGACCATTCTCTGAAAATCCCTGCAGATCGTCAGTTTCTATTTTCAAAGTCACTTAAATCGGTTTTGCCTCCCACTCTGATGCTCACTTTGAACTTCAGCAGGTTATTTTGACCATATCTACATGCGTGATTTTTGGCCATGTGGGACTAAATGTCTTTAGAGTGGTTTTTTTCGAAATATATTTTCTAAAAAAGATTACTTGAAATAATAATCAACAGCAATGGCTCTTCAAATAACTCTATATTTCTTTAAGTAGAGCAGAGAGAAAGCTGCAGAGACTTTAAAGTTTAAAATCTAGTTATAGACTGCAAAAATACTGGAGGAGAAGTTTGTTGGAAGTGTAATTAATCATCAGCTTCTAACTTATCCTTAACCTGGCTCCAGTCTTTTCCTCATACGTCCTCCTTTCTCTACATGTCTGCTGGTGATACAGCCCTTTTCATGGTAACCTACTTCAGTCAAGTGTTTGTATTCTAGCAGCGGCCTGGGCCCTCTATAAATAGTCCCTGCTGATTGATACCCAGCACAGTGAAGCCTCGTAAGCGTTTGGCTGCTGCTGGGCAGAAATGACTTTCTTGTGTCTGTGCCACTCGACATTAACACACCTGTCCCTGTCATGGTCGAATTTATCTGCCCCGCATGTGTCAGATGCCATCCAAGTTACAGGCAGAGGTTCAGACGCAGGCCTGAAAGAGCGCGCAAGTTCAGTCATGTTTCCCCCAGAGACGTGTCTAATAAGGTGTTTTGTATTTAATGTTCATGATGAAGGATAAGCATCTCTGGCCAACTGTAGTTTGGTATGTTCAGGTCTGGATGTTAGAATGTTTTGTGTACAGTTGTTTTAAAGTAATTCTGAGCTTCATAAAATCATTGTAACAAAGGACTGTAACAATGCAGGAAGTACATGGAGTTGTAGTAGCACAAGTGGTTATGCAAATAGGAGTTGCTTTGGTATTTTCCCTGTTCAGTTATTTATGACATTGATGGCATGAAGAAAGGAAACTGCTCCTGTGTCTGGTAGTTTTCAGATGCAGAGCTCTACGTCTGGCCAAGGGGAGGAGTTTAACAAGGTTGTTGGCAGGGTGTGAGTGAGCTGCTTGTTTACAGGTACTTGTTGAGTTACAGTACTCTAGGGTCAGCAGGGCAGCACCAAAAGACACATAGGTTCCCATTTTTATACATCCGGAGGTTGTGTGGTCGGAGGTGTTTGGGTTTTCCGTCTTATTTTCACAAATGAAATACCTCAGGAATGCCTCGGGGGAATGTGGGAGGACCGTTCAGTTATTGCCAAACTGACAACACAGTGCAGGATTGCATGCATTAATTATGACAACGTTTCATACAAATACCCATCGCTATATTTCCTCAGCTGTTTATCAAGCTTGGGTTGCTGGAGACTGTTATAAGCTGTCATAGAGCAGGTTACACTTCGGAAACAAAAACACACTTCCTGTTGCATCTGTTTATATCCTGGCCCCAAATGATTTTGGTTTTATTGTTTTGTTTTTTCAGTTTTTTATGATAGGCATGCTCTTTAACTGGTATTTGACTGAATAATAAGGCTATGTAGTTGAGTTTTTTACTTATTAGAACCCTGTTCAAATTGTGCAATAACAATTATCGCCACAATGTGAATACCCTCCCAGTTTCTCTGGTTAGAGCTCCTTTGTGCGCTGCTATCCTGCAGTTTAGCCCATGAGACTATTGAGAAGTGATTGATATCATTGAAGCAAATTTATAGCACTGGTGACTATTTTAACCAAGAAGGACATCTCTGAGCAGCAATAAGTGGAGAAAGACATCTGAGACAGTAGAGGAGAAGAAGAAGGGGGGGGGGGGGGGGTAGATTAATTAAGCAGGAGAACTGTTGGAAGGACTGGATAAGGGCAGTGCATGTGGAGTGATAGAGACAGATGGCTGAAGGTGGAATCGCTGTCCAAAAAGGCAGAGAAATGCTACTTTTTACATGTCAGAGCTGGAAGGCCCATTCCTCTGAGACACAAGCAGAAATCTGTGGAACAGACTGGAGTCTCCTGCAGCACTTCTGATAAACTTGACCGTGCATGACAACCATAAGAAGAAAAAGATGGATGGAAGCATGCTTCTTTTCTTTATATAAGTGTTTCCCCACCTCCTTTAAATGAAGTTATGAATCTAAAGACTGAACCTGGGATTAGGACCAAGGCCACCACTAGAGGGTGCCTCATAGGCCCGCCGCATTCAGACAAACAGCGCTATCAATAAAAGTGAGTGAATATTGGACTATCTTATGAGTGGATGCGTTACATCTCCCATTCTTGGCAGTCTTTATTTGTATGATGTATGATTTTTTTCTTTTATTTGTAAGATGTGATGCTTATATTTGTGCTTGCTTTAATGCAGATCTGAATGTTTTTTGGTTATTGCAAAATTTTATGGGACTTTTATGGGACTTTGGATGTAAATCAACAGTTTTGCTAAAACCTGGTATGTTTACATCATATAGTATCTTAATTGATGTCCAATTAACATGCACACAGTAGAATAAAAAATAAGGAAACTAAAGCACTTCTAAGAAAGTAGCTTTTAAACATCTAGCCAAAAACTCCTCTGTGCTGTACTTGAACAGTCGTCCAATTTCACAAACCTCTTTGATAATTTTGAGTTTGTGTTTTTTTTAGTATGATGCTGTCTGACTGTTTAGGAGTGAATGGGTATTTTGCTGCAGCAGATTTGAACTTCGCCAGGAGTTTGTCTCTCCATGTGATTCCTTCAGATCTCCCAAATGCACATCAGTAGGATCTGCAGCGAGTGAATATGATGTGCGATTCCTCCTGTTATCCCACAATTCTGAAATCTATGGGCTTCTACAAAAATAAGCCTCATTTTCTGTGCAGCTTTGGTAATATTAGATATGTTTGCAAATTACACATGATTGTTTTGGTAACATCATGTTAATTACAGTGGCATTACTATTTCCAGACAACACTGAGCCCTACATGGGTCATACAGTTATATTTTTAGCCTGAATTAGCACAGTAAGTCAGTTTCCTTTGAAGCACCAGCACATGCCCTGGGCCTTGATTGATCCTCAAATTGATCTTTTACTGGCATAATAGGAGTAACTGCTAAATAAAGCCCACTTTATTATCCTTTATGTCATCCCTAGAGTCTATTTTTTGCTTTACAATGGGGAGCTGGATTCTTATTAGTCCCTGACTGGGGTAATATCAGGAAATTCATCTTTGTGGCCCTTTTAGGTTTTTCTTATTTTCACAGTTAACAAAGTTGAGAATTTGTTACCATTGCAGCAACAGATTAAGGGCAACCTCTTTGTTTGCTGCTCCACAAATGGCATCAGTCCCATTTGTTCTTACTTGAGGGAAAACGAGGAGTGTCAGTGCTCCCAGTGGACAAGACCTATCCTTCTTAAGTAACTGTTGTAGTTTGTGGATGTCGCTCTGTGGGCAGATGCACAGCCTGTAGAAATGAGGTCAACAAACCACACCAGGCCTCCTGGAAGAAACCAAACAAAATTAGGTCATGGAAAAGAGATGGCTCTCAGCTGGCCTGCAGAGCTTTTTAGCATGGCACAATATATGCTTTGTTATGACAGTTTACCCTCAACATTAACAAAGTCATTCACCACAATACGTTTTCCATTTGCGTTCTTCCTGTGTGTTTGACATTGTGAGTCCTGCTAAACTAACAGTGCCTATGGTAATGCAAAGTGAAAAGCAGTATTAAAAGGACTTTTACATTATTTTGTAGTATTTTTAACTCTAGCAGACACTGCTGAATTCTGGTTATTTACAAGGAAGACATGGTCTCTTTTCCATCAGTTGCAACTTGAAGGATTGGCGCCTTTTTGTGAGCTAGAGTACATTACCCCACCACATAATCCCCATGTGATGCATTTCCTTGTACTTCTAGGAGTGCTTACTGGCAATCCACTTCTGCTGATGAATTTCAAACATGATGGCCTCCCAGTAATTACAGTGCTAATGATCATTTGTACTGCATGGTGGTGGGTGTAATTTGCCCATTCCCATGACAGCGACTAAGTTGTTTTTATTTTTCTCATCTTAAAGGCATTCATTCAGTAAATAGCTTTTTTTTTTGCAAGAGAGAATTGTGCCCCTCCTGATTTAAAGGTTCAAAAGGAAGCCTTCATAATTAACTGAATTAAAAGTTTGTTGATAGGATGACTGCGTAACACTGAAGTTAAAGTATGTTTCTAACCTGCCTCTGAATGCCACTTCCAAATTAGGGTTGCAGTTGTTTGGTCTGACACAACCCACAGTATTAAACACAGCAGGCAGCTGCAAAACCCCTTGGTAGAAATGAGATCATAGATAGACTATATTTCTAAAAGTATTCACTTGTTTGCCTTCACACTCATAAGTTAATGAAGTTAAGTGAAATACTATTAATCTATATGATTGGCCGAATATTTGCAGCTAAAACAACTTCATCTCTTCTAGGAAGATTTTCCACAAGGTTTAGGAGTCTGTTTATGGGAATCTGTGACCATTCTTCCAGAAGCTCATTTGTGAGGTCAGACACTGATGTTGGACAAGAAGGCCTGGCTGGCAGTTTCTGTTCTATTTCATCCCAACGGTGTTCTGTCAGGGCAGTCAAGTTATTCCACACCAGACTTGCTGATCCACGTCTTTATGAACCTTGCTTTGTGCACTGGTGTGCAGTCATGTTGGCTCACTAATAAGCCAACATGACTGACAATGGTCTCCATTGCTCCAGAGTCCAGTGGCAGCTTGCTTTACACCAATGTGTTCAACGCTTGGTAATGTAAGGCTTTGATGGAGCTGCTTGGCCATGGAAGCCCATTCCATTAAGCTCTCTATGCACTGTTCTTGTATGTGACAGGATCGTGAATTTGAAGGTGGAAAGTGAAAGGTGATGTTGAATGTTGTCAGTGTGTGTGTCTCCCAGGTTGGATGTCAGATAGAAGATGGAGATGGCTTCTGTTGTAAGCTGGATGAAACGGTATCTCCAAGGGGTGAAATTGATGATTGTAGTAGACTTTAATGGCCATGTTTAATGGGAATAGAGAAGACAAGGAGTTGTTAGATGGTGTGGTGACACCACTCCATCTAACAACAAACGCAGGAGAGGAGATGTGGTGGATTTCGCCGTTTTGGAGCATAGGCAGCCAATATTTTTGAAAGGGAAGGTTTATAAGCGTGAAACCTGCTGTGATGAAGAATTTGGAGATGATGGCACAGACAATGAGATGGAAGGCCAAACTGGAGGTGTCAGAAGGGAAAGATGTTAAGATTTTCATTTTGAGTGACCAGAATGGACACGATTAGAAATGAGAATATCAAAGGGACAGCTCAAATGGACGGTTGAGCAGTTTGGAGACAAAGTTTGGTTTGGACATGAGGAGGCGGGAGAGCGGATGAATATTAGACAAAGGATGCTGAATATGGATGCCACTGGCCCACTCTTCTTTACAGCATTGCTTTAGTTGATTGATGTTTGTAGGCATTTATTTATATGCAGCACAATTAAGACCATGCCACAGTAAATGTCTGGATTTTGACTAGGCCATTATAGCACCTAGATTCCTTTCTTCTTCAGAGTTCATGGTCGACTCAATGACTGCAAGGTGCCGAGGTCACGTGGCTGCAAAACAAGCCCAAATCATCACTTTGTTCTTGTCTGTCTAAAGGACATTCTTGGGTTCAATGCACAATCTGACATTAGGGTGAATTTGCTGTGCTGTCCATTGGCATTGTGTTAGCACATACCCGAATGTTACAGACCAACAAACAGCCAATAATTCTCCTTTTTTCTTTTCACTGATGTTGAATTTATCAAATTAGTTTGATTAGCAACAACTTTCTTGTACTTAACAGAGATGGGCAGTAACGCGTTACTGTAATCCGATTACTTTTTTCAAGTAACGAGTAAAGTAAGGGATTACTATTGCAAAAACGGTAATTAGATTACCGTTACTTTCCCGTAGGAACGCTGTGTTACTGCGTTACTAAAACCGTGATTTTTTTGCGAGAATGTCTCATGACAGTGACGTAAGCGAGTGCGACGTTCGGGAAAACAGCTGTGTGCAGATCAACAATGGATAATATATCGAGTGCGGGAGAGAGTATTGGCGTGCAGCGTTTAAAGCGTGGAAGTACTGACCTTACTTTGAGTTTGATTCCATAAAAAGTGACAAAAACATTAGTGTCCGTTGTGCGTGGGAAGAAAACTTCTTTTTACAGCGAAAAAAACCCCTAAACTTCCAAGCAAGCACCGAGTGCGCTACCACATAATAGGAAATTCACAGAGAAACTCGCGGATTCTTCCACTGACCGCTGCGGCACACCTGCACCAGGGTAAACCTCCGCCTACCCTGCTCCTGCTTTACAGGTGAAAATAGAGCAACAGGACCGCTAGTCTGTGACTTTATTTATTTTCTGCTGTGTTTTACTTGCATCTATTTGAAAGACTGAGTGTAAACACACACACAAAAAAATATTTTATGTGCTGGAATGTGCAGAAAATAGGTTTAAATGTTAAACTAATTTCTTCCAGTCAGAGAATGTTGCATATAATTAAATTTTTGCTTGATGCATAAAGTTAAAAGATTAAAACTAATAAAACAAGTTTTAAAAGGAGACTTTTCCATTTGATTACATTTTGTGATGGATTATGCAGAAAAAGTAGAATTGGCCTGACAGATCTATCGCTTTATCACCTATTCAGGTTGTAAATCGTGTTTTTAAAAAGTAACTAAGTAACTAAGTAATTAATTACTTTTGAAAATAAGTAATCAGTAAAGTAACGGGATTACTTTTTTTGGGTAAGTAATCAGTAATTAGTTACTGATTACTTTTTTCAAGTAACTTGAACAACACTGGTACTTAACCTCCTTATTCCTAAGGAAGCAGTAAGACTATAATTAGTTCTTTTTCATATGGCTGAGCCAAACTAAGGTACAGTTTAAAAGTTTATATTAGCAACACTTTATTGTGATTATAGACTTGTTTAAAGGTTTACTTTGTTATAGCTTAGTGTGACTTTTCCTGTCAGATGAGGTTCCGTGTGGTTGAATTTTCGATCTATGTTCTGCTCTGTAGTTCAGCCGTCACTCTTTTTAAGTGCCCCCTCAGCTCCTGCAGTCTCTGCATTGTCCATAAAACTGGCAGATAGTGAGCCTTTGTGGTTTAGCTCTGAATCTGTGAATCATGAAATAAAAAGCAGCCACACAGCAGTAAACCCAATCTCCTGCCTCGTATTTTTTGTCCTCTCCATCAATGCTCATGGCAACTTCTGCCACATTATTAGTGAGCCAACTAAAGGTGGCCTTGGTGAATTTTTTCCTGTGCACTATAGCTCTTATGAATGATTTAGCGTCTCAGAATGAATGAATGTTCACACTACATCCAAATGCTCAGACCATCCTTTGGTTCAGCTTTTCAAGCTTTTTGAAAAATACGTCTTTAAGGTAAAAAAGGACATATGTATCCCAGACTTACTGATACTATCACTGCTGTGCATATTGCTTCTATTTAGCCTCACACTGAGTGTTTGGAGAGTTTGAAGGAAGACTGATTGGCTCTTACTCAAATACATTTACATAACCAACTCCCACATGAAAGGCTACCATATACAACAAGATTAATGTATTTATTTTAAAATGGATCAAAGTAACAATATTTAAAACAAGCCTATTCAATCCCTGAGAGATGGAAACATTTGTTTTTCTTCTTTGAAAAATTAGTTTGAAGAGCAGCTTCCTCCACTGACTGATCTGCAATGAGTTCCTGGCCGGCATATCAAAATCGATGCCCTAGAAAATCTGTGATTCTTTTCAAGCTCAGAATTTGCATCTAATTTCACACTTTCAACAACATTTTGGACATTTCCAGGCTGGAAATGAAAACATGGAGATAAAGCTGTGTCTTCATCCACAACTCAGACACAAATATAACCGAATGCAATGACTTGTAAATCATTTAACCGGCACGTTTTATTGTAAATAGTACAAAATTAAACTGAGAAATGTTTGTGTTTTTTGATAAATATGCATTCACTTTGAATTACACGCCATCAACAGGGAAATGAATGTGTCTGGCATTAAGGTTGTGTACTGCAATGCCTGAGGAAAATAAAAATAAGCAACTTTTTGCAAAGAGACTGAGTTTAAATCCAGTGTGGACTTTTCTGTGTGGAGTTTGGATGTTCTTCCTGTGTATGCATGGGTCCTCTCTGGGTTGTCTGACATTCTCCCACAGTCCTAACATGGGCATGGGATTATGTTTATTTGTGATTTAAAATTGGTTGAATGAATGTCTCTGTGTGAAAATGAATGGGCTTGAACCGGCTTACATTTCTGGAGTTTCTTTTAATCCCGGCTTGCAGTCCTGGAACCTCTAGGTAAAAAATTGGGAATGGAGCTTTTGGTTTGATTCTGGAACAACTTCCCCTCAAAATGCCAGGAATGTCAACCCTGCAGATAATTTCAAGAAACTCTTAAAACACACTTTTAGATCACAGATCCCTCATTTAAGTAGTGTTTCCATTTAATACTAATGATAATAATAATAATAATGTTGATAATTCTAATTATGCAGATGTACCTACTAGTGAGTTTAGCCACAAGTTTGTCCATTTTTCATATTTCTTTGTGTTTTACAGGCTTTTTTTTGTATTTTTATATTTGTATGTGTGTGGGTGTTCATGTATGTGTTTCTGATGGGTTGCGTATTTGTTTAAATGTCTTTTTTTAAACACACACCATGTTTTAAAAAAAATGTTTTTATGTGTTTTTATATGTTAAACTTTGAAACCTTAAAAATGGAACTCCAGATGACTAAAGGGGACCTGTGCGTTAATAATATATCATAATCGTTATGAATAAATCACAGTGAAACACAGGTTTCAGCTATTATGTCAAATAGCAGGAATGGTCTTCCCCGGAGAAGTGATAAATCAAAAAAGTGACGGTCTGGAACATTACCTTAACATTCAACACTGGACCAACTCCATTTCGAGTAGGAGCAGCACTCTGCAGTATAAACCCATAATTTAAATGCCATCTACATTTCCCTGGTGACTGTCCCCTTTTCCCTATTCCGTCACCTGTGGAAAATAGTTTAAGATTCATGATGTCTGTGTCTTTAGTGTGCCAGCATACTTTAGAAGCCTGGCTGGAACGGGCCACAGTAAATACGGGGGGACTGATGCTTTCTAGATCATTATTGGTTTTTGCTCTCAGTGAAAATGAATGCTGACCCCTCACTCAATCAAACCGGCTGATGAGGTTCTGGAAGAAACGATGAAGTTCATTACTGTCCCTGCTGTTGATGTGTTCATTACTCAGATTTATGGTGAATTCCTTCTACTTTCTTCACTTTTCATTCTGTCTTTCCTCTTCCCATCACCTCCCAGTATCAGAAACACAGGTTGAAATTCCACAAGAAATGTTTCTAAAAGCTGTTTTAAGAGTTTTTGAGTTGTTAAAGGTGAGCAAGAAGTGTTACTGGTATGGATCTACTTAACATTAGGGATCGTGGTAGTTGGTGTTCCTGATCATGTCATTAGAAAATGTAGTTATCGTTGTCTTTTCATTTTCATATCAGCATTGCTGAGGTTTGGTTTGGTGATCCACTGCATCCACTGTGTTTTTCCTACACAACCTTGTCTAGGATTTAGGATTTTATTGTACCCAGCCAGCTGGAGTGGGTGGGTTGTGCTGACACCCAAATTTTTTAAGTGTGATAACTCAAAAATGAGGTGACTTAGAACTGGGATGAGTTTGAATCTTGCTGATCTCGACCTCAAGGTCACTTTTTCTGATTTTTAAGTTAATACCATACGGGCTTCTAAAGGTGGCTGAGATTTAACACTGGCAGCTGCCAGTATTTTTTTAAACCATTGCCAACATTTGGTGAATCAAAAAATCTGACATATCAGACTATATTCTTTTTCTTTCAGACACAGGATATGTGTAGCTTTTGTTATGTATTTATAATTCCTTAATAAGATAATATAATATAACAAAGCAGTTTAAAAATAGTCCAGTTTTAGTGTCACAACAAGTTGTGAATGATTTGTTCACACCTTGCCACAAACACAACGACCAGCTGGTCGTTGTGTTTGTGTTGCTAATGAGGAAGTAGCAGAGTTACCTCTGGTGGACAAACTATGCCACACCATCATCGTTGAAGGGTGTTTCTTCGGTCTCTTATTTACTTTCAAACAGATGACTGGAAAAATGCTGCCTGGTCCAATGAGTTGGCTTTTAATGTAGGGTTAGAATTTGGTGTAAACAACATGAAAGCATGGATCCAGTCTGCCTCGTATCAATGGTTCAGGCTTATGGTGGTGGTGCAGTGGTGTGGGTAATGGTTTCTTGGCACGCTTTAGTACAAACTGGACATTGTTTAAACACCACATGGGTGTTTAAACAATTGTTCCTGACCACATGCATTTCCATCTTAATTGCCCCGTGGGGATAAATAAAGTCATTCTGATTCTGAGTCTGATCTTTTGATGTAACCTTGTTGCAAAATGCTCAGATCATCTCAAATCGATTTCTGGAACATGACAACGGGTTCAGTGTATCCAAATCACCTCCACAGTCACCAGATCTTGGTCCAATAGAGCACCTTTGCGAAGGATCATGGAGGTGGAGCTGACAAATCTGCAGCAACTGTGTGACGCTGTTACGTCAATATGGACCAAAATCTCTGAAAACTTTTCCTGATACTTGTTGAATCTTTTTCATTAAGAATTAAAGCATTTATGAAGAAAAAGCAGGTCCAACCTGGTACTAGCAAGGTGTACTTAATATAGTGGCTGGGGAGTGTACAAGCAAGACGTGAGTAATCAGTTATTGAACTGTAAAGTTACAGCAAAGTTAATTCTATGCATTAAGTTTCTATATCTCAGTGACCACTGAAATTAAAGCTGATTTAGATAATCCTTCAAAGTAACTGCCCAAATACGTGCTTGGTAGCCAGATTTGTTTTAGTGATGTCTCAGAAAAGTGTTAAAGACCTACTGAGTACTCAAAACTTGTGGTTTCTTAGGTGTCATGACTAAAGAGTGTAATTTAAGTCTGTAACAGTCGAAATATATTTTTAACTACACCATTAGATGTAGATCATGTAAAGCAGGAGGGTTTCACAAGCACTTAGCTTCTACATAAATGCATCTTCACTGCTCCTTGTGACTTTATAGTGCTTGAGCATAAAAAGGCACCTTGCCCGTTAAACAGTGCCCACCAGTATTAAACCGTACTGTGTGTTAGGTGGAAACATCAAGCATGAGCATCAGCACTTATATTGTCACGTTCGCTCTGTAGTCAGGTCGCCCGCATCCATTAACAAGCTGCAGGGGCCCTATGCATTAGCTCACATTATAATCTATACAGCATGCTTTTGCTATTTGATGTCCACCAGTTAAACAGAAGGTCACCTGCTCGGCTGACAGATGTGGGCACTGCTACATCTGGTTCAGAGCCAGAAAGCTGCCTTTTACAGCGTCACAAACTGACATTTCCAGCTCAGTCCTGTGTACTCAAATCTGACACACCGTCTATCTTATACGAGCTGTCAGAAGTCATATTAAAAATTCATACAAGTTTTATGTCCCTGTAGAACTTTATTTGGGGATCTAGAATACATGCTGTTGGCTGTACTAGCAAGTGAGCATGAAGGGCATTGTTCAGTGGGATAATGAGGCGTTGGACCTCATAAGGATTTAGGGAAAAAGGTTTGAAGCAAAATTCAAAGCGCTCATGTTTGAAAGCATATCAAAAGAAATAGCTGAACAGGATCACAGGTGAATGTGGCTCCAATGTCACCTCACACTTAAGAGCCTTAGGGATTGCTTCAGACATCGGAAGAATTTAACAAAAGAGGAATACGTGGCTCGTTTTGCACATCTAACCTTTTCAAACTCCTATTAGATTTTGGCCACAGTGAGTTCATTATGTGTGTAACAGAAAATCAGTTTTCAACAATAAATCAAAACTGCGCATTAAGCCTTGCAGTGTGAAAGCAGCTTTTGTCAGCAGGCATTAATATAAGACCTAATGCCCCTTGAAAAAGAGTTGGAAGTCAGTTTTGCCATCTCAGAGCCTGCAGTTAAAATGCAATCGGGACGAAATATAGCGTTCATTTTTGAAGTGCCAAAGTTTTCGTTGTGTGTATGAGTTTTCAAGTACGGGCCCCCTTTAGATCCATGCGAATGGACGTATAAAGTGAGTCACCCTTATCAGCGTGTTGTTCAAGAACCTTCATCTCCTCAAATAGTCCAGGCGAGATACCCGAGTGTAGATAAAATGTCGAGCACAAGGAATAATGACGGAGATATACAGAGCATTGTCCTCAGTAGAAGGAAACAGAGATAGCATTTCAGGTTTCTCTGTGCCATTACAGGCACCCAGATTTATAACGAGGGGATCACGTAAAGTTTCCGTAATGACCTTTTCAAAACAAACTCCTAATTCTAAACAATGCTAATGAATGCCAATGAAGACAGACTGCAGTAGGCATCTAGACAAGCGTTTGGGCAAAACACCATTTAAAACCTGCCATATGTTCAGAGTAATGATCCATCACTCTGAAATGCAGAGTATACAAACACACAGCGCATCAGAGTGATCTGTAAAGAGCATACAAAGCAGGGGAATGGACTTTAATTTCAGGAGGCATCCCATATGCTTTTCAGGAGTGCCCTGAGGGAGCAGTTGCGCTAACATTAGTACACTGATGTCATAAGCAATTCATTACTGTCGTCAGATATCGACCTGGCTCTTATCTGCAGTGACACCCTGCATTGTCACTTCTACGGTTAACCTTTTGTCCAAGGAAAGCACTAAATTCCTGTGCGCTCTGCATCTGCTAGCATTAATGGGATGGGTTAAGATGTTTTTTCTTCAGCTCTACGGCTCCATTTATCCTATAATGATTTAAGGTTATTTCTTCCTTCCCTTTTGAAAGAATCATCAATATTAATGTTTGCAGTAACTTGCTTAATAACAACACTTAAGTGTAGCAACACTTCCTACATCCTCTAAACTGTTGGGCATTAATTCTTTAGAGGCACTTTGATCGTTCATTATTTTTTGTAATAATATATATGTATGTATGTATGTATGCCCTGGGCTAATATTAAAATGGAGATCAGTAGTCAGCTGAATGAAAATCAATTGACATTTGTATTCCAACCAGAAGTAACAAATCTTTACCAGCTTAGCTTATGTGCGTGGCTTTGACTGATTGGCAGTATTTGAAGTCTTGTGTGTGAGAAAGGTCTCACTGATCAGCAATGAAACCTTTATTCCAAAATGACAAAAATGTTATGTGATAAAAAAAATGTTTTATGTGCAGAGTTCACATGAAATGTCAGCTTATCAGCTCTAATATAGAACTAGATAGTGTATATTTCTAATCACATGAATTATAGTATCTGCCGGTCTATTATTTATAGTGGTGGTTTCCAGTAACAGTTTGCTGGGAAAATGGTATCTATTTCTCAACCAAATTATATTAATCTGCCACAATACAATGAGCGTACGTCACCTGCTTGTCTTATTTGCCTAAATTGGCAATCAATATTTTTTTAAAACTAGTATTTGCGGCATATTAAGTAGTTTAAGCTACTTGTTTTAAACTGACAGTTAGGATTAAAGAGAGACGCCTGACATCCAGCCTGGTCCAGGTATAGCTGCTGCTGCTACCTGCAGATGTTGGCGGCATCTGGCCTGGTTTGTGGCTGAACTTGATTTCTTGGCCTGCCCGAACTAACCGAGCATCTGCATCAGATTGTAAAAGTTGCAAAATTAAAGAATGATCCTTGAAGGATGCTGATGTAGCAGTTTTCTTCTTATGAAAGTAACCAGGTAATTTGGTTAGAGGAAAGCATATCGACCAATCATTGATAAGCTGACCCTGAGTCTTCACCTCTAATTTGCAGATTTACCACTAATGTAATTATTGTTTCTTTGCAGCTATGCTGTGTTTCTTATTTTGTTTGTAAAGAAGCTTGAAGAAATAAAGATTCACTGAAAATGGTCCAGATGACTGCCACTCCCTGAGACTGTTAAAAGATGTTTTTTCCTTCCCACTGTTCCCAAGTGCTTGCGCACAGTAGGTGGGGTTTTCTCTAGGGTTGAACTTACAATGTAAAGCACCTTGAGGTGACTATTTTTGTTATTTGGCACTATATAAATAAAAGTGAACTGAAGTGAATTGAAAATGCATGATCTTGTTAAAAATACCTGTGGTGTGAATAAGGCACGGCGGGACCAAAGATCATAATTTAGAGCCATTTTATTGAATTCACATCACACCACAACACCCCCAAACCCCTGAGTCCCCGTGTTTTTAACTAGGCGGGCGTGATTAAGGATGCCGTGCAGGTGCGTCCGCCCTCCCTGCACGGCACCGCAGACCACACCCCACCACAATACCTTTTTAGTAAGATGACAAGTTTCTGTTTGTCTAAGTCAGCTGTAGTTCATGATCAGAAACAAGGATCCGTATCCATGCACTCATATCGTCCACTTTGCTTCAGTGTTAGTTCAGCGTTCACCTTAATTCCCAAAATGCTCTTTTAATTCCCTGATGAAAGTACTGCATTAATCCTAAGGGGTTTTTACATTGTTTTTTTTCATCATATGCTTGAACAAATCTGCTAACCTTTTTGCTAATGACAGAATAACAACATCGATCAACTTAAGTTGTTTTTTGTTTTACTGCGTCTGTGTCCTTAATCTTTCAGTTCAACAAAGGTTACTATAGCAGCCATTTGGCTTTAGTTTCTACTGTTTGCTGTGGTATGGGCTCCTCTTTTATTCCTTTTTGGCTGCACAGTTCAGACCCAGTGTTTAAAGGGATTTAGTCCAGCAAACCATAGACTTGTTCAGAGAATCTGTTTCATTACCAACATATTTTGGACCATAAACTTTTAAGCTTTAAGACTTTGGAAGACATTTTTTGGCTCTTGAGCAAGACTCCATTGGGGGAAAAGAAAGCTTAGTTTCATTACACTTGGTGTTATTAGGTTCACCCATACAGAAAGTTTGCAACAGATGACAATGAGAAACCCAGCAGTTCCCTCATTCTCTGCTTTACAATAGTATTCTTTATCAAACTAGATGTTGATAAGACCTTATGTTAATTTTAGGTTGCAGACTAAAAAAATGTGTTGAATTAAATTTTTGCTGCATTTCATCCACGTCTCGCTGCCTTTGCTAAAGTGGATTTGGATTCGGAGATTGTTGCTAAAGCTGCTGCTGTACATTTTCCAAGATTTTTATTTCATTATTTATGATTTAGCGATGACTAAGATTATCATTATCATTGCTGTGTCCTATTTTACCATCATTGTGTATCTTTGGCAGACATGTTTCATATTATCACCTTATTTTTGAGGCTCGTGACATTGTGTATTCAGTAAGCAAGTCTGGGCAGAGAGCCCAGGCTTAACTCTTCAATTTGGAATTGGATGCATCACCCCGTAGACCACAGTATATTTACTATTTCCAGTCATTTTTTCCCCTCACTGTTGAAATTGACTTCAGTAGAAGTGTTTATGCAGACAGCCTCCTAGGATTCATTTCTATCTAAAACAGTGAGCAGAACTGATGGTGCAGTTTTAGTCTCCTGCCAGCTTTCTGTGCACTCAGCAGAATGTCCTGTGTGGTACTGTCCCAGCTTAAGTTGATGAGCTTTTAGTTTCCTCTATTTTTTTTTAATTTCACAAGTAAAACAAGTAAAAAAAAAGAAAAAACATCATAAAACAAAATGAACATCTAACTAATGTGAAAATACTGTTAATTAAAGCTAAAACTAAAAATTTAATGCTTTTCTATTCCTCTGATTCTATTGTTAGGCATTCCCATATGTACGCCTGTGTATCCACTTTGTGTTTTCTGTGACTTCTTGGTCCTTAGAGATATTTGCACTGTGCATATATCTAGGCATATTGACATTTGCCTTGTTTGCCAAAACTCAGCTATGCTACAGATAGCGCTCATCTCAGTGCATGCTGGTGTTCTGCGATATTCCCAGGTGCCAGAAGACGTTAGACTTAATGGAAGCGTAAAGACAGCCTGGAGATTCTCCACCTGCAAAGTTTGACAAGCTGACTTTTTAAAAAGGCTTTGCTGTTAATGAGGATTATTCTGTTATGCATTGGTGGAAGTAACATTTTAATTGTATCCATCAATTTTTCAAGTATTCTAGTCCCATAATGCAAACGGCAGACATGGCAGTGGATTGAAAGGTAATAACTATTGATCTGAAAACAGAAAGGTTGTCTTTTACTCACTTAGTGGTGTCATGAATTAGTAACGACATAAACTGTGCAACTAAGCTGTAGTGATTAGTTAATGAGAGTGACTTTGGCTTGAATAAATGTGTCTTTCGAGAGGTCAAATGGAAATTAAGAAAACACTAGCAAAAAAAAAAATGCTGTTAAAACTTACACAACAAAACTGAAGTGTTTTTTGAGGAGACAGTAACGTGACTGAACAACTGAGAAAGTGGCAGAAAAGAAGAAGCGGAGGATTCATTGGTAACGTGCGTTTTTATTATATGATGTATACAATGCCTGATTTAGACTTCTGCTGGAAATCTATGTCGTAACTTGCAATGTAACCCAAAACCCAGTAATTGCTAGTGATGTGTGGATCGATCCTGAAATATCGATTCCTCCGATACCAATCATTTATGTTCTAGAATCGATTCTCACATTAAAATATCGATATTTTAGTAATTTAGGGTAAATTTGTAGTTTATCACTAACAGGAACACAGTGGAAAGAAACTATAACATTCGGATTGTCTACATTCAAAGGAACTACTTCCTCTTCCGCCTTTCATAGTCATGTGCGAAATACGGCTGTATAACAATGGCTGAGCGTAATTGTGCGGACGTATTTTATCTCCACAAACAGCTGAGACGTGGTTTGCGATACATGTGGCAAAAAAGTGAGGTGTTGTGGCCATACTTGCCAACCTTGAGACCTCAGAATTAGGGAGACATTCAAAAGGGCTGTTTGGGGGGGGGGGAATAAATACATTTTACAGTGTTTATTTATCGGATAAAATACGCGAAATGTCACCGTTATTATTGGCCGGCCCGGAAACAGCGGGGGTGTCCAAATTCAGAGGCTGCTTCCACCTGAGGACCCGGCCCGACCGCGGTCTAAAGAAAGTCGGGTAGTACGTCACGAGCTCCCTCGGTGGAGTGAAACTCTGCCGTCTGGTCCTTGCTATCTAAAATATAACCGGGCGCTGGCGTAAACTCTCTACCGTCTCACACTTTGTTTAATTAGTTTTCTGTTTGACGTTTATTCAGCTGTGTGAAAACCCCGGAGGAACCCTCCCGAGGGATTAATAAAGTTTAATTTAATTTAATCTAATCTAATAACTTTAATCTCAGCCAAACCGATTTACTCAAGAACAAATAAAACACTGAAAAAGCCAAACAATAACATTTTTAAGTTAGCAAAGTGACTTATATATCATGTTTAACGCGAGCAGTGAAAGACCGCGGTAGTTTGAAAACGATGTGTCGGTCGGCTCAGATGTTTGAAGTTTACACAGCTACATTCTCACCTGAAAATATGTTAAAAGTTTTTGCGACCCAGAAAGACAAATAAGAGTAATATTAAAACTAAGTAGCTGCCGCCATTGTTGGAAACTGGAATTGGCTGGGCCACGCTATGAATTCTGCGATATGGTTTTTCAATTTTGTTGTCCGGGTGGAAAATCGGGAGAAATTCGGGAGAATGGTGGCTCCGGGAGATTTTCGGGAGGGGCACTGAAATTCGGGATTCTCCCGGAAAAATCGGGAGGGTTGGCATGTATGGTTGTGGCAACATCACTAACCTTGTCAAACACCTCAGAGTAAATCATATCACAGAATATGACGAGCGTATGTTGAGGCGAACTGTAGAGGAGGAGAAGGACAGGTGCTGCTAGGGCGAGACAAACGTCTCTCACAGAGTCCTTTAGTGCTGCAGGCAGGCAAGGTGTTCAAATAGCGCACAACTTCAGTTTTTTTATTTCTATATGATGAACTCTGCATTGTTAAGTGATAAGAACAAGTAATCTGATGTCCTGTAATCATTATGATGCTATAATTTGAGATACAATAAATAAAATAAAGTATCGGTATCGGATCAGTATCGTCGATACCACCCTGAATATTACTTGGTATCGGATCGGAAAGGAAATCAGTGGTATCGCACATCACTAGTAATTGCAGGCTGTGTCGACCTGACGTGTAGTTACATTTCTCCTGAGGGACATGTAAAAGGTTAAAAGTGCTGCATCGTAAGTTACGACATAGATTTCATGCAAAAATCTAAATCAGGCATTACACCTTAGATGCATGTTTACTAGCAGCCATTTACTGTTAGCTTGTCAATTGCATGGTGGTTCTGTCACGCTAACTGTTTCTCTTTTTGTGTTCCTATGTAATCCTTTTCTGATAAGTGGTGTTGTCTTAAGTGCAGTGTGTTTAACCTCTCGAGGCCACCGTATTTTGAGTTTAAGACACAACTTTTTCCTCTGTCGTCGCTCATCTTAAAGGTCAATGTAGATAATTTGACATCAGAGCAGCTGTCATTCACATGGATTTTGGTTTATGTTTATTTGACAGTAAGTTTATCCACAGCAGCATCTTTGCTCTGCTGAACATAGATTCCTCCCTCACACCATCTCAGTCAGCCAGTATTAAAAGAGAAATAGAAAAAAGAAAAGAAATGCTAGACAATTTTCTTTATGTCAGCTGTCAGTAATTGCTGTATGTGAGTGTTTTTCAACCTACAGCTAGAGATGTGAGCCGGCGTGACAGAAATAGACCTGACACGTAAAGAAGGCAATGCAGGAAAAAAAGAAAGAAAAAATCCAGGGTCACATGTGACTCATAAAGCGGGTGGACGCACACAAACGCAGGAATCGAGCAGCTGAAGCAGCCATGTGGTAAACGGTCATACTGGATTCTGTCAGACTGCACAGTTCACATACAGTGAACCGGTAATTAGAAGCGATCAGTTTTTAATACTGGCAGGGAAAGAAGTGCTCTTTAGTTGTTGAAAGCTGGTCTGATTAGAAATCAGCACAATGGACTACCTTAAAAGGCTATTAGCATGCCTCTTTTGTGCACGATCCTTCGTTAGCAACAAGAAAACATCCCTAAAATGTAAAAGGGCGCATATTGGTGAATGAGGCTGTGGATGATTACTCGTCCTGCTCCAGCCCAGCAACTTGTAGAACTATTTTGTGGATATTGTCAAGCACGCTGACGTGAGAAAGGTGGAGCACTTAGACATCACAGTGAAGCACACTCCACTTCTTGATGACAAATGGCGACTAGATTGTGGCTCAGCACTTGATGTTCAGTTTACTGGCCACTTTGCCTCAGAGTGCTCAGTTTCTGACAGCGATGTATCATCTGTGTTCACATTAAAGGATCAGAGTGGTTGTGCAGTTTGTGGTAAATGGGCTTTCTTTAAATGCAATTTGGGACGCAGCGATTCACAATAGAAGTCTGCGGTTGTCAGCCGCGCTCCTGTTTTTGATGATAAGCTGCTCTCTGCAGCTTTTCAGCTGGCCGAGCGCCTCTCACGCAGCGGGTAGAAAAGAAAAGCTCTTGTGGTAATGTTGGCTCTCACCCCTGGGCACCTGCAGTCAGTGTTTTCTGGATGGATCAGTATATCTGTCAACTTCTCCCCAGCAGAGCCTATTCTTACTCCTTCCATTGCTGCAGGGGGCAACATAGAAAAAGTTCATGTTCGATCAAAGTCTGGGAATGAAGAAAAGTTTCTCTGGGACTTTATATTTTAGATGATGGGGAAAATACAGCTGCATCTTGGGCTGTTGTGCTCAGTCAAAAATATAATGCATCATTTGCTTGCAATGTGGAAATCTGAGGAGCAAGCCACTGCTCTTACTCCCTTAAGCTGAGCCACATGGAGACTTTTAATGTTATGTGTGTGCAAATTTGATCTTCGGTTCCTTTTGAATTTGTCCGCTCCACCCTGTTGACCGATTTTTGACACGAAAACCCCCCAAAAGAGTTTTATTGTTGAAAAGCGATCGGTCTAATGAGCACCACTGACACCCCAACAATTAGCCAATCATCACTGTGAGTGGGACTGACTGTTATTTCAAGCTGTTCTCATTAGATGCAGGTGGATACGATAGTCTTCAGTGGACAGGGAAACTATATCTGCAGTTGCCACAGAAATTAGACAGCAGAGTAGAGAGTAAAGTAGCTGCAAAAATCAAGGTCACATTTCTTTCAGTATGACTTCAGCTGCCTACAGTATGCATACAATTGGATACAAATACGTCGCAATCTGAACGTAATGGTCTTGCCTGATATTTCTTGTTTAAACAGTGTCCTAGTGTTGGTAGAAAAGCACACCTGATGTCAGACTGAAATTGGAAATTGAAATCTGTAGGGAGTTGGTAGTTCTGTCTCATATCAGGGGAAACTCTCTGCAGAAAAGAGGTCCGCCCGATCAAGTGAACTCTTCTTGTAGGCTCGAGGGTGCTTCAGAGAAGAATGACGTCAGATCATCCTGCATTAAGGCTACAATTACTTAAACAATGTAAATATAGCACAGTGCTATGGGAACGAATGTGATCATGCTATGTTGTAGAAGATAGTATTTTAATAGGACCCTAAAGGCTGTAGCGATGGTAATATAATTTAAGATTAGGGTGGTTTTAATTAAGAATTTAGTTTGCTGTGTGATATTCATTAGATCTCATGATTCTTAATTAACATAAGATATTGCAATTACTGAATAAATGCTGTAGTTGGTGTTGCCTTCAAACAAGCCTTCTGAATAGTATAAATCTGCTCTTTGTTCTCTTTGTTTAGACTCACCCAAATATCTTGTAAGATTTCAGTATTTTCTGTTGTATTCATTCCATCCCCCCATGTCCTGACCAGCTCATTAAATTAAACATTACTCCTGGTGAGAGTTTTCCTGCCTGCGCGTGGACTTGTATTGTAGTGATTTGTTCCACACTTCAAATTCTATAAGAGTGTTGGAGA
Source organism: Perissodus microlepis (assembly GCF_051167445.1). Taxonomy (NCBI): domain Eukaryota; kingdom Metazoa; phylum Chordata; class Actinopteri; order Cichliformes; family Cichlidae; genus Perissodus; species Perissodus microlepis. The sequence goes on along the minus strand of NC_140463.1, from coordinate 37,781,654 downwards.
GGCCTTGAGAGTGATCTGTGATGGACTTGCAGGCTTGTAGGAAAATATATAGGTTTTAGCTCAGTGTTTGGTAGCAGCACAGTGTACTTGAATCAAGGGTGAGTGATGTCAGCGGCGCTTTACCAATAACCAACATGAGCAGCAGGCCATCTGTTTACCAGAGAAATAGTGGAGTGACAAACATTGTGTCAGTGCAATTTGTGCTTGTTCCTTGTGTGACCTGAAGCTATCTGGTGTAGTTCATATAATGTAGTGCTTCTATCTATAATTACATAGGGTTCAGGAGTCTTTCTGTTTATCAGAGTTGCAGAGGTTGAAATCAACCATTTGAGGGTTAAAAGGTGTGTGGGACCAGTAAAGATTGGGTACTTAAAATGGTTTTGACCACCTTTATTCTTCAACACGGCTCGAGCCCTCTTAGGCAATCTTTCTTGTTTCCCTTCGTTAACAATGGTTATTGAGAGCCAGCTTTCCACTCACATCATCCTTTATGAGGCTGCAGTGAACAGTAGAAGGACCAGGTGCATCTCTCAGGTCTTTGCTGGATATTTTTTCCTATTTCTTAAGAACATGATTTTCAGATGCTGTTCATCTGCTGTTGATTCTTACGCTTGCTATTTCTTATTTTAAGGACATACTGCACACCATGCTGAGATATGCCAAGAGCTCTTTGGGAATCACCTTGTTGGTGCAAAAATACTGTTTTATGCCTGTCAAACTGTGTTATCTTTGGCATTTTTCATAGACTCAGCTAAAGAAAAAATGGGAGCAAATTGTGTGTTTTTGTGACAGCCTGCTCGTAACAAAGTGCCTAAAGATACGATTTAAAATTGGATCTTTGCTAAGTTGTCTGGTATGTATAGATACAGCACTGATTGTGATTGGTTTAGGCGGCTTTTGTATGTGTGAATGATTCATCGCTCAGCATTAAGTGGCTTACCAAACAAACAAACAAACAAACAAAACTGGTCAAAAGTTTTAGAACACTCAAATTCTTCCATTTTTTTTAATTTAAAATTATGAAGCTAAATGTCTTGTTGCATTCTGAAATGAAAACATAGTACAGATAAGCAATTGGAGTTAAAAAAGAAAAAAGAAAAAAAGAAACCATGGACTTTGGACTCATCAAAGTAGCCACCTTTGCAGATATAACACCTGAACACACCTGTGGCATTATTCCTACAATAGAAATCAAATATTCTTCAGAAAGGTCTTTCCATGTCTGTTGCAGAAGTTCCCATAAATGTGTGGCACTTGTAGGTTGTTTTTCTTTCACTCTTCTGTCCAGTTCATCCCAAACCAGCTCGATGGAGACCGTGCTGGCCGCTCTGTGTTTTCAAGCTTACCATCTTGGGCTTTTTGCTAAGGTAGTTCTGGCATAGTGTGGACTTATGTTTAGGGTCATTATCTTGCTGTAGGATGAACCTCTGAAAACTAGGCACATACCAGAGGGTATTGCATGGTGCTCCAGAATGCTGTGGTAGTCATTTTGGTTCAGGGTGCCTCTCACTCTGTACAAGTCACCGACCATGGATCCAGCAAAACACCCCAGACCATCACAGTTCCTCGTCCATGTTTGACAGTTGATGCCACACACTGTGGAACCGTCCTTTCACCTACCCGATGGTGATCCTGCGTAGTGAACCAAAGATTTCAAATTTTGATTCATCAATCAATAATACCTTCTTCCAGTCTTCAGTAGTCCGATGGTGGTGTTTCATGGTCCAGGCAAGCCTCTTTGTCTTATTCTGATGTCTTAGCAACGGGTTTTTTGCTGCAACTCATCCTGTCAAACAGCTCGAAGTCTTCTCTTTATAGCTGAAACTGAGACTTGCTTACTATGACCATTATTAAGCTGTGCTTGAAGATGTTGTCCTGTGAGCTGCCTATCATGCAATTCTGAAATGTACTTTATTTTTTATTTTTTATTTTTTTTCTACCTCTGGCAGTTCATCAGTTACCTTTGTACCATTTCAAGCTATTCATTGGACTTGAACGACTTGAATTGCAAAAAGTAACTGGAAAAATTGGGGTGTTCTGACCGGTAGTGTACATGTGTATATATATATATATATATATATATATATATATATATATATATATATATATATATATATATATATATATGTATGTATGACAGTTATTCCTTATGACCACTTTTAAAAAATTACAAAAAGTCTGGCTCAAGCTAAACATAAAGGAAGGGTGTGCTTAAAACTTTTGCACAGTACTGTAAGTTAGCTTAGCCTGTGTCAAAAAGAAATCTTAAAATGCAACAATCTGACATACTTAGGCCCAACTAGAGTTTATGTTGTAAACTGTTATACTGACAGCTAGCATACTTGTTAGTCTACAATAAAGTGGTGCATTTGCAAGTTTAAGGGACATAATGACACTCTTGGTGGTTAAAGACGACGCCTGGAAATGCTACATAGTAAACTACAGTCTTTTTCAAGTGTTTTATACTTGGGGCCATGGAAAACGATATTTCACATTAATAAACACATTTGAATAATGTTATAAAGCTCACCAAATAGTTTCCTTTTATCTCACTGTTCATTTTGAGCGGACATCCATGCGTTTACTTGATTTATAACTTTTAGTGTTAATTTCGACTGCAGTTTAGCACTCAAGTTACTTTAAAGTGGTATTTAAGTGCTTTTACAAAGTAAACCCTCTGACACAAACAGTTTTAACATGGCTTTGCGTTACAAGGCCAAATAGAAGTTTTATGTCTGTCTTAGTCAAATAGTAAACACTCAATTATGTCTGATCTATCCATTGTGTAGTGTTACAATATTCAGTGTAGTTTAAAATTTGCAGCTCTTCCCTGGTTTGTGGAAAATGACAATTGAGCAACCAAAGCACATTTTTCACCTGTAACACAATTACAGTGGTAATGCTCAAGGCCTTTTCACAAGTTAGAAAATACAAACAATAAAGAAGAAATATTACGTTGTTTGTTTTTCCATTATTAAACCATTTAAACAGCATTATGCCATTATTAACGATGGCTCTGTGCACTCATGGACCATAAGATTGCGTATCTAATCTTGTCCTTTTACTGCTAAAGCGGCTTTAAAAAGGAGCTTCAGCTTTTGTCGTTTTGCTTGACGCAAAGTTATTAGCACCATTTAAGAGATTGTGTTTTCAAATTGAAATGCGACACTAACGTTTTGCAGTTTAATGAAGCTAATAATAACTATCTGGTGACTCGCAGCAAAGTCAACACTCACTGGCTGGAATTGACTGGCATTCACTTTTGTTGATTCAAGAACACTTTATTTTTTCAAAGAAAACCAAGACTTTTAGTCGTAAATGTGCCTTTATGTCATTGTCAACTGCATGTGAGCCAAATGAAAATGGAAAGCTTGACTCGATTAGCAATTTAATAAAGTAGTTAGTGCTTAGGTAATGGATGAACATAAAGAAAAGACTTTGAAAGTTTTTTATTCATTATTATTCATCTTCTGTGTCTCCTGTTTCTGAAAGCAAGTGGTATCACAAAGACACTGCTACACCCCACAGGTATCTTGTAAATTATTCACCTAATTCAGACACTGTGCTAGTTCTCTGTGGCAATCTGACCCAGTAAGAAGTTTCCCAATACTTACTAAGTCCTTGAAATCTTTCTTTTTCCTCCAAGCACATATTTTTTATTCTTGCCTTTGGACTCTGTCTGCAAAGTCTGTGTAGCATTACAGGCTGATGAAAAGTCCAAGGTCAGAGTCTGCAGAGTTTCTACACAGAGTAGACTTTACCAAAATAGAAGTATCTCTCTGTCAAGTGACCTGTAGAAACTTAGCCTCATTTTAAGCCTTAACTTATCTGAAACCTAAACCTGTCAGCCTGATGGACATGTAATAATGAGAAAATATGGCTATCTGAGTTTTCTTGAGTGAAGTCACTGCTGTAATAAGACTGGAAAGGTTCGAGTTAATGACAGACTTTTGAGGTGGGAGAGCTTGGCATTGATAGATGAGTGCAATTGAGGTACAGTGTAGACTAATTAGTGGAGGAGATGATGCACTCGACTGATCCTAATGTCATCACAGATGCTTAGCGTAGCCCGTCAGTCATAAATACCGACCTTGACATTTTCTTGCAGGATAACTCGCCGTCCTGAGCTCCACAGCTTTTTCTTTTCTGCCCTCTTATATTGTAAATGACTGTTTTTTTACTTTGTGTATGGTTTGTTGTATAATTAGGGGTACATTTCATGTTCACATGTTGTATTGAAGAGATTTTATTAAGTATTAACTTCAAGCAAGGAGAAATCTTATAGTTGAGGCACATTTTTTCTTGGGTTTCAACAGGGCAAATAATAAAAGTCTGCACTTTGCACTTGTTTTGCTGCACTAACAATGTCTTAAAGTATGTTTAAAAAGAACAAAGTAACAAAATATAATACTTAAAAGTAAATAGTGGGAAAAGACAGTGAGTCTCCTTGGCTACAAGAGGGCTTCTTGTTGTTATCATTATTATTAGTATTATTACTATATTGCAGAAGAGGTGCATTTACATTGTAATGAGATACAAGCATGGGATATACATGATACTTTTAGGAGAGATTAATGTTTCAGATTTAAATGCTTTGATATTGTTTTGATACACTGAATGAATAATGACTAACTAGGCTTCACTACCTAATTAAAGCAGCATTTGCCTTTTAGTATCATCTATATTATCCTCAGCAGTACTTGTGTCAACAAAGCAATGATTTCAAGAAGTATGTTTGTGTAGATTCTCAGACATCCAGGTCATGGAGCGTTTCACCTCTCATCCCAGCGGCTTCTTCAGTGCTAAAACCAAATGATGGGGAGTCCCAGGTATTTAAACCCTGGTGGCGAGTTGTTGACCTAGTATTAATCATATGATTTCATGAAGTATCGTTCACTTTGATACAATGCATTTGTGTGAGAGGCTGCTACTTTTCTGTAATTTCATCCAGTACAAGTAATGTAGGAAAATTCCAAAGTGCTCCTTTAAGCCATGACACTCAGTGTTAAGACTGTATTAAACAGTTTGTGTAGGGAGATGGTGAATCTGAGAGAAGGGGTTCACGTTTGCAGAAACAGAAGACAAAATATTTTTATTCTCCTGTGTCCTGTGTTGTAAAGCACTTTGTGATTTTTATCTGTGAAAAGCGCTATATAAATAAATTTTACTTACTTACTTACTTACTACTTACTTACTTACTTACTTACTTTTTTACTTACTTTTTTACTTACTTACTTACATGTGATGTTTGTGTTGGGACCTTTTGAATGTTTAAACTGCGATGAAAATGGATTTTAAATAACTTTAAATTGACTGAAATGTGGATTTTTAGCTGAAAAAGAGACATCACCAATCATATCGGCATGCAGAAAATCAGTCAGCCACGCTCAAACTTATAAATGAATAATAATAATAATGAATGAATAATGAAAACCTGAAAACCGCTGGTGAATAGACTCAAGAACTTTTAAACACATTTTTTCAGGTATGTAGTTTCTCATGTATTTCTGCTGTAAGACAGCTTTTCTCTTCTTTTACTGACAAAATAATTATTTTAACTATAATAATACATTTTTATTTTCATTTAAAAATGATTAGTGGTTATGGATTTTAGATACTGTTGGGGCATGCTGTGGAACAACTTGATGATTTAGCAGAAAAGACTTTTTCATTTCTTTTTCTTATGAAATGTACCCTTAATTATTGAGTCACTTTTCTGTTTGAAGCGCCCATTGTGTGCCATTAAAACTGCCCATTACTGTCACTTTTTAAAAAACGTTCAGTTACACATCACACAGCAGGGCTGTAATGTACTGTCATTGCTGATTCATCGAAGTGGATACTTTCCCCTTAATTCTCCTTTATGCCTCTCCTCCTCCTTGTGTGTGCCTTCTATCTCTCTCTCTCTCTCCCACTCTCTCTCTCTTCTTCTTCTCCTCCTCCTCTTCACGGGCCAATCAGGCCACACCTCCATGGCAACCGTCATTGAGGGTAAAACATCCACAGATGGTGCTGAGTAGAGCGAGCAGTAGGCGCACTACGAGTGTGTGTGGGAGTGTGTGTTTGTTTGTGTCTGAGAGAGACAGAGAAGGAGAGACCCACTGGATAACCACTGTGTTTTGACTCCAACAGTAGTAACACAGAAGAAGAGCAGCAGAGTGTATGCTCAGAGTGTACGCTCAGAGGAGTTGGAGGAAAAGTCCAGAGAGGAGGGAGTGAGTGTTGGAAAGAAGTCCCTTCACCTCTCTCCAGAGAGCAGGAGGTAAAGCGTCGGTAAGCAAATATTAACGATCTGACAAAAGAGCACACTCCATCCCCGTGTCCGTGCTGATCAGACAGCCTTTACCCTGGAGCCGCGCAACAGACGAGCTGGGACACATACACACTTGCGAGTGGAGTCCCCCGTCACTTCTCTCCACTCACTCATGATCATCACTCCTGCCACACACCGACACAAAGGCCACGCTGACACAGCCAGAAGAGTGGGGCAGAGAAAAGGACACTTGCCCCGTTGCAAGACTTTGTCAAAGTGAAAGTCCTTCCTGGATTTTAACCCTGAAACTAGAGTCTTCCTTTTGTGCTGACCTTTCCAAGCATCCCCCCTTTACCCCACTGCAAAGATGAGCTGCAGGAAAAGATGCAAGCGTGAGATCTTCAAGTTCGCACAGTACCTGTTCAGACTCATCACAGGCACGCTCAACACCGGTAAGACTCTGACAGGCGTCTTTGCTGCGGTTCTCCTAAACCTCCGCCGATTTTTGTATTTACATCTAAGCAGTTTTGTTCTACTTCTCCTCAACGTTTTCATAAAAATTTGCTTTTTTTTTTTTTTTAACAAAGTCCAAATTGGACACATCCACCTTGCGTAACATCAGCACCATGCAGTATTTACATTGTGTATACATTTACAGCAGCAAAGCCCACTTGAGGATTTCCAGACTGGGGTTTGGATTTATCGCCTGCTCTCCATCATAATTTGTTTGACTTTGCACGCATGTTAAAATGTGCACAGAAGGACAGAATATAACCGGAGGCAAAGGTGAAGTCATTATAGTGGAAAGAAATGTAATCAAACATCTCACGCAATACAGCAGTTTTTTTATGTATTCAAGGATTTGACTCGCTGGTTCTGACAGCTCAGCGTTGCAGTCCTGTTTTCTGCATCTTAACAATTTTGAGCAGCGTTGCATACAACATATTGTATGTAATGTGGTGTCAGTCAATTAAAAATAATGTGTAGCAATATGTTTGTTCCAAATCCTTACGAGTCCTTTCTTGAAAATGAAGTTGTTGCATTCAGTGTGCACAAACACCACCAATCATCAATAGTTCTGGACTTGTATCGTGCTGCAAAGCCTAATATAGTTCGGCTTCTTTTTGGATCCGTGCACACAGACCAAGAGCTTTTCTAATAAGCAGGATAGTAAATCAATGGCTTTAACAAGATTAAATCATGGATTATGGTGGATTACCAGCAGATTACTCCATGAAGGGTTCAATAAAGGATAAAGGTTACCAGCAGCAGAATATACTGATCGTTGCACATATTGCACATTATGCATCAAACGAGCTCTGAATTATTCACAGCTATCATTCGAGAGTTGATTATTCTTGGACTTTACAGTGGCATGTGCGGTTTGTGCACAGATGATGTGACAACACTAGTAGCATACATTGACACCCTTGCCTTGTGTGTCTCCTGTCTGGTTTTTGCATTAACTGAGCTCCTGTCGAGTAGGTTGTTGATTATCACACCGCAAGGTGCTAAGCCCCGGAGAGGTGCTTCTTGAACATGCTAATGAATTACAACATGATTCTGAACATTTAAGACTATTTTTACTTCTTGCAGCCACTTCAGTTCTTACAGTGTGTGTTTAGTTAACGAACTGAGCTGAGCGAAATGAAGCTGCTAAGATGTGGCCTACTTTCTGCGGTGTCCGTGACCTTTGAGACAGCAGGAACAAGTCGGGAGGAAGGGAGGCAGCTACAGAAGAGTCACCTTGTCGATGGGGTGAACTATAAAAGGAGTAGATGGTTTCAGTTTTCCAATCATAGCAATGAGTACGGGCTTGTGGTTGATGCAAAGGTTGAAGAAATCCATCTACAGTATATGCCCAGAGGAGTATGCTGTTGGTTTCCATGGCCACCAGCATGTTGCTGAGGTCAGACTGCAATTCCCATTTGGTAATAACACGATTAGTGTATATTCTGGAGTAATTTACCTTCATGTCCCCAAAGCTTTGGCTGGTAAAATGCAGCATTGCTTTGTTTGTTCATGTGTAAAACTGTGTTCTTAATTGTTAGTGTTAGTACTTGTTAATTATTACTCATGTAGACTGCATGGCTGGACGTTATTTCCCTTTGGACCCAGGTAATTACTGTAAATGTGCTGAGCCAGAGGAAGATACTTTGCTCAGTCAAATCTCGATATTATAGTTAAATATTGAAATACGCTTTAAATGACACCTGTATGTTGGGGACACACACACAGCATTCAATTAATGGAATATGTGTTATCACACATATATTGATTCAGTTTTGAAGTCCTCATTCGAAGCCACCACATTTTCCCTATTTCAAATCCTTAAGAGAATTCTGGTTGTTTATCTCCTCCCACCTGTACAGATAATGTCTGCATGTCAGCACCTGGAGCTTAATTCCTCGAAAAAAGATATTACATGTATGAGGTTACAAAACCCAATACCAGTAATTTATTAGCCAGTTTCCAGTTGGTTGGGTCCATTTCTCTATGAACACATTGTATTAACTCATCTTCCACAGACTGCACTGCAGATTAATATAAATGGAGCTTGACCAGAGCGAGGCTGGCTCGGCCATATTTGGATGACCAGGGGAAGAGAATGATAGATGGAGTCAGTTAACAGGCCAAGGGGTCTTAATTGAGATGTTCATTGTCCTAGAAGAGACTCACAGTAATCGCTTCATTTGGTCATTTTGTTGCCAAGGACATCATGGATACATAGAGTAGGTGGAGGGTAATGCGCATGATGTAAGAGGACAGGGCTTTTCAGATGTTTGATGTCTGCAGTGAGCATCTGCTGTCCGCAAAAGCCTTTTTGTTAGTATAGGTCTCTGAAAAAGATGTATGTGAAGTTCCACTCCAAAGAGAGTTCCTTTGATATCTGCAGTGAGCGCAGGACATAGTTTATTAAAGAAAAACAGAGCATACAGTATAAAACATACTGTACATATAAACTGTTTAAGAGGCCCACCATTCGTATTCGTGCCACCACCACTGCAGCGCAGCAGGCGTTGAATTTTTCCAACTGTAGAGGGGAAACAAATCACAGATGCACAGCTTTTCTGAGGTTATAAATCCAAACAGCAGTGTCAGCACATGCTCAATAGTGTGAGAGGCAGAAACTTGTTGGCTGCTCACACCAGGGGAAATCTTCATCTCCTTCAACATTTCCATTTCAGCCACTGTGACAGATGAGCAGGGAGAGCTACAAGTCCACCATCAGTATGTGTCACAGGTTTATTTATACTGGTTACCTTTATGTAGCACATTTTCAATGTCTATTCATTTTAGAGTCAATACCCGTGGTTGTGCACTGGGACATTTTAAAGCATATATTTCCCCGCTTGTATTTAGCTGGATTGCGTTGCAGAACACAGTAAATCTGCCATTTGCTTCGTAGCAGATACTTTTTTGGAATCTTTCACCGCATCGTCACGGTTCGCTTCTTCCCTCAGTGTCTGGCTGTCAGGCGTCCCAGCATCTGTGATGCATCATCCTTTTCTTCTCATCAGGACAAGCTCACGTGCTCGTAACCGATTCCAAGCATATCGTTTGACATCACAGCACATGCCCTTCCAACCTCTCCTCTCAACCTTTTGTGCGATAAAACTTGCTTTCTCTGCACTGCTACTGCGTTGATGAGCCATTAAGCAGCTTGCATCATTTTAATTAGGTTAATTTGGCTTGTCAGTGTGCTTAGCGGAGACGAATATTTTATTGGCTGCGTTCCTTACAATGGAACAGTTGAAGTGTTTAGAAACTTTCTGATGATTTTACACTTTGGGTGTTATGACCTGCTGTGAATACCAAACATGGGTACAAAGATTTTAGAGATCATCTTAAATGACCTGTATGCATAAAGAAGGTTTGACTTGACACCGCCAGTGCAGTACTATGTTTTATAGTTGTGATATAAAATAATTCATTTTTTGCTTGTGCCTGTGACAAGGCTCTTCACTTCTATCCTCTTATTTTTGTAAGATTCAGGCCAAGCCAAATAATACATATCTATATTCCCCTAATAAACTATTATTGAAATATGAAATTTTGCGTTTGATTATCACTACTTTCCTCGGCTGTCAGAGCACAGAAAAGAGGGGCAGGCTTATGATGCTCACCCTGCCCCATCGGTTGTGGAAGCAGTGCTTAATTGGACAAGCCTCTTCATGATTTGAAAGAGCAGCGCACGGCGGGGTTTCAACAAAATCTTCTAATGCTGTCAAATTAAGACTTAATTTGTTCTCACATTATTTTATTTGTGTAAAACCTCGTCAGTTTCAGCGTGACTGCGACGTCAGGGGCATCAGGTTCAAAGATGGCACCTTTTGGTTATGTAGTGTGCAAAGTCATCAGCTGCACGTGGTTTCGTTCCCACTGTTGATCCAGGAGCTTATTACACTAACCTCTATGTTTGCCCAGACTGCACAGATGATTTATGGTTCATTCGGGGAGTATTCATGGGCGGAATATAAGAACATTTTTATCCTCGCGCAGACATAAACGTTTGGTGTGAATCAGAGAGTTTTTTAAATGAGCCTCACGACTGCAGTGTAACCAGTCACGCACAGAGGCGCCCACATGCTTGCCCCTGAAAACATGCACTGTTTAGTTTGGAGATGTTGCCTCTGCTTCTCAGATTATCATGTCTGGCTCCTCTCCAAAGTAGTAGTCTCAACCAAACACCTTAAATGGTTCTTGCAGTATCTGTGTGGAACATCAGGGCTTGAAACGTGTCCTTTGAGACAATCTTGTGGGGAACTTGTGTCGCCTTTTTGGGAAATCAACTTAGAAATGAGCTTTCTCGTCTGCTGTGTGGAATAATTTGTAGAACTTTTAAGGAAAAAAATGCTAAAATCAAAAACCCCTCTGTAGCCTTTTTACCTATATAGTAACTACAAGTTAAAAAAGTGTTAATTGGTGACAAAGGCATCAAAATAAAAGATTTGTTCTGTTTGTGTTTGGAAAGTGTTCTGCTTCAGAGAAAACTCAGTCGATGCGGCCTTTGCGAGATGTTTAGTTACTCATCTAATCTATGGCCATACGACAATGCTGTCGACATTAATCTACCTGTCAGTATGCAGTTGTGAGCACGTGTGTGGGGGCATGCCCAGTGACGCGAAGGCCCTTCTTTGTTTCCCTCTCTTTGGTTTCCTGACGGATAGTGGCAGGTCATGTTCCACCTGTCCCATGAGGACAGCACGTTCAAAGCGCATAATCCCTGACCAAACACTGAATATTTGATACCACAGGCAGGTTGGTTTGGCATCACATCTGTGCAACAGTGCCTGCTCTGGAGACGCCAGCCTGTTTTACTTCTTGTACATGAAGACATTCACTATAAAAAGGTGTTTAGAGATCATTTCTGATAGAGAAACCCAAATATTTCTGGAAGTTTTAAGCCTGCATGTTCCACAAATTACTAGAATTGTTACAAAACTACCAAAAAATATACAAATGTGAAATATCAAATATAAAAAAAAGAGATTTTTTGTCTCTCATAGAAGGATGATGCAGCTTTTTTATCAAGCTTTAGGAATTACAAAACCTCCCTCGCTAAAGGCCTTTTCTGAGCGAGGAAAAGTCCAAACAAAGCACTTTTTTAGTGCCCAGCATTAAAGCCGTGCATGTATCTGTTGAACATTTCTTTGGGGCTTGGACAGGTGGAACAATAACAGATGGAAAACCATGTTATATAATGTCTCTTTCACACCCACTGCATTATCGTAGCATCTGCTTGATTCACCTGACAAGCATCTGGTTTGAATCACGAACATAGATGTCATGCAAGATGAGATCATGAACTTCCGTTTTACTCACACAATATATAATCCTCAAACGATCTGTGTTGAAAGTTCGGTTCTGATGATTCTTTTGAACTGTCCATCTAGTGTGTAAAATTCTTTCAGTGCACCTTTTGCTCCTGGATTTTTACAAATATGCAGATGGAAATCAATGGTTGCGAGATGTTTAACACAGCGAACAACAGATTTGGACAGTTGTAGAATTCAATCGAATCATCTCTGCCAAGCTTCTTACATAACTGGAAGAAGAGAAGATGCATCAGGTTCATCCAGTAACAGGTTTCTGTCAAACTTGAAGCGTAACCTTTCACCATGACCCCTTTCTTAAGGTTCACTCCCTTTTGGCGAGGGCAGACGGAAGATGTTTAACGATAATACATCTATCCGTATCAGCTTCCTGGCAGGTACGTCCTGCTGTCTCTCCGTTATTCAGTCCCTGCCTACTTCTGGTTTCTGGTTTCTGTTGCTGTGTTGCTGTCCAGCACCAGAGCAGCACAGATTCTTTGGCTCATTAGAGCAGTACAAACAGTGCTTGGCTTGAGAACTTACAGTTGGTGTCCTACAGTAGCTAGGCACCAGCTCAGTCCACCCAGATCCTCCTCTGCCTGACTGAAAATGAGTGAGTGTCTGTCAGAGCCCGTTAAAGTGCTGCTCGACAATCTGGCCTAGTGTTATGTAAAGCAGAAGAGGGAGAGCGTCTTCGCTGTCGTGGAAGTATTCTTATAGTGAAAGTATTCTTTGACCTTGCTACTGTCGAGGCTATGGCTGGAAAATAAGTAGCACATGAATTATTAACATTTCAAAACTATCCCGAAGTCCCCGGTGGATCGTTTTGGCCCCATAAAAGCCAGTAAAACACACATTTGAAAGCTGGTGCAGTCATTTAAACAGCGTTGTTGGTGTGTTAGCAGAGAATACCTCTGTCCTTCACCAGCCCTGGAACTGCTGATTAATTACTAGAGCTAATTAGGCAATGATGAGCTTGTCACTATAATATCGCCATCACGACTGAAAGAGTGATTAAACCTTGATGTGTACAGGGGATCTAGTCAAAATTGAAATTAATGTATTTAGTTTTTGACCTTTTTCTATTCCCCATCCAAATCTGGTTTGGATGGAGAATCCAATTGAGGTTTTGCTCAAATGAAATACAGGGCTGTTAAGGCAACCTGACACAGTAGTTGTGGTTCTGGTGCTCCTATCGAGCGTCACCGCGTCACCACCGCTACACCCTCCGGATCGCCCGGATGGCATTCTTCTTCATTTGTCTCCATTTGCATTCAACATTGTCCCGTGTTTCTCCTGTGCCGCTGTCCTTTTGAAGTCACCCTTCCTATAGCCAGAGTAATCAGGTTTTCCATTTGCGCTAATGTTTGTAAACGAGAGTCCTTCTGAGTGGAAGGAATGGCCGGGCTATTTTTAGTAGTGCGTGCATGCTTCGGTTACAAATTCCTGCATGAGTGCGTGTTCAAAGATTTGAGCTTTCATTCACCTCCGTGACTTGGAGATCATGAAAAACTGAATCTTTGGTGCGTCGTTTTCATGTTTAAGCTTCATACTGTAAAGACGGCATGTAAGTAGAGCAACGCCAAATAGCACTGAAGAATATAAAAATACCAAACTACACCCTTTAAAACACTCGCTATTAAGAGCAGTTGTAATTTGTTTGGTGTGGATTTGTTTCCCTTGTCTGTTGTTGTTATCACCACCTCAGAAGATTGTTCTATTAACCCCGGGCTCTTTCTCCCTGCTCTGACTCTTCTTCATGTGATCATTGCTATTGTTAACTTAAATTAAAAAGTTTTCTCCTTTCTCTGTTGTCACTAGGGATGCACCGATACCACTTTTTTGGAAACGAGTACGAGTACGAGTACTTGCATTTCAGTACTCGCCGATACCAATACCGATACCGAGTACTTAATAAAAACATGATTTAAATTTGCAGGTAACATCTTTAGTCCTATAATTTAACAAAAAACAAACAAACAAGGGACTAGTTTGGAATTAAGAACATTTATTTAAAATGAAAAGCATGTTGTATGCAACATATTGCAGAATAAATAATTATAAAAAAAACAAAATTTAATTTTAAATTTGTTTGTCTGTTTCTCTGTTTAGAAGTCTCACTAGCACAGTCACAGCTGGGATGACATCAGAGGCTAGTGCGTCGTAGCTGCTCACTTTTTTAGTTAGTTCCTCAAAGGGGGCGAGGATGGCAACAGTCTTCTCCATAAGAGCCCATTGGTGAGCGGTGAGATAGTCAGGGAGTTCGTGCTCTCGGCGCCTGTGATTAACCCCTTACATGCCGCTCAAACATAGACAGGTCTCAGACCGTGGTATCGGTCCTCGGTATCGGGGGACTTTTAACCAGTACGAGTACTTTAGAAAATGTGGTATCGAGTCCGATACCCGATACCGGTATCGGTATCGGTGCATCCCTAGTTGTCACCATTTCTTTGCTGCTTCCAGCTCCGTGTCCTAACTTTAATCTCCTCTCTCTCCCTCTTCCACGTGTAATCACTTAATTTTAAGGCTCTTTGTTTCATATGTTTCCAACTGTCAGTTGCCTTGGCTGCGTTTTAACAAAAAAAACTGAACCTGCCCCAGACGCTCCGCAATACAAGAGACAATGTCCTCTCCACGCACCGTTAGCTGGCAATTATTGGGACTGCAGCCCTGCTCCAGCTCCCCAACCAGGACAAGAAAATCAATACACCTCTGAGGGTCGGAGTGGAGACTCCAGGGAAACAAGAGCAACTTAGCATCATTAACACGCGCTTATTTCTTCATGCACATCTACTCTGTGATTGTAATTATAATGTCCACGAAAGTAAAAGTAGAAGCTCTAGTATTGAACACTTGATGTTTTATTAAGAGACCTTTCTTGCTGCAGTCCCGAAGGAATTGGGGGCTTTTGTGTGTGTGTGTTTTTTCATGTTTCTGTGCTTTTTTCACATTTCATTTTCCTGAAGCGTAGATCCACTGATGAAAATGACTGCTCTCAAATGGTTTTCATGTCTCCTTTGATTGGTTGCAGATTGAAATTCCAAACAGATCAATCTCTCTCACTCTCACTTGCGCAAAATGTCACACGGTTGAATAGACAGAGGAAATAAAAAGACGGACACGAGGCCGGATGTAAATGACGGCCCGTTACTTCTGCAGTTTCGGACACTTTTTTACTATGATCGTTGCCGTGCTCTCTCTGTGACTCGTGATCAACGTTGAGGCGAGGGCGTAATGTCTGAGGGTGTTATTAGTGTCGTGAGCATTGCTGTTCGGTGTTATTTTCTTCTACACTTTTGGACAGGAAATAATAATGTTTTACAAATATTACAGGGGAGGTTTTTGTTTCAGACGCCAAGATAATGAACTGCATTAAAGCAGAGAGTGTAAGCAGTGTTTAACTTCTAAATTACACCCTTTTACATTCTTTCATTGCAGGGCCAATTTGCTTCTCATGTTGGTGCAGCATTGAGTTAAAGTCAGCATGTTTTTCCTCCCTAGCTGGCACATGAGACACACACACACAATGTATCTACGTGCAATCATGCAAAGAATGTGTGCACCTTGCAGCTATATGGGCATGTGATTTACAGTAGACTTACAGTTTGGAAACGGATGATTTACGGTGGAATTATTACATTACCTTGTTGCGTTGTTTGCTTTTCCACACTGGGATTATTTCTGCACACTGTAATCAAATCGTTTGCATAATTTCATTTTAATTTGAATAGCCACAGCTGCTGCAGAGATCATGCAGACAAATGAAATAACTTAATGACTTTCTGGCTCCACTGTGCAGGCGCTCAGCTTTGTGTTGCAGGCTCCAGAGGATAAAGTGGCGTTGTGTGACCAGAATTTTGCTGCCCGTGTTCAGCGAGCAGTGTATGAGCTCTTAAGTCAAGGGCACTAAAACCTGGACGGACATTACAGTCTGGTCCGCAGGAGACAAGGCCGCAGCAGGGAGTGTGCGGTTGCCAAGATCGAGCCCAGATACATCCACGCCCCCATCAAGTCCCCACACATCTCACACATCTGTTGTAAAGCGGTGTAATGACTCACTCTCTCTGGCGCAGCTTGTCGTGGATGGCCATGCAGAAAATGGAGCTCCTTCTCCATCATTCTGCAGACAGATTCCCCCCCGACCGACACCACCCGCCACCCCCACGGGTCCCATTACTTACCAGGCTAACTCTGTGTCAACACCAGGCAGGCGTAAACAGAATGGATCTCAGCCGTCTAACATGACTGTTAAAGCATAATCAGGGAGCTCACATTGCACCACCAGAAGAAACTAATTAATTGATAAATTAGCCAAGTGAGCCAAGTAATGTGTTTTAGTGTAACTTGCGTGTGCTTCATTAGTCTTTGTAAGGTTAGCTGCAGAGTCCTGTGTGTCTTAGAGCCTCATTCACACTTGACTGTGCTGTCCAGATAACAGCGAGACCGTCGTCTGTGTGCGTCTTACATGCAACCTTACGCTACAGGCATGCCTTTCACTCTGTTTTCCTCTAGCTGTCATTATTTTTGAAATCCATTGAATTTGACTTTTTAGATGACAATGACTTATTACAATATTTCTGTCATCACTAACACCGCTCTTTGTCATAATTCTGGATAGGGCTCCCTCAACAGCAGCCGTCATCTGGTGGACTCATCTGACCTTAAAACAGCGATGCACACTCCCACATCTTAAATTTGACTATAAAGCTCTCTCAGATAAGTGCTGAACAGCAGCTTTATAGACCACCAGTTGAGTATTTTGTGTGCCAAATTGATCACAACATCTTTAATGTTTGATGATTCGAAAAGTCCGATTCTTGCTGTATTTTTAGCCAAGCCTGCCAGTAAGAGAAGTTGGCAGGAGCTTTCCTTTCAGCATGACACTGCAGAATACTTTGAAAACAGATTAAATGGTGGCAGCTCACCGAGTGACGGGGAAGGGAAGTGATGCACAGGACTCCGAGCAACCGAGCATCCTACAGAGCATCTTCTGTGGAAGCAAGACATCGTTTAGAATTTGTCTTCAGTCTCCTGCGGTTTCCACACACTGCTGAAACTGTCTCAAATTCAATTTAAATGCAAAGCAACAGAACAAAAGGTATTTGTGTTTGGCGTTTACAGTGCTTCTGCCCCAGCAATCACACAGCTCAGGCCCGAGCAGCTAAGGCCTATCTCGTCCTGTGCGCTGTTTCACAGATCACCCTGACCATTCTGTTGCCTCTGACTGGCTGTTTGATGCATTGGATTTGTACCTAATAAGGATGGATTACCCTTCCGCTCTTGTCACTTCTTTTCTGCAGCCTATTTTTCCTCCTGCTATCTTCTCTGATTAAACTGTGCCCCTCCCAAGGAAATCTGTACTTATTCTTCTGACATGTTGTTCTGTTTTAAGTGATTCCAATGTAATTTTCAGCCTTCTAAGAGATCTGCATTATAATTAATAATAATATTACACGACAGA
Source organism: Perissodus microlepis (assembly GCF_051167445.1). NCBI lineage: Eukaryota > Metazoa > Chordata > Actinopteri > Cichliformes > Cichlidae > Perissodus > Perissodus microlepis. The sequence continues at coordinate 37,764,124 of NC_140463.1, read as the reverse complement.
GATGATTAATCACAGTCAATTTTCTGGGGACTAGTTACATTGGTTTAGTAATAGATGGATCAGTTGGATGATTTTGATTCACTTATCTGAAAATCCATTATTGCAAAACCCCAGATAGATTTTTATAGTGGAAAGGACTACCTTACCCCCAAATGCAATATGGGCCTTTGAATAAACTTAACCTTATTTGCACTTATTTGAATGCAACTTTTTCTGCCTGACTAGAAATAGGCAGACCACCTCTTATGGTAAAAACACAGCACTGTGGAAAAGCTCTGAACATGCCGCTCATTTCTTCATATGTTGCTTCCAAGAAGCCACACTTTTTTGTAAGCAAAGTGTGGTTTTGAGCACTAACTCACCGACTATTGGCTGCTTTTTCACTCATTCCACCTCATGTACCTGGCCATTTTCACTTTTTCAGTTTTTGGGTTCATTTCTGTATGTTACACCACTTAACACTGACCTATGATTCACTGAGGCATGCAAGTGGCACTTAAGTGAGGGGATAGAGTAAATATAACAGTTTGGTTGATGCAAAATGGTTGATGCAAAAGACCTATTAGCTGAAACATTGGTGTGTTTCTAACAAATTCAAAGAAACAGGACAAGAAAAAACTATTTACAGCACATGAACAGTATCTAAAAGGCGTGTCCTTAAGAAAAAGAGAAAAGCCAGGTCCTGGGTAAGCCATCCAGTCCTTCAGTTGATCCATCTACTGTCCACTGAAACCTCATCAGAAATGGTCTCAGTGGAGGGGTGGCTGTCAAGAAGCCATTTTAAAGGAAGTGAATCATGGAGGATAGATGAATCCAAGTTAGGAATGCTGGGTACAAATGATCAGTTTGGAGGGAGTCAGGAGAAACGTACAACAGTGAACATCTTCTGTACAGTCAGAGGAGGCTCTGTCATGGTTTCAGCCAGTGGTGTTGGAGATCATGTCAAAATTGGTTTTGATCCACTATGCAATACAACCTGGAAAACAACAGATTTGTTTTCACCATGATAATGATCCCAAACAAACCAGTGTAGATAAAAAAAAAACACATAGTGAAACCATATAGTGGAACACTAGGAGTCATGGATTGGCCTCCCCAGAGGCCGGACCCCAACATTATTGAAGCGGTGTGGGATCATCTTGAAATGAGGAAGACTTTTGCGCACTACTGTACCATAAAAGATGATCAGCCTTTTTCTTTGATGGTATTTTTATAGTTAAACCTTCAATTAACGGCTGTCCTCGTGAATGTGACGTCACATTTGCATTATTTCTCAGACACATTTCTCAGCTAAATATTATTAATATGCAGGTTTTGGTGGACAGCAGTGTGTTTTGGTCCTCTCACAGTTAAAGTGACAGACCACTTTATCCAGGTCACATCAGTTCAGATTCTGGTCGGTCAGGTCAGACGACTTGAGGACAGTGTAAACAGAGCTACTTTTTGGCTCAGTCTGCGACAATGACAACATCGCTGCCTGCTGTATTGGTGGGCATTCAGACCAAAATGCAGCTGGTTGCTCGGGCACGGGGTTTCACATTTAACGATATTTATTAAGAACAAACAAAGACAACAAACAATAAGTTGTATGTTGTTCAGCCTGGGGATTGTAGAGCTGTTGTTTACAGCTCTAATCTCTTCCGGTCTGTGGATAAAAGTGTAATCTGAGCTTTGCTAGAGTAAATAGAGTCGAGTCGCTGGAGCAGAAATGGAAAAGCTGAAGGAGAAAATAGAGATGCGCACAAAGCAATATTTCCTTCCTGCATTTCCATTCTCGTCCTTTGTGAAATGTATCACTTGATGCCAGAGACTGAGCCAGAATGACTATTCTCAGAAGTGTCCATTTTGTTGCCGAGAAGCCAAACAATGTGCCAATGTTAACACAGAGAGAACACAGTGCAAGAATGTGCTTTTAATTCATTTTCATCTTATCATCTAGCTGAGTTACATTTGAACTAGATTTCAACAAAGCCTAAAAAAACAACAACCAGGGAGTATCAATCCTTCATAATACTTAAGATAAGACAATAAGATAATTTATTTTTAAAAACGGACATGGTAGCAGAGAAAAATATGAGCCTCTGCAAACTTCAGGGTTAGTGAGAATCAGTTAGAGGTGACATGTGAGCTGCATTGATAGGAAGAGAAAATACTTCTTTGACAAACAGCTACTGGCTGCACGCTGCACCTAGCTTATTGGAAGAAAAAAATCACGTTATGCAAGGCAACTTTATGATTAAGTGCATAATCATAGTGAATGCTCATTACAGTGAGCGTTAATATAGCAGCTTGTGTAGATTTCTTGATAGAGCCAGCATAAAATAAGTATAATCATTGGTTTGATCTCAGAAAGAAGCCAACATGTGGTCTGGTGTTCTGAGCATATGCAGCCATTAAACAGAAATTTAGATGACGTTTGAATTAAGTTTAAGCAGTAGGGCGTCCAACTAAGTAGCAGCTAAGGGTTTTTTTTCCTCATTTTTCTCAATATACAGCTTTTAGATTTATCTTTCCATTTCTTCACTAAAAGATGCATGAACTTATTTGTGTGTCTGTTCTAAGCTGTAATATCAGGTGGGGTAATGTGTTAAAGTCTTTCCTTATTGTGAAAATCATAATTGTATAAGGTAAAATATCAAGCTTGAACTTCTCCCGCCTCTAATTGCGCCTCATGGATTTTTATTAGACTCTTACTTTTTTTTTGCTTTCTGATTTATAGACCATCACTTCACTTAAGCTGTCTGATGAGCTATGACTTCATACCTGAAGGGCAAATATTGAGAGCCAGTGTTGTAACAGTGGTTGCAACTGAAGCAGTGTTCTTCACAATGTGCTGATGGAAAGTGCTATCAAAGATAAGGGCCTCTTGTGGGGGAGGCTGATATTGTCTGTCAAGCATGGATAGTGGTGTGGGATTTCAGGGTTTCAGTGTGGCCGAGTAGGAGACTGGATTTTTCTGCCGTGTTTCACACTGGTATTGTCTGTGTAATCAGACACTCATGGGATTCACGCATTGATTGGGTATTATGAAAAGGGTTTGTTGCTAGCCGGTTGTTCTTAAATCTCTATTGCCTGATTTTTTATTTTTTATTTTTTTACTGTACCCTGTTCTCAATTTAAAAAGTTGTAAGCCCCAGCAATTCATTGAATTTAATTCACTGGGATCTTTCACTTTGCTTGCTGTGGTATTCGTTGTCTTTTCTCATTTCCTGGTTTTAAGAGCCACGGTGTATTACTTTTCTTCATTGTGAATGTATTGAGCGGTGAAAAGCTAAGCTATGTAGCAGCTAAATGACAAAGAGATGACTGATGTTATTGACATATCTGTTAGTATAATATTTTAAATGCTAGTCTTCTTCCAGAACTTTACAATTTTTTTACAGGTATAGCTATAACATTTTTAGGACTGTACCAATATCTAGTGATTTAGACCAGTGTTTCCCAACCACTGTGCTGCGGGACATAGGTGTCCCGTGAGAAATGATCAGGTGTGCCGTGGAAGATTATCTGGTTCCACTTGTTTGTTACTCTAAGCCAGCGGTCCCCAACCATGGACTGGTTTATGTCCGAAAATATTTTCACGGACCGGCCTTTAGGTGTTGCGGATAAATACAACAAAATAAAACCAGTACCGGTACAAAAAAGAGGTGATTTATTCATAACACATGGGAAAAGACCCAGGGAAACTGAGTTAATGCTAAAACCCCTGAAAACCCTGAAAACCATGAATTTCACACCCGAGCCTCATCTCTCGCTGCCCGGTACCCGGTACCGGGGGTTGGGGACCGCTGCTCTAAGCGACCAACGTAACGGTCAGAACAATTACATTCTGTTTCACTAGATGGCAGTCCAGCTACCTGCACTAATTAAATGGGTTGCCAACTGCCAGTAAAACAGAACAAGATGAAGAAGGAATTATATAATAGTCATGGTGTGAGACGACGCAGCACATAACAGCAATAGATAAATACTTGAGAAGAAAAAGTAGTCAATCTGAGCTGGGCCCTGGAGAAAATTCAGACCCAGACGAAGGCCCTAGCATGAGTAGTGGTCGGAAGAAAGCAAAAAAGGTATACTGGAGACCTTGAACTGCCGTTCCAAACATGAGTCATGCCAACAGTTAAGTTACAGAGTGCCCTCTGGGTGATGAGTGCCCAAAAGGCTGAAGGGGTTACTCCAACATCAGCCTGGGGTGTGGGTGGTTAGGTGACATGGACATCCAAGTCTGTGAATGCAATAAAGAGAGAATGAAGTGACATACGACTTTATCTACAGCATAAGGACATAGGTGTATGTACAAATGTTCTCAGACGAGTTTAATCCCAGGGACCTTGACCTCAAGGGCAAGGTCAGAGGTCAAGTTTTCTGAAGATTTTGTGACTCTGATAACTCGAGAAGTTACCTAGGATTTTGAAATTGATACCATAGGTGTATCTACTAGGAGGTTGAGGGGTACCACTGATCGCCTCCAGTATTTCTAAAATTTATTTATTTTATTGGTTGTCATAAATGCTGATAGGTCGCCAAGTAGCTACTATCAGCTGATGATGGTCCACCAATGAGTCAGGTTGAATCTATTTTTCTGTGGTATTGCTCTGGTGACCCACGCGGTAGAGAAATCTCTCTTACTTGGTTAATTAACTTGTCGGACTCTAGTTTTTTTTTCTGCAGGATATGGTTCATTACTGTGGTAAAGAAAAAGAAAAGTTATGTTTTCTTACAACTGCAATTTTCCTGTGACTCATGACTAACAGACTGACATTAGCCAGACTTACCTGCTGAAGCCTTCTTTCATGGTTCCTGGTTTTTGTTTGGTATTTATTGCATTACAGTTCCTGTTTTCTTTCTTGTGTTTCTAATTTTTCTCCTCAGTGTTTCCCCATTTTTGCTGCCATCTGTTTTGTATCTGTTGTTAGTTGTCATGCCTCAGTATTGGCTGTTTGTCTTTCTATTTCTTCTTTCAACTTCCTTTTTTTGTGATTGTTTGCTCTGTCATTTTTCTCACCTGGCTTCCACCTGTGGCGTGTTACTTAGCCAGTACTCTGAGTATACCCCTGTCTTTTAAAATCTTGTTATTGTCTTGGTTGTGTTGGAATGTCAGTGTCTCCCTTTATTTTTATGTTACTTTAATAAAATCTCTTCTTCTATGCTACGACCTGCCTGATTGCCTCCACAGTCCTGCATTTGCGTCTACTTAAGAACTTTGGCCAAATGCAAAAAATCTGACTGAAAGACATAATTTGTTATAGTTATTATAGATATTATTATATATATTAAATAAAGCATTCTTGTATAGGCTATAATTGGGTCATAAATAACCTCACGCAATCATTTTACGCTAAAATAGTTCAGTCGCTTGAGGGTTAAACACATGTAGAAAGCTACATTTTCCAGGTTACCAGGGTAACAACACCACTTCCATATTTTACATGCACTTTTTTCATATGGCTGTCTTTAACATACCTGTAGGTCATAATTACAGCTTGCACAGATGACCTATTTGGTCATTTTCTCGGGGGTTGTACAGTCTCGTTTTTTCTTTTTTCTTCCCCAACCTTTAAAATTTTACCCTTTGCCAGTGTGTCACAGAGGCTCTATCTCTTCTAGTATCTGCTGCTGGTTTGTGAAGGTGATGGCGCCAAGCTAAATGATAGTTCCTCCAGGTTCATGTTTAATGGAGGACCCCATTACACATGAAAAATGGCCCTTGTTCTGTAATGGCTGGCTACATCCAGAGCCTGCAGGAACAACACAGAAAATTCTCTAAAGCGGGTACACGCTGTATAAGTGATGATCTTTTTCACTAAAGATGCTGGATGTTATTTTGTGATTGTTTTTTCTGACAAGGTGTTAGCAGGTGCCGTCACATTAAAGTATGTATTCACAGCAAGTCAGTTTTTATTGGCGAAAGACGCTGATGGGATGTGCGAAATTCCATTTAGCTTAAAACAGATTGCATTGTTATAGTTTAGGTTGCTGGCCTGATATATGAAAGAATAGCATCGGCATGCTGGATGATATTTTAAATCATGTGCTTGAGCCAGTCAGTTAATTCTCTTTAGATCAATAAATAAGACGTAGCACAAGAGGCTCCATTGATTTTTAGTTTTTTTGGTGTTCAATCTGAAAGCTCACTATAATGGCATAATTATCAAACACTTGACACTTCTTCTTACAGCTATCAAATAAAATGACTCGATAAGACAATATTTTTACACCTGTGAAGGAAACCTGCATATAGAGCAAGGACAGGCATCGCCCTCTGGAAGCATCATCTTTTTTGTAGCTGTTGCTATCTTATTATTATTTTTAGACGTCATTGTTTAAGTTAAGAGTTAACACTAGCATACTCGGTAACCTGGATGCATGTATTGACTGTATGGGGGCTAGCAAGTGCCATGTAACATGCAATTTCGTCACCGTTGGTCATATTTGTTGGATTGTATTTAAAGGCTCCAAAAGGCACAAACAAGTTCACTGAGTCCGGTTAGCTGAGGTGATGTCTGGAAGACATGGTATACCCGTCTGCCAGTCAGCATGTCCATGCTTTTAATAAACTTTAACAGGGGTGTATGGCTGCTTCTTCTCCCGATCAAAACATATTTATTTCTTTTTATAGTTGGACATTCTTAGGCGAGAGATTGTTGCAATTTTTAAAGCCAGCCTCGAGTTGCCAGATCAGGAACTGCAGTTAAGCACGCCTGTCTGAGGCCCATCTGAAATACTGAGCTGTGTAGCAACAATAGCCTACAAGTCTGCAAACAATAACTCAAACAAAGTGGTCTGATTATCTGACAATGGTTCCTAGAAGCACATACAGTACTGTGTAATACACTCAGCAAGCAAATTCTCACAAACAGACAAGGAGGAAGCACTCAACACGTCACCAGGAGATCACATTTCCCATCAAGCTCTTTCCCTGCCCCACGTTGAGCCTCGAGCACCAGCCCTAAAGTGACAAGCAGACAAATTGGTCTTGAAGAAGCCCAGAGGCAATCAGAGCTCACCACTCACCCACAATTACTTGTCCTTTAACACAACGATCAATGTGCTCACTGAGTTTGACCGGCGCAAGCTGGGACACGCTAAAATAGACTCTCTGGGTGGGTGACGCTCTGGAATAATGAGGCAGAGAAAGGTTCACAAGGTACATTTTTGATATGAGAACCCAGTAAGTCCCTCCTGCTTGAGCTGCCCTGGGGCTGATCTGAAGTTGTTAAACTTTAAGCTAGTGGTGAGGTTTATTTCCACACTTGATTTTAAGGTGTAGCAGTTGTTGTTTTTTCACAGGCCCTGATGACAGCAAACACAGTTGCGTACATGGCAATAAGGAAATTAAGTTAATTTGAGCTGTTGGACAATTAAAGCACATTATCACTGTAGTTTAGACACCAAGAGAAGAAAAATTACTTTCCTGCAGTCTTATTATGTAGTCACCTCATGTGTGCTTGCTCTGATTGCATACCACTGTTTTATAACCTATGCAAATACTGATTGCCCTCACTTTGCAATTCTGATCAGCCAGCCATAGTATTATAATGGGCTATCAAAATAAGCATTCTGAAGGGCACAGGAAGTTGATTTATTTTAATATTTCTTTCTGTAAATATAGGACAAACACGCATGTTTATTGACTCTATTTATGATATCAAACCTATATTGCCAGGCTTTTTCTACCATATCAGGTGGCCACTGCACACTGCATTTCTCTGAGATTGTGTGAGTGGGTTTGTGTCACAGTAGTGGGACTGCTGTGGCTTGTTCTTTGACAGAACAGTGCAAAAATACTTGCCCATGTGTGGGCTGTCACAATGCATCTGTCTGCTATCACTGCACAAAAAAAGAGATTGTATTCGTATATAAATATAAAAAGGCAAAAAAAAGTCCTCAGCCAGGGTTCTCAAGCTTTTTTGGGCGTTTGTTAATCACATTGCATCTGCTGATTTCTTATTCATGACCTCAACATGACTTAACTCTGAGCCCAACACATCAACACGCATGAACAGATGCTTCATGTTCATTATCCAAACAGTTGTGTTCTCATTATTTTTTCATACTTTCCCTAACCTATGTATGTCTTGATTTACAAAAGAAAAACAAGCTTATTATAGGGAGTAGGTAAATATTGCCCTCACCTTCAATAGCGTACACTGTTTGCTCATGAATCACTGATGATCTGTGTTTAAACCACGATTTTATTGGTCTTAAATTCAATTCCGCACTTCTGGCAAACAGTAGACTGTGAATAATTGATGCACAAGGCATGTCTGAGGGCAAGAATATAAAAGACTAAGTTCCTGACTCAACTTAAAGGTTTACAGTGCTGCGGGCGATGAAAGAGTTTGTGCTATGAAGGATCTTTTCAGAGGTGGGGATTTGGCGTAAAGCCATGCTTACTGTAGAGAGAGGCTAGCTCTGTTCAAGCTAGGGGGAAAAAAGTGGTACCAAATGTGAGTAAAATTTGGATTCATGTGAGAGAGTCTAACTTTTAATTCAAAATTCAAATCATATTTATTTTCAGTGACTGAACAAAGGCCATGAAGAAAGGCAAGGAGAATGCATGCAGCAGAGTTTTATGTGAGTTATTCACCCAGCCACAAACAGCTTCACTCAGAGATGCTCATGTTAAACTGCATCTGTTCAGAATGCGTATCTATTAATGCTCGTCAACACTATTGCGTTACACATTTGAATACATCACCTGAAGTTGTAATCTCAAATAGACGTTACATATTGTTCCAAATTTCAAATCCTCAAGCTGCACCTGTCTACTTCCTGACTGTACTCATGAACCTTATTGGTTTCTGTTGCTGAGCTATGAAGATGGGAAATGAAGTCTATTGATTGTGTATTGACTGTCCCCAAACTCAGATCCAAAACAGCGCTGTGATTAGGGATGGGTACCGGTATCCGGTGCCATTATGGCACCGGTTCTGACATAAACGGTAGTAACCAGACCGAAAAGCAGCGCACATTTCGGTGCTTTTTTTCCCTGAGCTGTCATACACTTTGGATTCCAGCCAATCATTTTACCTTTCCGAGGATAGTAGGCGGGCCCAGGTACGTACGCTCTTTTAGAGCAGAGCTACAGATTAAAAATGCCCAAGGCGAAGCGGTCAAAGTCTGGCTGTACTTCACAGCAAAATATGCAAACTCAGCAGCCTGCAACAAGTGCTTTAAGGTGATACTGTGATACTGTCAAAGGAGGTAACACCTCGAATCTGATGAAACACCTGGCGACGCATAGCGTTTTTTTAAAAGCCGAAAAATGCGTCATATTTGATAGCTTGCTGCGAGACCTCACACCGTGCACATCTACTGCGGGTGTTGTGCCTGTTATCGGACCTGGAGCAACATCCCCCAAAACCCCGAAGAGGAGAGTCCTGGCCCCTAGCCCTGCCAGTGTAGCAGAAATGATGACGGATGATGATGGCAGCAGCAGCTGTTCTTCTCTGCGTGAGTAGCTTAATGTTGTTCGTGTGTAATTTACGTTGAGTAGGCTAACCACGTTATTACATTAATGCACGTAAGGTGAACTAGCAAACACCATTGTAGTTACATGCGGCTGTCTTCTTGTTTGATGGCAGATGCTCCCTTCACCTTGGCCAAAAAGGCTAAAATGACCAAAGAAAAAGTGGAAAACAGTTAAACATGAGAGGTTTTTGGACAAAGTTTGTGTTTTTCCATTGATTAAGCACTGCTTCCAGCCAAGAGTGATGCCATAAATCCCCTATAGCTGCAGAAAAGGCTAACATTGTTATCTTTTTACAAAAAAAATGAGAGGTTTTTGAACAAAGTTTGTGTTCTTCATTCTTTAAGCACCGGTTCGAGCACCGTTTAAGCACCGGCACCGTTTCAAAAGTACCGGTTTGGTACTGGTATTGGATAAAACCTAAACGATACCCATCCCTAGCTGTGATGTCAAAGCCCGACCATGAAATGGGATTTCATGATGCTTGCCAAGCCTGCGCTCTTTCATTCAGACTTTAACCCCTTCGGCCCTGCTGCCAGACAATTGAGAGATCATGAAAGGCTGATTACATTGAAGCAGCAGAGTTAGCGTGATGTTTTATGGATGTCAGAATGACTATAGAACAACGTCAATGCAGCTGGTAGGGATTCGGTTATGTCCTCAAAGATTTTTAAGTAAATCAGACACCTGTCATAACAGGAACTCTTCCAGTTGAAGAGTTGTCTGCTTACACCTGCAACATACCAGACTAACATAATCATACTTGTGAAAGTGTAAATTGCTCTTGAGCTGCTGTCAAACTTTGGTGCCAGCAAATGACTCTATATCTCACTGTGACTTGAGGTGTGGATGTTTTTTTTTCTGACATCCCACACCAGATGGGGGAGCTTTGCAGATTGAAGTTATTCAAAGTATTAAATATGAGGTTGTCATGGATTTAAACCTGTTTATGTAAATATTCATATTCCTTCACAATCCAAGCAAGTCTGTCTCAAAATAATTAATCCTGGAAATAAACACAAGACGGTTTCACAAACTAATGATTGTACAAATTTAGACACTTTAGCTGATTAAGGTGTGCAAAGTTTAGTTTAAGGCTTTTAAACTTATGTAGAAAACCTTAAAAGCTTTGCTTGGCTTGCTTAAGGTCCTAGTCACACAAGTCGGTGTCTTTCATCCAAACTACAGGTGACTACACAAAAGACGTTTTTGGTGCCGCATCTTCTTTGTGACCAGTTTTACTCAGGAATACACATTTTTCCCTAGCAACCAGGGGTTATTAGGGGGTTGCGAACTGGTCTCTAAAGCTGTGTGACTGAGACCTGGAGAGGAAAACAGAATGGACACAGACATACACAAAAGCCACATTTTGCTTCATAATGGACATGGAAAATCCTGCTACTGACATACAAAGTCTTGAATAATCAGGCCCCATCTTATCTTAATGACCTTGCAGTGAGAGCACTTTGCTCTCACACTGCAGGCTTACTTGTTCCTAGAGTATTTAAAAGTAGAATTGGAGGCAGAGCCTTCAGTTTTCAGGCACCTCTTCTATGCAACCAGCTTCCAATTTGCATTTGGGAGACAGACACTATCTGTACTTTTAAGATTAGTTTGCTAAAGCATATAGTTAGGGCTGGACCAGGTGACCCTGGATCCTCCCTTAGTTATGGTGCAATAGGTGTAGGCTGCTGGGGGATTCCCATGATGCACTGGGCGTTTCTCACTCACTATGTGTTAATAGACCTCTCTGCATTGAATCATACTTGTTATTAATCTCTGTCTCTCTTCCACAGCATGTCTTTTATCCTGTCTTCCTTCTCTCACCCCAACCGGTCGTAGCAGATAGCTGCCCCTCCCTGAGCCTGGTTCTGCTGGAGGTTTCTTCCTGTTAAAAGGGAGTTTTTCCTTCCCACTGTCGCCAAAGTGCTTGCTCATAGGGGATCATATGATTGTAGGGTCTAGCTTACATGATAAAGGAACCTAAGGGGACTGCTGTTGTGATTTGTCGCTGTATAAATAAAATTGAATTCAATTGGACTTTTCAGTACAACCCAGTATGAAGATGGATTTTTGCCACGGCTAATGCCTGAGCACATTTATAAATTCCAGTGGTTAAGCATCAGTAGCACTTTAAGTGACATTAAATCGCTGAAATGTTAGCTTTTTATTGGTAATCAGACCAAGTGGCTTGTGATTTTTCATGATGACAGTAGGCATATTTCCAGTGTAGCTAAGCTGCTCTTTATAATTCTAGTCTTGCAGTATGTGTGAAAGAGCTTTAAGCAATGAGCCAGGAAGCTGCTATACAGTTAGAGCAGTATAACCTTTTCTTGCTACGCCACCTGATAGCGGGCATTTTCTGTTTCAGTATTTTTTAAGCATTGTGGTGATGTACAGTTATAACCAGGGACACACTGAAAGAGTATTATCTTCCACAATAAGCAGGTAATGAGTGTAACCTTTGTTATCCTGGTTTTCATGTTCTGCACTGTTATTTTTGGGCTTCAACATGTTTGGATAGATTTGGAAAAAGCTCAACTTGCAATCAAGAATAAAATAGTTTTTTTTGTATAGTTACATTTTCATTGAACCTCCATCACTGACAAATGGAGGAGCTACACACTCTTTGTCTGTCATATAATTAGAATATAAACAGAGGTGCTACATCAAGGCCCAATATAAGATAAATAAGAATTTTCTGGATTGGAAATCATGCAAAGCTGCTCTACTGGAGTCCTAGAATATAATTATGGATCTTAAATGGAACATAATAGCTCGTCTTTAAAGCCTGCTTGGTCCCTCTCCCTGTGGCCATTCCTAGAGAGCAGAAAAGATGATGAGCTTTGGCTGTGGTAGCAGCTCACAGGCTGACGTGTGTCCTTCACCAAGTAGGTGACACGGTGCAGCGGCCTCTAACTGCATTAAAAAAAAGAAGCCTTATTCCATTTCTCTCCTCCCCAGAGCACAATCTGAGCTCTTGGTGGAAAGCTCACCTTGGGTTTGTGTGTATTTCTTTGTGCACGTTTGTGTGGTTGCACACATCTGAAATGTCCCCTAACTAAATTTTCTCGTGCCCTGAAAATGACTGTATTAATACTTGAACGGCGTCCGCTTGTACCACTGTGACGAATGCATGTTAAACAGCACTCGGTGCAATTTAAAGCGGCTTCACATTAAAACTGCACCGAGGCCTTGTAAACCTGCAGAGTGGGTTACTATAATTGACTCCTGCAAACAGCAGAATTGAAATTAGCTGCATAATTGCAGAAACGGGCTGCTTTCCAGCACTGAGCTCTGATTTACAGCTGAAACCATGAAAAACCCTGCTACTGAGGCAGTAGCTGTCATGGCTCACAATGTCCTGGTGCTTGGCTGGAAAAACAAATCCCTCCCTCAGGTGTGTGTAGACGTGCTGGAATGTATTCACCTGCTGTGTTTGTTATGTACAGTTGGTGGGTGGATGTAGAGGAGAGCACAGTGAAGATGGCTCTACATGTATGTGCTTCTGTGTTTGTTGAATTAATAATACCAGCCAGACCTCATGATTCGTAGACTGCACCAACCTGACAAGTGTTAGTGAAAGAGCGTTTGACGGGGAGAGAATGGCGTTCCCGACTCTGTGGATTATTGGAAAACAAGCTTGCAGTCTGAGACATGTAATACCACCCATAAGTTTTTTTGCATAAGATTCAGCAACAGGAAGGGATTCAGATTGAAAGATATAAGCTTTTTTGTCTCCTTATGTGGTTTTGTAGGTCCTCTGCAACTCTTTGTTATATTTTTCTGCAGAGGTCAAGTCACTGAGCTTCCCTTCAGACACATGAAATATCAACAGATTTCCCAAATAGTTGTTATGTTTGGTTATGAGTAGATGTGTAACTCCATGGGGTTAGGGGTCAATTATCATAACAATTTTGAAAGCTATTTGCCCGTCTCATCTTTACTTTGAAAATTAATATTTTATTTGTTCCCTTCAATGTCCACTTTGGTAAATACATCAACCAATAATGTTAGCCCACAGATAAATAATTTGGACTCTAATTTTCTGAGATCTTGTGGAGATTTGAAAAATCTGTTATTGTTTTTCAATAAAGTATTATGACAACAAACCCTAGAAAGAAGTGATGCTACAATACGAAGTTTTAAAAAAACCTAAAATATATATTTCACATTTAAATTATTTCAACTACAGTCTCAGATCGGAGGTACCCTGGCTGGAAATGTATCCTTGCATTTTCATATCTATTGATTTGTGTCAATGTGCACAAAATTGTATTTTTTAGGTCTACAATGAGAAAAAGTCCAAAAGAGACTAAGGTTGGGCGATTGGATGAATATATCGACCATCGATGATAGGCTGAGCCTTTCACTGACTGTTTTTACAAGAGCAATTTATTTATTTGCTAATAATGTTGGTTGAAGCTAAGAGAAGCAGTCAACTGAAAAAATAATAGCGCTGTTTTAACTGCACCCTCTGTTCTGCGAACAAATGCAGCGATTCATTTACTCAAACTCATAACAGAAAGAAAGAAAGGCAGTAGCCTATGTTGAGAAAAAAACAAAAGCATTTTATTTAAATAAAAAAAAACACTGGTGGGGAGGGAAACAAAGAGAAGCTGGCTTAGTTTTTCCACTATAACCGTGTTTATACGCCGTTCAAGTGTCTGTCTTACTCACTCGACCAAAAGACAAATATAAAATGAAACAAAAATAAGTTAAAATTAAAATGTATCTTCCAGTGAACATAAAAAAAACCTAAACTTCGACGTAATGAATAATCCAAAAAGTGGCTATATTAATACTGAAACAAACAAGATAAGATAACCTTTATTAGTCCCACACGTGGGAAATTTGTTTGTGGACAGTGCAAAAGTTATGAAGCAAAAATTAGAATATAATAAGACTAAATACAGTACACAACGGTACAGAATAGAATAAAATAAAATACTATATACAGCAGAATAAAATGGAATAAAATATACAATAGAATAGAATACAAATTCTATATACAACTGAATAAAAATACAACGAACGAAACAAGAAAATAAAGCAAAATATTCCCTCCTAACAAAACAAAAATGTCCGTGCATGATTACATTGTTCTGCTAATATATCGCCTATCGTCATTTATTGGACTGACGAATGTCGGTTAGAAAAATGTTACATATGGCCCAACCTTAAAAAGGACTGCACATGTATAAGTTGTGTTCTCACTGATTTGTTTAGTAAAATTTTATTCAACTAAACTACCTGGTTACAAAAAATAGATTTGTATTAAAATTCAATAGTTGCTACTTTTGTTGTTCATGGTTGTCAGCCGATACCAAACTGCATACACACTGTTAATGCGTGTTTGTATACTTGAAGAAACAGATTACATGATAGGTGACCGTTTCACCTTTGGCATTGGGAACTTGTCCTCAGCACATGCTCCATAACATCACATAAACATTTAATAATACAACGATACTCTCGCCTCTTTTGAAACCAATTACCTCTAAGCCTAAGATCTTAATGCACTGAACTGAAACATCTCTGGAAGCAGTACCCACGGAGGTCGGTATTTACCATGCAATGCATAATTCAGACACACATATCTGCCAGTCAACTTAAAGTCATGTAATTTTTATGAGCAGGAACTCAACCGAATTCTGTTACATACACCGGAGACACAAGCTGGCTCTGGAAATATCCCTGGTAGGGTGAAAGGTCAGTCACTATAGTATTGTGTGGAGGTGGTTTTAAAGGTTAGGGGGTTTCTTGACTTTGAGCTGGAGATAAAGTGTTAAGAGAGAAGCAATGCGTCAAATAGCAGTTAGACTGCTGAAGACTGGCACGTGATTCATTTATAGATCTGTGCCCTGTGCATGACTTACTTTGTGTAGCTTGCTCACATTCGCTGCTTTACCTGCTCTATCATGTTTTACATCATACCAGGTCTGCAGTGCTGCATCTAAATCAAGAGAAGGGAATTGGATTATTGCCTAAAATGTGATCTTTTATCTTTTTTTTTTACCTTTTTCTTGTACCTATCATCTCCTTAACATCCAGTAGCTCATTTTATGTCCATTTTTTTATTATTACATATTTCAGACAGGAAAAATAATTTTATTCCACTTGTCCCTTATCAGCTCTCCATTAGGATCTTCACACTGAATAAAATATTCCAGTCTCGTCTCAGCATACCTTAGGCGCCATTTAATTCTCATTTCTCAGTGTAACATATTTGCTAAAATCGTCTCTGAAATTAAAAAATGTGTTTTAGTTTAAACCCTGCTCATCCCCGCCTTCGCAGCTTGGAGAGTATCGAGGGGTTGATGCATGTGCTTACAAAATAGAACGTGAAAATGTAATTCAGTTTATTTTTCTACATTTTGTGTTATTGTTCTTTTATTATTGTGGAAAAACTGTGCAGTTTTGCCTATTATAGCATCTAAAAATGATTCAAATGAAGGGAACCTCACTAAAGCTGGGTATTACAGCTCAAAACTTTTGTTTGTACCACTTCGAAATGTATCTGTATATTGCACTAGGATCAACAAATTCTTCGCCCTGTGAGAGATTTACAATGGATTTGGTACTGAAGCAACTGCCTTTGCTTTGTCTCAGTATATTAAGAGACACCGAGAGTATTATTCAGCACTTTGTTCTCCACTGTTGGTGTGAAATGTGCGCGACTAAATTAGGCTGACGGGATTTACTCTGTGCTGTAGCATCCGCTCAGAAGACAATCTGTGACTAGAAATGTTCATCCTTGGTCGCTTGTTTCCGAGGATGCTTGTTAAAACAATAACAACAGATCATAAAGGCGTTAAAAACTAATAATACGTTTTAGAAGCGCTGTTTGTCTGCAGGCATTTTATACCTGTAGGTCTGGGCTGTTGCTTCAAAGTAGATCCCTGTGTGAACTCAACAATGCATGTGAGGCTGGCTCTGCTTTACACAGCCTTGTGGATTGTACATATTGATTGGCTTCCACTTTCAGATCAAAGATGCAAAGAACCGCAGAGGCCACATTAGGGATTACGGTATTTCTTTGCAAGCAAACATGAGTGATTTAGAGAGGCGTAAAACAGACACATACTAATATCCCCTTCTCAATCTGCAAGGATTAATGACCAGAAGCTGTTGGCATGAGTTCAGCAATTAAATTGGATAGTGAACCCATCTTTTTAAGGATTATCTCATTTGGAGCTGCTGCTGTTCACATTCACATCCTCTCTTACCGCAGTACATCAGATAAGACTACTAATAGCAGAGTAAATCGACTCTTTCTCTCAAACAACATCATCACTTTCTGACAGCCTCGGAAAGAGAACTAAATATCATCTTAACATGATGAAACTCATGCTGCAACTTCCCAGCACTGACACGTAATCTGTGTTTCATGTGGGTAACGTAAGAGAGCAGGTGATACTTGAGGATTCCAGTAGCTGCTGGCACAGATAAGGTTTGGTTAAGGTCTGCGGGTCTGTGTAAGAGGATGGATTGCAACATGTCTCGCCATTTACCCAGGGAAAAGGGTTTCCTCTCCACCCTGTGGTTTATTAATAGCGAGCTGGTGGATGTCGGGCAGGCGACGCAGTGTTAGCGGTATTGACACGGTTAGTGTTTCACCTGTCACTGCTGCTGATAAGCTCTCATCAGAGCCAGCCTAATAGATTTTAGATGAGACTTTGGCCCACAATAAGTTGATGAATGCATCATTTATTGCACTTTTTGTGGCCTTGGCACAGCCAAGGCTGTCTGTCTAAGGATATTGAACTGTATTACTCAGCTGATATTATGAACTTCTTCAAATCATGTAAAAGAGGTTAAAAAATGACCATGATGGGCAAAACATTCAAAGTGGTCAAGCCTATGGAGCAATTTCCACTTGTAATGTCATTTCTTTTTCAATAGTTAGTTAATGTTTTGCCATGTGTAGAAATTTTGGTGCAGTATTTGATGTTGCTTCACCCATCCAGTGACCAAAACCTTACTGGAATAATTGCCAACTAAATTATTTTTAATAGTAATTTGAAGTTCATAAACACTGAAACATACTTTTATTCATCCAATCCATTCAGCACCATACTCGGTCTATTTGCTAATAGACATTTGAGATGAATATTGATTTGTTGTATTCATTACTGATGGTGGTGTAATTCTACAAATCCACAGTTTCTTTTTAACCAGTGTTTTTGCTAGATCACAATTGGATCTTAAAACTTTGTAGCTTTCACCAAACTAGCATGCTTTAATCAGGCAGGTCCAGGTGTCTAACTAGCATGGTCATCATTAGCACATGGCTAAATATCATTTTATTTAAGCTAGATCTTTGCATATATTTGTACACGTGGTGTTTACACGAGCACAAATAGTGATGCCTGCAAAAATTGTTCACAGATCCTGACCGAAATAGGATTTTTCGGACCAATACAAATACCGATATTTGATGATTTAAAAATCTAAAATATCAGCCGATATTTTTTCTTTCAGGCGCACAAAACAGATTTACCCTAAAATGTATTATTTATGACTTCTTACAATGACAATGCAGTTTTAAAATAGTCTTGTTTTTCTTGTTATTGTTTGTTGCATTCAAAACGCAACAGATTTTTATAACAATAATGTTATAGAGTGCCCCCTGGTGGACATACTATGCAACATCAACAATCATAGCGTCGATAAAAGATGTTTGTACCTTCTTTACTTTCTACATTTTCATTTATGAACCATTATAAATGCCAATATCAATTTATGAGGAAATAGTTCATATCATCGCCGCCAATATATCTGTCAGACTCTATTTGCTAATATACAATATGTTCCATCAGCTGACTATAGTAATGAAGTTATCCCCCCTCTTTGCAGCAGCCATCAACTTCCTTCCCTGACTTCCATGCACAAAGATGCTGTACCTTATATAACCTTTACAACATCTCTTCCAGGAAACAAACGCTCTTTGAATATGTCTGTGATTGCTCAACAGCAGCTCATTGTAAGCCGGTATTGTGACACAAGAAGATCGAGCCTCGATATGAGACGGTGAACTGTGGATTTGGTCTTTGTGGTTTCAGAACCATTTTGGCTCTATTAGCAGATCAGTTTACTGACCTAATAAATCTACCAGTTTGTTATGAGTGTCATCTTATAACTGTGACCTCATACAATTTGTTTATCCAACAGTGGAACTCACAAAAGATCCGTGGAGGATATTATACCATTTTGTCATTAATCCCTTTCAACCTACGTGTTACAGACCATAATTTGTCTTTAATTAAAAGTTTTCCACTGGTTTTATGTCTCCATAATGCCAAAATACAAATTTCAAATGTGCACCAACTACTGATGTTCCTGATACCCCTGGGATAAGTCCCCACCCTCTGAGCTGAACGGTATATATGACTAAAACAGAGTGATCTTATTAAAGAGCACATATTTAATATGTCAGTATAATTTCTCACGCAGTGAACTAAACTGCTCCCTTGCCATCTCAAGCAGAACACAACTGGGTAAGATACGCGTAGAATGATAATGTACAGTATCCGGTATTGCTAAAAATGAACTGGAGTGAGGAGGAATGTTTATTGCCCTTGGGGTTTATGATCGCACCGATTCAAAGGAGCATTAAATTATGTTTTCATGTTGCTTGTGGATTGCTTATTTTGTGATATTCGTACTGCCACAATAGCTGGCAATCATGCCACTGCATGTGCCTCGCAAGGTTTTATTGGGTTCATCCTCACATCTCAGCACGAGTTTCATCGTTTTTTTTCCTTTTTTATTTTGAGATGTGAGAAGCTATGATTCACGGCGAACAGTTCTCATTACGCAGCTGCAGTGCAATATCCACTGTGTTAAGAAGCGAGGAAAGTGGTTTGGTTAAGGGGAGGAAAAACAATAATTTGGTCTTCCTGCATCAGTGCGGATTTGTTATTTGTTGCTGCTCAGTGAGATTTTAGATTTTGGCTTGACCCGACACATTTCTCAACTGGCTGAGCAGAAAAGCACCACTTTAGCAGCTCTGTTGTAATTTTTCCATGCCGCTTTGGACACTTTCCGACGTCGCGCACTGTAAGAGTGGGCTTGGTAGACAGCAGCTTCGTGTCGGGGAGGGTTGTAATAAAAGAATGTGACACAGGCGCGGCCTACGGGGTGCACGGTGGCAGCAGGTGGGGCCGGGCTAATGACAGATCCACTCGAGCGGGTGCCATTGAGCCTCACGTCCAACTTTAACTGCTCGGCTGACGTTGAAAGCCTCATATAACCACTGGCGCAGGGTGTGGGTTTGAAATCTGTGTGGCGTCTGGGCTGCAGTAAGAAGTTATTTGTTTTCAACTGTTTCTCAGTAATGCTGCCTGGTTGTGCTTCCTATGGCAGCAGGACAGTTTGATTAAAATTATGGCCTGCTGCTCGGTTTTTATTATGGCTTCGGGAAAGTTCTGTACTTGGATGCGTCATTAAAGGTAGTGCTGAGTCATACACCTCTCCTCTGTTTACGGCTGTGGAAAAAGGGGGAAGAAAAAAGTTCATAAATACATTAAGCTCGCCAATTCTTCCTCTGTCTCTTCCACATCTCCCCAAATGACTGTGCTACCTCATTGAACACGAGATATTCTGTTAGCTAAGATAGAAGCAAACAAATAGCGAACCCACTGGGGTTCACTAAACATTAGAGTGGCTATATTGCCGCACTTTGCCTTGTTGTGGAAATAGTTTTTTTGTTTTTCTGCCACAATTTGAAGGGAAGTAAGCTTTTTCTCCTGGACCATATTTGCCGGTGATTGATGGCAGTTGGATGGGGCGCACCCCACACAGTCCAGTTCCCCACTGATACAGACCATCTGGGCAGGTAGTGCAGCCCAGTGTCATTGCAGCCACACGTTATGGTTTAGACCAGTCCCAGGATGTTAGGAGAATCACTTTACAGACGGGGGCGTAGAAGAGAGGAAACACTTTGTTTGCTGTGCAGGAAAAAGAAGGAGCTGAGTGTGCATATTCTGATTCTGGCATTTTTATTGTTGCATCATTATGATTTGTGTGCAAGGGAAGCCATTTCTCTTATATGACTGCAAAGTAAAGCCTGCATGAGCAAACTCTGCTACATAATCTGCTGCTGCTGTGCTTTGAAAGTAAGCCCCATGACAAACCCTGCACCCACTACGTCTCTTATGTCCTCTAAAGACCATTCTTAATTGATCTCCAATGACAACCAGCAGGCAGATTCTCCCTAAATCAGGATGTTGGATATACCTGCTGCCTAAATATTGTTTTGGACAGTGGTGCACTGGGCTCAGTTTCTGCTTTTCTGCATCCAATAATGCATAAAGCATAAAGCAGTCATTTTTTCTGCCTTACCAATATACTGTAGCGACACTGTATTCCCTGCATTGCGACTTAATGGGATTCTTTCTTCTTATCTTGAGCTAAATGTACTCCTGATTAAGAATTTTTTGTCTTATTGTAATGACTTCCGACTGAAAAGGCTTAATGTACCATTTTCCTGTCCTCCTTCAATTTCATTTCCTCTTGAAATTGTGCTTATTTGCTTGCAGTTCTTAGAGAGTTTCAGAAAAATGTACTGACTCCTGCTTCGAGTTTTCCATCACGACCGAAACTCTCAGCAGCCTTCAAACAGGCGGGATCGTCGCTGCCTGGTGTGACAAGTTCTTCTTTTTTCTTTCAAATATATATTGAAAGAAGATTTATAGTTTGTTTTAGAATAATCTCTTGACACCTTGCAGTGTACTTTTGGCAGGCTGTGGGTTGCGTCACGGAAAAGAAGAGAAAAAAAAGCACGTCTGCTCTCTGTTATTTACATTGTTCTTTTTGTCAAGAGACGCTAATCTTTGTTATAAGATCTGTGTTGCGTGTCATGTGTGGTTGTTTAAAGGTAAGTGCTTTTCATCTAAATAATGTTTAGATAGAAGAAGTGGGAGCACGGCGTGCTTGCTTTTAGCAAGATAATGTGACATTATTGTAAAGATCACCAGAAATGATTTCCCTTCCATGTATGTATTTGGACTGTGTGGTGCTCTTAGTTTTCAAGATCAATTGCGCCCTCTAGTGTCTACTTTCATGCATGCAACTGATGGTGGCACAAAAAGAAAAGCCTCACTGTATCCTAGAGGTCATGGCTGTGTTTGTTTAATAGAAGATGCTCTTTCACTTTGATTTTGTCAGTTTCTAATATATATAAATATATAGAATTATAGAATTCATCAAACAAGCTGATTATACTTCTAAGTCCACTTCTCCCCCCCCCCCCCCCCCCCCATTTCTGTTTTTTTAGCCTAATTTAATGATATACGGCCAACACTAATGGTATGCCATCAGTTAATTTTATGACTCTCTCTCTTTATGTATGTATAACAAGGACTGATGGAGGACTAGAACTCATAGTACTGCAACTTATCTCCTAATCAAGGGAAAAAGGCTTGAAAATATCTTACTGTGAGATGTGACGAATGATGCTTATCGAGTTTGTCCTGTTTCTGGCACTGATAACATTTTAAAAAAGTGAGCAGTGTATAGTAAATGTTGGCTTTGTTGAACTTGCACAGTTTTGCTGCCACTTAGTGGACGATGTGAAAACTGAGCCATAGCAAAAGTAATACATATTGCATAGCATTTGGAGGGCTGTGGCTCAGGAGGTAAAAGCAGCCACAGCTGCTGAATTAAACTAGTTTAAAGCTGTATGAGTTCCAGTGTGTAGGTTTTTTATTAACACAGTAAAAAAGAACATTTTTTAAAATAGTTTAGTTTTAATTAAACACAATGTAAAAGTGATGAGTCTCGATAGAAAAGCCTAGCACAAATTAAACAATGATAAATAAGTATAGTTTTGTTCTCTGGTTTTCTCATCAGTATTACATCATGTCCAGAAATAAAACTACACCTGCATACATTATTTATTCAAAGTCCAAACTCGAGTAAAGTTAGTTCAAGACAAATTAGAGGAGCTGATTAAGTGAAGTTGATCAGTCTAAACCGATGGTGGACCAAGTGAATAATTGACATTGTGTCCTTAATATTAACTTCATTATTATGATTGTTGACAAATTATTCTGTGCAAATTGCACTTGGTCTAAAAACTCCAGTGGCTTAGATACGGCTGCTTAAACATTGACAGAGCACGAATAAGTCTCTCATAAAATCAGCAAAGACCCACTATAAATGTTCTCTATTATCAGTACACCAGCAAATATTGCCTAATGTTTATCCCCAGTACATGTTGTGTTTACAAGAAATATGCAGCTAATTAAATCTGAGATGTGGTGGAAACATCGAGTAATTGTGTAATTCTGTTGATGCATGTTGCAGATTTCGAACAGTTGCATGTTTTTAGCTTGAAGAAAAGAAAACATAGCACTCACTCTTGGTAATAAAATACAACATACCAACCAACACATTCTCACTCCCAAAGCGTAACATTTTACGCTAGGTGACAAATCGTCAGTATATTACGCTTTCGGCCATCCAACACGTCCCTATATTACAAGTTCCAAAAAATGAGGACACATGAGAACCGTTTGGAAATAATCTACACACGTGCGTTTATTTTACTTAGATTGCTTTGGAAAACACTATCTAACACGATTAACGGGGTGGTTACGGTTAGGGATAAGGCTATTGTTAGTGCTGGAATACACGATTGGAACCTGTGTTACCGCTGGAGCGTCATTCTATTCGATTTCATCCACAATCCGGCGCGTATCATAGGAACACAGAAGGTCACCTTTTGAGACGTGACACATTGTCAGTATATTACGGGTCGGGAGTGAGATCGGGCTGTTCCAACACATTCATCAGTACTTAAAATTAACCGATAAAACTGCAGTAGTCAAAGTGCTGCTGTCTTTCTTTAAGTACATCTCGTTTGAATGCATTTTATGGGAACCTTCAATAGATAAAGCAAGAACGAACTCCATGAAGTGTGAGCTCCACAGTTCAATGAGTTATATTCAGTAAGCAGAGAATTCACTTAATACATTGTACGTGTTTATGACCCTTTTTCCAAGTACAACACGTTCCAAAGCTGTACATATTTGAGCTTACTACATTTACCATAAAGGACTTGCGACTGGCCCCTCCCCCTACTTTAAGTGTGTACTGGTAGAGGTAGATGGCGTAGTTCTGCTGGAGGTTTCTTCCTGTTAAAAGGGTGTTTTTCCTTCCCACTGTCATCAAAGGCTTCCTTAAAGTCGGCCGTTAGATTGGTAAGGTTTGTCTGTGTTATTGTGGCGCTTCTCTACCTTACAATGTAAAGCCTTAACATGACTGCTGTTGTGATTTGGCACTATATAAATAAAATAAAATAAAAAATAATGGAACTGATTTAAACTGACTTAGTAGAGTGATATCATTTGAATGAATCATGAGCATTAATAGACTTTGGAGTTTTTAAAACTAGATCAAACGATCCTAAATCAAACGTGCTCTACCCTTTCACCGCTGCTTTCAGACACTTTCATTCACAGCGCATTGCACCATTTTTACCAGTTACCTAATCTGTACAAAAGGCCAAAATAAACCATCATAACCTTTTTTAAAAATGTTTGGAGCTGAGTTTCAGTCAAGTTCCCTCTGGTATATCATTTATTCTGTGCACTCTGTGTTGATGGGTTGCACACACCTCCTGTTTTGGTCCACCTGCAGCCATCTCTTCAGACCTCAACCTGTCTGATTCATCGCTCTCATCTCGCTTCAGTTACTGTTCACAAGCTTCCTGCAGCTACGGCTCAAGTGCAATTTGCATTTGCCTTTTCCCACCCTTAGTTCAGAAGACAGCGAGGCTATGGCTCGCCAGCCTGTGCTGAGTCACAAACACCTACAGCCTTCCAGGATTTCTTTTAACGAAGCGCTCTATATGCACAGTTTGATCAACAGGAAACAACGGGAGGAAGAAAGCAGGGAAGAAGGAAAGAAAAGCAACAGGAGAACCATATCAAGCATGTTTGTGCGTGTGGGCAGCAGAGCACCTGCCTGCTGTAGATGGTGAAGTGGGATTGCGTGCTGTTTTGAACAGTGGTCCTTGGATTTGACCAGGCCTCGTTGTTACCAGAGAGCTCTGTAAACTTCAAATTCCAACTTTGTTCCAGTTACGAAGCACTTATGCTGCTATTGCACTTTCTCTCTCCAAACCCATGTAGCTAATCAGATTGTTTTTAGATTGTTTTCCTCAAGTGGTGTGGAATATGCCTCAGCATATGCGGGGATGATTCACCCCGGAGACATTTGATTATTTCATCCTATTCTCTGGAGTGTCCAATTTAATGAAAAGTTATTACTGCTCCAACATAATTAGGATACCCTTTGAAGAGCCATGCTCAGCTGGTTTGGACCAATCTTCAAACTGGGTTTGAAGATTGAGTTTATATTGAGTGTCTATACTTTACTATAATGCAATTTTACTAGCTTTCATTCACACACACTATACATGCATATATTCCAGCATTTCAAATTATGAGGTCAGTGAATGCACAAATAATCTTTATGAGCCGAACGCTCATGTTCTCTAATAATCAGGCTCTTTAAACGCTCTGTTTATGACTGCTACTCTTGGATCTGTATGATGCCAAAGGGAGGGGATATACTGTTTATGGCTGTCTCAGGAACAGAAGCCCTGCCCATCTGCTGTTCAAATATGCTGTTTGCAAGGAGCAACCAGATAAATAACAGTTATTGTCAACTGAGAATCATACAAAACCACATTAGTAGAGTTCAAGGATAAAAACATGAAGGTGGAAATAAGCATAATGTTTCCACTTCACTGCAGTGGTAAGCATCCAGTGGGTGCTGTGGTTGTCTGAAAATGGTCATATTAATGAAGTTAAATGAAGGCAGTAAGTTATCGTACTGTATGTAGCCACAGTAATGCTGAGCCTGTTTAAAATCGCTGTTCCCTGACCCCAGTGGAGGAAAATATAGCATGACAAATAGCATAAATGCTTTTGCTGAGTATGAAATAGGGAGGTGGTTGGTAATCTAATGCTGCAGTAAATGCTGGTCAGATTCCTTCAGGAGAACATTTACTAAAGAAATGGACTCTGCGTTGGTGATTTAAAAGTCCTTGAACCTCAGAATAGCTACAGACACTCATTTGTCTGTTTCTTTTTGTGTAGATTACATAAATACTTGGTTTTGAGAGTGGGTTTGCTAAAGGTGGAAGTTAAACTGCACTTTAACTTTTGTCTGAAAGAGGCCTCCGAGCAACAAAGAACACACAGCAGGCAGGAAGCAGGGTAATGGAGTGGGTGCAAATTGGTACTTGATTGCTGTGGTTGGCTGTTCTTTTTTTTTTTTTTTCCTGAATTGGACTGCTGTCACACAGTTCATGAAATGAATTGCGTGTGGGTGGCATAGGGAGCGGAAGTATTTTTCATTCTATTTTCCCCTTTTGATGTGTCACATCAGGCAAAGCATCTCTGCTGTATTTTTTTTCCACATGTTCCAAGCAAAGGATGAGAATAAAAGAGATGTGGGCCTCAGCGTTTTTCTGACCTGTTGACCGTCTCCGTAATCCTGAAGATCTGCCATGAAGTCAGCCTGACTCTGCCACGTAAGCGGGTGCAGGATCAGCAGTGAAGAGGCAATTACTTTATTTTTCAGGGTGGATAAAGGCATGGAAGTAGAAGACTTTATTCAGTGTTATGAGTACTGAATCAGTATTTCATCAGAAACCATTCTTATATACATACCATGCTGTTATCTCTCATAAAATCACACTGCAAGATTTTCTGTTGTAAGTTTTCTGCTATACCTCGGTTGTAGTAGTTGGGCTACGTTACATTAAAACTGCTCTGTCATTAATCTATAAAATGGGTGTCAGCATTTGCAACGAAAAGACTTGCACAAGCAACGTTGCACATAATTTAAATATTTACACCAGCCACCAGCCTGAGAGATCAGCTCTAACTTACTGCCGTGGACACAGCGTGGTTTTCTCCTCCCATTCCCAGCAGGAGATATAGTTAAAAGGCAGCTAGCGAGGAAAAATGGCTATCTACAGTATGAGCTCTCTCGCCTCCCTCCAGCTTTACCCTCCCCGTGTGAGGAAAGGTCTGTTGAAAAGAGCGGCGGCAAACACTCTCCACAGCATGCTTCTGCCTTTCTCTCATAGCGCTCAATTAATCTAGGTGCTCAAGTGGTACAAAGTAGCTTTTGCAGTGCAGAGATCAGCCAGCAAGCTCTCACTTCATAGTGGGAACACTAGAGGAGGGAGGGGGGCTGCAGAGCGTGCGCGTCAAAATTCAAAACTCAACAGAGGCACGCATGTTTTACTCCCACTCTGCTCTACGTACAGCCCACCTAACACGGTGAATATAAAGGAGAAGTTTGGACCGGAGACCAGATTTTACTTTATTTTCTCCTAATGTGAGGATCCCAGCATATCACTGGATTTTTTTCCCCTCCGTTTTCACTCTCAAGCCGACCCAGTTGTGGGAGGGAAAGTGTGCGAAATCTAGCAGGACTTCTAGATCACTAAGCGAGAAAGTCTAGAGGGCATCATGGGAGCTTTAATGGTCATCTTCTCTCTTCAGCCAAAACAAAGACGCAAGACAGGTACGCAAGACTGAAGATTTGAAAATAACGAAACTAATTGCCCAACCAGTAAAGTAATGACTGTATGACGTATTTCATACAGATGGTGTGTGTTTGTGCATATGTGTGTGTGTTGTGAAAGTTTCCTGTTAATCTTGTGTTTTCCTTATAATCTCAAATGAATTCACGGCGCCACACCAGCAGTCCATGAAATTGACTCGAAATTCGCCACATTTCAGTAAACGTTTGAGGCTGAACTCCACAAACTTGTTCGAGTTTTTTTCATTTGCTTTTCACCCGGTATTGATTTTACCGTGACAGCACACAGACACACCCACACACACACACACACACACACACACACGCACAGCATGCCACATGCGACTCTCTGCCAACGCAGTCGCACAAGCTTATGTTACAACGTCGTATCCCTCCAATAATGTGCTGATCAGCGTCACCGTCACAGCTTGTCACTGTAACAAAACACAAGGAAGTCCAGTCTTTATTAAAGAACAATGAAATATTCAGTGGGTGGCCAGTGGACAATAACTGACAGAGGTTATATTTAGTGGTGTAGTGGGAGAGAGACAGAATGGATGACATGTAAAGTATAGAAAGTCATATTTCACTTGGGTATTGTTGGAGGGCTTGAAAGCAAAATGAATGAGGGGCTCTATGTAACTCTCTCAAGCAATAGATCACAGAGTGTGCTCTGTAAGCACATTTTATAGAGACCTAGAAAGGAGAACATGGGATCCAGATACACACAATCTTGCAGGAGATTTCTTGCATATATTGTGCCATATGCTTGCTGTTTATAGCTTTTGGAAATTAACACAGAGCTGAGATTTTTCAGAATAGACTGCTGTGCCTGTCGATGATGGTTGTTAGTAGACTGTGATGATAAACGTACAATACAAAATTATTATGAAAGAGTGGATTCATGGTGTCAGACAGCAGTTAAATGGGTTTTCACACTCTTAGCTTGCTGTGTTGGTAAAATCGGTTCTAATTGGCTAACTGAGCAGTTAGCTGCTTACAAATTAACTTCCTGGGTTGGTTGCAAATACAGATGCACTGATTTCAGATTTAACAGTGATATGCTGATACTGACTTTTTCTGATCGTAATTGATTTTCTAAGATTATAACTGTTTATAAATTCACTTGTTTCCACATTTTTCCTTGTGCATTCTTTGATTGTTTGCTAATACTGAGCTTGCTAGCTCGTGGCTAGCTCTGCGCTCTTGCTAGCTTTAGCGTTATCCGCTTTTCCTTTATTAGTGTCTTTAAAATGTTCAGCTTGGTAAATGTTGTTTAAGTTTCTCCTTAGGTTTGTTGCTACATACTTTTTCATGATTGTCTCCTTGTGGTTTACTTTTAAAAACACTTGTCCTCACTCGCAGCGAAGGGCTGCTAACTAGTGGCAGTGAGTCTGGGTGCGGGTATTACCCTGCCCCGCTGTGCGTGTGCGTAAAACAGACTGGTACATAATTGTATATTGTATGTGAGGTTGACAGCTGGTCACCGGTCAGGCCTGAACACTGGAAATCATCCAATTCATGTCCTTGGCTAGTCAGTCAGTGAATCTCTTAACACGTCCTCATCAGTTGGCGATCCATCTGTAAGACACAGAAATGTTTGTGCTGCAATGTAGTTACACAAATCTACTCATTTTGTAACAATCTATGATTCACAGTTAACCTGTTCATATACATACCATACCATCACGTACCACACACGTGCCGTCATTGGTTTAGACTCAAATTGGGGCAGTAAATTTTAAAATTACCATCATGTCATATTGAAAAAGAAACTAGCGACTGAGACACTTATCAGGAATTCTACTGAAGTTATGGATCAAGTGAGCAGATCTTTTTGCAGCCAGAGAAGGAACCCCCCCTTCTGGCCATTAGGAAAATTGCAAATTCAAAGCATTTCGGCATTAGCCTCTCAGACTGTAGCGGCATCTTTTACAACAATGAACCTTGAAGAGCAGCCTGTTAACTGTCCTTATTGTCAGAATTAGTTGGAGTATATGAACATGCTGCTTAACACACATTTTTTCTTCAGGCTATTTTCTTTTATTAAAAAATAAAAATATTCATCAGAAGTTTTAAAAAAAAATCTAACTGTTATTTATGCAAGGAAGCTTGACAGGTCCTTTCTAACATGCTTAAATGTTCTGGGAAGTTGTGTATTGATCTCTTAATTAGTTTATCAAGTGATTAGTATTTACTATTCTAATAGAATAATTTGTTTGCTTCTGGAAAACGAATATTTGCTAGATGTACAACAGTATAGCAATACATTAGTATCGTTACATCAGCATGATGTATAAATAAGATGTCATTTACCATTGTTAGCAGCCAATACTTTACTAGTACTGTATGTCACACCAAATGTTGAGAAACTAAGAAACAAATTTCAACCAAAACCTGGAAAAACAAAATCAGTATTGGCACTGAGCAGATTTTAATTTTAAATACTGGTATCCAGAATTTCACAAATGTGCATCCTTAATATTTGCTGCTGTTCTGTTCTGTGGACTTTCGGTTGTTGATCAGCAAACTAAAAAAAGAATAATGGATGCCTCCTTCAGAAAGAAAGTGAAAAACAAAACTACGGCTCTTACATAATCAAACAAAGCAAACCCTTTGTTTATTCTGCAAATCCAGCTGAAACCAGTTCCACTGCTGACATTTCTGTTTCCTCAAATCATGCAACATACTGATTCATACCATAGAAGGTCTTTATATAAAGACAACATAAAAAAGATGCTCTGTCCGAGAGACCTCGGTGCTATTACACTACCCACTTTAGTATTTTCCATTAATTTTCATAGCTCCACTCATCTGCATGATAAGAGCTGATGGTCCAGTAAGTAGTCACAGGAAGTAGTCTGGCCTTCAGCTCCTTTTCAAACATGCACCTGGACCACTTTTGAATCTCCCCACAGTGTTTGAAATGTTTCAAAGATAATAGACGTGCCAGTCTCATTATGGTGTTGTTCGCTGATGTGTTTGGCCTTGTGTGTCATTTAAATCCCTCGTCTGTTTCTGTTGTTGGGAGCCTCTGCGAGTAGAGTTTGTGTAGGAGTAGCTAGGTACACTCAGAGGTAGAGCCCTTCAAATGGAAACGGCAAAACATTAACCGCAGTATGACTCAAGCTACCGCACTGAAATTTGTTCAAAACATCCCGAACTAGCGGTCTGATTTTTTTTCTTTCTGTATTTTGTGGACTAATTGCACGTCGCAGTCTAAACTAACAAGTGATGCTTCATGTTCTCGTACTTTCCTGTGACATTTACACAAAGGGCGACAGAGATATCCAGTATCCTTCTTGTCGCTGGCCCCCTCTCCTCCCAGGCCTTCTGGTGTTTACAGAACTGAGTGGCTACTTTGGCCGACCACAGGGACAGCAGATGTCATTTTAAGGGGCAGCCGTGCCACCGATCACCATGTTTGCTCACAGCCCCGTATGATTATAGGAAAAACACATTTTTATTTATTTTATTTTTTTTCTTGTTGAACTGTAAACTGTAACTTTGTGTTTAACAAATCCTTCAGGTTCTGCTGAGCACACTGGCAACAAAGAAACATATTTAAACTAAACTCTATTAGCCCGAGCACCAGTTTGGAAATTGGTTTAATTAAAGTCATATCTGAGCAGTGCCCGTCTCAAAAAGACCTGCGGGAACTGTTTTTACTGTATTCATAGAGTCTCTGAGTCAAAGGCAAATCACTGTAAAATGGACTGTGTGCCAAAAGCACTTTGAGTGAATCTCATTATCTTTTTTTTCCAACCCATCTGCCACATGCACAATTTTTCACAGAGCTGCTCGTCATGTTCAGAAGTGCTGGGTGATGTCACAACGTGACAGAGAATTGAGAGAACATTCGGTATACACATGGTTCTTTAGTCCATTGATGAGTATCACAGTACTAAGTGAAAGCTAATGAGACATCCCCTAAGGAGTCAGTTAATATGTAGTTCTGGAATGTATTGTCTCTGTGAATTATTCTGAGTGAAAAGCAGACCTTCAGAAAAGACTTGACATTCCCTTTGTTAACATCTTTATGAAGTAAGGCCTAGCCTGCACTTTTTGGATGAATCTATACCGTCTCCCTGGGAAGATTATCTCAGAATGATATCTGAAAAGTGGCACTGCTTCTCATTAAGCCATGTGGCATGTAAAAGACAGAGCTATCCATATTCTCTGATATGCAGATGTACCCTCAGCTACTCTTGCAGGAGTAAATGAGGAGGAGGCGGGGGGTCACCCATGGAGTCTGTAGTTCCCTTTGGATTTCTCTTTTCTTTCTTATGTTATCAGCAGCGCGTAATCTCAGTCCTTTTCAAAGTCACCCCGTCATTATACAGTATTGGTTTTGCTGCTCGCTAAATTAGCATTTAAATTGAAAAGTGAAGCCACACCGGTCGGCTTTGGGCTGCGAGCTTGTTTTGCGTTTCCTGCCGTGGCGTGGTACTCGGTGCAGCAGTTTGTTCGCTGATATTAATCACTCGGTTCCCACAGGGCATGGTGACCAGTATTAAGAGGGTTCACTTAGAACTGGATTAATGAATAGCTTCCTGCTCGCAGGAGCTCAGCAGGTGCAGGAAAATAGGCTTAGCCTGAATGCGGAGTGACGTGGCTAGCAGTGGGACAACGGCAGTTCCTACTGACATCTGTAGAGCAACCGCAGGTGCTTGCTGTCACTCCTGGGTGCAGCGCTGGTTTGATCAATAGTTAATTTGTCGCCATAATAATGCATAACACTTTGTACTGTTTGTTGAAAGGTAGGATAAGACTACAGAGAGGCAATGATCCAAAGCCAAAATGTTGAAGTATAGTTTATGAAAAACGGCATTTTGCATTTACAAGTATTCAGATTCATCACAGGTCCCCATGATGGTGAAGAGAAAAGCATGACTTGCCACAAAAAACAGTGCCATGCCCTTTTTTGGCAATAGACCATCAAGCATTAAAATTCACAAAGAGCCAGTGGCTTCAACAGGGTTTTTCCTGGCTCAAAATGGGCCTGCTGGGGGGCTGGCTGCATGAGAAAGCACAGTTTCATAAGTAGAATAAATGAAATACCATTGGAAAATTTTATTACAAATATTTTTATTGCCATCCTGTTGATTTTATTTTAGGGAAAGGCCCAAATCCTCTTTGGGGCATGTAAAAATTATATAGAGGCAATGGCAGTGTCTGGAGGAAAAGCCTCATTGTGCTTTTCTTTGTTACCACTTTAATGGGCTTTGACCGGCTGATTCTTGCTTCTTCCACCTGATGGCAGCAGGTCCAAACAAACAAGCTTCTTGCAGTAAGATGGAAGAGGGAAAAAACAGAAGCTCAGTGATGATTCAGAATGTTAAAATGTGGCCCTGTCAGATTGCCATTGGCTAAAACCTCAAAGTAGTGAAAATGCCAGCAGATATGGGCAACTTATCTTCTGCCAAGTTCTGCTTGGTCAGTAGTGCAAATCTAAACAGCGCTGAGCACAAACAAATCAATTTTAAGCATGTGTTGAAGCAGTTCAGGTAGATGATACTGATACGTCTTATTATATATTAGCTTCGTTGATCATTTCAGACCTGTCCAGAATAAAAGTGCCTGATTTGCCAGTAATATTGGCAGAACAAAACAAAAAAAAGAGACATTTGATTTGATTGATTGTGTTCTTTTGAAACACATGAGAAAGAAAATGTCTTCAACTACAACTTTGACTGCACAACCCATCTCATTATTGGGATCCAAATCACATCAGTTTGCAATTAACCATATTCTTTGAAGGTTACAGGCCACTGGGGCCTTCTTGTGTAATTTTTCCAAACAAATGGAAGACATTAATTTGTTTTAATGCCATGTTGCAGCGCTCTGCTTTGTCTGCAGATGGGAATTCAATTTTAACTTAATTTAACTTAAGGAAAGCACGTTTCTTCCCCCCACTGCATTTACGTTAAGAGGGGGGCTATACCTGCAGGTCCACTGATCACAGTTGTGATCACATTAGCTTAAATAGACTGTTTGAATGCCTAATGTCTTGCTGAGCAAATGTGCACAAGCAGAATGGTTGAGTCTGTTTTGTTCTTTAGATATATCTGCACTATGTTGTGCTCATAGATTTGCCTTTGATTATTAGAAACTTCAGAGAAGAAATTAGTAAATCAAACAGCCACTGCAGAAGAGCATCTCTGAACACACAATACGTCTAGGCTTGAAGCAGATGGCTACAGCAGCAGGAGACCACACTGAGTGCCACTCCTGTTAGCTATTAACAGGAAACCAAGGCTTTCTTTAACATAGGCTCACCATAATTGGACAATACAAGATAAAAGAATCTGGTCTGATGAGTATTGATTTTCTGCTGTGACATTTGAATAGCAGGGTCACAATGAGGTGTAAACAGCATGAGCACATGTGTCCATCCTGACTTGTATCAAAGATTCAGGTTGATGGCGGTGTAATGGGGTGGGGGAAATTTTCTTGGCACACTTTGACTCCAACTAAGCATATTTAAATCCCACAGCTACCTGAGTACTATTGCTGACTATGACCAGGCCTATATAACCTCATTCTGATAGCTGTTAACAGCAGGATAACGTGCCATGTCACAAAGTTCATATCTCAAACTGGTTTCGTGAACATGAGCTCAAATGAGTTGTGCTCAAACGGCCTCCACAGTCGCCAGATCTCAGTCCAATAGGGCTCCTTTGGAATGTGGAGGAACAAGAGATTCACATCATGGAGGTGAAGCCAATAAATCTGCGTCAACTGTGTGATGCTATCGTGTCAATGTGGACCAAAATCTTCCAGGAATGTTTCCAACACCTTGTTGAATGTGTGCCATGAAAAATTAAGCTAGTTCTGAAAGCAAAAGGAGGTCCAATCGGGTATTAGCAAGATGTAACAAAGTGTCTAGGGAGTGTATATATTGCAGCATGGCACTATATTAAGGAGTGTAATATATTTTATTCAAAAGTCATCAATATCTATTTGTTACGCCCAAGATTTCCTATGTGTTGGTATTTTCACACATGAGACATGTCAAGATTGATCGACACCAGGAATAAACTAAAATAGAATCAGTATTCCTTTAATAATAACATGTGACTGTTTTCCAGGAAGAATCTGCGCAGGCATAAAGGAATTCAGCTTTGTTTTCAAATATCAGCACTAAATCATTTTTCCCTGTTTGTGTAATGTTGTAATTATAATTATCACAATTCCCAGCGGGTACGGCTCACTGCCTTTTTATGGCTTTAGACTGATGCACTGCTCATGTGATGCTTCGTGTATTTCTCCTGTAGCGGTTTTGTCAGTTTGCAGGTGCTGCAGACGCCCTCTGCCCCCTACAGTACAGTGCATGCTCCATCCAACACAGCACAATCCTCTGCAGTGGCAATTACCTTCATCACCAATCATACACTGATTGATCCCGCACACTGTGTGCTGATGACATGCACAGACCTTGATTATTTTCATTACCATTAGCCGAGGGCCTTGATTACACCCTGAGCAAAGTTTTTGAGGTGATTGGAGAGCTGAGATGCTGAGAAGTCGGGGCATAATCTTTGCAATTAGGTTGTGGTCTGATATTAGTATTTGAAAGAACAAAAAAGGAGCAAAATCTTATTGAATTCCAGATTAAAACACTTTCTTTTTCTTCATGTCGGGGTACAACTTTTGTCACTGAGGCTTCTGTCACACACTTTTCACCTTTACAATCCCTGTTCTCTGAGAGCTACACAGTTACCTGTCCTCTCATGTCCAGAGACAGCACGCTAGTGCACACACATACATGCACACACAAACACACAAGATCTGGGAGCTATATTTGGCTCTTACCCAGCTGCCACAAATAAAGGAAAGTAAGTGATAGTGGGATAAACGAGCTGCCCAATAGCATGCGCAGCAGAGAGCGGTTGTTTCCATGGCAAAACAGCATCCTAACAATTCATTTGAGCCAACAGGCTGCGAAGATTAAATGTGGAAATGATCACTCCCATCCATGAGAGGGTGTGTAAGGGACCTTATCTCTGGAGCAGCTTTTAATTATGAACTACATTGTCACTTTTTTTTCCTAATTAAACATGCAAAAAGTGCCTAGGCAGGATCATATTTCTGCGGTTCTGCACCAGGCAGTTGTGACTATTGCTCTGAATGGAAAGAACTATTTCACTTTTTGGCTCATCTTGAAAATCTGACAGAAGCTGCTCGCTCCTTTCATCAGTTTTTAGCAGCTCGATGCCCTAAGTTTGCATGACCTATTTTAAAAACACATTCAGGTCACACTATGAATTGTGGAATTCACTCACTGTTAGTGAAGGAATTGGGCTGTTTTCTGGATTAATAAGTAATATCGTATATTGATAAATAGGGAAACAATACAAACAATATCAACAACTATGAACTGAGAGAATCAGGAGACACCAGATGATTACTTTACTCTGACCTCATCGACTGCTGACCGCAGTCAGAAACCTCAAAGCCCTCTCATCTGCAGTGTTGTCTTTCTCCCTGACCTCTCGCTTATCATCCGTCCCTTATGGTTTTGCTCTTTATTTAAAGTCTAGGTGACGGTGAGGTCAGACACATGTTGTTTTTTTGTTGTTGTTTTTTTCACGAGCTGACATTTTACACTCATCAGTCCTCCTGCCAACTTTCTCTGGTGTCTCGCCTCAATCAACGATGCTATTAGTTCCTTAACAGAGTTTGAAAAAAAGAAAAGACGGAAAACATTTTCACATCATCACTTGAGTGATTTGCAGTCTTCTTCTGTCAAGGAAATCACTAGAGCGATTTGCCATGATTTTCAGACAATCACTCTGGGTTAAGTTGATTTTGAGTTTTCAACCTGCTTTTCCTGCTTTTGATTAGTTGAGCTTGTCAGTATCACATTTCTCTCGATTGTGGCAAGTATTTGTGATTTGTCAATGCCTTGATTGACCCTGATATCACCTCTCATTTACACAGGTGTTTTGTATAGTCCTTTATAATTAATTATTAAACTACTGATTTAATTTGTTCAGGGAAAGTGAAAAAAGAGTAAAACCGCGCAAATTCAATACTTATAGAAAAGTTTTGTCTATTAAAGACAGTCGCATAAATGATTGCAGCATGGGTTAGAAAGCGAAGCACACTGTGGCCGTGTTCATCGTTCTATCATGCTATCTTTTTCGTAAGTGGCATTTAAGAAAGGTCAAGACCTTCTGTCACAATCTGCAGATTATGCAGACTGTGTAAAAGTCGAGGACCCAAAACACAGACACGAAAGGCAGGCGGGGTTATACAAAAGGCAAGACGTTTAATTAGGCTGTTGCAAAAGTCCATAAAGGAAAACATGAAATCCAAAGGGCAAAGCGAAGAACAAAGTCCAAAATGGAAAAGCAAACTATAGCCAGAGGCACACGACGAGAGCAAACACATGTGGCAGGTACACAACCACAGAGACAAAGAACTATTTATGGTTTACACAAAGGTTTAATCAGGGGACTGGGCACAGAATGGTAACAAGAAGCAAGTAAAACCAATGAGAATAATGAGTAAATACAAGACACAGGAAACAGATGACTGCCAAAACAGGAAGTAACCAACAAATGAAAGTATTACACACACAAATATACAAATCAACTCTGCATGAGGGGGAAACACTGGGGACGGCTGGGAAACATGTTAAAGAAACTTGTAAAAAAAAAAAAAACAAGAGCATGAAAGTAACTAACAGAAACAATCCACAAAAAATCTAAATTTTTAATTAAATTCAGTTTTATTTATATGGTGCCAAATCACAGCAATGGTCACCTCATAGTGTTTTAAGTAAAGACACTACAATAATGGAGCGAAACCCCAACAATCGGGCGACTCTGTGTGAGAAATCACATGCAGGGTTAATCTCCTTTGTAACCCAACATTTCAAACTTTAAGAATTAGGTTATGGCCACTTTGACTGGGTGTCAGTGACAGTGTCACTGTCTGCAGAGACACTGAAATCAGTGATTTGAGACTTCTTGACTTGTGTTATTGGAACCTTTTACAAGGTCTGCACTAGTATTGATATTTGTCTGTGCAACACAACCACAGTTGATGGTTGCAGCCTGATAACCTGCTAGCTAGCATTAGCTGGTAAATAGTTGAGCCTTCAAAACAGAACAGAGCAAAGCAACCTACCTTTTTTGTATGTAGTCTATTGTTGAAGCTTATAGAAATGAGTATTAATGATTAAATTAGCCATCCATCGTGTTTGTGTGTAAAATTAGGATTATGTTGACAGATAACGGTTGTCTCTCGTGCATTAGCAAGAACAAGTGTATAAAAATGTCTGCGCTTTTGATGTGTGCACACCTAAACCTAATCAGTGCTTCACATCCCACAGCAACTGGTGGCTCACCGTCTCTCCTCGTTCTTTTACCCTTCTGTCTGTCATTTATCTTTGTCACAACGATCAGGTTCATCCCTTCTCCTCGCCCTTCCCTCCTTGCCTCTTTTTCCATTTCCTCACGCCCCCTCATCTTTAGCGTTGCCACTCTACCCCCCCTTTCTTTTCCACGTGCTTCTTCTCCCCCTTCCTCCCTCCCTGACTTGTGCCGGTTTCTCATCAGAGCCAGAGATGCAGGGCTCTTAAGTGGAGTTAAATGGCCTGCTGACAGTGCTGAACACTGAGCTCTGCATCGTTGGCCATGGGCACCCTATGACCTGTCCGACATGTTGACTATGAACTTGGAGGGACTGGAAATGATCGCCGTGCTCGTAGTTGTGGTCCTGTTCGTTAAGGTGCTGGAGCAGTTTGGTTTGTTGGAATCTGGCTATGATGGTAAGGGAACAGCTAAATCATTTCTCTCCTGGCATTCACCCACTTGTTGCTGAAAGTTTGTAAAAGCAGAGTGTAGTTTATTGCAGTAAGACTACCTGCTGTGCGACAGTGGAGGTCCTCTTACATAGATTTTAAAAATGTTGACATGTTTGATGGTTAAAACGTGTGATAGTGGACACTGAGCAATATACAATACAAGTCTGACTCCTTTTGCAAATTTCCTGAAAATAGACCTAATGCTACAGGCTGTGTGTGAGCATTAGAGGCTCAGATGGATGTTACATTTTCAAGTCTGTCTCCTCGCTGTGTGATTGTGTTCTGTGGACTTTAAAAGGTCAACTTTGTTGTCTGTTGCTCGTCAAACAGAAGTCCTCGACAGCCTCTGCGTCCGCCCTTCAAGCTATTTTAATTGAATATGTTGCATCTCTCTGAGTCACCTGACTTTGCCGCTAATTGGTTTAACAGTCGTGATGACTCGTACATCACACACAGCCAAATATTATAATTTGACTGTATTCATTTTCATTGCGTCTCAGTGTAATTTTAGGATTTCATTTTACACCCTGTAGTCTTTGCGGGTTCTTGACATTTGCGCCTCCACTTTGATGGTTTGTTTATTAAATTGAAATGAAATTTAATTGGGCGTGAAAGCCTGCATCATCTGTGGGTCGTTTAACTTATTTATCCAAATGAGAGAGAGAGAGAGACAGAGAGAGAGATGATGATGAGGACTGGATTTCATTCTGGTGCTGAGAACCTGGAATTTATAGTTGGGGCTTTAAACTGCCACAGTGACATTTGCTTTTCTCTCATTAGCTGGAAACGTAAAGGGTTCAAATCCAGATGAAATCCTGTTCTTTGTCATTTTAAGGATGAAAAGTTTTCACTAATTCAGGTAAGGAAGTAGAAAAGTAGGGATTTATGTTCAGCTGAATTTTTCTTGTTGGTTGCGGCTACTCTCAAAGATGCCTTTGCTTCATGATTCATTTTGTTTTTGGTGTTCGCTTTCTCCTGGCTCAGGAGGGAACAATGATTGAACCCTCGCCCACTGGAGATTTGTCAAGGTGCCATGCTGAATCTTTCCCACCAAAGTGTGAATCTAATATTGAGGAGCTGGGTCTCTCCGGCACAGAAGACCACCTGTTGTTGAGCTCCACTTACTGTACAGGCTGCCAAGCTGTTTGCCTTATGGCTGCGAAAGGCAAACATCTTCAGACCAGCCAGAATAAAAGCAGTCGGTTGCCAGCGTTGGACCAATGTTTGCCAGCATTGGACAATTCAAAATTAAAAGCACTTGCTCGTTCCACTTGTCCTTTTAATGTTCCCTCCATGTTTTTCATGACACGAACACCCGCTTGAAGCACGCCAACAGCAACAGTCACATTCACACGTGGGACTGTGAGAAAATCCCATTTATGTATCATGCAGTTTGTTTGTGGTCGATACTGAACTCAACCAATCAGAAGAAAGAATGTATTTTTAGGTTCGTTAAAGAAACGTGGAGATGATTTATGTCACCAAAAATCAAATTCAGGGATATGACTTTAAAATAACTTTAAAATCAGCAGGTAGATAGTCAAACTCATCCCACGCTTACTGCAGCTGCTGCTCTTGTAATGCTACTTACCAGCAACCACGTGTAAGCTGCTCTTTCTAACATGTTTCAGTCATTACCCTTCAACAGCTGCTAAATTAAAGAACTTTGAAATCGGATGATTCCATACACCCTCTACTAAAAGTCTGCTCTGAAAAAATATTGTCATAAAAGCAAAGAAGTGTCCCATATGAGTGCCTTTTCAAAGGTCCAACCAAAACAAAGGACTTGATTTTTTTTAATTTGACATGCTCTCTCCAAAACCAAGCCAACAATAAACCAGGAAATATATCAGGAATTTGTAGAGCTGATTATTACTCTGTGGCACTCTCCCACTTGATGGTTTTTGGATAAAAATAGACTCGCAACACAGCCAGACCCAAATGGCTCTTTTCAGTGTCTGTGCCTCTCTTCAGTGGTGTGACAGTGAGTGACAGCGGTGTGTCACCAGTGCAGTGGGACGTGACAGCTGACAAGGGCAGCCATTTACATGGCTGCTGCTGAAGGTGTGGCTTTCCTCAGCTGTGACTCTGTAAACACACTACCAGTACATGCTGCCATAGCCATTACCGTGTGTAAATTAGACTCTTAGACTTCAGGAGGACAAATTATTTTCATGTGTTGGATGGAATAATGTATGCTCTCACCTTCATTGAACACAGTGCACCCCTCATGCCACAGGTCTCACCTGCTGTGGGTTACTGGGTTGGCAGACTGTGTCCCAAGATTATAAGATTTACAGTGTACATGATGTTTATTGAAGCAAGAGAGAATACATGTATGAATAAGAGGGAGACAGGAAGGGCTGGTGAAGGTAGATAAGTTTAAATACCTGGCATCAACCATCCAGAGCAACTGATGATGCGTAAGAGACAGAAAGTCACAGAAAGATGTATGATGTATGATTTGGAGACAGCGGCACAGACAGAAAGGAGGAAGCAGAGCTGAAGATGTTAAGGTTTTCATTGACAGTGACCAGGATGGACAGGATTTGAAACGAGTTCATCAGAGGAACAGCTCTGAGGCAAGACTGAGTTAGTTTGGACATGTACAGAGGAGGGATAGAGCGTATACTGCTCAAAGGATGTTGAAGATAGAGCTGCCAGTTATGAGGAAAAGAGGAAGACCACAGGGATGTAGTGAAGGAGGACATGGAGAGGGTTGGTGTGACAGAGGAGGATGCTAGAGATAGGGTGAATGGTGCAGATAGGCGCTGTAGCGACCCCTGAAGGCAGCAGCTAAAAGAAGAACAAAAGTGCACATGTTATTTATTAATGCTACTTGCTTGAATTCTGTTTTTGCACATTCATTTTTTATCTATCTATCTATCTATCTATCTATCTATCTATCTATCTATCTATCTATCTATCTATCGAGGAAATTACTCTGGTCTATAGTGAATGAATAATGGAGAGGACATGTATTTGCATCCTAATAATATTTGCTAAGCGAGTGCTCTGATGTGCTTGGCTGCATTATAAAACATGATTTCTTGGAAAAAAATACATAAAGATGCTTAATCTCTGGCATTCAAGCTGCCATGACACGGCTTTTAGATATAATGTGTTTTGTTTATGTGTGTTTTTTATTACATTGTGTAGCTTTTATGGATAATAGAAGAGTGTATTACAATGGTTTTGTGTACCAGAGAATCTGTCAACATAATAAACACAGAGAACAGTTATTATTGTACATTATTTGTATGTTTACACCACTGTGAGTAGTTCCAGTCCATTAAAAAGCCCATCACTGTTCTCTGCGATAAGCTCACATTTTTAATGTGGTTTTACAGTTGAACCTATGTAAAAATTTTCTCTTTGACGTGCATGTTTAGCAGATGTGCCACCAGAGGGAACCAGAGTTTACAGTCAGCCTCACCACTCAGTACTAATGAGTCCAGGGCTGGAAGCTAGAGGCAAAGCCAGGTTCTCTAGTAAAAACAAACCAGTATCTATCAGGCGGATTCAGTTTTCCAACAGTTCCAGCTGTGTGATTTAATGGGCAGTAATTGGTAAGAAGAACATAAATTTTCTTATCTTGCACTTGCACACCAACCTAACAAAGTGCAGTGCAACCATATAAATGCAAGTAATGTAGTAAGTGGGTGCAGTAATAAAGCTCTGTAGATAGAAAATGAAACACCAGGAGGGCACTTAAACTCAAATTGAAACCAAATGTAAACCCTAAAGTAGCACACTACAGTGTGAGTTTTAAACAAAATACAAAGCATTTACAGTTTTTCTCAGTCGCTTTGGTGCGTTCCTCAGAACACCATTAACATTTGCACAGCAGTTAGTGCATTTCCCAAAACAATTAGTGCAAACTGCAAAACCTAGTGGATAGCCTGCAAAAGCACGTCACATGCACAGAATTGATTATCCATACCTCAAAAGCAAGTATCCATGTCAATGAAACTGTCAGTGCCATCAAAATGAAAAGTCTTGACACCATCTTTATGAACAAGATAGTCAAATGGCATTGTCATGTTTCCACTATGACAGTTTATAATTTCAGTGTTTCCCATTGCAAAAACAATTGGTGACACCTGAAAATGCTGACGACAGCACTATGGCCTACCTGTTCAGCCATCTGAAATGTGCAGTAAAGTCACTGTAGATGTTATGGGAGTCTTGGGAGTAACTGAGACACTGAATACGTACGTTTCACATTTCCATTGTGTAGAAGTGTTTGTAATCCTACAGAATTGTGCAAAAGAAAAATATGCTACAGTCACTTGTTCACTGTAGAATACATGTAAACATAAAATCACCCATTTGGTAGAGCTGTGCACTAATGTGAACAATAA
The DNA here is from genome assembly GCF_051167445.1 of Perissodus microlepis. Lineage (NCBI taxonomy): Eukaryota > Metazoa > Chordata > Actinopteri > Cichliformes > Cichlidae > Perissodus > Perissodus microlepis. Next base: position 37,721,901 of record NC_140463.1, on the reverse strand, counting down.
ACAGCACATGTAACAGTACAGTAAATCATTCTGGCACATCCAGACGTTCCTGTCTGTCTGGCCACATATTTTCATCTACATCACAACAGATGTATCTCAGGAAAGTATCTCCTGGAGTGGCGAATCCATCCTCTGCAGGACCCTGCTGTGATGTCGTCACATGCTGCATCCATGGCTGCTAGCAGGGCCATTTGCTCATGTGGATGCCGGTCATAAACTTTCCACCTCCAGGCAGAGAAAAACTCCTCTATTGGATTAAGGAATGGGGAATATGGAGGGAGATATTCAACCAGAAGTCTGCCATGTGCTGCAAACCACTCTCTGACCTGATGGGAGTGGTGAAAACGGACATTATCCCAGACAACAACATACTTGCTGAGTTGGCCTCCACCTCTCTCATTCTCAGGGACTAGGTCCCTGTAAAGAGTGTCTAAAAATGTCAGGAGATGTTGGGTATTGTATGGACCAAGAAGGGGGATATGGGTGAGGACGCCGTTGTCTGAGATGGCTGCACACATGGTAATATTCCCTCCGCGCTGACCAGGGACTTCAGTGGTTGCCCTCTGTCCAATGCGATTTCTTCCACGCCTTCTGCCTTTGGCCAGATTGAAACCTGCCTCATCAACATATATGAATGTGTGCAGTGTTTCCCTGGCTTCCAGCTCCAGTACACGCTTTAGAGAGAGACAGAAATGCAATGTCACAATATGCCTGTGTACAGTAACAAACAGTAATGCATGCATTTGGTAAAACACATTGTAGAGTATGTGCTGTGGAATTGCAAGTGTACTGCATGAAACTACGAAGTACTGTAAAACAGTTTGCAGTGCAGAACATAGAAGACCAGCTTTACCTGCACATACTGGTGACGGATCTCCTTCACCCTGTCACTGTTTCGTTCAAATGGCACCTTATACAATTGCTTCATGTGGATTTCATTTTTCTTGAGTACTCTGTCAGTTGTTGAAATTGAAACAGATTCAATATTGCCAAATACCGTGTGATTCTCTATGACAGCGCTTTGTATTTCTCTCAGCTTTATTGCATTGTTTGCAATGACCATTGCACAAATGGCTTCTTCTTGCTGTGGGGTAAAAAGGGGCCCTCTTCCGCCTCCGCGAGGTTGTCTTACAATCCTATGTGGTGCAGAGTGAACTTTTTGTGAAATTGCAAATACAGTACAGTAACATGTGATGTGTCTGAGATGGCACAGTACAGTACAGTGTATTACTGTTTGCATACCTGTTTTCCCTACGGAATGTTTGGATGATTGAACTGACGGTAGTTCTTCCAATATTGGGTTGCACCCTTCGACCAGCCTCCTCCATGGTGAGGCCGTGATTGACAACATGGTCCACAATTGTAGCCCTTATTTCATTAGGAATCCGCCTATATCTGCCTCTTCTCCCTCTTCCCCTTCCCCTTCCTCCCCGCATCCTCACCCCTCTTCCACGGTGCTGACCTTCCATTTTGTGTCACAGAAGTGTAGAAATGGTACACAGTAGCTCCTGCGCAGTTTATATATGCTTGCCAATTGGGGATTCACAGGATTCATCCATAATTGACAGTGAACAAGTTGTTTGTCATTGGTTACAACTAAACTTTCACACGCCTCCTCATGAGTGACAGCTGTGATTCACCTGAGATCAATTGTTCAATTTCGGAGACATTTCCAGGAAAAATGATACAGAAAAGTATAGGATTTGCTTGACAGATGGCCAATATTTGGCATGTGATAACTAGTTCAACAATTTTGTGTGTGATGACTCAAGCAATGGATGTATGACTATTAGTTTTATTGGGAACGACTATTCAGCATCCATAGGTATGATTACTTTTGACTGACATGACATAAGCAAATGGAAATGTCAGAAAGCAGCAGGGAAATGTATGGAAGCAACTGATTCATGTCCAAAATCATTTGCAGTTTGTTCAGAGAGAGGAGAAATTGCTACTATGATGTGCACAAATGACTGAGTGTTGTGGAGGTTGAACTAATAGTTATGAGAATTTCAATTCTGATCTGAGAAACGCACCAAAGCGACTGAGAAAAACTGTAAATATTGTTAGAACAGCACATGTGGATGTGACAGTTATTAACTTTTAAAATGTGGGCACAAAGCGAAGGGAGGCTCATGTTTGTATAGAGCACATTAAATAAAGTGGAATATGTAAAATTTCTCTCTCTTTTAAAAAAAATGTTTAGTAGCATGAGTAATGTGCTCCTTATTGCCTTCATCTTACTTTCTCGACATATTTTTCACAAATCTAGTTCTATATTATTCAGTGGAGGAATATTAAAAAATCTGCAATTTATTATAATTTTGGATAATAGCCCAGAGCCTCCGACAGGTATCAGAGAAATATTGTTGTGTCTTGTGGCTTTCTGCTGAATTAAACTAGGGATGATTCCACAGGCTTCAGTTTTACTCTGTCATCAATCTCTGCAGTGAGAGAGCTACTAATGATTGATTCGGAAAATCATGAACGTATGATGCTTTCATTTGTTTTGGGGATCATCCTGCAGGCACATTTGTAAAAGGGAAGATGAGGTTTAAGCTTTTTTTGGAGCTGAGCTGTATGTAGAAACAAATGCTTCTAAGTGCTGGAATCTGTATGGCCTCCATGAGGAGAAAATCTCCATTTTGAAAATCTACTTTTTCCAACTAAAAGCCTTAAGCTTTGGTTAAGTCTTTGGTTTTGGAACCTGTTCACATATTAAGGAAAAGTAGAGTTAAGCCTTTTTGGAGCACGCAGAACATTTAGAAATCACTTCTCCTTCCTTTTACTTAGAAGTTTTGGAACATAGAACCTTTACTCATCCAGTTGGTAAATCTCATTGTGCATCTGCAAGCCTCTTTGCAACCCACCTCCACCCTAGCTCCTCCTTTCACACATTTGTGTTTGAATGTTTATATCTTTTTGTTCCGTGTTTGGGTTTTGCTTTTGGTTCATTCAGTTCAGTTGTTTGTATATAGCGTCAAATCACAACAACAGTTGCCTCAAAGTGCTTTACATTGTAAGATAACAACCCTTTAATAACAGATGCATAACGCCAACAATCAGACTACTCCCTATGAGCAAGCACTTGGCAACGGGAGGAAGGAAAAACTCCCTTTTAACAGGAAGAAACCTCCAGCAGGACCAGGATTGTGGAGGGGCAGCCATCTGTGGGGGTTTGGGGTAAGGAGAGGGAGACGTTGTGGGAAATAGTCTGAGTTTATGCTCCTGTTTTGTAAAATTATGAATTGATTCCAACAACAACATGGGGAAAAGCTCATTATCACACTGAAATGTTAATAAATTATAGTGGACTGTGCACAGTGTAGAACTGTATGAAGGGGATTATATTCAGTGCAATCATTACATGCTTGCCTTCAGGCATTGATAAAAGCCTCATGATAAATGTTAAAGCTAAATCAAGTTTTATTCCCTAATACAAAAAAGCTATTTAGCTAACAGATTGGCACAATTATTTTATAATAGGAAATTAAAGCAAGTTAAGAAAAATTTGGTTGCAGTATACTGTAACAAGATTATAGTGCTCACTCGGATTATGGTTTTACCAAAATATAGCAGATATAGTGGTCTTGTTGCTTATTTAGACTTTTTATTCCCAGAAATGAAGAATAAGCTCATGAAAAATGCAGACTAACTGCACTTTCATGTTGTTGTTGTTGTGGCAGTTTTCTCAGTTTGTGCATTCTCACATAATTTTACCACCTCCTAATATAACGCAGTACCTGCTTGTGGTGCTATTTATTGTTGTGCCACTGTGACAGCCCACTGTTAGCAGGAAATTCTTCAGCAATGAACTCCGGTTCATGTTCGCCCGTGATATTAAATCGCTCGCTATGCACGATGAACATTTTTTTGATTTGTAAGTGTATCTCTGGGTTCGATAAAACATTATTCTACTGGATGCTCCGCTGCTAAATGATATCTGATCTGTGGACCAAACAGCTTTCATAAATTATTTCCTCACATTTAATACTGTTATGGCAGGGGATGTCTCGGCACAATTAACTAGAAATGAAGCTGTATTGAATGCCAGAATATTTAGCAGTGCGAGATTATTAACACCTCAACCAAACTTCGCCTCAGGAGATCCCCTTGCTTGGAATATTAAGTGGATATGTTTATTTAATACAGATATTTTTTTTCATTAGATACTTTATGGCATAATTATTTATCCTGGCTTTCAGGGCAAAAGTAAATTGTTTGTATTTGTTTTTTCCTAATTGGAGAATCAGGAATATGATAAAGCATGCATGCCCTGCAGCATGCAGCAGTGCAAAGATGGTTTTAAGCATCCCTAGCCAGAGTTGTCTCTACTGAACTCACAACGTGGGATATGAGATTCATTGGGACTCATTTATCAGAGTTTATTTCTAATTACAGGTGAATGAAGTTACACTTTGAAGCAAACACAGGAATTAGTCCCAGAGTGTCAGCCAGTTAAATTTACACGACTGAAAGAAGAGGAGGAAATAAAAGCATTAACCTGAAATTCAGTAGCCCAGTCTCCTCATTCTGTCTTGCTGTTGAATATAAACTAGGTTCTCGTGTTTTTGCTTTGATACGATTCATCAAATCAGTGTCTGTTTGAGTAGCAAACTCAGCAGTACTATAAATATTTGATTTGGCGCTTAATAGCTTCAACACAATGCGTGCTCTCTATAACCCAGAAAGTTTAGTATTTGCAGTGCTTTGACACAATAGTTCATGCACTACTCATCACTTTTCCACATCCTGCTAAATAAATTTATACCCACGTTGACGATTCCTTTTAGGAACAGCCTTCTATATCGATTTCCTCTCAGCATCCTTTTCTTTCTGCTGAACTGTGCTCGTCATATCTCATCCTTTGGACAGTGGCTCCAGCCGTCCCGTATTCTGTCTGCCATTTTATGCCACCCTTGGTCTCTTTTTACTGTTCCTGCTAATGCATGTTCTCCATCGACCTTTGCACTCGAAGCTCAGCTTGACTGGCACTTTGCTGCTGCTGAAAGGATGGTGCATCATAAATCAGATGACAGGCTGGCTGTGCAAAGACAACTCAAGTCCTGCTCTTTGGCCTCACGTGTTGTCCACAGTGAGCCGACAGATAGCCGCGCAGGAGCTAATATTGCAGAGGCACAGAAAGGAGCAGTTCAATGTTATCTCCTGTAGCACACTGTCTGGATCTTTGTATTACTGTCCACCTGCAGACAATACCTTTGACCTTTCCCTTCACTACAACTAATCATGTGGAATGAATTGGGAGTTTGATAAAGATCTAGTGGTTCTGCTGTAGAGAGAGATGGCTGCCGTTTTGTTGAGAAAATGAATGTCTTTCATTTATAGGCTTATTTGCCTCCAAAGGGAATTTCCGACCCATCACTCAACATGTTGCCTTTTCTTTTATTGCGCTTTTGTTTCTTGGAGCTAAATTTCAGCATCCTTTATGATCTGGTTGGTCAAGTATTTGAGCAATTTGTAGGTCTTTCTCCCCTTCTTCCTTATTTGACACCATGCTATGGATAGAATTAGCATTTTTTTTTGTTTTTTTGCATGGAAACACGGTGAAACATGCAATCCACTAAAATGCAAAAGCGTTCTTTGTTACATCAGACTAACAAAAAATAATAACAAGTAAGGTTTTCTTCCTGAATTGGCTCGTTACCTTTAAAAGTAAGGACTTCCTGGGGCATGTTTGTAACTTTCAGAGTTGGTGAATTGGACCGGACAGAACTGATTCAGGTGGGAAAACGAGCGTATGTGTTTACTAGCCATCCAACCTTGAATGATGAGGCATCGCCATAGCACAGCAGATGTAGTGGGTAGCGGAAAACGCATTTCCTGTGAATGTCGCTGAGGCCACACACCCATATTTCAGAAAATAACCAAAGAGCCCAACTCACATACCTGCAGTAGTAAAAAAAGACAAGGTAGATTGATGGTGTCTCCACATACACAGATGTGTTTTTTCCACCACCCAACAACTCAGAATGATGATAAAGACAGTTTCTCTTGTTCATGTGCTGCATGTGTAACAGTGCTCAGTACAGCAGTGCACATCATCACGCCATATCGCAGCTCTGCATTTCTTTCTAAATAAAAAGCTCAAACATGTGAAGTACCAAAATACCATCTCTAAAATAGAACAATGTTACTACATTCATATTACATCAGTTGTTGAGTAATTTAACTTGGCATTTACAAAAAGACATAAAACAAGTAATAAGGTCCAGATCAAAAAACAAACTACAGCCCATGGGAAATGCATCAGATCCCAGAGTATTCATTTGTTGCATTTCCTTTAGGTAGATGCAAGCATGCAGTATTGTGCAAAAACTGTTTTGTCCCCCCCACCCCCATTTCTTCATATCTTGCTCGGAAAATTGGTGCATCGATTTACTAAAATTTGCAAATTAAAAATGGAGATACTATATATAAGTTAAAACAAAGTTGTTCAATTTTTATGAGCTTGAAATTCAATTTTTTGGTATGACCACCTCTATTCTACAACATTGTCTGAACCCTCCTATACAAGGTTTCTTGTGGATTCTTTAACTCTTTCTCCTATAAAGACAAGCTTTTATTAGATAAGAGATTTGATAGTCTTCAGGAATAGTTCTCCAGTCTCCTTGAAGGACACTCAAAGTGATTCTTTGGATGTTGGCTGCCTTTTTTTCTGTCAAGATGATCCCACACTGCCTCACTAATGCTGAAGTCTGGGCTCTGGGGAGGTCAATCCATGACTGATAGCGTTCCATTGTGTGTTTTTCTAACCAGGTATGCTTTTACTGCCTTGGCAGTGTGTTTGGAATAATCGTCATGCTGAAAAATGAAGATGTTGCCAATCAGGCACTTTCCAGATAGTATTGCATGGTGGATCAAAATCTATGGTACTTTTCTACATTCAAAACTTCATCAATTTTGTCCAACAACACTGACTGAAATAGAGCCAGAAGCCACGACAGTGTCTCCACCATGTTTTACAGATGGCTGCAGACACTCACTGCTGTACTTCTGTCTTGAACTCTTATTGATGCATTGACAACAAAGATCTGTTCCCACTGATTTTCAGTCCAGTTCTTGTGTAATCTGGCATACCTCAGCAATTTTCCATGTATTGCTTTCTTAAGAATGGCTTCTTGACATCCACGCCTCCACTGAAAGAATTTCTAATAAGGCTTCAATGACCTGCAGCTGGATCAAGTGAAGGGCCTGGAGCCTGGAGAACTATTGGTCAAGCACTCTAAAAAAGAAAGCAAAATATAAAAAAAATGAGGGGTGGCTCACGAGTTTTTCATAATACTGTAGCATGAAATTCTGTACACTATTCATGCACTAACTACACAATTTTGAATAACATACTGACCACTTACTAGAATATAAAAAAACTACTAGGTAAATTGCTGAATATCACATAAATACACATTTATTTGAGTCCTGGATTATACTCAGTAGACAGAATGAATTGTCACGATCGGGGCGATCGTGGCTCAAGAGTTGGGCGTTCGCCTTGTAATCGGAAGGTTGCCGGTTCGAGCCCCGGCTTGGACAGTCTCGGTCGTTGTGTCCTTGGGCAAGACACTTCACCCGTTGCCTACTGGTGGTGGTCAGAGGGCCCGGTGGCGCCAGTGTCCGGCAGCCTCGCCTCTGTCAGTGCGCCCCAGGGTGGCTGTGGCTACAATGTAGCTTGCCATCACCTGTGTGTGAATGGGTGGATGACTGGACATGTAAAGCGCTTTGGGGTCCTTAGGGACTAGTAAAGCGCTATATAAATACAGGCCATTTACCATTTACTTCCTATATATAGTCTGAAACAGTCATTTTTGTCTTTCCTACAGTTATAATGTGTATGCAGAGGTTGAAAGGGTTAAATATTGCAAATTCCTATAAATGCATGCATGCGCACGCACCTTTCAGAGTGTGCTTTCTACAAACTAAGTCCTCAATATCAGTCACCCCACGGCACTCCGTGGTTGATTGCACAAGCTGCTTCACTGAGGGTTTCCCTGGTTCACGGCTCATAATTGTCTACCCTTTCACAGGCGCTGCCTCTGTAAATATGACAGCCTTATTTTAATGTGCCTTGGAACACATAACCCAAACACTAACGCTGCTCTGCATGCCTGAGCAAATCACTGCAGGTGTCACCTAATTATATCACCCACTTGTTCTCTAAGCTGATCTGTAAACAGCGGGACAATCTCATCTTCGCCTCTTTGCCCATCCACCGATCGGTGTAGCTTTGATTGATGACGGTTACATCGAAGCCAGTTTCTCTGCTGTTGGTCTTGTATTTTCACCGAGGCTCACCGTGTGCTTAAGAAAGATAACACGTGTCCAGTTTTTAATGGGAATTTTGTTCTTGGGGGCCTGTTTGGTATGCATACGCAGTGACTGTGCGGGAAAAAAAAGGGTAAAATCTTTTAAGAAGTAAAACTCACATAGGCTACTGTTTGGTTTTAGTCCATTTGGCTGGTGCATAAGTTTCATGTACACAGGAAACACTTTAAGCTTGCGAGACTTTTTCAGTGACCTGTACTGTCGATCCTGTCCTTCGTGTCCACTCTGCCCAGACCAAACGTGATAACATCCTCCCCTTATGAATACTGAGCATGAAAAGTGACGAGACGTGTGGGCAGCAAGTGAGTGAGAAAAATATGTAATCTGTTCCAAGATCAGTGTCCATCAGTCTACAGCGGCAAATGAACAAAAAGGACTGCATGTTTGTCACTCAGACTTGTCTTGCCTGATCGCAGATAAGAAATTTGGACATGGCAAATCTCCAGACCTGAGTGCAGCTTGACATTTCAGACTTGTTTCTTTTCAAAGATGCTATCTAACAAAGGTTATAGAGGTTGGACAAGGTTTTTGTGAAAGCTCTCAGTGAAGGAATGATGAATGTGGGGATTTGGTTGGTGCAAGCTGTCATCAAGCACATGTTTCTTGTATGGTTCTCAAAAATTAGTAGAAGGAATAACTAGAAACTACCAAATTTAAAGGCTTTAATGTGAACTGATTTAGAGAAATTATTGCACACCTCCTTTGTGCCAAACTACATCACAGGAAATAATAGTATTTTTTTTGCCATAGTCTTTCTCAAAAACACACATCCCCTGGCATCTGTGGCTCAACAGAGGGAAAAAAGGAGACATCTTTAGATGTGCACAGTTTTCAAATGCTGTTTGTCATTATATTTTCAGTGCTCTGCTAAAGTCTTGAGCTTTATACTTTGTTCCCAAGGAGCTAACTTGGTTTTATTGTTTGTTTTTTAAAGTCAAGCAATAATTCCCCAGGCTTTCTTTTTTAAGTCAGTTGACACTGACCTGTGTATCATTCAAACACAAAAACCTAACTCTAAGGATAGACCAGTGTTGTGTCTGCACATAACAGACAACTCAGCAAAGCACCTGCTGCAATAACACAAAGCTTATTGCGTTACATCTGGCCTATCAGCTCTTCCGTCTACTGTTCATGGTGGCCGAGGAAAGCAGGGAGAAAAAGATGAAATTTGCTAGATTACAGAAGAAATGGACTGAAAATCAGTGGTAGCAGGCCTTATGGAGCAGTCTATTGAATTTGGAAATGTTTGGTTTGAACTGCTGTCAGTATGTACAGAGGAGGTCAGCACAGAGGTATAGCAATGAGTGTGTACAGCCATCTGTAAAACACAGTGGGAGCTCTGTTTTGGGTTGAAACTCAATTTCAGCCATCACCATGCAATACTATCTGGAATGCATCTGACTGGCAATGGTCTCATTTTTCAGCATGACAGTGATTCCAAACACACTGCCATTACAGTAATACAGTACCCAGATAAAAAAATAAAACCCAATGGAACCATTCACCATACTATCTGGAAAGCATCTGATTGACAGCAATTTAATTTTTCATCACTCATCCAGGACGGTGGCACGGTGGTTAGCACTGTTGCTGCACAGCAAGAAGGTCCTGCGTTCAGTTTCACCATCAGGCCGGGGTCTTTCTGTGTGGAGTTTGCATGTTCTCCCCGTGTTTGCGTGGGTTCCCTCCGGGTACTCCGGCTTCCTCCCACCGTCCAAAGACATGCAGTTAGTGGGGATAGGTTAACTGATTAATCCAAATTGCCCATAGTGTGACTGTATGTGAGAGCGAATGGTTGTCTGTCTCTGTGTGTTAGCCCTGCGACAGACTGGTGACCTGTCCAGGGTGTACCCCGCCTCTCGCCCTACAGCTGGGATAGGCTCCAGCGCCCCCCGCGACCCTGAGAAGGATGAGCGGAAGCGAATGGATGAGGATGGATGGATCACTCATCCCAAACACACTGCCAGTGCAGTAAAAGCATACCTGAATAGAAAAACCACACAGTGGAACACTATCAGTCATGGATTGGCCTCCCCAACATTATTGAAGTAGTGTTGGATCATCTTGACAGAGAACAGAATCAAAGGCAGCCAACATCCAAAGAGGAGCTTTAAATGTCATTCAAGAAGCCTGGAGAACTATTCCTGAAGATGACTTAAACAAGGAAGCTTGTTGAGAATAAAGGTGGTCAAATGTGAATTAATATTAATATATGATACCAAATATGGACTTTCAAGTTCGTTAGAAAAGTACAAATTCTGTTTTGGCCTTATATTGTATTCCCATGTATGTTTGCAATAAATTCCCCCGCCTATTTCCAATTTTTGTAGGAAAGCAGAAAGAAATGAGGGTTGGTTCAAGACTTTTAAATAGTCCCGATGACATTAATAGAAAGCCTTTCACGTTACAGCTGAAAGGCTTCTTATTCCTTGAGATAATTTCATATTTTTATGTCTGATCGAGGCAGCTGGCATCTTTATTGGTCTTTAATGTAATATTCCTTGAATAACATTTCAGTGCTCTCAAACAGGTTATTGAATCATTAGTGTTGTGAGCAGCTCTATAGAGCCTCATTCAGGGAGCTGTGTTTTACCCTCAGGCCTTTGTTTCAAATGATAGAAGTGTCAGCTTTCCACAGCTTCCATTTTCTTCTCCAATATCGAAATAAAATCATTTTGTAATCTCAGTCTCGCGAAGATAAATATTCTTGTCAGGTCTATAAACGCAGAATTTTCAGGTTTTCTATCTGTCAGACCTGCCATCCTGTAATAGTTTTTAGAGTGGTGATTGTCCAGAATTTGTGTGACATTAATTGAGCAAGATGTGGAGTGTAATATTTATCTGTCAGCACCGTTGATAGAATCATGGCTTAGATAATAGCTGAGTGAATACTTACTGCCACAAAATCCCCACTCCTACTTTTCTCACTTGTCTCACCTCTGCCCTCACAGCTTTAGTAATTTATGGTTTTAAGATGGTATCTGTATGCTGGAGAGAAGTTATGATTGGACAGTTATTCCTACTTGTTTCATCAACTATTGGTCTTCTGGGAAGTGTTTGGAAAGCCAAGTCATGATTTTGGAAAAGGGGGATAGTGAAGCCTCTGTTGGTCCACTGAATGCCTTGTGATGTGGCTGTGGCTTCACTGAGGCAGTGCCAGTGCCCACATGTTGGCAGCTCTGCTGTGAGTTGTCAGGAGACGGTGAAGAACTAAACTTTTAGGTTAGTTGATTTTTCATAAATTGTATGTGAAAGCTGAGCAATACTGATACTAATACAATCTGATCTGAACCTGTAATTCTTCCACATAAATGTGTATTGTTGACTTTGATTGGCTTAATATGCTAAACTAACATTGGAAATATGTTGATACTGCCTTTGACCTCAAGGAGACATTAAAGTGATTGTTGGTGCATTTTTACGAAAAACTGGAATGATGTTACTGAGAATGGAAACTTTTACCAAAACTATGAAATATCAGGACTCTTAAAATGTTACACTGTCGTACAAAACAGCTCCGCGCTCGACCCTGCAGCCTGATGTGTCCCCTTCCAGAAGTGTAACTATGCATCATAGTAATGAATGATGAGAATATCCAATTCCACCACATCCCAAAGGTGCTTTATTAGACTGAGACTGGTTACTCAGTCTAATAAAATGGCTCTGAACTAAAACAGTGAACTCATTGTCGTGTTTAAGAAACCAGTTTGAGATGATTTGTGAGAACTTTGTGAGATGAAGCATTATCCTGCTGTGAGCAGCTATCAGAAGATGGGTAGACTGTAGTCATAAAGGGATGTATATGGTCAACAACAACACTCTGGTAGGCTGTGGGGTTTAGTTGGCACCGAGGAACCCAAATGTGCTGAGAAAATATCACCCCGCACCATGAGGTTGCCTTCCTATCAGCGTGAAGCAGTCTGGCCATTCTCCTCTAACCTCTGGCACCAACAAGGCTTTTAGAGCCAGGAACTTCCACACACAGAATATTTTCTCCTTTTTGGGCCACTTCTGAAAAACAAATAGACAAACAATGAGGTGGTTTTGTGAGAAAATCCCATTAGAATCCCATTCTGAAATGCTCAGACCAGCCAGTCTGACACCAACAACCGTGCCACATTCAGAATCTCTTAAATTCTGATGCTCAGAATTGGCTCAGTTTGAATTTCAGGGGGTCAGCTTGACCGTGTCTAAATGCCTAAATTCATTGAGTTGTTGTCATTCATTTTTGTTTGTGTGTGTGTATATATCGTATTTTGCCCTTGTATACTACACAAATGTAGTTTTCAAAGCACTGACATTGTGTATACTTCGAAAATGTGCATTTCAGTGAAATTAACTTCTCCTCATAATTTAATGAGCTCCAAATCCAAAAAGAGCAGTTCAGAGCAATGAAAGTCAACCAGAACAAAAGTATGAATGCAAACAATGACGTTACTCACTGATGTGGGGGATTTAACGTGGGGATTTAGTATAGCTGAGAGATTCTGTGGAGTCGGATCATTGGAGGTTTTTCAGCTTAAACCAACATAAACAGTTGGTATGAAAATACCACTTAAAAGACTGGACTAACTGGTCTGCTATCCTCTCACCTGTGATTTGGACACAACAAATTCAGAGTAAAAATATATGTATAGATTGTAGACTATGGGACAAACTGCTGGCATCTAGATTTGACAACAACAGTTATTTTATCTGCTATAATCTAAGCTGTGTAGGGCAATAATGGCATCTGACTGTTCTTTTAGTGTCTGTTATAGATGGATTTAAGTAAAACACAGATAAAAGCAATGATTGAATATGTTACTTAGGGAAAAAAATCTTCCTTTTAAAAAAAAAGCATGGAAAGCTGATCCAGACACAGAGTAACTGAGATATTTGCAGTCATTAAATGTTTGGAGAAGAAAAGTAGACTCTTTTGCACGAGGTAATTACAGAATACATGCTGTATTATACTGCCTAAGCATGCACTTTTTGCTCTAACTCAGTTTTCAGAACAGCGCACCCAAAATACAAATATACAAATAAATACGTATTTTTAAAATTATTGCATACAAAATAATCCTTGAGTTCAGTCCTCATCAAATGTCTCACTTTGCAAGGACAAGTGTCCCATACTAATGACTTTTTAAAAATGCTCTGGGCTATTCAGGTTAAGCAGGATGTCTGCTGAATATTATTTTCTTTTTCAAATAGCATCATGCTAAATTATTCAAAGAATTAAAAAAAAACATGGAATTACATCTCCTACTTTCCATTCTGTGTTACTGAAGAAAAAGCAGCGGCAGATGGACCGCATGTAAATGGATGACTGCGCGTTTTTCCATCACTGGAAAAGAGCACTGCGTCACACTGGATATTTATCATAGAGCAATTGAGTAAGCGGTGAGACGCGGTTTCTTTCACAGTGCCAAAATAATATCCTGTTGTGATGATTGTAATTAAGTTGGCTTTGTGCATTTACATCAGTGATATATGGCGGACTTTACTCTAAATTGATTTACAGCTTACACAACAGAGGGACATTCTGAGTCAAAATAATCAAGTAGAGTGCAGTGAAATTGTGTTTGCACTCGCAAATAACTCACAGAAATGCACAAGCTTTCAATGTGGCTTTTCTACTTGTTTCTATTGGAGTTAAAGCATTGATTTCCTGAAACATGAAAGCTTATTATTTTCAAAATAAAATGGGAGTAATTTTCTTTCTTTGGTTAAAACAGGATAAATATTGAATGCTGTGCTGTATGATAATTACAGTCTACACAGGACCAGTAGATGGTGGTGTCTTCACTCATTTGCTCCAAACGCTGACTGCATGCATCAGCCTCTCTCTTGGACACACACGGTCTCTGTCGCTCTAGTTTTCTTTATCGGTTCGCCACATCTCATCGGAATCAAATGTGATTCAAAAACAAGAGATTAAGTTAATAAAGTTGTGCGATTTGTTAGAAATGCTCTTGCTTTCTTTACTCCTGAAGTAGGTGATTATCTAGTGAACGCTATCAGCTTTTTCTCTTTTTCCTTCCTTTTGAACCACGAGATATATTTATTTTGTCTTGCATTGCTAGAAAGTTAGTTTGATCTCTCTGTACGGCTTTTTGCAATTTAATTTTTTTTTTGCCTCCCATCTCCAAGATCAGTCTTGCATATAACCACAGACTTATGCCGTTTTCTTGATTTAATGGTATAATTATCCAGCAGACAGAATTCAGTTACGCTTGCTGTGCCGCTCCTGTGATTAAAGTTAATTTGAACATGTGTAGCTCCTGCTCGGTTGTGCACCTTCTAGGACCACACCTCCCCACAGCCTCCGTCCCATCTCCCCTCCCTCACTCATATCCGTCCCCTTTCCTGTTCCCTCCCTTACATTGCAGCGAGGCAGTCGGTGCGCCTGAAAGAGTGAGCGAGAGCTCCAAACTGTCAGAGAACAGCAGAGTTTGCTCTCCCGGCTTTCAAGGGTCTCCTCGTTTGTGAGGGAAGGAAATGAAGAGGAAGAGGATCGTCCTGAATTCTCAGTGACTTCTCGAAATCAGAAACATCCTTAATGACTTCAGGCTTCTCACAAACCTGAGGACAAGTCTTGCTGATTGTTAATCTCCAATTTTAACCTTACCCAGAGTGGATTTAGAGAACAAGCGAGCAGAAGGCGGGTGCCAGGGGGCGCCCGGCCCGTGCGCTTGGGCCGGCGTAGCGCTGGAGTTGGTGCAGGGGAACTGGAGTGCGGGGCCAGGTGGGAATGGTGGTCCTGGTCCCGGCGGCGGCCCGGAAGTAGAAGAAGCTGGCTCGGGCTCCGGGTTCGGGTCCGGGTATGGTGGTGGGGAGTGGGCAGAAGGGGGAGTGATGCTGAACGCGATCTGGGAAACTGAGGGGCTACAGACGGTGGGCATCGTGGTGTTGTTGTTTGCCTCCATCAAGCTCCTGCACCTTCTGGGGCTCATCAGCTTCTCAGAGGGTAAGACACTGATTTGGAGGTTGTTGGGGTGGTGGAGGGAGGTGGAGGTTGGCAGACACAACAAGTTAAAGCTTGCTCACTGATAGACTATAATAAGCCTTGCTGATGTATTTTCAATCAGTCTCACCTTTTCAGCTTTCCACGTCTGCTCCCTCGACTCATTAGATTCACTCTCAGTTTGCTCGAAGTTCTCTGAAACTTTCTAAGACTGCAATTTGAAAAGTTTTGAAGTTAACTGAGGTAATCGTTATGCCAAAACAGGACTGGGAAGCACAAAAAGACGGTCTAATTAATGCGTAGCAAAGGAAATGTCACAGAAGTATGCGTGAGCTTGTGATGGGATCGAGGAATGTCTTGAGCTGCAAAACGGTGTCACTTCTGAAGGATCAAAACATTTGAGAGGCAAGAGAATTTCTGTATTTCAGACCTTAGAAGCCTCTGTTGTTTTCTTGTGCATGCATTTCACTTTGCTCTTGAGGAAAACTGAGCGGGGAAGTTCGGCAAGCGCAGAATGAGAAAAGAAAGCGTTCAGTTTAGACCTACTGAAGCTGTCTCGTTAAATAAAGTCGAGCAGTTCAAACCAAAGAACAGCACATCCACCCCATAAGCTGCTCAGTAAATACACCTTAACCTGTAATTAGAATAATCAATCAATGGTGGGTGCATATTCAGAGGGGCAGCAAGTAAATAGAGAGGCGATAATGTGCTTTAGTCAGTAGCAGGAAAAAGCCGACCTGACCCGACCTGAGACGAGTGTTTAGATGGAGGTGTTAGCGTCTGTTGACTGTCTCTGGCTGTGCTGTTTCAAAAGCACCTGGGAGCTGGGTTTTCATTTGGGTTGGGGGGATGGTGAACCTCACGCCCGACGTAACAGTTTACATGCCTCGCTAAACACTGGCGACTCAGATTTCCCCTCGCTCTGCATCTCCAAACGCAGCTGACATGATATTGATTATCGGCGACGGTGAGATTATACAGATGTCAGGGCTGGCATGTCGGATGCCGTTTGCCTGTTGATGTGATTTATATTCCACGGAGCCGTCTCAGAGCCTGATTACTTACAGAATGCCTGCGCCGGCGGTGCCCAACAGGCTGTCAATACAGATATCGATGTTTTGTTTGTGTTTGCAGTCGTTTTCAGGACGAGGGAATGGTAAAAAGATATTGGGAGAGGGGCTGAAAATGCACGCGAAATGCTTTTCATTAGGCAAATAGGTTTTCAAATGAGAGCCCACAAATCTTTTTGTAATCATATTAACACTGGCAAACGCAAGCTGTGTGTAGTCTTAAAATCTCCCACGATGCATGCAGGGGTAGAAAGAAGTTAAATTTTGTAATTAAGCCCATGCAGAAGCAAATAAATCATCAAAACTCGAGGTGCAACTAAGAATTACTTTTTAGTTTTATTCCCTTCTTTATTGCTCAATTAGTAAAGGTCCTTTTTTCATTTCACAGATCCCATGTTGACATAAATTGCTCTTTCCATCTAAAGATCTTGTTAGTAAACAAGCTAAAAGCCAATAAAGGCCTGAATATATTTAGTCAACAGCACATTATTCCACAGTTTCTGTTTCCCTGTAACTGCTTCTATAGCGCAGATATCTTAATGTGTAAATAGGAGAACTTTGCACTGTGTTAGATGGTATCTTTTATAGACACAGACCAGTTGTGTTCCCTGTTTCCACTGCTCGGTTAAACAAAGCTAAATGTCATGAGGTTTGAATTAAACACAAACTGATCATCTCAACCAGGATTCAGCAGGACAGACAACAAGCATGTTTCCAAATGGTTTAAGGGTATTCTGCACATTTGCAAGTTTCTTGCAGAAAGAGGAGCTAATAATGAGTGGAAACAGGTTTTCTGAATATGTTTTTTCTGCATTTTCAAAACTCAGAAAACAACTTTAAGGTCATTATTCAGTCAGCGTTCATATTTTCAAGTCAGCAGGGGCGGAAAAAACTAAAAGAACTGCATTTTAGAAAGGCCAAGCTAATATCAGGATTCAGGGCTTGTGCTTGCAAATATCTGAGTTGACAGTCTTAACCGCCGAGCATCTGCGTAGCTTCACTTGTATATAAACCTCACAGTTGTATAGATTTACCTTTGTAGCAGCTGTCACGTTCTGCAATAACTAAAATAGTTTGTTTTTGCCCCTTTTATTTTTTTTTTTGAAGAAACCTCCAGGGACAGAGGTTCACTGAAAGCGCACGGTCTGCTTAACATTCATACAGTCAGACACGTTCACAGCTGGGAGCTCCCCAGTACGATCACATCCCTCTACTGCAGGCCACCTGAGCTGCTCCGCTGGGGCTTCTGCAGGATAAAGGTCTTTCTTTCAAAAGCCTGTGTGGGGTAAATGTTGAGGGAGTTTCTCAGCTGTGCTGTAGATTTAAACTGGCAACGTTCCAGTCACGGGAGTTATCTCGAGCCGAGAGCACGCTCTGGATGTGTCCCAGCACTGCTCCGCTCTTTACTGTAAAGAGTCAGCTGGCAGCAAGTAAGAAACTGTACCCTTTGTAAAAAATCAAGTCTGATCTCCTGGGATTGATTATTTCAACTTCACAGACTGTAAGGACCTCAGACCCTGAGAAATAGTTTATTAACAGCCTCTCCCTGCTCCTGGCATGCTTTCACGTTGGAGAAATATAAACAAGACTATTGCATCAGACCGTGCACAATCACCAGAGCATTCACTGTGAATAAAAGTAAGGTCTGGCAAGCTGCACAAAAGTCACTTGCTTCAGTTTAATTGTGAATGCAGCAGAACTGATGCATGTGTGCTTGTATTGTTGCCATTAATCCTAAGAGAGGCAGAATGGCAGTGCAGCTGGCAAGTGTTTGCCCACCTCGGCTAGCGAAATAATGTAATGACCACTTTTATTAGAGACTGAGTTAAAGATGGAGAAATTACAATGTTTGCTTGTTTTTTGCTGAATAATCAACCACCAAGCCTTCTCCTCCTCCTTGCAGAATAGCGAATAACAATGTAGATTCCTACACTTGCTTATTCACAAACATATCCAGATCCTTCTCACACGTATGTACATTTCTACTTACATAATGCAGTATTGCAAACTGCTGAGTAAAGACTCAAGCCTCAAGGTGCAGGCTAATCAGTATGTCACGAAATGATGAATTATTCTCTGGTTCAGCTGTACACAGCAACACCCCCGACCGTAACCTCGTAGCCCTGCAAACACGCACACACTGCACGCAATTACAGCATTACCAGAACGGTGATGGAACGCTGTGTCAATTTGGACCTGCCGTTTGTTTATTACCGGCTCAGAGGACAGAGCATCTCAGCACCGACATTCATCTAACAATGTTCTTATGTTCTGTGTGACCTTGATTGGATTTTCAAAGGCGGGCAAATAAAAAGAATTTGTGTCAGCAACTGACCAGGACCCTTTTTTGTTCCCTATTGCCTGTTTTTATTTATTTATTTAGAGTGGCAATAAAGTGCTAATGAGCATGTTGGCTCGATTTGTTGGTACATAAGTGACAGGACTCTTATGTACCAACAAATTATGCTTGTAGGTGATGCAGACAAAAACTCCAGTAAAATCAAGCCGAGATAATAGAGCCAGACATAATAATCACCTGCAATTAACTGGACCGTCATCATAGCCACTCTTATGGTGACGGCAGTTTCAGTCAGTTTGGACACTTGTACCATCGTGTAGTACGTTACAGATTACTTCTGCATGCATTTTCACAGGGCCGTGTGAAATCAAAGGTGAAGGGGTAAAGCTGAACGCGGCGTGTCAGGCACCTACTTAAAATGACATTTGATGCAGTCTGCGATTTTTTTTAACCTACAGTGGCTGAAATAAATCTACGACTTTTAGCACGCTACAGCTAACTAGCATCGCTGGTGTTAGCAGCTAAAACTTGCTTTATTGGCCCTTCCTTTCCCTGAAATGGGGAAAAAAGGAAGCAAGAATTGAGTGCTTCTCAGTTAACTTTTTAACTGAAAGCACAGCATTGAGATACACTTAGTGACACGCTTGTACACATAGAATAGTGGGTGTTAGTATGGCGGTACGTAATCTGAAACACATCATGTTCTTCATTACTTTGTTGATAATCACATATCTCATGGATGGTTTGAAGAATGATCGACGAAGGTCCTGGTTTCCATATTCTCCCTGTGTTTTCGCGGGGTACTCTGATTTCCTCCCACAGTCCAAAGACATGCTTGGATTCTAAATGGTAAGGCAAAATTCTAAATTGCCTATAGGTGTGAGTGGTTGTCTGTCTCCATTCAGTTAAATTCAGCTCAATTTATTTTATATAGTGGCAAATCACAACAACACTCAAGGCAAATTGAAAGGTAAAGACCCTACAATAATACAGAGAAAACACCAACAATCAGGCGATCCCCTTTGAGCAAGCTTTCGGCAGTGGGAAGGAAAAACTCCCTTTTAACAGGAAGAAACCTCTGATAGAACCAGGCTCAGGGATGGATCACATCTACTGCCACCAGTTGGGCTGAGGGGAGGAAGACGGGAGAAAAGACACTATGCGTTAGTTCTGCAAACAGATTGGCAACCTGTGTGGGGTGTACCCCTCCTCTCCTCCTGTGACAGGTGGGATAGGCTTCAGCAACCCTGAATTGGAAAAGGGGAAGAAAATGGATGCACAGTCATATGGATGAAGCCAATTGAAGCACCACCAGTTGGTTTACATTTCGATATCTCTACAGATACTGCATTAATTGTCTTTAGACAATTTTTATGTCCTGCTGTCCATTTCCACTGCTTTAGCTTGTGAACACCTTTTGTTAAACATAACTAACACATTTTAGATCAATGTGCTAAGTTAAGAAGATGAACATGCTGATAGCATAAATATAGTTAGAGCTCATTGTGACACCGCTTTTGTTTCAGATTTCTTTGATTGGGTGTTAAGGATCAACCAAGCTTTGCTAAGTGTTATAATCGTGCTCAGCTAATGTTAATAAGCAGCAAGATGTTATGTCTAAAGCCTGCTGCGTAAAAATCTTTGGAACCCACAGCTGGTGAATTTTTATCATCCAAAATTATGAATGACCTTTCTGTTGCTGTTTGCTGGCATTTATTTATGATCAAGCTGTTCTGACATGCCTGTCATTGATAATCACATCATCTCGGCATGAAGCTGGCCATACAGTAGGACAGGGGTAGGCAACCTTTCTGATGGCGAGTGCCATTTAAAATTTCCTCAGAAGTCAGTGTGCCATATGATTGCATTAGCAATAAATTTAATAACGCTCTTTATTAACAGTTACACACTATATAGAACCACTTTATAGAATTATATTTGTTCGCAGATGTTGGCAGCTATCAGCGAATAGTTATCAGCTATTTTGATACAAAAAAAAGACACTTTTAATCCATAACAAGAACTCCATAACAGCAAATACAGAAAATACAAATGCTATTTATGGTCTCCTCACAACAATGATAAGAAAAATAAACTAAGTCAATATGGCATGTCTGTTAATACAGAGACACACATGTTAATGTGATCTCTGGTCTCCCACTCAGAGACGCAGATCTCCGAGTGTCCAGCATTCAGACGGCTACCTGAGGACACTCATGTGAGAGAAAATCTGCTCACACAGATATGTAGAGCCAAATACTGTCTATAAGGCCTCTGCAATGTTCTGAAGACAGTTAAACTTGTCAGGTAGTGATGTCCAGCAGGTGAAAATGCAGCTCCATGAACACGCACAGCTGTGGATTCCAGCTGCTTCGATGTTATATGTATGATTTCTATACATTTTACGTCAGATAAAAACTTTGGTTGTAAGCTTCAGATAATTATTTAATAAAAGCGAGACATTTTAAATGAGAATAAGAAAGTATTTCTTTGTGCCCCCCTTTCCCTGTTAATGCCCTACCTGGCCCCCTGGCAAAACTTTGCTAGACCCGCCCCTGCACAGTTACCAGCTGTCAGCTACGTAGAAACAGATCCTGGTGTTATTTGTCTCTCAGAAACAGTTCATAACTTCCCTTCAACTCATTCATGTCACCTAAAAGGTAAACCTGTTTCTCCATCACCTGTTCAGCTCTGATGATTCAGTAAGGACATCTCCTGGTTTCATCTTCATGTTTCCCTCTCACCAGATATACAAACCGATATCATGACCAGCAGCTTTTACAGCTGTGGCTCCAGCAAACATCAGCTGATACTAGAAAGTAATATTAAATAAATTCTAACAACAGCTGATCAAGCTTAAACGTGCTGCTGTTGTTTAGCGCAACATTCGCCGGTTTCCTCTTTCTGGTGCAAAGTGGGTGATAAACAAACGAGAGAAAAGCCGATCAGCTGATCATTGATCAGTTTCATGATTGAAGTAGAAACAGGAGAGGGAGGGGGAGAGAATGAGAGAAGAAGAGGCAGCTGTGCAGCAAAGACACAGAATAACTCCAGCTTTGTGTCCTTTTTCCATTCTAGCTGAAGTCCGGGACAAACTGTTCCTTTTCACCTCAACACGAAACGCATGATATTTTCTCTCAATGCGGGGCGATTCCGTCTTTTTACGGGACGGTTGGCAACTCTACTAACTAACCTTATGAATTAAATAAAGTTCACTATCAGTAAGTAACATCATAGCACCCACCCAGCAGTATAGAAACTCCGTCATGCTAGCTAGTACGCAGTACGAGTTATTGTAGCTGACTATAAAAAGTCAGCACAACAAAAATAAACTCCACCTAAACTTGGTTTATATCTGACCCAGATAGACTGCAGGTCATAACTTCTTACCTGAAGCTCAGTTCACCTGACACTCGGACCGGCGGCTGCCTCGGGTCTCTTCTCCTGCCTCCCCTTTCTCTCATCCACCTGCTGGCCTCCACCACTTGCTAATTTTACTGAATCTGAGGAAGCTCCGCCATAGCCACCACCAAACAACTGAGTTATTTTTACACACCGACCAGCATCTGACCAATCCACCACCTTTCATTGTTTATACCGTTACAAAGGAAAAAAAACAGTCACCGGGCCACCGAGCAAATGCCCGGTATGCCCGATGGCCAGTCCAGCTATGGTCGAGCCATCAGTTAACCCTTCGCGTGCCAACTGTGGCACGCGTGCCCAGGGTTGCCGACCCCTGCAGTAGGAGAATGACAGCTAACTGTGTTGGTCTTTATGTCTTCATTGTCTGTACACATGATATTGTTTAAGGCATACAGCCTGTGAGGGATTTTTATCACTGTAAAATACCAAAAAGGTATTCTTCATTTTCTTAAGCGCATTGCGTTCATTTTTCATTCAAGCGCGTTGTTTTTTGGACATCGTAGATGGTTTAGTGCATCTTTATTATGGGATTGTTTTGTTTAAGTCACATATCCATCATCAAAGTCAGCAGAAGTGTTTAGCATCCTTTTTGTTATGATGGATGGCATTTACAGTCTTTTCAGTAAATTCATTTGGCTGTGTCCATTGTGGAAATAAATCTAATAATTACTCCAGCAGGCAAACTTTTAAAAGATTGGAAACAAATCCAGTCAAAGGTAAAGAAGTGTAAAGTGTTTTGTAGTGCTTTAATCTCTCATCCACTCAGCAGTAAATTTAAAGCACAACAGTCAAATGGTCTAATTTTCCTTTAGCTACTTTCTATGCCTTAGAGCAACCACCTGTGCTGCGTTACCGGTCCTCATGGTGTCTTTTGAGGCAAGAAAGGCCTGGCAGTGGATCTTAGTGGAAGTAAGAGGACTTATCCCAACAATCTGAGTCAGCAAAGCAAGGGCAAGTATCACACAAGCAATCAATGTTGATGAAAACATCACTGGTAATAAGTGGTGATAAAAGTAAGCTGCATGCTTCTGAGGCAAGGATGTATATGCTGCGAGATAGGTGATGGCAGCATGAAAAAGCTCCCCGTGGACGAGTGAGCAAGAGGCACAATATATACTTAAAGATGCACTTAATTAAATGACCTGTACATACAGCGCAGTGATGTAGGACACAACCTCCAAAGCATATTGTCTTGTGAATACACAAAGAGGTTTTTAAGGATTTGGTGATGCATTCTTTGGGGTTAATTTAAGCTTGAGCCTTGGTTCTTTCAACCATCTCTAGACCTTTGAAGTTGCACGTGCTTTTCCCTTCTTTTTTTTTTAATCAAGGCTGCACAACAAGCGTGCTCATTCAGCGTGTTTCTGGCTTTAATTAGCCTGCAAAATGAATAATCATTTCAGCAACAGTATTGTCCATAATTAAACCAAGGACAATAGTTCTTATTCATAATGCATGTTTCTTGTTTCTTGTTATGGTTGATTGTGAATTCAGTGGAGTTTATAGTCCCCATTAATTTCACTGAGGATTTATTTTTTTGTTGTTTGTGGGTGGAAGCTGGGGGAGGGGGGGTCTGCATGTTTGGGCACAACTGATGTTTCTTGTATTTGTTTTGATTTTAACTCCTCGACTAACTGAACAGCAGGGCTTTTTGGAAGAATTTAGTGGTGTGCACTATTGTAAAAAGAACTGGGACACTGGGAAATATAAAGTGCTGAATTGTACCTCTCGCAAACCAATCTCATATCACGAGAGATTCCTCTGTTATATTGAAACCATTTGCTGAGCAAGGACAAGTCTGAATTTGCACTGAGTCTGATGAAATATCATACATCATCAGCTGTAAAGCTACAGGAAAATGTTAATGTAGTCCGAGCACATGAAATAATACTTTTCTATATTTGAATAAAAAGGAAGGAAAAAAAAAATCACTTAGCTCATTTGGATCTTATTGGCTGGTGTTGCAGACCATAAATCATCCCAGCTGGCTACTTCCTTTTCATCACAATAGTGGTGGCAGAGTAAAAGCCTCACTGTCAGAGAAATAATGGAGGAAGTAAGTAAAACGTTAATCAACTATTGGGGCCATTTTGTTCCCCTTCAAGTGATCACATCACGTCTTTTGGCTGAGCCGCAGTTTATGGAGAAAATTGGATGTGAGTTCAATAGTTTGTTTTGGCATCTCAGACTGTTGATGTGAATTACACTGTAAACATTGTCTGGGGTAAAACCCATTAATCCATTGATGCGCTTTTCTGAGTGACTGGTAGCGTCAGTGTCAGCAGCTGGAATAAGGATGACTCACTCTGAAGTTAGTCATAAAGACCATCTCCTCTCCGGGTTTCCTTTTTTCTTGGTGTGAAAGCTCTAATCTTTGGAGCTGAAGTATGATAAACCTCCTTTTCCCTCCCTTGTCCCATCTTATAATCTTTAAAATGATTGGAGAAGAAAGGGCAAAGTTCCTTTTCTTCCACTGCTGTAGCAACTCTTTCTTAGAGACAGACTATTATTGAAGCACTTCCACATGACAAATGATTGCAATTAAAAACATAGACTGCTCTTTCCCCCAGATTCCAATAAATGGTGATGGTGTGTCATTATGGCCGACGTGAGAGTCCGCTCTCGCTCATAAAGAACCTTGGCATCCGGTTCCCAGACCACCAGTCAGTGCAGTCACTCACACTCAGGTCAGAACAGGAAAGGACAGCTTTTTATGGTCCTGGCCATACTCAGCATGAAAAATTAGTTCCTACATGTATTCGGTATCCGCTTGTTTAAACTAATTAAAACTACTATTATTGCATTAGGCAACATAGAAGCTGTAGCAAATTGTACTAATGGTGGAAAGCATTGGATAATGTGTTCCTGGTGCCAGTAAAGAGCCACTGTAATTGGAGATATTTTGCCTTCTGTCTTGTAATAGCTAACCTGCTGTAAAGGGAATAGTCAAGGCTTCTGTTCACACGGATCCGTTCCCAGTCTCCTTGGTTTGGCTCGTTCGGATGTTCTTTTCATTACTGGCAGCGTGACGCAGAATTTTTAATATGTCTCTGGATAAATAAATTCATATCTCAGCAAAAAGAGTTTGCACGGTTCCATGTGGTCTAAGAAATTTTCTCGACTGACCTTGCCCTCCAACTCTTTCCTATTACTACAGCGATTACACTGCCATTTTCCCTGCCTGCCATAAGAAACTGTTTTATTAAATAACAGAAATGACATATCGCTTTGGCTGACTCTGGTCTCAGAGCTTATTTGTATTTGTGGCCACCAAAATGGAAACAAATAGCAGGTCTGTATCCACCTCCCTCTTTGCCCCTCTCATTTATCTGCTATAGCATGAGGCCTTCTCAATGCACAAAAGGGACTGCGTTTCAATTACTTATCTCACACTGACTTGCATCTGCAGATGTTACACATGAAAAAAAAATGTGTTGTAGTCAGCAGATGTCCACTGCTGGCAGCTCTGGTGTTCAGAGTGCTTCAGGTAGAGGCTGTCTGCTGACGGATCTGGAGATGATGGATTCATTGGTGCTTTTGCTCTGCTTTCAACCTCTTTGCTATTAAGTTTTATTACTTGGCATATTTCCAAAGTTCAGTATGTATTTCCCCAAACAGCTGTGTTCCGAGTTGAATATAGATGGTGTCACTTTCATCTGAGTAGATACCACATTTGAATGCCCTCCAGCACGCACTGAAATTGACTTCACAGTTACTAGTGTGTTCCATTCTTTAGTGTCGTTTGGTCTTGTCGTGAGATCATGTCAGCCTTTACCACCATGTAAGGTGATATTTAAGTACAGGAGCTCAGAGATTCCCAGATTATACAGAAGGAAACGTTGCAATAGCCTGAAAAGCTAAGACTTTCTGACTCCCTCTACTCCCACATCATCGCTAATGCGGAACTTTATTTTGAGTGGCAACACCTATCATTTAGGAGAAGACTGCAGGGAGTCCTGCACGCCTCAAGCGACAGGGCTACGATGTCCCAGTTGGTATGGGACACAGTGAATGCAGTCACCATAAACTAGCCATTATGCTATGTTCCATTTGTTAACTTCTGAGTTGCCCCCCCCCCCCCAAATTGAATTCCCTTCTTGGAGAGCTGGACATGTCCTGCAATCTTCGACTTTACAATCCAAGATGATGGCAGTGCATGCAAAGAGTAGTAAAACATTCAATCTGTACTATTACTTTATGTATTTATAACTTGGTAAATAAGCGATTCATGGAGAATCAGGCACTATCCATGAATGGGTTGCAACTAGGCATTGAATTCAATTCAATTTTATTTATAAAGCGCCTAATCACAACAACAGTCGCCTCAAGGCGCTTTATATTGTAAGGTAGACGCTACAATAATACGTACAGAGAACACCCCAGCAATCATATGACCCCCTATGAGCAAGCACTTTGGCGACAGTGGGAAGGAAAAACTCCCTTTTAACAGGAAGAAACCTCCGGCAGAACCAGGCTCAGGGAGGGGCGGCCATCTGCTGTGACCGGGCTGAATTACTAGTGATGGATGAATGACTCGAGCTTGTTAGAAGCAAAAGAAATCCAGTTTTTCCTTGTGCTTCCAATGTTACTACTGTAGCAGGGTCAACTGTCTTGATGCAGTGACATCACCCCCATCTAAGTTGATGCCAGACTTCTGAGGTTTGGCATCTGACTTAGGTAACCTTCTGCTTACCTTCTGCTTCACTGGGCGGCTGCGGGTCAAGAGGTAGAGCAGGTTGTGTATCAATTGGAAGGTTGGTGGTTTAACCCCTGCATCTTCTAGTCTGCTTGTTGCGTCTTTGGACAATGTATTGCAACTCAAGTTGCCCCCAGTTCATCCACTGGAGTGTGATTGTGCGCGTGAATGTTAGGGAAAGTGCCAAAAAGCACAGAATAAATTGCTGTATGACTGTGTGAATGGGTGAATGATGCTTGTAGTACAAAGTGCTCTAAGTGTTCAGCTAAAGCCTATTTACTGCTCTGCTTTGTAGCTTGAAAACTGTTTACCCGTATCTGTATAATCTGGCTGCACTCGACGTGTTAACATACTGTAATGCAAGCATTACACTAATGCATGCTCATTGTATTTAGCATCTGCGCCAGAGGTATCATCTGTAAACAGATGTTTTAGTGTTGACAGAAGCATATCTTGAGCAATAAATCAACATAGCCACACAACACTTGGCGCAATTCAGTATTCTGCTGGGAGACAGCTTGTGACATCAGAGTTGATGTAACTTCAGGTCAGTTTCACATCACATTGGCCTTTTTTTAGGACTCGTGCCAACCATGCAAGCACAGGCTGCCAGACACTGCTCATCTGCTGCCCTCGTCCCTTGTCTCTGGGTGTAATTTCAGTTAATTGCTAGCTGCCAAGTGTCCGCCACATTTGTCCCCCAAAAACAGCATGCAGCCTTGGGACTTAAACACTGGTAGCGTTACAGCCAAATAACACTGAGCTTAAAAGAAGCATCCTAGCCCCTGGCTCCGGCTGAGTAGATTAGATTTACATGACCGAAAAGGCTTTTCCTCTGAATTTCATCAATTGACTGTATGACCTTCTGTAAATGTTCCATATACAGACTATTACTAATACCAAGGTGACCTTTCGAAAGATGAGAGAATTTAAATTGAAAATCGAGGTATTGACAAACCAGCATGGCAATTACCAGTCACTAGCATCGACTTAAATACCATCCAATCAAACTTTTTTACAGCCTCTTGTCATTTGGCCTCTGTTTGGTTCATTCGATGATATGAAGCATGTTTAAGGAAAAGCAAATAGCTGTGCTGCATCTAAGATCCTGTCAAATTAAGCTGGCACTGACCCTGCAGATGCCATGAAATTGCTGTGTGTTTTGTTGTAATGTAAAACTTGGCTGATAAGAGGTGGCGCTGCTCGCACTCTACTCCAACTTTGATCTGTCTCGGGGCCACCAGGAGACAGATTAAGGTGTTAAGAGATTAACACCTGGGGAACCACTGACTTTAAAACCTGGCTTGAGGACAGTAAACACTTCAAAATATCCAATACCATCCACCTCGTAATAAATTATGTCTGGCATGTTGTCATTTGTTGTCTTTGTAAAGAGCTTATTATTTTTTTTATAAACCCCAGAAAACCTATAAAGCAGAAGTTGTTGAAAAGGCAGTATATTTTTGTTGACGGACTATCCAATATGACTTGGAGGATCCCAGAAAATCACTGCTGACCATATTGTGCCTAAAAAAATGATCGAATCAAATCATGCTGGAAGCCAACAAACTTAAAATTCACTCATTTTATTTTCTCTTGGATATGAACTATTTAATATCTGAGTCAGTAGTGCGTTTGACAACCATTGCCGTCATCCATACCTTGCTGTTATGTTAGCATATTTTGACCCTAAAAGGCCAACAGAGGAAACAGCACAGCCTTGTGATTAACTTGATACCCTCAGTTTCCTGTGTTGCATTGCCAGGATTCAGAACCTGCTATATTAGGAGTTAGCATGGGTTAAGATAAGATCAGATTTGAGTTTGGTTCAAGTGTGTTAGTGTAATAAGTGTCATCTGGAGCTTATCGATGGCCAGTCTCAGTGGTTACTTTGGTGAATGTGAGGAAGTCAGATTTATTCAGGCAGGTTTTGATAGTAAGTGACGCTTTGAAAAGAGCTATTTACATCACTTATTTACTGTCTCTGTTATGATCTTTGTTATTTCATTGCTCTAGAAAAGCTGCAATAACTCATAAGAGTTTATTTAAAAATCTCTTTATTTATTGCTGTTAAAGTGAAGTGTTCTGCACTAAAGCCAATCTGATAAGAAGGGTTTTTTTTGTTTTTTTACATCTGTTTATTTTAGATTTAGCATGATGACATGAGGCTGTTATGGAAACTGATACTAAAAACACCACTTAATGATTAATTTTTGATCCAGCCCTACATGTGGTGTATTTGCGGTATCTTTTGTAACTACTTTAAATGAAGTTTTGGTCCTTCTATTTATTTATTTTAACCTCTGAGACCCCGTGTCTCAGACCTGTTACATCTCGTGCATCCCAAAAAAGAGCTCAGGTCTCATGAGGTTAAGGATGTGCTGCACATGCATCTAAAGTCACGTTTCCACTACAGAAAACTTTCCCTAGGGATTAAAACAAAAAAAAACCCTCTGAGGGAGCTCTGTACTTTTCTGCCACAGTGTGTAAAATATGTTTCTGACAATGATTTTATAGCCCAAAACCAAATGGTGGAGTTGAGGGGGAGTTATTACTTTCTTTTAAAATGTAAGGACTGTGGTCACTCATCACACCATTGGTCTCATTTCCCAGCACTGACTTTGAAATGAGTGAAAATCACCATCTTTCAAAATCAGAATCAACAGCTCTTTCTGTCCCTCCGTTTATATGGCATCAGCAATCTAGAACAGTGTCTTGTATAGCGTGGCTCAAAAATAGGGCAGAAAAACAATCCTTTTCATGAATATAAATTTAAGGATGTGTAAACATTGATGTATTAAAGAATTTGAGATTTTGTCATGATCAGCCTTTGGTTTCTGTATGTAGCTTTCCCCCTTTTTCTGTTTACATGCTTAATGTTAGCCTAAGCTAGCAGCAGCATGGGTATAATGCTGAATAGCAACATTTTAGGTTGCTAACATGGCAAACTAATTGTCCAAATTCAAGGGCTGCATCTCTGAATTTGGCTGCAGGTAAAAACATGATACTTAAATGATACTTAAATGATACAATATTTCTGAACATAGCAATGCCATTGTGCGCATGTTAGCTAACTGACACTAGCATTTAGCTTTAGCGCATCTGTGTGAGTAACCAAAACCTGCTGTTGTTTACATTTTAAACATGAAGCTCCGTTATTTAGGTTTTATTCAATGTCCAGACCTTGGTTTTCACTTTCCGTGCCTAAATGCAGTATTTTTGTTCTAAGTTGGCCATCATCTGTAACCAAAACTCTCTAGTCCAGTCACGGTCATCTTCAGACCACCGACTGAAGCAGTACAAGTGCACATCAGCATTTCTAATGCCTGTAAAACCCTATCTAACTGTTGGTGCTAGAAGATAAGTTGTGCTCCCTTGGAGTCATGGCCTACTTTTGTGAGCTCTGCCTTCTTGGCGCCACTGTGCTAAAGCAGCTGGAGCTAAAGTATATAAGACCTAATCTTAGATACACACACACACACACACACACAATAGAAGGTCTTTAAAAATGACACATGTTGCTGGTTCACAGTGTTTGACTGTCACCGTATAAAAAGCAGCTTGTAACAAATAAGTAAATGATGGATGGAGAGGAAGAAAAATCCAGGCTTTGATGTAGCCTATCAGTGGCTGAAATTAAAAACGATCTTGGACAATTTCACACAGATTAAATGCAGACTTCCCCCACTAAAGACCAATTTAATCATTTTAATTTGAACCCCACACAGAGTAAGGTCTTTTGCACTTACTGTATTAAATTCATCTGTCCTATGTGTTCCCCGAGGCCATCATTTGGCTGTGTGCAGCTTCAGACTGTACGTACCCCCTCTTACCACAACAAAGAAGCAGAAAGCTCAGCAGCACTGACCCAAGAGTTATTGATAGTAAGCAGTTGTGTCTGTGTGTCAAGTATTTATTAGTCCCTCTCTTTCGGTTTATAGACCCGATTGATTTAGTAAAATTTATCCTCCAGCTTGACCTTATAACTCTGGAATAAATGAGTCCTGATATAATAAACATTAAGGGACTGTAGCAGCAGGGCCGTGATTGATCAGTCCAAACTGGGAGGGAGGGAAATATCCTCACATTCGTTCTTCAGGATATAAGTGTTTTTGCAGGGCATTGACAAAGAAGATACTGTGTGGTAGACCATTTTATGGCCATAGTCTGCAAAGCGTGTTACACTATGGTCTGTGGTAATTACATTTTGCTGAGACATCAGTCTCATTCTCTTGTATTGCTGCAGGCCAAAATAGTGAAGGCAGCTTTGCTGCTCAGAGGTGGCTGTGAATTACGTTGTTGGCGAGCTGTACAGTCAGCCAGAGCCTACTATTATAGCTGCTGTCACTCAAGAAGCTGCTAAGGTCATTTTTTTTCTTTCGAGGAAGGCAAAAGTATGGCATGACGGTATGAGTTGGCACGTATTAACTAAACCAGTGAAGTAAATGTTTAGACTTGCATGATATACTTAATTCTTCAGGACAACAACAGCGGTTTTATTGCCTTTAATGAACTGGACACAAGCGGTGCAATACCGGCAAAGGTGCGACCTTTGACCTTTATCAAAGGGGCAGGAGGACACAGCTTGAGCTGTTCTTCACAGAATCACACACAGTCGAGCGTCGAATCCTTTTTGTCAATAAAATAAAAGGGCAACTGTTAATCAGACAGCCGTGACTGTTTGCTCTTTTCGTGCCTGATTAAGCACTCTGTCACTCAAGCTCTACTCCGTTCCACTTTAGAGATCAGCTTTTATTGCCTTCTTGCTAAGTCATCCTGTCGCTTCAGTACAGTCGAGATTCGTTGTAATGTTTGCGCTGCCTCCTAAACTCGGTTCAGCTGCTAAAGAATCTACTAAAGGCCCCTCTCCATGATGTCCTTGAGCTCCAAGGTAGAAAAAGGTGCCTCTCTGGAGCACAGTAATGCCTCCAGATGAAGCCAGCTTGCTGTCAAGACCAATATATCTTGATAACAAAAGCAACATCTGTCTAGTTCAACCTCAGCGAGGGGGCACTCAGACGTCTCCTCTCCACTCAGGTAGGAAGGTGTGTGTGTCACCGAGGTAACGAGAACAGATGAGAGCTTCATCCTCTAAATCTCAAAGTTATTGTGTTATCAGAGGAGGCAATATGAAGCGGCCTTCAACAGAAAGAGATTGTTCACAGCAAACAAGTTTGTTGTGCACAATAATGTTGGTCATTATGAGGCCAGACCTAAGAGCTTTTAACCATCTGCTCTGCGGTTTGCCTGTGGTCCATTAACACAGTGTGCACTGTTTATGCTTTATACACTGTGAGGCTGAAAAGGCAGAGACACATTAAATATTGACTCTGCCGGGGCTTCTTTCCAGCTCTCTGGAATAAGTATTTGTCAAAATTAGGAGTAAAAATTCACGCTTAAGGCTAAGCTTGGTTGAGCTTCTTCCTCCTCCAATTCAGCCACTTTTGCTTATACGTGAATTCATACAAATAAAGCAAGTATGATAGATCGTTAGTGTAAGTCTGCAACATCTGATCCAAACAGTAGATGATCCAAAAGAATAACATTAACATTAATTATCATTAATTCAACAACCTTTTCAAGGATCATTTCTCTCTTTCCTCTACCTCCAGTTTGCTTCTACACTTCATGACGGTGTAGGCTGCAGATTTATGACACTATTTCCATGCCCTCTGTACAATGATGTAATTGTTACTACTACATCCCTTTATAGCCCAGGTTTATAGAGACCTCTTGCAACTCTCATCAGCCATCTTAACTAGTTAGTTATAAACATGCCATGAGCTACATCTCTATTACTATTTTCTCCTGCGAGCGCTGCCTTGTGCTTGGTGCACAATTGACAAATGGTTCACAGCACTCGTCTTAATACCCACAGCTGCCGTCAAACCTTGAACTAAATTTTTCACAATAGCCTGGAGAAGGAGGGCAAATGGGCTCGTGGAGTTTTTTGGCAACACTGTGGACTTATTGCTTAATGGCTTTCATATTCACGCGTTGGTTTTGCATACAACACAAGATTTTTTGGGGTGTGTAGCGGGGTCATCAATTCCTACCTTGAATGCACCACTTTGTTAAATTAAAGAGGAGACATCACATTTGTCAAGAAACCAGCTTGATTATGTGCGAGAAGAGATGACACCTGATGAGATATTAACTTACATCGTGACCCCGAGGTCATGAGCCTCCATATCACATTCAGAGCCCGTCTTTTACACTGATGGAGAACAATGTGCTTGGAGATTGATTAATAATGTAACCAAGCGAACTAGTCCTATCTCAAACTTCTGCAGTCCTGAACCTGTAGTTCATAGCTTCACCAACCCGCATCAAAACTGCAAAAAATACTCCAAAATGGCATTGAAAGCAACTTTCACAGACACCTAAATACTGTTAAGATCTGTTCTCTTGGAAAGTGAAAAGCCATTTTCTCAGGTCATTACAAAGATGCTACTTTAAGTATAAATTTGGTTAAAAAGGTTAAAAAGACGCCATTCCTCTTCACCACCTCTGCAAACCCCAAAATTGGCAATTTCAAGGCGACGGAACTAAACACTGTTGACACAAGTAGGAATTACAGGTTTTGACAGATCTTTTAGGCCTTTCTCTAATCAACATAAAATTGCTCAGTGGGTAAATTTAAAGGGCCTGAACACTCTTTGCAATAAACCTCAGCCTAAAGGACAACTTTTTCTGTTTTACTTTTCAACTAAATCTAGATATAAGGGCACATCTGTTTAAAAGCCAAGGACTAGCTCAGTAGACAAAGCACAGAATCCAAAGACAGTTCGTAGATGGTCTTGGGAGTAGCTTTGTACTGTTTCAGCTAAACAGAAGAAGAAGTTCCTCGTTGGTCTTGTTTTTATCTGTTAGGAGCACTGTCCGTGAAGTAAATTCAGAGATAACTTCAGCAGTGCTAGTAAATAAAAATGTCTGTTGATCTGCCAGTTGGTTCAGACTAAGATGTTTCTCGGCTGGATTAAGAGAAGTGTAGTGTAGCTCAGGGGTGTCAAACATTAGGTCTAGGGACCAAATCGGCCTGGTAAAGACTTTGGGAAATTTGAAGGTTTGCATAAAAGCTGGACTTTTAACTACCTTTTCATAAATTTTACAGCTTTTCTTACTGATAAAGACCTCCTCCATGGTCATTCATAATGCACCAAAGTAATTAAGTAATAGATAAACAGATAAATGCAAGAAAATGTCCTGTTTTCTACTGTCTACTGTAGAAATTTAAGGTTTTTACAACATATCCACAGTAAAAACAAACAAAAAAAGCTAAAGCAAAGCAAACGTCTGATATATTTTTTGTCATACTTTCCTTATATTAAGAGCTCTTGGTATAAAAGTGCAGTTAAAGTCGTCACAGTAACAGGAAGGAGAGTGTCGCTGGGCCTTGTAATCTGAAAATTACGTGGGTTGTAGGTGGCACATGATGTAAAATAAATTTTTCGTCCTTGGTGCAAATGGTTCAACCTGTTGTTGGGGATGAGTTTCCCATTTGAAGGGAGATATTGCCATGACAACTTCTCCTGAGAATGAGCAGAACAATGTTGAAAAATTCCTTTCTTTTCATCCATCTTTCTTTTTTTTGACCTATACTGAGGATTTTGAATAGCTAAAAACTACTCATCAGTGTGCTATGCATTGTGTTAAAAGCTAATTAGTAACAGCCAAAATGACACAAGCTCCTTTTAAAGCTGCTTGCTGCAGAGCAAAAACACTGTGTTGTTGTCCTGAAGACAGCTAGCTTCATGTCCAAACTTAGACCCTCACATCTTGCATGTCCAGCGTCCTACAGTGTTCTGAGGCTCTTAGTTGCCTGGGTAACCCACAAGACCTAATGCTGTATTTCCCAGTTTACCCTCAGATTGTCCACAAGCGCGGGGTGAGAGCTCGACTCATGAGGCTCTTTCCATGCTCCACAGCCAAAAAGCCATCCTCCACTAATCAAAGCAAGTGGCTCTTCCAAGGCTTTCTCTCCCTCTCTCTCCATTCACTCTGTCTCTCTGATGATTTTGTTGCTGTTGTCTAAGATGTTCTTTTGTTTCTGTGTCTTTTCTCAGCCAGTACAGGCTTTAGTCACACACGATTGACGGAGCTGCATTTTAGCTGCAACGTGAAATCTTTTCTTTCTTTTCTGAAGGGAATAAAAATGTTTTTCTGCTGTTCACAGTCAAAACTGTCATCTTTCACTGAAACAAAACACTCGCATATTGCAGATTAGTTTCGTCGTAATTACACGGTGACGCAAAAAAGAATATGTGATGCTAAACAGGTCAGGTGAACAGAAATTTGTTAATTACACCGCTGTAATGCTACAGTTTGTGGACTAATATGATGATGAGAATGAGCTCAAATAGCCATTTTTATTTCCTTTATATCAGCTGACATCCCCCAACGGATGCAGAGCTTTTGTTCCACAGCAACAGGTTAATTATGGTCCGTTTAAAGATTTGGCCTTTTGACTGTGGGCCGTAATAAGCCTCTCCGAGCTAATGAGGCACTTAGTGTGTCACACTTCAGGTATATGAGAGACCCTGCACAAGACAAGTCAAACGCTGTGCTGTGAGGACAGTGCAGTCGGTGACAGTGCCCAGACAGCATCTGCTATCATTAAAGGCCCATTAAAACATTTCACAGGGTTCAGCTACCCTCTTTCATGAAGAGGCTCTCTGCCATGAGGGCTTGTTGTGTTCCGGGGTCTCAAAAAAACTCTAATTACCTCTGCTGTTATGTTTGTTGTAGAGAAGAAAAGAGCATTCAGATTTTTTGTTTGGTTTTGTGAAGGGTCCGATAAAGGAATGTGGCGCGTGAGGCAAAGAAAGGACTTAAGAACTGATCCGCTTGAATGGATTTTCCCATGAGCCAATAACATTTTGTAGTAAAATGTTGAGTTCTGGCATTTTTGGTTTTTTTTTGTTTTATTTGATTATCTATTTGCTGAAAATGTAACAAGATAGCTAAAATTCTAGTGTCAAAAATACAAATTTGCAAGGACGCGTTTCATGTCTCACCTTGTTCTTTCTCCTCTCCAGACAGCGTCGAAGATGAGCTGGAACTATCGGCAGTCCGCCATCGCCCAGAAGGCCTGGAACAACTCGAAGCCCAGACGCGGTTCTCCCGAAAGGAGCTACAGATTCTTTACCGCGGCTTCAAGAATGTAAGTGACGAGGCCACCATACATAATGTACACCTTGGAATGCTTTGTTCTGTCTTGGATATCTCTTTTTTCTTCACATCAAAAACATTGTTTTCCTTTTGATTTTATTTCATGTATTCTTTTACAATCTGCTGTAGTGAGCAAGGGTGTTTCCACCCAAGTCTCCTCAAGCAGCTCAACCTGCATTAAATGTTAAACTGTCCAATAGTGCTTACCACAGAAATTTTAAACTTCAGTACACGGTTCACTGTGTCAGAGATAATGAGGTCATACCTCAACCCCTCCAACCCCTCCCACCTTACTTCCTTGTCATCTCTGGTGTGAGGCATAATAAGATGACCCAGAATTAACCCAACCCAGATTATCTGGCAGTGAAAGAGGATAGTGAGAGTCCTGTGATGGTGTTCCTGTGAGGCTTCAGTTTCCTGCACTGTGCTCTAGCCAAGTCCCTGCAAATCTTTCCCATTAGTTCATTTCCACTGGAGATGGTAAGAGGTAAGAAGTGTTCTGATCAGGGCTTTAATTTGTGCTTCACGCTGATTTCACAGCGAAAGTATTGCTTGCGTTTAAAGACATTCTCTATTTTGCCACTGTGTTACGTCCCCACATGAAAGCTAGGCGAAGAGGGTGGGGGACAGTAACAGTTGGATCCGGGTGAAATGAAAAGAACACCAGGCAGAGGTAGTTAACACAAAATATATCTTTATTATAATCAATTAACTCAATAATCATATAAATAGTAACAACAAAAAGAGACAGCACCGCTGCTTTAATGATAAATCAGACAGGTCAACCCAAACAGATAGTGACCACTTCAACAAAAGAAAACAACTATACGGCTTCAACAGAAAAAGACAGCAACGCTGCTATTAACAATACTCAGGCAGGCCAAACAAGCTAATGGAGGCCGCCGTCACTTAAGGGAAAACACCGCTCAGTTAAGAACTACCCACAAAGAGCCACGCACGGTGGGGCTGGTCACACACAGCAGGCCGTTTCCATACCTAAACCAGTATCACACACTGACCAGCACAGAGAAAACCCACCAGAAGCCTCTCCCACCTCCACACTGCTCTTCTCCAGCTTATATCACCTCTGAGGGTAATTGGTGGTAAACGAAGGCAGATGAGCAGCAGGTGTGTCCTAAAGGAGAAGGGAGGGGCAAGAAAGAAGGAGGAGGAGAGGGAGAAGACAACACCACGCCCACACACTCCCACAGCCTCACAGGATGTAACATTCCCCCCACCCTATATTCACACTATACAAAACACAGAACAAACTCATCACTATGCACTGCGTGAGAGTGCATCAGCCACCAGATTTTCAGTCCCTCTCTTGTGCTGGATAACCAGATCATAATCCTGCACCAGCAATGCCCAGGAGGAGAGCGAGAAGACAACACCACGCCCACACACTCCCACAGCCTCACAGGATGTAACACACTGGAAGGGATGAAGTTATGAATCCAAATAACTCAGGTGGCCCCTTCAGCTTTCCTTGAGCACCACGAAAAAGGCATACATATTAATTTGCCCCTCTGGGTGATTTATCAGGAATATATGCAGAATTTGTTAGCAAGGGACATAATTTCCATTTGGTACTGGAAGTGTTCTGGTTTTAGTTTTTTGTCAGCTCATAGTCTGAGTGCCATATAATGCCACCTTTAAGCAGGTCTTGGTTGGATGGAGGTAAGCAGACAGTGTGGACAGCAAAACAAAGATTGCAACTGCTAAACTGCAGAATGAAACCATTGATATCCTCTGACAACAATTCAACAAGAAGTCTTAGCCCAGAAGTTATCAAACTAGCTGATGGCTTTCCAAACAGGTCACTTCCTGTTAAAAGGGAGTTTTTCCTTCCCACAGTCACCAAGTGCTTGCTTGAAAGGGATTATCTGATTGTTGGGGTTTTCTTTCTGTTATTGCAGGGTCTTTAACTTACACTAGAAAGTACCTAAAGGCAACTCTTGTGATTGTGATTGAGCACTATATAAATGTCTGTGAAGGTTCTCAGTCATCCAGGTCATCGTAGTCAAAGGA
Organism: Perissodus microlepis; assembly: GCF_051167445.1. Lineage (NCBI taxonomy): Eukaryota > Metazoa > Chordata > Actinopteri > Cichliformes > Cichlidae > Perissodus > Perissodus microlepis. The sequence continues at coordinate 37,683,922 of NC_140463.1, read as the reverse complement.
GCTTGCAAAGAAAAGCGTCTGGACTTCTTTAAGTTACTTGAAGACGTTTCACCTCTCATCCGAGAAGCTTCTTCAGTTCTAAGGTCAAATGGTGGAGAGTCCCAGATATAAACCTAGTGGGAGTATCCCCCCACAGAGGGACAAAAGGACCCCCTGATGATCCTCTAATCGCCTGAGCCAAGGTGTGAAACTGGGTGTGGGTCCCAATCAGCCAGAGTTTCGGGTGTGTTCATTGTGAAACCTGGCCCCACCTTATCATGCGAATTCCTGAGGTCAGATGGCCCAGGATGTGAGTGGGCGTTAAGGCGTCTGGGAAGGGATCTCAAAACTGGATTATAGATGGCAGAGAGTTGGTGTCGTAAACCCCCGCCTCTGTTCAAAGATGGTCGCTCACAGTGGACATAGATGGCTTCTTTCACTCCTCTTTCAAACCATCTGTCCTCTCTGTCCAAAATGTGAACATTGGCATCCTCGAAAGAGTGTCCTTTATCCTTGAGATGCAGATGGACTGCTGAGTCTTGTCCTGTGGAGGTGGCTCTTCTGTGTTGTGCCATGCGCTTGTGAAGTGGCTGTTTGGTCTCTCCAATGTAGAGGTCTGGGCATTCCTCGCTGCACTGTACAGCATACACCACATTGTTAAGTCTGTGTTTTGGCGTTTTGGCGTTCGGGTGAACCAGTTTTTGTCTGAGACTGTTGCTGGGTCTGAAATGCACTGGGATGTCATGCTTGGAGAAAACTCTCCTAAGTTTTTCTGATACACCGGCTACATAGGGGATGACAATGTTGTTGCATCTGTCCTTCTTATCCTCCCTCGCTGGTGTCTGGTCTTCTTTTCTGTGCCTCTTTGCTGACTTTAAGAACGCCCATTTAGGATAGCCGCACGTTTTGAGTGCTTCCTTTACATGTGTGTGTTCCTTCTTTTTCCCTTCAGGCTTAGAGGGAACATGTTCTGCCCGGTGGTGTAGGGTCCTAATTACTCCAAGTTTGTGTTCCAAAGGGTGATGGGAGTCAAAGAGGAGGTACTGGTCCGTGTGTGTGGGCTTCCGGTAAACTTCGATGTTGAGTTTGCCGTTCTCTTCAATGTGCACAGCGCAGTCCAGGAAAGGCAAACAGTTGTCCTTTGTGTCTTCCCTGGTGAACTTGATGTTGTTATCCACAGCGTTAATGTGCGCAGTGAAGGATTCCACTTCTTGTGTCTTGATTTTGACCCAGGTGTCGTCCACATATCTGTACCAGTGGCTGGGTACTCTTCCTTTGAAAGAGCCAAGAGCCTTCCTTTCCACTTCCTCCATGTAAAGGTTGGCTACAATAGGTGACACGGGGGAGCCCATGGCACAGCCATGTTTTTGTCTGTAAAAGCCTTCGTTGTATTTGAAATATGTAGTGGTGAGGCAGAGGTCTAACAGTGTGCAAATCTGATCGGGTGTGAAGTTGGTCCTGTCCTCCAAGGAGCTGTCTTCTTGTAGTCGTTTTCTGACAGTCTCCACGGCCTCCGTGGTGGGTATGCAAGTGAAGAGAGAGACTACATCAAAGGACACCATGGTTTCATCTGGATCCAGGGTAAGTTTCTGGACCTTGTCAGTGAAGTCGGTGGAGTTCTTGATGTGGTGTGGGGTGTTCCCCACAAGAGGAGCAAGGATGGTAGCAAGGTGTTTAGCAATGTTATAAGTGGCTGAGTTTATGCTACTGACTATGGGTCTGAGTGGGACAGCTTCCTTGTGGATTTTAGGAAGTCCGTAGATGCAGGGTATGGCATCCCCTGGGTAAAGGCGGTGATATGTAAGGCGGTCAATAATTTTGTCCTTTTCAAAGTCTTGAAGGCAAGCTATAACTTTCTTTTTGTAGCTGCTTGTGGGGTCTCGCTTTAAGGCTTCGTAGGTATTGTTGTCACTGAGGAGAGTAGTGATCTTTGTATGGTAATCTGTAGTGTTTAGGACCACGGTGCATCTTCCCTTATCAGCTGGTAAAACAGTGATGTTGTGGTCTTTGCTCAGGGAAGCGACGGCCTTCTTTTCCTGTATTGTGAGGTTGGATGGAGGGACTTTGGCACTGGAGAGCGTGGCTGAGACTTTCATCCTGATTTGCTCTGCTTCTGTCTGTGATAATTTATTAATCCGTATGGCAGATTCTGTGGCTGTGATGAGGTCCACTATGGGCAACCAGTTTTGAGATCCCTTCCCAGACGCCTTAACGCCCACTCACATCCTGGGCCATCTGACCTCAGGAATTCGCATGATAAGGTGGGGCCAGGTTTCACAATGAACACACCCGAAACTCTGGCTGATTGGGACCCACACCCAGTTTCACACCTTGGCTCAGGCGATTAGAGGATCATCAGGGGGTCCTTTTGTCCCTCTGTGGGGGGATACTCCCACTAGGTTTATATCTGGGACTCTCCACCATTTGACCTTAGAACTGAAGAAGCTTCTCGGATGAGAGGTGAAACGTCTTCAAGTAACTTAAAGAAGTCCAGACGCTTTTCTTTGCAAGCTCCTTTGACCACTATATAAATGGAGATCATTTATCCCCTTTGCCCTTTTTATTTTATTTACTTCTTCTTAGTACATGGGGATCTGCACGGCCTTCCACAACGCGCAGTATCATTTCCTAATTCTCCATCTGCCTTTTTAAAATCTAAACTTGAATTTTAAATTCAAATTCTTAGATTTTTGATAAAAAAACAAAAAATTAAATTCACATGATCCTCACTGTGTTTAGCTTGTTTGCTATTTAGAGTAAAATATTGGCATGTTAGCATTTACCTCTGTACATCAAAGAGCCTCAATACAGCCTCACTGAGCCACTAGCATGGTTATAATGTTTTTAGTGTATTTTATTCATTTATGTATTGGAATAGGAGGTCATCGTCTCCGTTTACTCAGTTGCTCCTGTCTACTGTGGAGTTAGATGTGGTTGAACTAGGACCCCAAACTGGACAAAGAGAAAGAGTAATGACGCTTAAATTACAGCTATTAAATAGCTTTTGTCCATCACTAAACCTAGAGTGTGGCTCATTTTTTAACTTCTGGGGTCAAACAGCTCATCTTGTCTTGCCCTATCCCAGTGACATTGGCAGAATGAAGGAAAGCTTTTAAGGCGAGCCAGACTAATAGAAGCTGGCATGATTCCCATGATGAGAAGTTTGGCCCTTTGTCCTTGGTATCCAGGGTTTTGAAGCAAATCAAACTTCTCCAATGCAGGTGGAAGGATGAGGTCATCTGTCTTGACAAAAGACTTTACAAGTTATTCACTTGTAGCACAAGTGGTGCTTTGTTTTAGATATAGCGCTTTGTCGAGCAGGTCTCGTCTACCAAATGAAACCTCTGGTTCTGGGCCTTGATCTCGAGGCAGAATTTGAGCAAGGGGTCACCTTAAAGTTTTGAGAGAATTTATTATTTAACAAAAACCCTTGACCTCAGACTATAGAAAATAACACAATATTGTCCTCACGTCTGACTGAATCTTCTGAGCTTTCACAGTTCACAGTCCAGGGCACTGACTTGGGCATTAGATTAAGATCTCATACTTTCGATGCCATCAGTCACGATTCATCTGTTCGTAGGTATATTTCATTCCCCGCACTGCTTATTGCCGCCTCGCTTCACGGGTCTCCAAAAGGAATTTCATGCCTGGCCAGTTTTGCATTTGATTGAATTGGATGTGTGATTTTATTATCATGGATGAGCTAATTTTACAAGCATATCAAATGAATACAAATAAACTTTCTGATCTCTCAGTCCGTCTAATGAGAACGGCATTGAACAATGTGCAAAATCAAAACAAAACAAAAAAACAGGACAAAGGGAAACAGTGACTACGTTGGTGATCATCCTGGAAAATGTAACCCATGTTTTTCTAGTTGCTTTTTTCTTTTTCTTGAAGTCTTGATCTAGAAGTGCATGAGCAAATATTTATGAATTGAGTGCTAGCAGGAAAAATAAGCTAATTAATTTTATTGATATGTATGTAAATGTAAACATTTAGATATTTGTTATATCTTTAATTTGGTGATATGTTCATCTGTTGTTGGGACACAGATGCATACTTTATGAAAATAAAATGAACTCTGGCTTAATGTTATATATGTATATAATATAAAATAAATGAGTTCCTGACTTTTAGCTGAGCAAGATCAAAGTTTTCCTTGATGGGACCTAAAGTCAAAGTGTAACTATTTCTCTGAACTTGAAATTGAATTGCAGGGGCGCTGCATTGCATGTGATAATAAGATGACGCACAGGCTCCATTCCCAACTGAAAAATAGCCTCGCTCACCAATGTCATCATCAGGCTACAAAGAAACGCTGATATACAATCAGTTGAATTCTGCCACGAGAGTGAGACTCGCTCCAACAGCTTTCCCTGAGCTTTATTTTTTCTGCAGCTTTTTAGGATGATTTGCAGTAGAGAGAATAGAAGAAGAAGCTGCTGTTTGAATATTCTGGTCCCATTTCAGAGCAGATGTTATTAATGTAGACAGGCCTGTGTGTGTGATGCACAAACACACACAGGTGCAGCCATGCACATACTCTACAAGTCAAGTAGAAGTCCTATTAAAAAAAATCCCCCTGCTTACTATATTTATTTACAGAGCACAACTACAACAAGAGGTTGACTGTTGAGAGCGTGTTGTCTGCACGGTTGTAGAAGATAAACAAAGCATTAATTAACAGCTGCTCTGGTAAACAACAGAGAAATACTGTCAAATACAAAGATGCTACAGTGCATTTTGTCTTTATGGTGGATATGCGTGAAGTCCCTGTAGGGACAGAATTTCTACATTCCTTAAGAAACTACAGATAAAAACTACACAGCGTTACGTAAAAATCTTGATCCAACCCTTACTTCTTTATATTTTAGTATGAAAATGGGAAATTAAATAATAATACAATAATAACAATTTATTGAAATGTGTGCAACCATATCTAGAAAAAAGCATATAAGGCAAAAACAGACAACAACCCTGATGAGCTTTATTTGGTGTGACCACCTTTATTCGTCAAAACGGCCTGAACTCTATGAGGAAGTTTCTTGTAATTTCTTTAGGTAGTCTTCAGGAATAGTTCTCCAGACTTCTTGAAGGACATTCAAAGCTCATCTTTGGAGGTTTCTGCCTTTTGTTCTGTTCCCCGTCAGTGTGATCCCACACTGCTTCAATTGTGTTGAGGTCCAGGCTGGGGGAGGCCAATCCATGACTTTTTAGTTTGAGTTTCATTGTGTGTTCATTTCATTGTGTGTTGGCAGTGGGTTTGGGATCATTCAACAATCAGATCAGATGCTTTCCAGATAGTACTGCATGGTGGAACCCAATCCAACCAAACTAATTCCATCAATTTTGACAAGATCCCCATCCCAAACTAATTTAAACAAACATTTTAAATTTGGATTTATCCAAAGATCTGTTACTAGTGATTACCAGTCCAGTTCTTATATAATTTGGTATACCTCAACCTTCTTTCCCCCCTGAAAAATCATTTTTTCTCTCAGTGAATGGATTTTTCCTCTTTCTTAAAAATGTGACTTTTTGATTCTTTATATCTGCTGTAGATATTTTTTTTAAATAGATGAACAGGTCACAGAAAGCTTTTCCAGTTTCCTAAAATCACACTATGCTGATATAGACTTTAGCTAATAGCTAAAGCTAATATCTAATAGCTAAAGCATATATAGGTCAAAATCTTAGCTTCGTTATTTATTTTATCACAATTTACTTGCAAAGTAGTAGACCCTTCAACCTTAGCGCATCATTTTATTTACGACAGGGTCAGCAAGTCTCATCTTGCCAAAGTAATAAATTAAGAGCTCATAACAACTGTTAGCACTGTTGCTATGAGCATGTTAGCATGCAACAGTGTTGCCAACTTAGCGAGTTTTCAGACCCCTTAGCGACTTTTTTTTCCTAAAAAGCGACTAGCGACAAATCTGGCGACTTTTTCTGGTGTTATTGGAGACTTATTTATGATGACTTTTTGATGTGAAAGGGCGTGTTGCTCTTACTCTCAACAAGCAGCGGGTGCTGCCGTGGGCACCTCACCCATGCTAAAGCGCTCACGGGCGGAGGATAGTCCTCCCCCCGCTGCAGGAGATATTCACACCTATGCGTCCAAACTGCAAATGAACCGCGCATGAGCGAAGCCGCTGCTCCCGCACTGACTGCAGTCAGTTCTTCTTTTACTGGTATGCTGTTTTGTGGATCACAAGGTTTAAAAACACTTACACACACAAAGTAACTCCACCAGAGTGCCAATTTCGGGTCACTTTTCCTGGTCCAAACCCGGATAAAGGAGCAGGGTTGGAATTGTGACATTAAAAAACAATAATTGCTAAAATAAATTTAATTCGTAATTCTAAATAAATTCTAAATGCATTTAGGACGTTTTTTACTCACTTTATGTCTCTTCCACGATGTTATTTCTCTCTCCAACAGCGTAGGTTACAATTACATTAGCATCACCAATTATACAAATTAGGTGATGACGTCATTTAGCGACTTGTAGCGACTTTTTGGACAGCCAATAGCGATTTTCCTTACTGAGGAGTTGGCAACACTGGCATGCAAGTCATTTCTTTATTCAGCAGCTATGGCAGTAGTCAGACCTGGGTGTGGCTGGTAGATTGAACTCAGCTTTCCAAAAAATGGAGAGTCACAGTTAATTAATGAATTAAGAAGGGGGGCAAAAACTTTGTCACATAGGGCTAAATTTCGCTAAATAAATAAAATCATAATTTAAAAACACTTTGTGTTTGTGTTGTAATTGTTTGATAATCTGAAACATGCAAGTGCGACAGATATGCAAAAAATAAGAGATCAGGAAGGGGCAAATAACTTTTCACAACGCTGTTGCTTCACATTTAACATCCACATATCACAGCAATGTCATACTTTTCTAAGTCAAAAAGCACTAATTGTTTTCTTTGCAGCTGCAGTCTTTTGTTTTACCAGGAATAAAGATCAATACTTATAAATTAACAGCCTGAATATTTTTCCTCAATCCAGGCACTGTGACCGTTATAATTAGGTGTCATTTATTCCAACCATGATGGAGAGTAATTTTCCTCATTGTACATCATTATGATTCATACACGCTAGTCCAAGCAACGACTTTCAGACTTCACAAATCAGGTTAGAGCCTGCCAAATGACAACGCAGAGACAGACTTGTGCACATTCTGTCTCGCTTAACTTCTCCGAAGCTTCTTTCTCGCCTCACCCTGCAAGATATTCAGCTGAGTCTGTGAGACCAAGAAGGAGGAGGGTGTCAGGGGACTTGCGCAGACAACCTTGCAGCATCCTCTTAACTTGAAACACAAGATGCCCGTTTGAAGCAAGACGATGAAGGTTTCGTCTTTATTTTCTTCCCCTCGCCGCACTGTTTCCCAAAGTGGCTGATGAGACGTGGTCACGGGAAGCAGGAAACCCGGCGTGCCCTTTAATTCTAGTGAGGTTACTCGTACTCAGAGAGCCTTTTAACGTGTCTACTTTTGACTTTCGTGAAAGGGAATAGAATATGTTGATGTTGATGCAAATTCACAAGCACAATGTAGCTTCAGAAGTCCTTCTATCATAGAGGTGTTCGCATTTGCATCCACACCGTGTTCTGTTTTGTTTTTTTATATTTGATTTCCAATAAAAGCCCTCGCTGCTGTTGGCTATTTTCTTCCATAAAATACAGAGAAACACGAGGCTGCTGCCCTGGAAATTGCCCATGTAGGGGGTAACTTTCCCTCTGTTACTAAAGTCAATATCCCGTCAGTGTGTGCCGCAGAATCGAACCTGTAAAACTATTTGCCTCCATCACCACGCTGCTCCAAACAAGGTCATCCGCTACTTTGATTGTTTGAAAAGAGACACACGCACAATTCTTGGGTATGTTACTATTCAGTCTTTTCCAGTGAATGCTGCCAGATAACCACAGGCATGGACGAGATAGCTGCTGAGGATTCGATGGTCAGTCACTGGTGGAATATGTTGTTTTTCATTTAAAGACATCTTCCCACTGCTAGCCGACTTTATTGTTCTCAGAGGTGCCCTGTTTTTAGTGAGACGTGACCGTGATTGGCACTATGTGAACTCAAGTTTAAGGCTAGGACTGTAAACATAGATGTCAGATAACCTGCGCATCTCCATTTTGTCTTGCAGGAATGTCCCAGCGGGGTCGTCAACGAAGACACTTTTAAAGACATCTACGCACAGTTCTTCCCGCAAGGAGGTCTGTGCCTGCTGCTTTGTTTTCCCAGCATGCTTTCCCTTTCCCAGGAGCTCCCGCATTCATGCGTGTTTACAAAAATTGCACTAAGTCCGGAGTACGTTAGGTTTCCTCGCCTCCCATGAAAACACAGTGTCGGTGAGAGGCAGAGGGAGAAGAGAAGTTTGTATTCAGGCAGCCTTGAGTTTCTCTCTGTTGGCTCTCATCATTATGCAAAGATTCTACCCGAGGAGGAACAGAGGAAACATTAGGAAGCTTTGATATATCTGTTCAGAGAGAAGAAAGGCAGGCCAGTGAACATAATGGAACAGCACAGAGGAAACAATGATAAAACCCTTAGCTCTAAGCACACTGTTCTTCCCTCTCATCGCGAGCCTGTTTTCTTTGAAGTGGAAAAGAAAAAACAGTCTCCGCTTTGAACCTTTTTCTTGTTTGCAGTAGCCACCACTGCCAGCGAGCCGTAATCACGACAGATGTTCTGTGATTGGTTGTTTGTTCTCTCCATAGATGCTTCGACATACGCACACTTCCTGTTCAATGCTTTTGACACGGATCACAATGGCTCTGTGAGTTTTGAGGTAAGCCCAGAGTTGCCAGATTGTTCATTTCGCAGTGTCTTAAAACTCGACCAGTGTGTGGGTTCGCTGTCGAAAAGGTGTGCGCATCAAACGCTCCTACAGACGAGGCTTTACACTCGATCATTATGTAACCTGCAACCCCCTTTATAGAAAAAAAAATCTAGCCTCATCAAGTTTACTCAAGATGCTCAACATTTGATTAATATTTATGAAGGGCACTTATTTGCTTATTAGGACAGAACAGGGAACAGCTGTCATTATGCCAAACCAAAGTTTCCCTGCCTAATGTGCGGTCCACTCTGTTCTGAAGTACGAGATCTCCCTGAGGACTGACACTGAATACCAGTCGACTAAACATTTGAATAATGAGCTATTTTTGATTTATGATAGCTCCACTTTTGCCGTTTCATCATTTTCCTCTAATGAATACGTGATAGAGGACGGCATCCTCACAGAAAGGTTGGAATCGGTTGAAGTGCCTCACGTAGAAAGTGTCTCATGCGTCGTTGTTGAGTTAAAGCTGTGATGTTTTGCACATTTGTCAGTAAGTTGTGTTTCCATTACAGGATTTTGTTATGGGTCTCTCCATCCTCCTGCGTGGCACAGTCCAGGAAAAACTCAACTGGGCCTTCAACCTTTATGATATCAATAAAGACGGATATATCACTAAAGAGGTACGTCTCCTAAAAACACGAAGGTCACAGTGCTGAGATATTCGCCGTGTTTCACGCCGCATGCTTTAGTTAATTCACTTACATGTTGTTGTACAGGATGTTCACGATTCGTTGATTCTGATCGAGCACAGCGCTACGCCAGTTTGCATTTTGCTAATATTCACATGGAGCCTGCAGACTGCGCTCGATTTTTGTACAGTAAAGATCAAAAATGTAACAGTTAAACTGAAGAAAACATCCTCCCAGGAATCTGCCTCTGTGGGTTAACATTGACATATCCTCCTCCTACTGGCTCACTAAGCTTGTTGTCCTTGCTTGTCAGTGTGAAAGCACTCAAGCATTGGAGTTCACAATACTTAAAAGTTCTTAGGAAGAATTAGCTGTACTGAAAACAAACACTGCCCTCTTATGGTTGAGTTGCAGTACTGTCTTCAGTCCGTGTACTGAGCAGGTGTCTCCAGTTTGCCGCTCCAGAGCCACATTTGAGAGATGAGAGAGAGATGAGATAGCCTTTATTTGTCAGTTGCAGGTCTTTTGCCCACAACCGAGATGACAGACCTTGCCGACCGTACATACAATACACAAACATCACATTGGAGAGACAGGTCAGGCTAGGTAGTGAGGAAAAAAACCATGGATAATACAGGAATGCACAGATATCAACACACCATAGCACAATAAACACAGACAAGCAACATGGGAAAGAGTTCCAGTGTGTACATCTGATCTGGGACCGCTACAATCTTTGGACTGCGCCTCCAACTGACCCGATGTCCACATCAGAGGGGAGGTAAGCGTTGGAGGTGGCGTTGGATCCGGGGTAGGGAGGGTGATGCGTCGGTGAGTGCTTATCAGTATCAGTATATGTATGTGTGTGCGTGTCCATAGTTCAGCTGAGACAGTGTCCTTCGCCCTGCCAGGCTAAGTAAACAGTCTTCCAGCCAACCCAGGTGGCCTTGCATGGAATGGGAAGGAACAGACTAAACACAGTCGTTATCAGGGTGTTGTTGTTCAGCTCTGGCCTTGTAGCTGGCGCCGAAGGGGTATCCGCATAAGTGATGTTATTTTTTACTTCAGTGCAAACAGCTTATGAATTTCAAAGCAGTTCTACAGTCCAACACTGGTCTCTCCTCCCGTTGGAGAGCCGCGAGCTTCGCCATACTTGCGTTCTGTGATGTTGTCATTTCTTGCGCTCAAGGAGCCAATTTCTGAGAACTCACGGCAATGTGCCTCCCCGAGATGTCATCCAATTTTGCGCCCAGAGATGTTATTCCGGGCTAGCCCTTCCGAGATGTATCCAGTCTGCAGTCAGAGATCTTATTCTGAGTATTCACAGCAGCCGTAGCCTCTCCAAGATCTTATCCGTGCTGACTCAATGGGCCCATTTTGAGAAACTCACACCTCTCCCATTGTTCCAATCCCAGCGGGCAGCCTTGTGGGGGTTTGAACAGCCGGTTCCGCTTCTTAATTCTTCGATAAGTCAGGGCCAAGCCAGCTCCGATCAGCCAGAACCCTGTTACCATTGTTCCGAATAGGTAGATATCTTCAGCACTCAGGCTCACCCAAGCCCAAACTTCTCGTTGAGAAAGGGGTGTCAATTGCATTTAGGGACCAGTTGATCCAATCCATAGTTCCTCTTTTAGGTTTTAGAGAACAGACTGTGAGAGAATGTTCCAGGGAAAAATACATGGCTCTTTTTGCCATCTACTGTGTCAAAAGACATGGAGGGTTAATATGGAACATAGAAGTAAACAATGTTTCTTACATTTTATTTTCATGTATCTTTGCTATAAGTGATTCTTCACATTCTTATTATTAAAACTGTGCAGCCTGTACACTGTATCGTTTAGAAAATACACATAAATGGTGACTCCCCCAGCTGGCTACATAAAAAATTGCAGAGCATGGACAGATGTGTCCCTGCCAGTGTGGCCTGACTACATTTACAGCTTAACTAAAACTACCCTAACCTTTAATTTTATTCTTTACTTTCACTATTTTTAAAGCTGTCGAGCTGCCATATGTTCATTAACAAAGCTGGTTCCTTTTAATTTAATTCAAACGCAGGGATTAAGCCAGCCCGCATACATTTAAAGCCACTTTTTTCAAAGCCGGCCTAAACAAGCTAATAGTATTTTCCCTGCACAGTTGTTTGTTTCAACTGCTGTAGCCCATCTGCCTCAAGCTTCAATGTGTTGTGTGTTCAGAGATGCTCTTCTGCGTACCTTGGTTGTAACAAGCGGTTATTTGACTTATTGCCTTTCTAGCAACTTGAAGCAGTCTAGCCATTCTCTGCTGACCGCTGACACCATCAAGGCATTTTCACCCAGAGAACTGCTGCTCACTGCATGTTTTATCTATTTTGGCTAATTCTCTGTAAACTCTAGAGATGGTTGTGTGGGAAAATCCCAGCAGATCAGCAGATTCTGAAATACTCAGAAACTGCTAAACTGGTCTGGCACCAAGAACCGTGCTAAGTTCAAAATCACTGAAATATGAATCAACTTTCTCCTCTATTCTGATGCTCAGTTTGAACTTCATGGTCCCATCTTTTTTTTTTTTTTTTTTTTTCTTCTTCTTTTTTTTTGTTATTTTATATCGTCATTTAATTGGGGGGCAAATGTATGTGTAAGGCGTGCTCTGCTTCTCCCCTGAAATCCACATTTATGGCTGTGACTATATTAACCACAGACACCGTGTTCACGGTGATTCAAGCAACTTTCAAGTCTCTGCATGTTGAATTTCAAAATGTACTGAGAGGAAGCCTGAAAGGAAGGTGAAGTATGTTCAGATATCTCTTTTTTTTTTTTTTTTTTTTTGTGTCCCGTTTGGATCTTTAGCCATCAGAATTGTTGTCTTAAGGCCAAGAAAGATGCCAAGCGGATTTATTTTACCAAGTGGATCATCATGGCCTTGCCATATTGGTCCATTTGATTGACCTTTATTATAATTATGTATTTATTTTATTTTCGGTTGCTACAAACGGGACAGACGTGACTGGGGGATAGGACAGGGAGAAAGAATGAAAGAAAGAGAGGGAGAGAAAGAAAACCAAAGGGGAGAAGAGACGGTGAGAAGGGGGGGAAGAAAGGAAAAAACAAACAAACAAACAAACAAAACGCCTGGATCACCTGTATGGAGAAAAAAAACAGAAGAGAAAGCAAACAACAAAGAGCAACATAATAAAAACAGCACCATCACAATAAACTAGCTAGCAGTAGATAACAGTAGATACTAAATAATAAACGATATTGTGCAGCACGCAAGATAGACAGCGCACAATGTGCTTTGAGGCAGCAGCCAAGAAAGGTGTAGTCCGCGTCTGTGAACACCCGTGTGTACACCTGTGTGCATACCTGTGTGGATCAGCATGCTTGTATTCCAAAGGTTTCTCCATGTAACGATCTGCTAGGGAGTGTGGGGAGCCATAGCCCCGTCCACCAGGGTATGAAGCAGGTATGGAGGAGATCCAGGCCCCAGATATCCAGAGGCCCCAGAGTACAAGGACCCGAGGAGGACCACCAAAGGGGGGGGGAACCGTGCCACCCTCCTGGGAAGAGCTGAGTAGAGCCCCAAACGAGAGGTCACCCCGCAGCTACGGAGCAGAGGCCAGAGGGGGTTGCAGTGGCGTGCCCGCGGGCTCCGCCGGCAGCCAGCTGTGCCAGAGAGGACCGAGCTTCAGGCCCAGAGGCCAGAGGCCTGAGGGCATCCCACCCCCCGGAAGGAGCCCAGCCGGGCCACAGGCGCCCGGCCCCGCCAATCGGCCACCAGGAGTGAGCCGGTACATGCATGAGCGCCCAGCCCCAGATGACAAGGACCACCAACACACCAACGTCTAAGGGCATCAGCCACCGGCAGGGAGTGTGGTGAGGGGAGATAGGCCTCCATACTTTAGAGGGCCTGAGATGTACCCAGAGAGGTTGAGTCTAAGACCCAACCTGACATATAGACACAGACAAACAGGCACACGCGGACACAGATGTGCATTCCCACCCCCATATGCACAACCAAATACTCGGCACTCACCCAACGTGTAGACAGACACAAATAGACACTGCACAGACAGTCGCACTCCCCAAACATACTCTATATCCCAGGTCCAGGTACCCCCGCCCCCAGAGGGGCAAGCCGCACCTAGACCCAGGAGATGTAACCCTTCTCTCTGGGGTGGAGGCAAGCGGACCACCTCCTTATCTGCAGTAGCAGGGAGGCCCCGCATCCCAGACCCCAGTCTGACGGCCAGCACCTCCTCCCAGCCCCCCAGCCCTGACGGCTAACAGAACCGGGGTGAGTGAAGACCTCAAACCTCCCTACGCCCGCTCATATGTAATGTTGTTGTGTGCTGTTCTAAAGTGCATTTAAAACTCAGGAGAGCATGGTACTAGCTTCCTCTCAGAGAGCAGCACGGCTCCTCCCGAAAACCCTCAGTGTCTAAATGCATTTAAAATTGAGGGTAGGGCACCAGCGCCAGAGGTGGGTTGGAGTACAACGACCATCCTCTGGATGCTGTAAAACGTGCCCACCCCCAAGGCCCTATATGTATGTGTTATGTGAGAGTGTGAGTAATGTGGATGTCTAGGTTGCAGAATAAAATTGAGGCACAGGCGGCCAGAAGGGGACAGAGGGGGAGTGCCTCCCCTGCACCCTGGTGACATACCTGCACCCCAAGCCCTGCGTGTGTGGGTGGGTGTGGTAGAGCGGGAATAGGGAGGCAGCTGAGGATGGGGAGGGAAGAAAGGGAGGGGCAAGCGGCCCCTCCCTGGGGCCAGCTCCCCCGCTGACCCCAGTAGGCACCCCCACGCTCTGGAACCCACCAGGGCAAGGAGGCCCAGGCCCATCCGGACCGGGGCCCGCAGCAGCAGCACTGCCCAGCCCCACAGAGTTCGGGGCAGCCCACCCGACTCCACCCCAGAGAAAACTGCACCCACCCCATCATCCAATCATCTCCCAAACTACACAAGACAATAGACACCCAGGTTGAGTTCATTCTCCCCCTCTCCTATATCTCTCCCCCCACCTGCAGAGTGAGCTCCTGTAGTGAGGAGACCACCTGCAAAGATGTAACAACCTCCCCACCAGTTAGAGAGCCCCCTAGTTGGGCCGATGCACCAGAGGTCCCCTGCACTGGGGCTGAGCCCCCCTGCACCCACCTGCCCACTGCTCCGGCGACACAACAGCCAGGACCCAAGCCCCCAAGGCCCGGCCAGCACCCCAGACCGGGGGGCGGAGCACCCCCAGACCCCCAAGCCTCCACACCCGTCCCGGACCCTCCCAGGGGCAGCCAGGCTACCAGGCCAGTAACCAACGTCCGCCAGCACAGACCCTCCCCCATCTCCGCTGTACGCAGCCAGAAGGAAAACACCATCCAAGAGCCCCAGAGCTTCTAACCAGGTCATGGCCACAGCCCCCAGGTTAGGCCCTCCAGGGAAACGTCCCTAGGGACTCCCCAGACGCCCTAAGGCCGTCCCTACCCCCACATCAACCACAATAGCGAAGGCAGGACCAAACCATGACCCCCCACCCCCGCTAGGTGATGAAGCCGATCAAAGGAGCCCAAAGGGATTGATCAAATGTGATGGCAGAGGTTGTATCAAGACTAATGTGATCTATTAGATGGTTTTTATATTGGTTAGAATTAAGATTATTTTTATTTTTCCAGTTAATGAGGACCATTTTCTTGGCAATGCATAGGGCCGTAAAAACAACGTGGGCTGTGTTTATTTCTGCAGTGACCTCATCCAAGTTGCCCAGCAAGCATACTAAAGGGGAGGCTGGAATGTTACATTTCAGACACTTTGATAAGTCTTCACATATCTCACGCCAAAATTTCTGAACTGGTGGACAGAACCAAAGAGCGTGGATGTAATTGTCCGGTGTATTTGCTGTGCAGTGTGAGCAGTTGTTGGAAGGCGTATAGCCCATCTTGAACATCCTATGACCAGTATAGTGCACTCTGTGTAATATTTTGTATTGTATTAATTGCAAACTGGGATTTCTGATCCATTGAAAGGTTTTTAAGCATATCTGAGACCAAAGGTTTGGGTCTAAGTTGATTGATAAATCTGCTTCCCATTTTGCAATAGGAAGGGATATTGATTCATCTATTTTAGAAAGTGTTCTGTATATTTTAGACAATAATTTGGGGGGTTTTAGACTAAGAAATTGTACCACACTTGGTGGTGTTTGTAATTCAGCTTCACTGGGATTAAATTTCTTTTTTACTATGGATTTAATTTGTTGATATTCCAAAAATCGTTTCTTGTTGATCCCATATTGTATAACTAGTCTGTCAAACGAAATAAAGTCTGTTCCTTCCAATATATGTTCCAAGTATTTAATTCCTTTGCAACTCCAATCTGAAAAGTTTATCATATTATTGTTTTGTAATATGTCCGGGTTGTTCCAGATAGGTGTACGTTTGCATGGGATTAATGAAGACTCTGTCATTTTTAGAAACTCCCACCATGCTGTCAGAGAAGAGCTAATATTGATGCTTTTAAAGCATTCATGTCGTTTGATGTTTGAGCTGATAAATGGTAGGTCTGAAATTTCTAGGTTATTACATAGTGCCTGTTCTACATCTATCCAAGGTTCATCTAAGAAGGTGTGTTTAAACCATCTAGAGATGAACTGAAGCCTGTTGGCTAAAAAATAGTGATTAAAGTTAGGCAGATCTAATCCTCCTTTATCCTTGGTCCTTTGTAGTGTTTTTAAGCTGATACATGGGGGTTTATCTTTCCAAAGGAATTTAGAAATGTACGAGTCTAGAGATCTGAACCAATCTTGTGATGGCTTATTTGGGATCATTGAAAATAAATAGTTTATTTTTGGCAAGATTATCATTTTTATAGCGGCGACCCTTCCCATGAGTGATATGGGTAAAGATTTCCATCTAGCCAGGTCGCCTTCTACTGTCTTTAAAAGTGGGATGTGGTTTAATTTAGTTAATTCTGAAAGTTTAGGAGAGACATTGATACCAAAATATTTTATATTTCCACATTGCAGTGGGGAAGGAGAAGAATTATGGAAGGAGCAATTAATCGGAAGAACTGTTGATTTCGACCAGTTAATTGAATAATCTGAGACACTTGAGAAGGAATTTATCAATGCAATTACCCCAGAAATATTGGTTTGTGAGTTTTGGAGAAAAAGTAACACATCATCTGCATAAAGGCTGATTTTATGTTCTATATTCTTACATTTTATGCCCTTAATTGTTGTAGCCTGTCTAATTGCTGCTGCTAATGGCTCAATAAAAATTGCAAACAGTGAAGGGGAGAGTGGGCATCCCTGTCTGGTGCCCCTCAGAAGAGAGAAGCGGGAGGATGTTTGGTCATTTGTTCTGACACAAGCTGTTGGGGAGTTATATAATATTTTTAACCAGTTTATGAAACAGGGTCCAAAACCAAATTTATGTAAAGTTGCAAATAGAAATTTCCAGTTAACTCTGTCAAATGCTTTTTCTGCATCTAAAGAAAATATTATGGTTTCAGTGTTTTTACTGCATGAGTAGTCTATTAAATTAAGTAATCTACGTGTATTTGTTGATGAGTGCCTACCTTTTATAAAACCAGTTTGGTCAGGATGAATTAAAAGGGGGGTTATTTTCTCTAATCTCTTTGAGAGAGCTTTGCAGATTATTTTAAGGTCTACATTAATAAGGGATATTGGACGATAGCTTGAGGGATATACAGGGTCTTTGCCTGGTTTTTGTAAGAGACTGATATTTGCAGAGTTCATATTTGGTGGTAGTCTACCATTTTCTTTGATTTCCTGCAACATCCTGTGAAAAACTGGTGCCAGAATTGTCCAGAATTCTTTGTAAAAATCTGTTGGAAAACCATCTGGACCTGGAGCCTTATTATTGGGCATACTTATCAGAGCTTCCTGGAGTTCACCTGGCGTCAGTGGCGAATCCAGTGCTATTGCTTGGGTGTCTAATAATTTTGGAAGAGTTATGTTGTCGAGAAATTGATCAATTTCGTTTTTAGATGGGTTTATTTGTGGTGTATATAAAGTTTCATAGAAATCCCTAAAAATGTTATTTATTTTTTTAGGATCATATATTGTATTCCCAGATAAATCTTTAACAGCACATATAGTTGTTTTTTCTTTATTGATTTTTAACTGGTTAGCAAGAAATTGTCCGGATTTGTTACCGTGTTCATAATTTTGCAGGCGAAGTCTTTGTACTAAGAATTTAGTCTTTTTATTAATAATTTCATTTAATTCTAGTTTTGTCTTGCGTATTTTGTTTAATATTTCTTGATCTTGGTGTGACACATAGGCTTTTTCTAAGGATTTGATGTTTTTCTCTAGTTCCTGAATTTTTTTGTTTTCTTCTTTCTTCTTATGTGATGAGAAAGAGATTATTTTACCTCTCATCACGGCTTTCCCTGCTTCCCAGAGGACAGATGCTGATGTTCCAGGAATGTCATTAAAGCCTAAATATAGTCCATTCTTTTTTAAAGTATTTGATAAACTCTTCGTCTTTGAGCAGTGATGTATTAAATGAGCAGTGATGTATTAATTAATTTTATTCTTTACTTTCACTATTTTTAAAGCTGTCGAGCTGCCATATGTTCATTAACAAAGCTGGTTCCTTTTAATTTAATTCAAACGCATGGATTAAGCCAGCCCGCATACATTTAAAGCCACTTTTTTCAAAGCCGGCCTAAACAAGCTAATAGTATTTTCCCTGCACAGTTGTTTGTTTCAACTGCTGTAGCCCATCTGCCTCAAGCTTCAATGTGTTGTGTGTTCAGAGATGCTCTTCTGCGTACCTTGGTTGTAACAAGCGGTTATTTGACTTATTGCCTTTCTAGCAACTTGAAGCAGTCTAGCCATTCTCCGCTGACCGCTGACACCATCAAGGCATTTTCACCCAGAGAACTGCTGCTCACTGCATGTTTTATCTATTTTGGCTAATTCTCTGTAAACTCTAGAGATGGTTGTGTGGGAAAATCCCAGCAGATCAGCAGATTCTGAAATACTCAGAAACTGCTAAACTGGTCTGGCACCAAGAACCGTGCTAAGTTCAAAATCACTGAAATATGAATCAACTTTCTCCTCTATTCTGATGCTCAGTTTGAACTTCATGGTCCCATCTTGACCATGTCCATGTATCTAAATGCATCAATTTTCTGCCACATGATTTTTGTGTTAACAAGCAGTTGAACAACTTCCTGCTCCTTGAATCTGTTTTACGGGGACCTGAAAGAACAAACAGTCCCGGCGCAAATGAATGCTCTATAATGCAACACGTGCTGATTAGCACAACAGCTGAGGCTCAGGGCCATTCATTTTAATTAGTGTTTGGCTTCTTCTTTTTTCTGACGCTGACCAATAATTCATCCTGAAACATGACTCGTGCATGAATCCAGATGCATGTAAGATATGAGTGAGGACACAAGAACTGCTAGTGAGTAGTCAGTGCAAACTGAGTGTAAGACGTTGTATTTATCTCTTATGTTTTCTGTGCATCACAGGAAATGCTGGACATCATGAAGGCCATCTACGACATGATGGGAAAATGCACATACCCCGTCCTCAAAGAGGAGACGCCCCGTCAGCACGTAGAAGTATTCTTTCAGGCAAGCAGGCAGTTGGCAGATTTTACTGTTTTATGTACGAGGCTTCAGAAAACCTTTTTCATATCTCTCCTTTTGTCTGCCTCTAACAGAAGATGGATAAGAACAAAGACGGCGTGGTAACCATAGACGAGTTCATCGACTGTTGCCAAAACGTAAGGCCGATCCCCAGAACATCAGCTCACACTGCTGCTGGCACAGTCTCAGCACCGCTCATCGTATTGTCTCTTTTATTTTGTATCCTCAGGATGAAAACATCATGCGATCGATGCACCTCTTTGAAAACGTTCTTTAATTTTCGGCTGGCTGTGGAGGATTTGGAAGAGACCATCATCTTTAGCTTGGCCCAGTTACTGACTTGGACTCATACTGTGTACAGTGTGCTATGCAGACTTTTTGACCATAGATAAAGTTATTCTTCATTACAGAGGGCCTCAGTTATAAGTAGGCGGTATAGGCGTGGACACTCTGGAGCTGATTGCCGCTTTCTTTTAAACAAATTCGGGAAACTTCTAAGTGAAATAGTGAAAATGGATTAAAAGGAGATGCTTCAAAATGAAACCATTAACTTTAAGGTTGATTTCCGCCTTCTGTCTCTGGAGTGTCTTTGTGTTTGCCGAACTCAGATTTCTGCCTAAGACGTCTAACGAAAGGCTTCAGACAGATTCTGTTCTGCTTTATTTACTGCCAAATCAGATCACTGTGACTTTCTGCAGCATTAGAAACACCCGAACAAAACATCGGATGTAACGTCACACTCCGTCTGCTTTTACATTCCAGACCGGCTCCCAATTCCAGAGTGTTCCCGCCCGATTTAGTTAACCATCGTGGTCTGTCTTTCTGCTCTTTGAAGGAACTGTTTAGAGGGGGGAAAAATAAAAAACAATACATTTTACCATTTTAAACTGTACATACTATAAAAAACATTATTAGATAAGAACTCTTTGAGAAACTTTTGTTCTTGTTTACTTGCCAACTAGAATGAGACAACACAAGGATTGTATTGATGTCAAACTTGGACCATAATATCGATGGTTTGTCTACAGAAGCACACAGGTAGCTCTATTTATGATGTTATACAACCATTTCTTTGTCACAGGAGAAATGCTGCTTTCAGTGGAATTCATTTAACCTCATGTATGTATATTTCCTGTAAAGTAAAATCATCCATCAGTATGTTTTTCTTTGGGTTTTATGAGTTTACACTAGGAGCAGTGCTTGGGATTATTTATAAGGTGTTCAGGTCATTGTACAGTATTACATGAAAAGTCACCCTCGGGTGATTTTCAGGTCTTTAGATTTGTTCATATGAGTCACTGTTTTTAATAAGAAAGGCCAGTGGGGTTTGGTTATTGGTACAAACTTTGTATTATACTCATTAGTTTGGGTTTTCTTGCTGTTCCTCTCCTCCTCCATCCTGTGGGATGCAGCTGCCCACACCGATTCAGCCTGATTGGTTTGATTGGCTCCCAAATGTTAGCAAAAACTACTGGATTATTGAGAGAAGTGTCTCAAGTGTGTCTGAGTGTTTCTGTCTGACATGCTCTCTCTTTTTTTCTTGCTCTTTTTCACAGAGACTTGGATATTAGACACAGGAAGTAGGCAGAAATACGACTTATACTTGAGAACTGTGGTTTATGGTTAATGTGTCGCAACATTTAATGGTTCATCATGTTTGTCCTTCGAAGTGTACAGTGTGTTTCTACGATGTATCACTGGGAGTCGGGAACATATGAACCTCCTCAGTGAGGCATGTTAATCATCCATAATTTAGTAAAGAAAATGACACTTTTTTTTCTCAGCCCTGCTTCTTGTTATTCATGTAAAAGGAGATAGTGTGTTTGGTTTTAACTTGTTTAACTTGCTGTTTGTTAAACCGCTTGTTTGAGTGTGATTTGTATTTTATTTGCAGAGACCTGATGATGAAAAGTAACTTTTATCCACTACGGAATACAAAAGAGCAACACGGTTGATTTGGAAAGTTACAAACAGATCAAATAGTTTGCAGACAAAACTTTTAAAAATCTATTCCATCAAAAGCGCGTCATATTTTAGATCTAAAAGTACCAGGCCAACTACACATTACACCCACAGGAGCGGCTCAGCAATGGAAACCCAAGCCATGAAGCTCCCGGTGCACAGTTTCCATGCTGATGCTCTGCAACTTCACAATCTGATGCTTCATGGCTGAGCTGCTGTGTTTCCTAAACACTTCCACTTTCCAATAATCCCACTTACAAGTGATCGTGGAATATCTTGAAGGGAAGAAATTTCATGAACTGACCTGTTGCCGATGGGTGTCCTATTACAGCACCACCCTGAAATTCATGGAGCTCATTCGAACCATTCGTTCACAAATGTTTGTAAAGGCAGCCTGCGTGGCTCGGTTATTGATTTCATACATCAATGGGACTGAAAACACCTGAAATGAAGATTAAGAGGCGTGGCCCAAATACTTTTGACCATGTAGTGTATGGCTGTATCCCAATTCAGGGTCTGCAGCCTTAAAGTACGCATTTCAAGGCCGATTACGTCACAGCGGCGCGCCGAAGGCTGTCCCAATTCAAAGGCTGCTCGAAATGCGGCCCTGAAATGCGTCCTTCATTTCCCTGAATTTTAAGGCTGTAGCAGTGTAGACTTCGTGGCCCAACATATCCCAGAATGCATAGCGCGGCGGTGGGTGTGGATAATTTTGCCGAAAAAAAACGGCGGATGAGGGGCGGCCGAAGAGTAAACTTTAACTACTGAATATTATGTCACTTATTTATGTGCAAATGTTTAATAACGAAGAACATTAAAACATTACTGTTGGCCACATGTCGGCAAAGTTATGTGACATTAGTGACGTTTGTACTAACTTGGTTTTACAGCCTTTACTTTAAAATATACGCCGTTCAATAGCTGAGCTTAATCTTACAGAGAATGATCAAAGCTCATGTAGAAAGAAACAAACAAATGAACAAAAGATTTTCTCCTTCATTTCTGTCAAACAAAGCTGTATGACACGTTTCCAGCTGTTAGTATCATGGTTGCTAGGCAACCTGGGCAGCGCAACGGAGGCGAGACCGTCCCATTTCACAAGCCTCGCACTTCCGGCCTTAGCGGTCTTTGAGTACGCGGCCCTTGAGGATCGTTGAGGCTGCGTACTTTAAGGCTGCAGACCCTGAATTGGGATACAGCCTATGTTGTGCTTACTGGTTCTCACTGAAGCCTCCTGGTGGTAGCAAGGCGGAGTTACACAAGGCGATTGACTTTATTCTTTCTTGCCTGAATGGCATAAACTGGGATATATAATAATATTGTTGTTTAGAGTGTATAGAGAAAAAAAGTGGATGAAAAAAATGAATGTTGTATTTTGAATCTTACTAAGTGTAGCTAAAATGGATATTGATGTAGGAGGATGAGCATCAGTCGTGGTAAGTGCTACTATCTCTTTAGCAACAATGCTCTGGTTTAAAAAGAACAGCGGCAATGAGGCATATGGATATGAAGTTTTCATTTTAATATGCGTCAGAGGGTGATGTAATAAATTGCACGTGTAAACAAAACATAAACGTTCACAAAGTTGAGCAACATTTAAAGACAATAGTTTACTTGGATTTTTTTTTAAAAAAAAGGACATTTAAGGTGAGAAATGAAATGCATCTGGCACAAATTTCCACAAAAACGATCTTTCCAGTCAGATTCCAGCCACTGCTTTCTACATACTTAAATTACCTGAGATAAGTTTGCTTATAAACCAAACAATTATATTGTATTACACAGAGACATGTAGATTTTATGATGTTACATATATCAACGTAAAAGCAGGCAAATAGATAACATTAATTATACTGATGCAAGTACAGTACCTAACAGAAGGTGACCTTACACTGAATGAAGTGATGATGTTACATGTTATCACTGAACACAAGATTTAATGATTTTGGATGGTTACGCAGTAAGCAGATAGTCCCTTACACTAATGATCAGCCGACACAAACAGTAGCTCGACTGTTTTTATCTGCCATAAAAGTCGGCGTATAAATTAAAACGTGCTGCAGTTGAAGCACAACAGCAGCGCAGGCCCAAACCAACAACAACAAAAAGTCATATATAAATTCCTATGTTGGATTGTTGAGGTAATCCCTCACTAAATATTTTCCGTTTTGAGCACCGACTCTGAGTCGCGCGTAATTGGAAAAGAAAAAGTGTCACTTTTCATCAGACGTGTTCTCTATGTAGAGCCGCAGCTGTGTTTGTCTCATTGTGCGCTCAGAGCACCCAAACAAAACGCTATGTTTACCACTGCATGCAGTGAAGCCATAAATGGCCAAAGAATGAGATTTTTGGTGGGGGCATGTGTGAATCGAATGCTTTGAATCACTCGGGGTGCGATAACAGGACCGCGCTTCGGTCCTGGCAGCCTGTGGCTTTTGTTTCAGCGTTGTTTCTGTTAAATTATGAAATGACGGATACATGCTTTAAACATTTATTAAAATGCATTTTCTGGTCAGACACCAAAAGCGTGATAAAATGTAGAAACCTCTGCAAGACCTTTGAATATTGCAAATATTCTCTGAACATCTGTTGTTTAAAAAGAGTTTTAAAAAGTGAAATATACTGAAATATACTCAGTCTTCCTGGGAGAGTAGACTAGTGAACGTCTACAGTATGGCCCACAAATAACCCCTTGTCTAATCCAGATCCTATAAATCTACAAAGTAAAATGGGGAAAAACACTTTACCCGATTGAATACACAGTGAGTGTTGTACTGCTTATGCCGATGGGCCTGGTGCCAGAGTGCATTTCAGCCTCGGGCATCGATATCAGTCCATCACACAGAGTACCCAAGCGGGAAATCCTCAATGTGTTGTCCATTTCATTCCCTTATTTACTTTAAAGTTCCTCATGTGTCAAGTGGTTATTTGAAGATCATACTGTGGGCCACTAAACAATGATAAAGGCAACTTTGGACTCTGGAGGTTGAATTGACGACGGGCTCTCCCTGGTTCCTTGTTTCTTCTTGTCATTCTGTGGCTCATCTTAAAGATTCAAACAGAACCTAATGAGACTAGAGGTTTGCACACGGTCCAGTTGGGGAACCAGAGCCCGAACGTGAGCGGGTTAGGTTAGCAGCTGCCTGATCTCTCGGTGAACGTAGCAAAGGAAGTCCATGTAGGAAGCCCCGCCGTGCAAGCCTTTGTCCTCCACCAGGAACTGACGGAACAGCATCTCCGGTTTGTCTTTCTGCCTCACAATTTGCAGCTGAGCAGGGCAGAAAAGAGAAGTGTGACTGATTTCCAGTACAGCTGGAACACAGGAGCTGTCACACAACAAAATCTATTCACATTGTTTCTGTTGTCACAGCTGGCACGTTCCTGTTTTTGTGGAACATGTTTCTCATCTATTTTATCGAATTTACTTCAGCTTCACTTTAAGGCTGATGTGTGTGTGTGCATATGTGTGTGGTCCTCTGTGGATCCAGGATTCAAACTTTCTATATATTAACTGCTCAATAGCACTGGGTGTGCAGTGCATGGGGCCATTTGTACAGTGCTTTCTGTAGATGTACTTTGATTAGACTATTTATATAGAAACAGGGCAAAACATGAATAAATGAATGACGTTTTTGCAACTTTTGGGGGAGTGTATTTACTGTAAAGCTCCACTAGAGGGAAGCAGAGATCAACAAAAGCCTCAATATCATCTCTGCCTCACCTCAAGTAAACTATGTTCTCTCTGGTTTAAAGAGGTTTAAATAAGTTCAAATATAAAGGATGTGAACTGTGTTTAAACAATGCTTTTGGATTGTGTTTCGGCTTACCTTCATAGAGTTTGACCTCTTTTCAAGAAGGCCACTGATGATGGAGCGGACCTTCCTCGACAAAGGGTTGTCAAGCTCCGGCAGCGCACACTAAAACAAACAAACAAACCAAAAGATTTTGTGTAATTACGAGAAGTTTGATCACTAAAAATAAAGACCAGTCCTAAATACTGCTTGCCTCCTTCCTGTGCCGCAGTACCACATACTGAAGTGTTTGAGTTCTGCCTTGAAAATAAACGTGGATCTTTGAGCTCTGTGTGCGGGGCGTACTTGTTTAAAACTTTGAGGTTTACAAAAGCTTTGACTCAGTTTAGCTCATTTTACACAGCAGTGGAGTTCAAGTGAGTCATACTTGATAAAATGTGGGCACAGTCGAACATGACTGAATTATGATGTGCTGAGATGATTTCTCAAAACTGGACTTTTAACATCCAGACATTCTCTGACCACACCGTAATGCCTCCAGGCACCGGGGAGGTAAAATGTCAACTCTAATATCTCAAAAACAATTTCACGTGGATTCTGAGCACACTGAGGCCAAAGTGATGAAATGAATGCTGACCATGTGTCCTTGCAGGTGGGCGAGGGAGGGCAGGTTGAACAGGCTCTGGATGAGGTCTGGTGAGCTTGCTTGGCCCAGCCACAGGAACATGGACTGGCCGTTCTCCAGCAGGAAGATGCCAGAGTCTGTGAGACGCTCCTCAGAGCAGCGCACAGGAGTGGCCGGCTTCTCGCTGTTGACGTCTATGTTGTGCTGAAAAACAGTACAAAGGGTTTACCAAGTGAAACTAATAGTGTACGTCTAAGTAAGATGATCAAGCGCAAAGTGTTTTTATTCCCTACCAGAGGGATGAGGCGTGGGTAGAGCAGCAGCTGGGTGTCCTCCACTCCCATGGCCATGACCGACAGCCTCTGGTGGGCTCTGTCGTCCGTGGAGAGCTCAGTGCTGCCCACCAGGGGGGCAGTTTTCATCAGACTGTTCATGTAGACTGGGAACACTTTCATGGCATCAGGAAGGATCAGCTACAGGTGGATTTATTAAAAAAAATATATTGTTAGTTTTTTTTATCCTAAAGTCAAAACATACATTGAAACTTCTTTCTAGGTGTGATTCTCCGACCTGGCTAGCAGCGGAGGGGCTGGCACAGTTCTTCCTGTAGCAGGCCAGCATGTGAGCCGTCTGGTTCACCAGGATCTCCCTCACATTCTTTAGAGGCTGGTTCAATATGGCACGGTAAGCTGAGGGGGCAGGACAAAAGATTAGTTAAAAAAAAACAAAGCAAGAGCAGGAGAGAAGAAAAACATGGGGGGCGGCTCAGAGGCATCTGATGGCAAGTATGGGGGAAAAAAAGGTGGAAGAAAAGGTAAAAAACCAAAAGGTAACAGAGGTCAGTAACACAGCTGGACTCATGGTCCGCTATGTGCAGATTACAGAAGGATGGCATCATGTGAAACATATGAGTAAAAGTAGATTATTTAGTGATACATGGGATATAATCAACAAATGTCAGATGACATTTGAGTGTGTTAGCAGGCCGTGCCTCTGCACTACATCATAACATATGTTTCCCACAAGCAGAGTTTTAACTAATGCAGTCCACCTGAACTCCAGAGGAATCTAACCTGATTTGGCAAAGAAGTTGATGAGCGAATCGGTCTCGCAGCTCTTGTACAGCTCTGACAACTGCGAGCTGCAGTTCAGACTCAGGTTGTGGATGCGGAGACGCCGCTGCCCGCCGATGGTGGTGTACAGCAAGGCACACTGGGGAAAAAGCGTAAAACATAAGCTTTAAACATACCCTTGGGTTTTTAATCTTCAGAGAAAAGATTTCAAATATGACCAGTCTGGAATAAAGCTTGGTTTAACACACACCTGCATGAGCGCTCCGGTCTCCTCGCTCAGTGTGTCGTCGTGCTTGAACTCTACTGTCACGCCGTTGTCGCAGTCCACCGCTGCCATCTCTACATCTGTGGTGTTGTTCATATAAATGCCGCCAAAGAAGTCAGTGGCTCTGAAGCCTAAAGGAGACACAGACCAGTGTGAAAAACTGGGAGGTAACTCGCCGTGATAGATCAGAACACACCAAAAGAGCGACCGTGTCTTTCCTCTTACCCGTGCTAGTACGAACACGCATGATGGCATCAAACCCGATGCTCTTCTGTACATCTTTCCTCAGGTCCCTCAGAAAATGCTCCCCATCTGTCTCTATCTGTCAACAAAAACAAACAAACAAAGTTTTAGCCAGCAGATGGCAGTGTTGTTACTGTTGGAGCCTTTTTCTGTAGGAAACAGATCCAGGCATAAAAATCAACACTGTACTTTTTCAATATGTGCAAACTTCCTATGCTTACTGCACCGTTCCTTTGGGACTATTTTATATCAGACTGGCTCCTGTGCCAAACTCATTATGTAGGTACAATTCACTTTTATTAGGCAGCAAACTTTGCCTCTGTGTGAAATTAGGACTTCTTAATACAATTACAAGAATAAAACAACTGCTCGTTATGAGTCTGCATGCAGCATTTGTGTGTGTGCGCGTGTGTGCACTTAGTGCCAAATACAATGTAAAGAGGCACCACATATCTGCTGGTACCTGGAAGTTGCTGTACTTATAGACGGAGCCTCCGGTGTGTGACGGCACATCAGCCATGGTTGCTATGTCCGTATACTGGCTGGGGAAGAGGAAGAGATCCACACAGCAGCCACTTGCCACACAGTCTTTAGACAGCTGCTCATAAACGCCTTTCTGAGGCTGGAACAGGGTCTGTGGAAAAGTACAAGACAGTTTACCAAGATTAGGTCACCAGTTTCAAACACTTATTGTAATTAGACTGAGATCAGACCAGCATTGGTTTTCCTTATGCCCAGCGCTGTGTATTCAGAATTCAGATTAGGGGCACAACTGACATAAAAAGGTACTCACCTTCTCCTTGTCTGTGTTAACCAGCTTTTTATCATCCCTGTTCTTCAGTTTGCCTGGAGCTTCGGCAGTGGGCATGGACGAGTGGAAGATGAAGAGCTTTCCGCTACATTCTGCTGCCTGGAGGGCGGCAAGAGATGGAAGGGGAAAAGAAGATCTCGCTTAGCCACGAGGTCAAGAGGTGAAAAATATCAACTCCTGCAAATATTCTAATGCTAGACTTCATGTACGCCACATAAATGGGCACGAACAAATAAATACGTCTCTGACTCCTCGCTGTTGTGTAATATCGCAACTGCTTCCAATTAAAAGCTGCGTGGGAACTTTTCCTTTGTCATTGGCCAAAACACTGACTTCATATCACTGGGAAAGCTTGCTGGACTTTAAGTAAACACAAACATATCAGGGGGAGTAAAATCTACATGTTGCTTCACTCAGTTGATAGGTTGAATGAGTTCAAGCTTGAGAGCCAGTGTTGGTGAGAGCATAGCAGCACTACGTTTCAGATTTAAATTACCCCAAACCTTTAGGAAGCCCACACCCTCCCTGAAACAAACCTACAGTAAGTGTTTGTTTCAGGGAGCTACACTAAGTTCCACTTCAGTGTTGACAGGTGTCACACTGAGGCTAACCTTAAATGCCTCCACGCCGGCCTGGATGACAGGGGCAAAGACCGTTTCGCTCTCAGCGGTGTCCGCAAACATGTCAGGGATCTGGTCCAGGAGGCTGCAGAGACAAGCAAGAGGATTATGGTTTCACAACAGCTACTCTTGAAATGTTTGACAGTACTTTGCGTCCGATGGTCTCTGCTAGAGGGCCTCTAAGATAAACAGTGACTCCGCACATCAGTGACGAAGTGCTTCTTACTTGTAGATGACGGCTCTCGAGTCCTGGTAGTTGACAAGGAAGCCATCGAGCAGCGGGACGAACATCTCGGCCGTGTCTGACACCACCATCATCTGCGGCTGAGCCAAAGCGCTCTTCACGTTGTAGAAATGAAGGACCTTGTTGTAGGTGACAAAGCCGACCTTTATTGCCGAGGTCTCCATGCCTTCCTCTCTGTGGAGAGAACGAGCAATCGGTGAATTCCAGGATGGATTAAATCCAAAGGATGTGTTTTTACTGGGGAGTCTTGCCTGCCGTGGTCATTTTTTTGCTTCTACACTGTGCCTCCAGGCGCACAAAGATGATTTTGGGTTAAGGTGACAGCACACGTAAAGAATTAAAGACACAATACCTGCTGACATTTACCAGAAACCCCTGGATTCAGAAGTCTAATAGGCAGCTGCACTGACCTGGACCATGAATAAAAACCTGTCACCACATGAGTGATTTCAAAACATTCTTTCCTGACAATCCCAACTGCACTTTGTAGACGTATGTTCTTAAATCAAGACATCGCACTGTAGGAATATGTAACGTGACTGGAAACAGCTCCTCAGGGCTCCTCTACAGCTACAGCTGCTTTTCTAAATAACAGATTCAGCAGATTTTATTTATTGTGCTCTTCCTCATACCAGTGGTGATAAAAAAAATATCATTAAAAGCCTTCATCTACACATCTGGATCTATTTAAAGTTCCCTCCACCTTCTTAAGTGAATTATTCATGCATTTTTTCCAAATACTGCAGAATTACATGAACCACATGAAAACCACTGAGTATCCAGTGGGTTTAATTTAGTGCCTGTGAAAGCAAAAGCAGAGGTTCAAACGCAGCTAAAGAAGCCCTTATCTTGCATATGCTTCTGCTAGGTGTTTAAAGAGTGATGTCATGGCAGGAGACATTTAAGGAAATGTTGTTGCTGGCACTGATGGACTAGTGAGAAGGCAAGACAGCTTCCAAGCTATTTTGGGAGTAACCAGGTAAAGTACACCATCCTCTCCTCTATCATATATCAAGTCATTCTTAACAGAAAACCATAACAAAGCTTTTTGTTTAGGATACTTTTCAAAGATGAGAGCGTGCACTGTCATATTTTCCCTTTTCAGCACCACTTTTGGCGCTCCCTCGTACCCGTCATCTGCAAAGTTTCATGTTCAGCTGATGTTCAGCAGGATGGCTGATCTGTAAGGCTTCAGGGGAAGCCCTGCAGTGTAGTGAGCATGTGTGCTTTTTACTGTGTGTACCTGGGCAGCTTCTCCAGCAGAGTCTTCAGCTCATCACATATCAGCTTTACCAGGCCACTCTTAATGTTGTTATAGGACACATCAATCATGAAGATGTAGGCAGGAGGATTTGGAGGCTTGTTGTTCTGTGGGAGAAACAGCAGCAGGCACAATAAATGAGTTGCTCCTTTTCGGGCAATGATAGCTTGGCTGACCTCCAACGTAACATGTCGAATTTACAAATAGGAAAGCAGCTCTCCTTGGCCTTTTAAACACACAAGTCATGAGATAACACACTGTTATCAGAGACCTATATCAGTGAGCTCATAACAGGATCAATCATTGTCTTCCACTTTAGGTTTCTGTTATTCATCAAAGATATTTCCTTCTACGCTTGTTTATAACTGTGAACACCGTATCAGGGATAAATTGCTAAAAACAAGGGAACAGCAGTGAAGTGTGTGAGGGGGCTTGTCAGTGAGATATTATGTTTCCACAGTTACACCCATTACAAGACACTCACCTTACAGGCTTTTGTTTATTATCTGGCCTTGCCTAGATTGTTTATAAGGCATATTAAACAGAGCAAAAGTAGGCCAGTGGAGTGACTCAGCTTTGCCTACTTACTTTAACCCTCTAATGTTCTCAATAGGCTCAGTGGGGACACTGATTGGCATCATTGGCAGTTTTTTTGTACTTTGAAGAGACTGAGCTGAACCCTGTTCTGTCCTGTTCGGACGATGCTGAAAACACAGGATGTTTGGCCAAAAATGTCCTTTGAAAAATCCAAAAAGCGGTTCTGCCGATACAAATCTCTTTTACTGCGTTCAACAAACTAAACAAAGAATCAGCTATTTGAAGCGATACATCATTCAGTTGCATCAGTGCATAAACTCTGCCTTTCACAAGCAAACAACGCCTGAATCTAAGTGCTTGTTTCTATTAATCTGACCAGCTTTATTTACCCTGCATATTGTGTACTTGATATCAGTCTTTGTGTACCTTACAGTAATCCAGAGTGGCTACAAACTCATACGATCCCAGGGACAGTTCGGGCCTCTCATAGAAGTCCACCCTTCGGCCCATGTGGTCCAGATGTTGGAAGTAGAAGACTGGCACTAGGAGCAGAGAGAGAAATATAACTCTGTGTTGAGCTGGACGTGATCACTGTGTGCTTTTTCTTCTTTAAATTCAATTTAATAACTTTCATCTTGCTCCCTCGGGACACACTTTCAAATAATGAGGTTAGCATTTGTATAAGTAATCCCTGTGAGGAAAAACTCAGGGTTTAGCCTGCTCTAAACAGTCGTTTGGGTTTACTCCACATGATGTCAATAAGATACGGTCATCTTAAGCACTCAGCTCTGTATGAAGTGCAGTCATTCACAAGGAAAATATGTCTTAAAGAGAGGGGCAATAGAGCTCAACAACTTGTTTCAGACAGTGGATGAACTGGGATGCAGCCACAAGATCGAGTATAACAATAATAATATTGTAATATTCTGAACAGTGAATCGCACACAGAGTCCAAGGATTAAAATATAGTTAGTTTTTCTGTATCGTACTGTACCTTCATTGACACAGTTGCAGAAACCACACTGGTAGCGGCGCCCTCCATCAATAAATTGCATGTAAGGGCACATATACGCCTTGCATCGATTACAGCGTACTGGGCCTGTATCACCATGATTCACAACATACAGTGGAGTCTGCACAGAGAATAAAGATAAATAGATCAGCTCTATGGCACCCAAATAAAAACACACTTTGCTTTCAAAATGAGAAGAGTTTATCATAAAATAGAATAGAAACGGTGAGGATTACGCACACCACGCACAGATGACAGAGTGTCTTCGCACTGTTTATTTAATACTCTCTGACACAACATAAACTGAATATGTTTGCATCAGATGAACTCCAGTGCCTTAAAACACATGTAGACAGGGCAGCAAGCAGGTTTATTATTACACCAGCAAATTTAAGGAGGAGAGTAAAAGTGTTTATAATATCTTGGAGCTAAGCAAAAGCAGTTGTATGATAACAGCAATGAAATAACATTAAGACCCAGCAGCGTGCTCTTTTGGTTCTCTACAACCTCAGAGAAAGTGATTAAATATGGCTACTCTAAATTCCCTTTTGCACTGGATGGGACTGAGTCTAATTTTCCATTCTTTTTGTATAAGACTTTTTTTTCTTCTCCGGTCCCTGCAGATCTGACATTAGCCAATTAGCCAAAAGCCAGATGAGACAGTGCTAACATTGCCTAAAAAGGCCAACTGGTGTCTGGGACAAGGCGAGTGTAGAGGGGAAAATATCTAAGACAGGGTTCTTGGACCACACGTGATCCAAAAGGAGGTCATTCGTGGAACAAATGATCTTTTGTAGTTCATGGAAACATCTATTAAAGGAGAAATAACAGTGTAGAATATGTAACCATCACAAGTGACTTTTGACATTTTAACGATCCTGTCTCTCTTACAGGAGGATGCCAAAAAGACTTTAACATAGACTTTATAAAGTGTCAAACTCTTTGGGAGAATATGGCATAAACAACTGGTTCTCCTTCTACAGCATTAAAAACAGTCAGTGTCAAGTGTTCTTTATGAGTAAGATTTATGAATCATTATATATGACAGTGTTCAAGATTTCAAAAACACAGCTCAGTCCAAGGATAAGTGTGGGATGGATGATCAACAGATATGAATAAATTCTCAGAGACAGTGGTGTATATTAGCACCCATCAGTCATTGCAAATGTTACATTTACAGTACAAGATGCGTTTGTTTTCCTCTCTCTTTCTACTGTATTTTAACAACAGGCTGTATATTAAAAAAAGATTGTAGTGATGATGCATTAGTGCCTAAAAACCTGAAACTCTACCTGAAAGCCACCAGATGGAAATCGCTATGGTGCAAAAAACCATCTATTCTTATAGAAGTCTACTGGAAAACAGCTTGCTCTCTTGGTCTCTGTAAACACTTTGCTAATGGGTTCATCATTTTGGGTCATACTGAA
The DNA here is from genome assembly GCF_051167445.1 of Perissodus microlepis. NCBI lineage: Eukaryota > Metazoa > Chordata > Actinopteri > Cichliformes > Cichlidae > Perissodus > Perissodus microlepis. The sequence goes on along the minus strand of NC_140463.1, from coordinate 37,651,025 downwards.
TTAAAAAATTAATTTAAAAAATAATTATTTTATAAATCTTGGTGATACTATATTTGAAAAAAGGATATCTGTGGTATGCTCCTCATCACGTCCAGTGTTTTGAAAATAAGATTGCAACAATGAAAATGCAAACCCTGAGAAATGGATGGATGACCTTACAGTAGCTGTCCACCTTTTATCGTAGAATCTTAATTTTGTGTTGCGACCGGATGAAGTTTTATGTGAAACGGTAACTTACCTCATTCTTTGGCAAACTGGCAAAGGGTTTGATGATGGCAGCAAGGGGTACTTGGCACTGCTTGGCCAAATCAGCAGTGCAGGGAAGCGAGTAGGTGGTGCAACGGATGAATCTGGGGCTGGCATTACCTGGATTTAGCAAAACGAAGCATAAATAATCTGTTGTTTATTCCAATTCATATTGTTATATTAAGAAAACAGATGATTTTTTTACTCTATTAAAGTTTTATTGTTTTCATTTTTCATGCTCTGCTAGCCAGTCTTTATTTATTTCAATATAAGAACAGTTCTTTGTTTTTACTGTTAAATCTTTCCCAAATAAACTCGCTATAAGGAGATAAATGAAGACTCTACTGTAACTAAATGCTCAACGAAAAGTTTGGATATGCATTTTTTACCTTGATCTGTCACTGTGAAGTCAGTGGTAACAAGAGGTGGAACCTGTCCTCTGATGTTTGTGGTGAAAACCTGTCCTCCTTGTTTCACTTGGTCATCCTCGATCACATGGGTCTAAAGTAGAAATGTTATGCATTAAAGTGCAATCTGATATTTATTAACATCATTTAGTTAAAAGCACATTTGTTTAGAATGGATACTTCATTAAAGGTAATCATATTATGCTAGTTTTCAACTCCATGTTTTTACTACAGTAATTCTACCTGATTTACAGTTAAATATAATTGTTATTTATCTTGTACTGAGACTTGCCCGCAGTTGATCCATTGTCTGAAATGAGCTGTTTTAGCTCCTTTTCCTTTAGGTTACCATCCTTACAATGTCCAGTTTATTGTATTAAAAAATATTTTGTAATAGGTTGAGTATGCAACACCCTCAACCTCGGGGCAACCACTTTTGGCTGTAAGATAATTGTACAGGTTGACTGCTGGGTTGTAACCTGTCTCCAAACAATTGCAATCTGTCTGAGACTGACTGCAGTCACTCTCAGACAAGGTTTGCAAAATATTTCCATGTAATTCATAAATGCAGACAGAGTCTGACTCAGTCCATGGCGACGAGTACAACATATCTCTTTGCGCGACATCTCTCGTTGCAGTGGTGGACTCGACTCAGCTGCTTGCAAACTGGTTGTATTCCAGTTATATTCCTATATAAAAACAGTTGCTGAGCACTTATGCCATTTTGCAGTTAAAACGCTGTCTCGTAGCAACTACGTCACTATTTGTGAGGGAATTTCTGTTTCAAATCTATGAGGTCATGACTGGAGTTTGCATTCAAGTACTTAATGTGAATTTCCACATTCATTTATTGCCGTTAATCGTGGTATTATTACAAACTGATGTATGTGATAAGTTGGTATGTAATTGCGAACTTAACCCAACTTAATGGCAAATGGACAGCTGATTGATAGCAGACTGACACTATCTTAGAGTTGTTTTATCAACGTCTTGACACACCAAAGTCAATTTTAAGACAAAAACCGACTGCAAGTGGTCAAAGACCTGACCCCTGGCTTCAAAGCAACCATTTCTAAGGCAACAAGTTCACTGTACAGGATCACAACAATTTTGGTTTCGCTTTGGTGTCCAATCAGTGTTTTTGCCTAGTGTGACTGTAGCATAAGCCAACTTTGTTCTGATTGGCTGCCCCTTATTCTAACAGCAGGTAGGTGTGGCTAATGTGCTCACAGCCTGAGATGACCATATTAGTCATGCTACCCCTTTGACATCACACTGAACAAAGGGCTTAAGAAAAATACACAGAAACTGGGTATTTAGAGTAGCTTGAATCCTGAGCTTTTGGGCCTCAGGCTTCAGACTTCAACATAAAAGCATAATATGTCCATCATTCATAAAGACAGGAGACCTGCCATGACAAAATAAAAACATACTGTTCGTGCCCAGATCTGAAGACAAATTAATATCCCCGAACACTTTTTATGCAATCTTAGACTTTTTGCTTAATCCATTTGTTTGCATTAGCCACCATTTTAATTAAAATCACTACAAATATTTAGTAACAAAGTAGCCGATGTCAGGAATTTTGCCACACAGCTCTTGAAGAATGAATAAGCTGCTAGTTCACGACAAAAAATGAGGAAAGACAAATGTGCTGTGCTGATAAGTGAAGGCATGCTTTTCCAGAAAGATTAATTGTTCACTCACAATGCTAGGGATAGAGTCGGGGTCCAGTTTCTTCTGAGGTGGGCCAGCCATTGCAGATGGTGCTCCAGGAAAGGCTCCTGGCATGTTTTGCTGAGGCCCAGCCATGTATCCTCCAAACTGACCTGTACATTGAAACAACATCTGTAGGTATTTATTGGCTCCACTGAAAAGAATACAAGAACAGTCAGTTGTATTATAACTACTTGATGAATTAGCAGTCTGAAAGAGCACATTAAATGTGAGATGCTGTTAGACTTTATAACCATCACTGCTCCCAACAAATGCATTAAGTCGTTTACTGTTATTTGCACATTTTTCAATTTTCTGTAAATAATCTGTCATTGTTGTTTTTAAGCACATTTTTCACAGCAATTTTTGTACATCGTTTTTTAGAAATTATCCTACACAGCTGCACATTTCTTTGAATCTGAATATGAGATTTTTAATAACTGTACAGTATTCTTTTTTTCTTATGTTGTAAATTTGCCTTTTACAGCAGCGGTCCCCAACCCCCGGGCCTCGGACCGGTACCGGTCCGTGAGTCGTTTGGTACCGGGCCGCGAGAGTTGAGGCTCAGGTGTGAAATGTATGGTTTTCAGGGTTTTTATCGGTTTTCAGCGTTATTTTGTTATCGTTTTTATCGTTAACTCGGTTTTCCTGGGTCTTTTCAGGTGTGTTATGAATAAATCTTCTTTTTTTCAGTACCGGTACTAGTTTTATTTTGTTGTATTTATCCACGACACCTTAAAGGCCGGTCCGTGAAAATATTGTCGGGCATAAACCGGTCCGTGGCGCAAAAAAGGTTGGAGACCGCTGCTTTACAGTATATTATTTCTTGTTTTTTATTTTATATTCTTTACTTTTGTGTGAATCTGCATGCTCCATCTGCCTGTCACTTTGCTGCTAGAACATGTGAATTTCCCCAATGAGGGACAATAAATGATATTTCTATTTCCAAGGAGGGTACACTGCTGACACTGTTCTTGAATTTTCCTGATCAGAATCAAAGCCAGACAGATTGTGTTGTATGCTGTATAGATTGTAAGGTCCCTAGATGCAGATGTTGAGATACCTGTCTAAATGAAAACCTGTGATGCCCACTGCTTTTGGCTCAGAGTTACCTGCTTGCTGGGGGTATCCTGGCTGACCAGCAGATCCCAAACCAGGTTGCTGGAAACCTCCAGGGCCTGGAGGAGGTGGCCCAGGGAATGGTCTACCCATGCCTGCCATTGATGTGCCTGCCATCGACTGGCTTGCCATTGGCATGCTTGCTGGGGGTGACTGTGGAGGAGACATCAGAGGGGACATGTGGGGGGACTGCAGGCCTGGAGGCATCTGTGGTGGAGCCATTGTTGAAGGAGGTGGTGTCTGGAAAGGCTGCTGAACAACAGAGCTTGCTGGAGGAGGAGGGCTCTGCAGTCCTTGGACTAAGAAATAAAAAGAGCATATGTAGTGAGTTTTCTAACCTAACAATTCCACTAAAAGACTATAATTAAAAGACCGTATGATCTGAGGCTATACAGAAAACTTACCATGGCTGCCTAAGTTCATAGAACTCATCTGATTGGTGAGCTGCTGTGTTGGATGCGGGCCAGGTGATGCCATGCTGTTGTATAGTGAGTGTGGTGGTTGTCCGTACGGTGCAGATACAGCTGGTGGAGCCGGGTAGCTGAAGATCATAACAACAGTTATTGCACTGAGCTATACGTGAGGTTCAATGCATTCTTATATTTGCACAGTTCCTTGTTTTTAAAGCTGCTTTAAAGACATGGCAAAAGTTAGCAGCTGTTATTGCAACAACCTATTAACATAACTTAACAGTGAACATCTTTCATGGTGTGAGATGGTGAAAAATACATTTATTTTATTTTTATTTTTTTTACAGGCAGATGGCGTGAACTTTCAGCCCACATAAATTCATCACTTTGTTGTTTGTACTTCAAGGAAAATCAGTCGATCTGAGTCGGTGCAGTCTGATAAGGAACGTTACCTTTGAGGATGAGAGCCATTCTGCTGGACGTTTGGATTGTACTGACTGGACCCTGGAGGCAGAGGCATGCTAGCAGCTGGGGCAATTGATGATTTCATCATACCTTCAGTGAGTAACAGACATTATAATATCAGGAGCTGATATAGCTTCAAAATGAACCATTACTCTTACTCTGAAAGACATGCACATCAAGATAAACCAAAAAAAAGTTATATTTAATACAATTAAATGCATTTTACCTGCAGGTGGAGCACTGAATGCCTGAGGTGGGCCCCCATAATGCCCGTAGAGGGGCTGCGTAGGACCAGATCCGAATCCACCTTGATATGCCCCCATCCCTGGCTGTGCCTGGGAGTACGGGGGTGCAGCGACATAACCCTGTTGACTCATGATGCTGGGATGTCTCTCACAGTCTTCTCATGCCAAGATGAAAGAGTATGACCTAGGGCAGTGAAACTGGGATACTTAGATTATGAAAAGTAAACAAGGACTTCAGTTTTATATATAGCGATTTTAATTTGTTTGTTTGTTTTTGTCTGAAAAAAAATGTTTAATATGAAAATAAAGCTGCTTTTGGCTGCCAAAGTGGAGAGCTTGGCAAGTTTCATTTTTACGCTGGATGCCTCTCCTGACAAAATAGTAAATGGCCTGTATTTGTATAGCACTTTACTAGTCCCTAAGGACCCCAAAGTGCTTTACACATCCAGTCATCCACCCATTCACACACTGGTGGCAAGCTACATTGTAGCCACAGCCACCCTGGGGCGCACTGACAGAGGCGAGGCTGCCGGACACTGGCGCCACCAGGCCCTCTGACCACCACTAGTAGGCAACGGGTGAAGTGTCTTGCCCAAGGACACAACGACCAAGACTGTCCAAGCCGGGGCTCGAACTGGCAACCTTCTGGTTACAAGGCAAACTCCCAACTCTTGAGCCACGATCGCCCCTCAAAGGCAGTCGCATCTCCTCCTGGAATCAAACCAGGAAGTTTTTGCTTGTTAGGCGAACGTTTATGTAAAATAAATGGTAAATGGTCTGTATTTGTATAGCGCTTTACTTGGTCCTAAGGACCCCAAAGCGCTTTACACTATACACAATCATCCACCCATTCACACACTGGTGATAGCAAGCTACAGTGTAGCCACAGCCACCCTGGGGCGCACTGACAGAGGCGAGGCTGCCGGACACTGGCGCCACCGGGCCCTCTGACCACCACCAGTAGGCAACAGGTGAAGTGTCTTGCCCAAGGACACAACGACCGAGACTGTCAAAGCCGGGGCTCGAACCGGCAACCTTCCGATTACAAGACGAATGCCCAACTCTTGAGCCACGATCGCCCCAAAACCTGTAAAAACCTGCTAAAAATCCTGGATGTTTGTATCCAGAACACAAGCATATAATGAAGCTTGTGTCTGCCAGGTGGCAAGGTTGGACAAGTTAAATCAAAACTTTTTAGGTCCGGTTCTTCATTGCGTCACATACATACATGTGACTTTTAATCATACATTCATAAAATTAACAACCGTTTGCACAAACATTTGGTGGATCTTTACGCTCCTGATTCAAAACCAAATCATATCTTCAGTGTTTACAAACCACACCAATAACTACTGATATTTGACCTCATGCAATGATTAGCACACTGTAAGTTGAACCTTTGACTGCTTTATCTCGCAATAAACAATGCCAATCTGTTGGTTTATCATCAGTAATTAACAACACCAGCAGCTCATTTCTGTTTTTGCTCTAGATTTCATAGTGTTTACCAAAGTGTTTGCATTGTTTTTCTGCCAATATTAATAAACGTGTAATTAAGGCTAGTTTTACTTGTTTGTTTTTTAAACTTGCTCTTAAAAAACAAACTAAAATAAAATAAAATAACGCCTTAAAAACAAAACGTGGCCTGTAAAGTTTTTAAAAGGAAGTGGGAACAGCTGGGCCAACGCTCAACAGCTGCCTATGACATCTCCATGATTACTTTTATAACTTTAAAGTGACAATTTTAAGCACGTTTCACCCAAATAAAACCTTTAAAAAATGCAATATGAGTGGTAATTGAGCGGTGCAATAGTTACTGCGTGTGACATTTTCGAGAGCTGCCACGTCGAATACCGTTATGATGGCTTTTATAAAAAAGGGGGGGAAAGCATTGCTGCCTTCCTTTAATTCACATCCAGCTGGAAACGTTGGCCCGTTTGCTGCTACTACACAATTTTGGCAGTAACACGTAGCTTGTTGTTTGACAATAAATGTAGCTTAATGCCCTTTTTTTAAAGAAAAAAAAAGGAGGCGCAGTAATGTGACAACACAGCACTCGGCTCAGTTATAATCACACAGACTGAAAACATCTTGCTAGCAACGCGGAAATTACTACAAAGTTTTCCTCTGAGACAGAAACGTAGCTATTTCCACAATAAATACATTCAAATGAAGAATTACCGGAGATAGAAATACTCACGTCTGTTGGCTGTAATTTACCTGTGTGTCGGGCAGAGTCCTCTTCACTATCTACACCTCTCAGTTGAAGCAGAGTGCCACGTCAAACTCCACCACAGCACCGGTCGCTCTGTTGGTTTGTGCGACGAACCAACCAGCGTTTCCAGCCACGTAGAGAACGGTGCACTGCTTCCTGTTATGCGTTTCAAAATAAAACTCTTAACGACAAATAAACTTGCTTATCCAAAATGAACGATGCAAACGCGAGCCTGAGTGTAGAAATATCAATATTTTACGACTAACTAAAACAAGAACAACCTTTTGTACCCTTATTTTTTTTTGTTTCAAAACGCTACTTCACGTTGTATGTTGAAGGAATTACATGCACTTCTGTTTCGGGCAGAATGGAGTTGCTAACTTGACGAGCCCCAGACGCAGCTTGCCGTGTGCGCATGCGTGGAAGAGAGGGAACCCATACACGTCAGCACCACTGGCTGCACAGGGGTTGAGTGGTGGTCCTCGAGAGTACAGGCGTTGTTTCGTCACCTTAGTAACGCACATGAGCTTTCTCTCCGACAAAAAATGTCCTAGTCACACTTCATTTTTATATGTAATAAAACACATGAAAATCATATCAGACACCTACTTTAAATATTCTAATTAAGGCAAATCCTTAATGAAGTTATACGGCAAAGAGAATGAATGGATGCTGATATGAAGCCACAAAAGTACATTCAGTACTCATTATTTAGGTATCTGACACAAACAAAGCTGGAATTAACATTCTCGATTTAAACAAATAACCAAGAATTCTTATTATAATATAATTCATTGCTGTCTCTAAATCATAAAAGTACCCCTCACCTCACTTGCCCCAAATCTCCCTTTGAATAAGATGTTCAGGGATGTTGGTGAAGTAGTGAGAGTTACACCCACCACCAGTTGCGTTTAACGCCGGCAGGCGGGTCCGTGCGCAGTGACGTTTCCAAAACGGGCTGGACTCTGAGGACAGATGATGGGGGTTATAGGCTACAGCGGTGCGGTGGATGTGGTTTTTCGTTAAGTGCTGCTGGCCCGGCTGACAGCTCCATGAGCGCGCCGTGGAAGTTTGGCTGAGGAGCTGCGCGCAGCATGGGCACCGGGGATTACATCTGCGTAACGCTGCGTGGTGGTGCGCCCTGGGGATTCACCCTGCGAGAGGGAGAAGGGGACACCTACAGACCTCTTCTAGTTTCCCAGGTATGTATGCGAGCGTGCGTGGGAGGATGTTTTAATACCACTTGAGCAGGGTCATGCCTGTCTAATCTAATGCTAGTGAGACTGCAACGATGGATAAACAGCCTAATGAAAGTTTGTGGACATGTTGTTGTTGAGATCCTGGAAAAGTTTCTGTTTCTTCAGAGTCACGACAGTTTCTTTTTTAAGGTGAGAAATTCAGCAGGAAAACAGAAAAAAACAGAAAAACAGAGACTTTTAAAAAAAAGTCTGAAATTTGATGGGAGAGAGCTGTCTGCCGCTGCATTTTTGTGCGCGTTGGCTGTGTTTTGGTGAGAGATTCCTCGGCACCCTTATATGGTCAAGGCCACGAGAGAGTGTGAAGCTCAGGGCAGTATGATCTGTTTTCAGTCACAAAGACTTTTCAAGCAAGAAAGCAACTCCAATAACCAGACTGAAGAGTGAAGGTATATGTGCATAACACCAAGGTGTTACGTTTTAGTATGAACAAAAAACAAATGCGGCTAAAACTAAGAGGTTATCATGCAAATATCCCTTTCAAAAAGAATTCAAATAAGAGATAGAGAGGAGGACAGGCAAATTTGAAGTTTTGCTGTAAGAACGACTCAGCTGCGTGACATTTGTTTAGCCTGATAATAAGGCAATAAACCTTAGAAGTGCGGGGTTTTATCTGCTTAGAGGTAACTGCTGATGTAGCCACTTTCTGATGAGACGCAGAGGCCATTTTTTTTAACATACTGTAATGTAAATGTACACAGACAGATTATATATGTTGTACTCTTTAGGTTATTTCCTATTATTTGCTCGTCCGTCCATGACACGTTCTCATTTTGCAGCCAGTGATAATGGAAACCAGTTTAAAGCTTATTATGATACTTAAATTAGTATCATAATTAATTAGTCACTTTTAACAGCTTTACATATTATGCAAGTGTGGGCAGTGTTGCATACAACAACTTACTCAAAAAAATTAATAATACAGTAAAAGCCATTGTACCAGCCAACTTAGTTTACTGCTTTCAAGCGTTCAAATAAACAAGTAGATGGATGGAAAAAAGTTTAAGCTTAAGTGGAGCTTTTTTACTCTTTACCATAACCATAAATGAGCATCTTTGTGAGTGTAAGGATCACTTAAAGGCTGGATCACCTTAAACCAATCTGCCTTAAAGACATGGGATAGTGTTGCACACACTGTGATGTACAGTATTTGTGAAACCAGGTGCCGTTACCTTGACCAGTTGCTTAAGCTCTATGGTCTGTATGTTCCAAAGTGCTCAAGCTGCACACATTCCCCATCAACTTGTCAACAAAGTAGAGTGCATGTAAAAATAAAAATAAAAATAAAAAATTCTTAAGCCACATTCCTGCGACATCGAAGCGCCACCGGGAGAAAGTTTCGGAGAATCCAAAAACCTCAGCAGATCATGACAGATGTTTAGCATGTCTCCAACAAGTGAAGCCACATCTGTAAAGTTGCTTTCTGTCCTTTATATGATTAGTCTGATTAAATAGTGACACTTTTTCCTATGAAATGCCCCCCTCACGCAGGCCTGACACTCAGTGTCTGCCTAATGTCAGAATAAAAGCATCAGCAAAAGCACCTGAAGACAAATATCTCCTGTGGGCAATAAACAACTCTTAAATCTTGTTAGCTTTGAGTGAGAGAAATACCCCATAAAGTTTAGTAGACTGTATTGAGAAAAAAATTGCAAATATTGCACATAAGCTACCATATCCCCTCTCACAACTCTAAGCCAAAAACAGCACTTAACGTGAGGTAAAGCAAGCAAAGCTATTTAGAAAGTTGCTCTCCCTCCGATGCCTCCTGAAGCTTTAATTTTCTCGTGAAACTGTGCTGCCTAATTTCAGACATAAATGTGCTTTTTAAAACATCTTTGCACCCAAAGTGTTCCCGTGTGTTAACAAACGGGTGCTGTGAATACATTGCGTTCAAGTATGGGCCTATTAATGTGAAGTAGCTACATATGCCCCAGTTTGGGACATCTGGGGTTGTGTGTGTGTGTGTGTGTGTGGGGGGGGGGTTCAGTTCCAGTCTGCCTCATCTGGAAGACATAACTCTAAACATACCTTTAAACTTTTCTTGTGAGTGAGCCAAGTCTGTTAGTCAGAAGTTACAAAAAGAGAAACAAACATACCAAGATCGTGACAAATGCTCTCGAGCTAGAGGCTCTCCCGCGTCTGATAAAAAATGTGTGTTTTTTTAATGCTTCTGCTGAATGTCGTGGACACCGTGTTTTGTTTCTTGGGGGAAAGTGATTGTTCAGTGTACTGACAAGCGACACAGAGTAAGGCGCTCTGTATCCCCTCTTAAAAGGTTCTGTCCATATAAGGGTGCTTGTATTTTTCTTCTTATTTGGAGTCCTGGCTTGAGTACAAAGTTGATGAGGTCACTTTATTTTTTTAAAGCTGCAGGAGCACACTCAGTACAAAGCCGTGTCAAATTCACTAACACGCACCGAGGTGAAAAAGCTGCGTTTGTTCTGTGATGCAGAATGCATTCATATTAAACAGATTTTCCAATACAAAAAATATAAAAATTAAAGAGAGTTTAAATCCCACCAGCCTGATCAGGAGACTTTTTGGCTTAATTACTAAGGTATTCCATCTCGGTATGTGAAATGTCAACATGCATCAGATCAATTAAGGAGCACGCAGTGATAACTGTGATCTTCATGAAAGACTTTTAAAAGTTTGCACGAGTTTATTCTTACATACATGAACTAATCTGTTAGTCTGTTAAAGTATAAAAACTTTTATGAGTTGTTCTTTTGCCTTTTACAGAGCAAAGACGGCTTTTGTTGCTGATGCTTCGGCCCTAATAGTGCGCCACAGGAACCTTGTTAAGCTGCCAAGAAATGAGCCAATGAGCCGTTTCCTCAGTCATTCACTGCTGTTTTCCCAGACTAAGCAGAGTGATTCACAGCTCAGTCACTTATCTGAGTTTGGGCATTGTGTTGTGCAACAAGCCATCTCATTTCCAATCCTGGGAGAAAGCAGTGACCTTACGCGATGGCTGGCCGGACTTGTTTTCCTCTTTTCTGTTTCACATCATCTAAACAAATGAAGGCCAGTGCTCAAACAGCTTTGTATTTGCGGCTTTCCTGCTCTTCGTCAACCCCCCAAAGTGTGTGGTGTTTAATTTGTGACAGAAAAAAATATTCTTGGATGTTGCAATACTGTTTTTCTTGCTTTCTTCTAAAGTCGCTTTTATTGTGAAAGAGGTGATGTTTGTGTCAGAGTCCAGCTATTCCCCTCACATCAGTGCAAATGTGAGGGCAATATTAAAATAGCTGATTGTGCAGTTGCCTGTGATGTTTGGAGTGGTGCACAGATATAGGTGGCGTGATGGTGCAGTGGTTAGGATTGTTGCTTTAGACCTTTTGGACCTTTCTGTGTGGAGTTTGCATGTCCTCCCCGTGTCTACGTTGGTCCTCTTTGACTTCCTCCGACAGTCTGAAGGCATGCATAAGAATGAGTGTCTGCTTCTCAGCTGGGATAGGATAGGAAGAGACTCCTGCAACCTTCAACTGGTTGAGTTATAGATGATGGATGAATTAAATGTTGCTGTTCTTTGATAAATCATTTATTTATTTATTTTAGTTTAATCTGAGTTTAAGGCTTATTTTACTGAGCAGGGCATTACTATGCACACACTGAAAAAGTGAACTTTCTGGGATTTACAGCCAGGTAATTCAATTTAAAAAAAATAAAGTGAAACTGTATTTCATCTATTTTGTGCCCGCAGGACATCTTTAAGAATTATTTTAATTTCTGGAAAGCTGTTCAAAAAAGACATTAAGCAGTTTTTGGGAACTGATGTCATTCCAGATCCATTACTCCATACATTAGTCATACATCCAGATGATATAACAAATGGAAAACTGTCGGGAATTCTGCTACTGATTGCAAATAAAACCCAATTACAGCTAAAAGCCATCTTCATTATAGAAAAAAAATATGCAGACTACTATTTGTAGAGAAACGTCTACCAGTGACACAAACAATAACAGATTTATAGCTAGATCTTAAATGGGGGCTTAATTATTCTTTGCAAGAAAAAACATCAAAGCCAGAAATGAAGAATAATGATTTATGAATATTATAAGTTTTTTAAAAAAGTAATCTTCTTCCACATGTATTTATAATAAGTAATCTATGTTCTATTTCAGTGCCTTCATTGGTGTGTTATGGCTTGACATGCATGCACATGAGAAAAAAACAAATGTATCTCTCCTCAAGACACATACAGCTCAAATGAAAGGAAATACAGTTATAATAAGAAATGATGCAAATTTAGAGGAAAGCTAAAATCTTGATAAATAACCTAACACAAAACAAGGGGAACATACAGGAGGGTAAAATGTAAATCTTCCAGCATGGATTTAGTGCTAAATGTGAAACACTTGGAAAATATCTGCCTGTAATCTAAAAACAATAATTGCTCAAAGCTGTGAAAGGCAGGAACCACACGGAGGTAGGCAGAGACATCACCCGTTCCTGTATTTCCTGTGATTTTCTGTTAGGTTTAAGGCACTTAAATAGCTCATTTGAAAAGTGGTTACCCAGACATTGTTACAGCCCCACATTAAAATAGTTATGTGGCCAATTATTTTGACAAGTTCCCCTCCATTTGAAGAAACCTACACAGCATTTATCTGCTATCCTCTCAAGGGCACTTAGTGCATATCTGAGGCTTTTCTTTGTAAGCTGTGTGGTAAACATTGGCGGACTGTGTATTTTTGAGTTGTGAGGAGAGACAACGACAAATCTTTCCCCTCCTTTTTTGGAGTGTGGACCGTTGCTGTGGCATCCCAGAAGTAACCGTCCTCCCTGTAGCGAGGTGCGAGTCCCAAAGGGACGGACACATTGGCTGCCATATAGGGCTTGTTTTGTTCGCTGTTAGCTCCGAAAAACTGGAGCGAGGATGGAAAGTTACCATCTCTATAATGGAACACCTGAAAGATATTTGTATGTATAACAAAGTAGGATCATTCTTGCATTATATCTAAATATAAGCAATGGGCAAAAGTAATGACATCTAAAGAAGAAAGACTACAACTGGTTTTATTGGGGAAAGTTTTAATGGTTGAGAAAATATCTGAAATCAAAAATGGTTTTAACATGTTTCAATTTATTTTAGTTTTTTAGTTATTTATTTTATCTTATTTTATCTCATTTTAATTTTCTTTACTTATGCTATTAGCATGTACAGCACTTTGTGAACTCTGGTTTTATGTTAAAGTGCTTTATAAATAAAGGTGGTATGGTATGGTGTACAAAGTAAAGTCAGGCTTTTTTGACTTTTGATTCCTTTCGATATTATGAAATCTCACTCAGAGGTTTTTCGCTTCCCCCCATCAGCTGTAAAATGTGTGTGCATCTCCATCTAGTGATGAAGTTGTTTCACTGCAGCTATGTAGAACTGCCTCGTTTGCAGTATGAAAGTCACAAAGTTTCAGGACACTTTTGTAAAGCATTGTTATTCTAAGACCAGAGGTATCAAACATATGGCCCGGGGGCCAGAACTGGCCTGGTAAAGTCTCCAATCTGGCCCACTGGACAGCTTTGGAAAATGAGTACATAGATCTTTACCTGTATTTTCAGGTTTTACAACTTTTCTTACTACATCAAAGTAATTAAGTTATAGATAAACAATGACAAACTGTTGTTTTTTTACTATGTTTTTCACCAGCATTTGTTAATTAATGAAAACTTTATATTTTAGAATTACAGGATATTGAACTATCAGAACTTTTTTCTATAATTTTACCCATTTATCAAGTTTCACTGGTCCACTCTGGCCCACTTAAGATCAAAGCTGGCAGTATGTGGTACACAATGTAAAACGACTTTGACATTTTAGATGTTGCACAGCTATTCACTTTATGTATTTTCACCCTAATAACACAGCATAGTGATTGTAAATAAGAGCTTTTTGGGGTTGATTTCCCACTAACAGGGTGGCTGCAGCTCAGGAAATAGAGCAGATCCTCTATTAATTGGAAAGTTGGTGGTTTGATAAATATCCTTGGGCAAGTTACAAATCCCCAAGTTGGTCTCTGATGCATCAATCCGAGTGTGAATGTTAGATAGAAAAGCACCACAGAAAAAAAAAGGCTTGTGTGAATGAGACATGTTGTACAAGTGCTCAGGTAGAGCAGCTTGTCAGGAGAGCGTTTAAATCATTCAGCAGAGAGACATTCTGTAACAGTAGAAAATCCTGGTGCCTTCCCTGTGTTTGGTGGCAGAGATTAACTGTATTGATTTTGATGCCAGTATAAAGTTCTCTAAATCAATCCCTCAGGAAAATTAGCCAAAGACGCTTATTAAAAGCATAACTTTATCACTACCAGGGTTTATTTTTTTTTACGGCATGTGGTCTTTAATCTAGAACTGACGAAGATAAAGCACGCGTAGAGAAAAAGGAATCAACATTTTCAAACGGCTGCCAGTCTTAAGATATCTGAGAAACCTTCCTAAAGCTTTGTAATTGGGATACTGGCAAAATATCTTAACATAACTCCTGAAACCAAATCCTCTAATAGCATAGTACTACAGTAATAACTTATCCCCTTAGCTGTATGAGTGGCCTTTTGTGCTGAATTTATGAGGTATTTCTCCTTATTAAATCCTCTTATTAATGAACCATTTTATAGGCTCCAGGAACCAATTAGAAGAAAATGAAACCATCAGTCATTAGTCTAACTGTGTAAAGAGGTGCCCTTTAAATGGCTCTGCCCAGAGCTCGACTACAGCAATAATATGCAGCAACACAGTCAAGATTCAAGATAGAATTAACAATTTTATTACTGAACACCTAGCCTATGTCAGTGTTTGTACATTTTGGTGCCAAATGTACATTATGTTAAGTTAAATTACGCTGCCGGCATGCTCTCTTCATATCTCTAAAATGTTAATGGTCCAGTCTGAATTCCTCTGCACACTTTGGCTGGCTTGATCTTCACACTGGCTTTTACTGGACGTCCATTTTCACCTCGTGTTACGTGAAAAAGACTTTTCTTATCTTATTTCCCAGAAAAAATATGAATTTGTGAAACTGATTTCTGCTTTTTGACAGGTAATATTTCAAACATGACAACCTGTAGAGCCGAGATTCGTGAATCTTAAACAGCAGATCTCACTCTTGGCAGGTCTTTATCTCATGTTGTCCTTCTATTGCCTGATGCTGCACCCCGCTACGCTGTTTGTGAAGAAGTTAGACATCAAACTGTGTTTTTTTTCTCTCTTTTCTGACTCTCAAATGTCTTCTGCAGGTAGAGGAGGGTGGTCGTGCCTCCCTGGCTGGAGTACAGGATGGAGATGAGGTGGTGTCAATCAACGGGGAGCCGTGTGCTGACCTCACCCTTTTACAAGCGTTTGCGCTAATCGACACATCAATCGACTGTCTGCAGCTGCTAGTCAGAAGGTAATGCAGCATGCCAGCCGCTGAACTGAGATCATATGAGACTTGTGCAAAGCCTAGAAAACCCTGAGTTTCAGAAGACAAAGGCGCAGCACCGTATTCATAGGATAACATGTAATAATGTGAAGTAGTAAAACACAAAATAATGTAGGTTTATCAGTTACACCGCAGAGCCTTTGCATTGTGACAACTGAGCCATGCAAACTGTAAGTCCTTGGTGACCACAGCAGCAGGGAAAACTGATCGTTCCACTGTTTTATTAGCATTTAGATAGCATGTAGCTTTATGACACGTGGCCTTTTTGCATACTTGAATGAACCCCTGTTTCTTTGATCATATGCAGCCACGTCTGCGTGTGTTTTAGCCATGCTGAACCTACCAAGTGGCTTTGCCAAGGTGTTGCAGATTTGTGTGTCTGATTGGCATGCAGCTGCTCAGCCATTACTCAACTGGCAGTGCCAGTCTGTTTATCAGAGTGACATGTCCTCAGATAATCCCGCTTTCTCTCTAACAGGCCTCGACTGCTTGTTGTGTAGCTGCTTTAAAGGGAGATTCCGAGCAGATCGCCTCAACTTTGCTGTTTGACAGAAGTTGATTACATTTGGAGACAAGAGCTGGTCTTTAACGGCTAATTGACTTGAGCACAGTTGCTGTCATGCATAATGACGTTAGTTTATGCTGCTCCAAACTGACCTTGAAAGTCGAAATTAGGCAGAGCGTTGTCTGAACGTAATTATTTTCCACTTCGGTGCCCTGACCTTTTCGATTCACTTTCTACATCGAGATTAAATCTCCTTGATTGCTTTGACAACTTCAGCAGAACAATGAGGGCTTCAATCCAGTGCTGAAATGCCTGCTTCTGTCGAGTGAACACCCCTGTATCTTGCTTAGAGGTGTAAATTTGGTGGTTTTAGTGTATTTAGAGATTTAATTAAAACACAGGTCTAAAACAAATCTGTCCATATTTTGACACTACTGGAAAACAGGAAGTGTACATTTCAAATTGTAGAAGAGGAAAAAATGTAACCAATAACATTTATCAATAAGTAATTGTTTTCATGTCTTCCCCCAAGTTCAGTTCATTTTAATAATGAAAAGAAAAACCACATTTACTCCGTCACTCATTGTTTATCTCGCCTTCTTCTTTTCTAAAGATACCACTCCATCCCCACTGAAGACTATGAATCGGATGAAATGCACTGCAGTGAGAGGGCCTCTGCTGGTGAGACTTTAGAGAGCACCACCCTTCACATCTTCCCCCTAAAGCAAACATCCCAAATCCCAAATCCTGAATCCCCGGATGAGACCTACAGCAAAGAGTTTAATATCAACACAGAGTTTTCCAAGGAAGGCCAGCTGCTTTGCACTCAGCTACATATCCCCTCATCTAAGGAAGAAGATGATAAAGTACAGCGGTGCTTCTCACCCGGGGACATGGTGGAGCTCCAGGTGTCCCTGTCTGAGCAAACCTTGGACGATGTGGGCTGCGCCTCGCTCGGAAGTGCTCGTGGGATTGATGGGGACCTCTCAAACCGGGAGGCTGTGGAGGCTGTCCATATCACCAATGCCGCCACCGCATCGCACTCCGTCAGGGAGCCGCTAAGCCATCATGGAGTGGTTCTCAACTCCCCTTTAATGCTGGGGCAGGTGGAGGTCATTTTGGAGGCATCGGGAGTAGGGAGGGGCCTCCAGAGTGGAGGTGGCACTCGGGTCAGGGAAACAGTTGGTTCTCAAAGTGAAGGAGAAGAAGAGGACTGCAGTCCTGCAGAAGAGCAGGAGTCTGATTCTGAAGGAGTTCAACACAAACCCAACAAGCATCGGGCTAGGCATGCCAGTAAGTATATTTGGACTGGTTCCACCTGCACCAGTATTACCTTCATGTGCTTTCTTTCTGTGTGTGTGAGTGGGGATAACTGTCTTTTCTTTAAGAGGGGTAATCTTCAGCACTAAATTACATTTGTCAACATGTGTGCATTCCAAAGCCTGATGTCCAGTGTGTGTATGCCTCAAAATAGTCTCTCACTGCAACTGCAAGGGGGGTGGGGTGCTCATTGCTTTGAAAGGAAGGAGATACATCCGGATCTAACCTGAATTATCTCAGAACCAAAGTTATAGGATTGCGGGTCGAGCTTCTAACAAAGTCTTATCATATAAGAATTCACTATCACAATAGAAAGACACAAAAAGAATGGATTGTATGTATATGGGGGGAAAAAAAGCATCTGCACCCTATAAAACATTAAAACCATCCATTTAAAGAGAGGCAATGGTGAATATGGATACCGGGGCGTTCCTCTGAGCTGTGTAGAAGACATAAATATAACCCCAGCACGCTGACGATGCCTGCAGAAGTGGCCCTTTGACAGACACCAGCATGTGCTCCCCTAGACCCGTTACCTGATCCTTTCAAACTGAGTGCTTTAACTAAGCTCAAAAAGTGAGTCTGTCGCTCACTCCCGCTGTCTCCTCCACCTTCAGGTTAGTCTTGCAAGAATATAAAAAAGTAAGCCCGCTGGTGTTATTGTGCGATCGCATTCGGCGCGCATTCTCCGTGACTGTCGGATTGGACGAAATGTGATTTCAGAAGAAAACATTTTATTATTTTTTTTCTTTCAAGTAGACTGCGTGCCAACACACACTGAAGGATTGGTAAAGACGTTGCTGTCCTGGTGAATTTATTGCATGCATGCTAAAATAATCTTTCTTGCTTCCTATTCTTGGCTACTTTACAGGGTTGGATGAGTGATTGAGTGTACAAATGGGAATATTAGACATGGGTCGGAGAATTTCATTATTGCTTTATGGGCCAGTGTATTATGTTCAAGGGAATGAGCTCATTTGAATGATAAAATCACAGCTGAATAGTATGTAATTATGTAAATGTAATGTGTGGACTGAGAAAATATGTAATGTATCATTTTTTTTGTGTGTGAATGAATCTGTAAATAGCTCAGTTTACAGTCTATTTGCTGAGTGTTTGGATCAGTTCAACCACAGAGCAAGCTGTATTATTAGTTTACTGTTATTTCTGTATCTGCTTTAGCTGTAAATGCTGGATGAGGTTAATATCAAAGTAACGTTACAAGATGAAACTGCTTTGTGGCTTGCTTCTTATTTTAAAGGTGACGAGAGCTAAACTAAACAGCATTTGATATAAAAATATTAACTACAGTCACGTGTTTAGTGCAGGTCTCTTGTTCAAAATCTTTACGAACTGTTTATTTTTTTAAGTAAATTCAGATGAACAGATTAAATGTTTTTATGATTGTAATTCTTTAAGGTTTTAGTACCATTAAATTGGATTCATTTTAGCCATTTTTTTAAACACGACTGTCTCTCTTTTCCTTCTCTGTTAAGGGCTCAGGCGCAACGAGAGCATTTCAGAGAAACAGCTAAAGGAAGCCAAGTCCAAATGTAAACGAATTGCCCTTCTTCTTACGGCTGCTCCGACCAACCCCAATAACAAGGGGCTGTTGATGTTCAAGAAGCATCGTCAGAGAGCTAAGAAATTCACGCTCGTGAGCTACGGCACAGGAGAAGACGAGCC
This sequence comes from Perissodus microlepis, assembly GCF_051167445.1. NCBI lineage: Eukaryota > Metazoa > Chordata > Actinopteri > Cichliformes > Cichlidae > Perissodus > Perissodus microlepis. Next base: position 37,632,012 of record NC_140463.1, on the reverse strand, counting down.
AGAGTACAGCGACGAGGAGTACGAGGAAAACCCAGACAGCAGACAAGAAACCTCTGCTCCTCAATTTATCCTTGTGGCCCCAGACGACTCTGACATAGATAAGCCTTTTCTCACTAGCACCCACAGTGGCAAAAGTGTGCTAACTTTTACCTTGGACAAAGGTCTTCTTGAAATCGAAAGGAATTTGAAGAACCAAGCAGAGATGGAATCTTTGCCTGAAACCAAAGGCAAGGGTGCGCTGATGTTTGCCCAGCGTCGCCAGAGGATGGATGAGATTTCTGCTGAACATGAGGAGCTTAGGCGCCAAGGGATCCCCGTTGAAGCAGTGCAAGAGGCTGAAAAGAAAATAGTGGAGCATTCCTACATGCAGTCGGCTGCAGAAGGCCGCAGTTACATGGATGTAAACGTGCACCAGCAAACCCAGCAACAGTACCAGCAGTTTCAAGAGCAACAGTACTATGAGCAACAGCAGAACTACCAACAACAACAACAACAATATCAGCAACAATATCAGCAGCAATATCAGCAACAGCAATATGAGCAAAGTCACTATCAGCAACAGCAAATGTATCACCAGCAGCAAGAATATCATCAGGAGCAACAAAAAATGCAGCAGTATTCAGCAACTGTCAATGGCACTGTCCAACATCAAACAAATGAAATGCAGAGCTCTTTCAGCAATCGTACTGCAAAGCCTTTCTCAGCAGACAACATGGCGGCCACCCCTTATTCTCACGCAATGAGTGGGACCAATCAAGATTCTGTGAGTCAAGGAGAGCAGATTGCTTCCCGTGATGAGCGCATTTCTACTCCTGCAATCAAGACGGGACTTTTGTTGGATTCAAGGAGAAAGAATGCAGCCAAGCCTATGTTCACATTTAAGGAAGCCCCAAAAGTATCCCCAAACCCAGCATTGCTGAACCTCCTAAACAAAGGTGATAAAAAGCCCGGGTTTGAATCGGGACCTGAGGATGATTATCTTAGTCTTGGAGCCGAGGCTTGTAATTTCCTTCAGTCTCAGCGAGTCAAACACAAGATTCCTCCACCAGTTGCCCCAAAGCCTGTGATCAATCCCACATCACCTCCTTGGTCCTCACAGATAGAAGCAACCAACCAGGAGATGCCTCAGTGTGCTGAAAATAGTCTATCCACACCTGCTGCAGCCCCCACCGCAGAGACTACTCCTGCTCCAGAACTAGAGCCAACCCCTGCACCTGCCCCTGAGCCTTATCCCCCTGCTGCACCCCAGGAGAATCCTGGCAGTACCAACAAAGAGGAACAGCACACATGGCCACTCCCAGAACCCGAATCTCAACAACAGCCCACACAAGCTGTAGCTCAAGAGGCAAATGGTCATATGAATTCTACACTGCAGTCTGAGTCGTCTGCTGTGACTACCTGGGGTGCAGCTCAAACACAAATGCAACAACAGTTATCTTCAAGTTCTTGGCATTCAGCTCAAGTGCAGCCCTCAGAACCACCTCCAAGACAGTCCTCACCTCACCCACCTTGGGTATCACATCAGCCTACTCAGAACCAGGCACAGCAACCTCCCACAAGTACTTGGACCCCTCAAATTCAGCAGTCCTGGACGCAGCCTCCAGAGCAATCACAAGCCCAAGCACATGTTCAGCCATCCTGGGCCCAGTCACGAGAGCAACCTCAGTCTCAGCCGCAGGTTTACCCACCTTGGGCACACTCTACTGAGCAGCCACATCTACAGCAAATGCAGCCCAACTGGAGTCAAGCCCAAGAACAAATGCAGCCACAACAACAGAACCAATGGACACAGCCATCACAAACAGACTCTCAACATCAACCACCATGGATGCAACAACCTCATAAAAAATCCCAAGCACAAACTCCTTGGGTTCAAGGGGTACAACCAGAATCCCAGCCACAACCACCATGGGTTCAGCAAGCACAACATCAGGCTCCTCCACAATTATGGCCACAGACTGAAGCACCAGGTCAGCCACAACCACCTTGGGTATCAGCTCAGCCACAACAGCAACAGCTACCTTCAGTGAATGCATGGGCCCCATCACAAACTCAACCCCAAGCTCAGCCACCCTGGATCCAAGTAGCTCAACCACAACCTCAAGCACAGCCTCAAGCCAATTTAAATCCATGGGCACCAGTACCTGCCCAGACTCAGTCTCAGCCTCCATGGGCTCAACACCCCCCAGAGCACGGTCAACACCACATAAGTTCTTGGACTCAAGAGCAGGATCAGGCCCACCATCAGTCTCCATGGGCTCAACCTGTTCCAGCCCAGCCAGCACCACAGCCAAAGTGGCAACAGCCTACATCAAAGAGTCCACCACAACCACCAATAAACACATGGCAACCAGCTCAGACACAGCCTCAGACACCTGTGAATGCCTGGACTCCACAATCACAGCAAAAACCTGTGAATATTTCCACACTGACAGTGAACACTCGCCCCTCTCCAAAACCTTGGCAACCACCACAAAATGTTCCACAAAGCCGATCCCCTCCTACTCCGCCACAGCGAATGCACTCTTTCACTATTGGTCAAAGAGTTTCATCGCCCATCAACCCAATGGCCACTGTCTTAAACCCATCATCCCAGGGTTCAGCATTTGAGATGCCAGCTGTTAAAGGAAAAGGAGCTGATATGTTTGCAAAGAGGCAGTCTCGAATGGAGAAGTATATCGTGGACTCTGAGACGGTGGAAGCAAATAAGGCAAGCAGGTCAACATCACCAGCAGCTTCCTTACCGAATGAGTGGAAATACACTCCCAATGTACGTGCTCCACCTCCACGTGCATATAACCCTATTCAATCACCTTTTTATCCCCCAGCAGCAACAAAGCAACCCCCTTCAAGTAGCCCCTCAACCAAAGCAAAGAAAAAAGACAAAGCAAAACAGATGCCTGCTCCTAAACCTCTCAATGTAATAGATGTCATGAAACATCAACCCTATCAACTAAATTCCTCACTCTTTATCTTTGGTCCAGCAGCAGAGGCCACCAAGCCTTCCGCACCTAAGACCAGCTGTTCGCCTCCTAACCCACCTGATGATAACCAACCAATCAGATATGAGCAAATGCCCCCGGTCCAGCCAGCTGGACCATTTGGTGCCCCATACCCCCAACAAACCTATGAGATGCCAATGCAGCCTGTGATGCACGATAGCCAGTATCAGCAGATCCAACCAAATGTTTATCCCCCCTCTAATCCTTATCAGCAACCTCCTAGTTGTCCATACCAGCAAGTATATAACCAACAGTATCAACAACCTGCTCCACCTGCTTATCATCCCCAAGCCCCTCAGTCTCCAAACTCTCCCTACCAACACTCGGTACAAGCTGGTTACCAGCCAGCCAATAGCCCTCCCTATCTGGCAGCTCCTTCAGTGCCCTACCAGCCACAGCCTCTTAGTAGCTATATTGCTCCCAGTTTCCCTGTGGCTGCTAGGCCCGAGTCTGCATCTGGTGGTAACCCTGGAGTGGCTCCCAAGCCTAAGTTTACAGCTAATAAGAGTTCAGCTCAGGTGTGGAAGCCTGCAGCAGTTGATAAAGAGTGATTCTTGTAGAATCATGACTTATTTGACGTCTGCTTGAATTAAAGGTTTTATGCCCCGCCAAATGGACTATTTTCCTTACCAGCTCTATTTATTGTCATAGTGCAGAACCTACTAGTCTAAAAGTTCATAGAGAAAATGAAAAAAGGAATATCTATAAAATTAAGAATATAAGGATAGACTTACATCCTATTATAATAGAATTTTAGTATATCTTATCAGACGCAGCATAGTCATAATAATTGTAAACATATTTTATTATGCCAAAGTAATAAATGTAAATTCATTACATTTTATGTAAAAGAATTGTGTGATTAATAAGAATGTAGGGGAGCCTAATGCTCAGTGTGAAGTGAAAGAAAAGGGTGAGAGAAAAAGATTCAGTGGAACTGGATAAGTCAAGACAGGTTGATTTTTTTAAAGGGGAAAATGAAAAATGTTCTTAATATTACAATTAATTACATTTTAAAAAGACCAAAAAAAGTTTTTAAGCAAATACTAAAAGTATTTGCATGTGGGTAAGTGAAAAGGATGGGGCCTGTAGCCTGTAATAATATCAAGCAGAAGGCTTAATGTGTAACGTCAGATGTTGAGTACGGAGATTATGTAACAGCAGTGGGATTTTAGGCTATTCTAGGCCAAATAACACGGCAGACAGACTTGTGACAGCTAACACTGTTTTCCTTAAACATAAAATGTTCTATACTTCTTTTTTCCCCAGTACTTTCCCCAATTCCTTTTTGGTAGGACCTACTTAAGTGTGTTGGGTTTTATTTAAAGCTCTCTACCAGCTGTTGCGTCATGTTAGACACTATATTTAAAGTCCCTCATGAGACGAGATTCTGAGGTCCAGAGAGTAGGCTTAAATTTCAACTTAAGCCAGTGAAAGCTACCAACTTCCAGACTGCCATAGTATTTTTCCTGATAAGAGACAGTTATGTAATGTCTATCACTCTCTCATAGATTTACCCATTATGCATCTGTTCCTTGTTTTGATATGTGAACAGATGATACATGATATAGAAAGGAAGAGTTATTGAAAGGATAACCAGCCTGGTAATGCTCACAAGTTGATTTTTGGTACAGGGTCGCTTCTTTGGTTCTCTGTGTTCTTTTCTTTTTGTGTCTGTGTGTTTCTCTTCATAGTGCACTTTCTGTATGATTCACTGCAGTGCCATTAAACTGTCTTTTATCTTTGTTTGGTTTCCTTTTCTTTTGTCCTCTGAACATGCTTTTAGGGTTTCTTCTATTTTTAGTCTCTTTGCTGTTGTCTTGCTGAATTTCACCACTTCTCCACTTTCACTATAAATACTGTCCTTATTGACCTTGTCAACAAAAAGAAAAATCAGTCACAAATTAGTCCGTACCACAGCATCTGGTGGTTCCATTTTCAAGAGTTATCAGCAAGGTGCACCTAATTATCCAAATCACCTCCTTTTTGTAAAAAAAATAAAAATAAAGAAAGAGAGAGTTTAGAAACTTGAGATGCACATTCCTGCAGAATGACCATGTGAAGAGTATTATTAGAGCTGTGACTTCACTGGATAATTATGGTCAAGTGAGTGAGCACAGCTGAAATATATACCCATGTTGCATCATGGATTTTGAAAAAGAGCAGATATATGTTGAATGAAAGTGTTAGTATCATTTCATAATCTTAGTTAGTGGATTTTACTGACTATTTCTGAAGGGAATTGATCCCCATGCCAATTCATTTATCTTCAATCTGCAATCAAAAGATAATAAAAGAGAGACAGCAAATGTTTGCTCTTGCTTTAGAGCCCACACATTAATGCCCTGTAGTGCTAATACACCAAGCTTTGACACCTTTTCCTTCATATTATTTCTGTTTTACTAAGAAAAGTACAAGATAAATATTCTATTTATGCCCTAAATCAAACCTTAGCCAAACCATAAATCAGGATGTAACATTCCTGCATTTAAAGACTGTTTTGAACATCTGTCTCAAAATGTAAGGAGCCCAGCTGTTACGCTCTGCCCGTTTTCTGAGCATGTTAAATCTGGCAGAAATGGCACATAGAAGGACATAAACCATGTGCAAATGGGCAGTCATCTTATCGGTCTCCTTCAGCAAAGTAAAAATATGACCTACTGATCTGTTCATATATTCTTGTGCCCAGGACCCCCACTCCTGTGGGCATTTTAAGCCTGCCGCATACCTGAGCAGCAGAGACTTTATTCCCCTTGACTGATTTAGCATTTATCTCTGCACGCTCTTCTTCTCTCTTCTTAAATTTGTGTCATATTTTATCAGCTGACAGTGCACATCACTCACCAGATGATGGCAGCACTGGCTTTTCTGCTTATCCACCATAGATAACAGGAGGCATTGGATGAGATTATGTGCAGTATAGCTGTGTTTTCACCCCACATAAATCTGCAGCACCGGTATCCTGGGGATATTATTGGTATTGGGCATTTAGCATTTCCATCTCGTTATTCTTTCAAACTGTTGCTGTTTAGCAAACTATATTAAGTGGAAATGAGCCGAATGTGGCTTATACTTCCAGAAGGTTATGCACTTTCATGTACCAGTTGCTCTGATTAATAAGCGGGACAATGTGTTTAGACAAATGCTAGTGCAGTTTAATTCACTGGCTGCAGTATGACATGTCCTAGAACTCTTTTACACACGTACCATATTTACATACCCCCTGTGAATAAGAGAGTGACTGATCTTCTATACACAAGTAAATTATACATGTATAACTGCATTTAAAAGAAATAATCCTGGCAGGGAGCTACTCTGCTTCTCACTCTTATCCAAGCTAATTTGATTTGGCCAAAGAGCCAAACACAAATGAACCCTTACTAAAATAAACATGTCTGGATTCTTCTTTACAGGCCCCTGGCAGGAGCTACTCCCTTTCTCCACCAGCCAGAGTACAGTTCACGGGCCAGAAGTCAGCTTCAACTTCTTCCTCCCCAAAGCCCCCAGCACTGGGCTCCACAACTCCCTCGGCAAGGCAGACATCCTGGATGGAAAAAAGCCAAAAGCCCCTCACACCATGGGAGGCTGCCTCCCGGCATCCCATGGGCCTGGTAGATGAAGCTTTTGCTTTCCAGAGCCTCCAGCAAACCCTTGCCTCGAATGTGCGCTTGGCAGCCCAGCGCAAAATCTTGCCTGAGCCGCCAGCAGAGTGGAAAGCCAGGGTTTCTTACCAAGCACCGCAGAAAACAGGCAGCCAGACTTGGAGCCAAAGCCGGAGCCCGAGTCAAGCTTCGCTCCCATCGTTTGTGTCGCCAGTAAGAAGCTCTATCTCCAACACAGTTAGTCATGCCGGTTACAGGTCCCTGCCCAGACAGTGGCAGCCTCAGAAATCTGTGACAGAGGCTAACCCGAGGCCCTCGGTGTCTTCATATGAGTCTAAGAGCCCTTTCGGAAAGCAAACTTACAAGTCTGTGTACACCAGCAACACTTGGAGCTGGAGGCGGTAGACTACAGTTCAGCCTGTGTGGTCTTTAATGAGTCAAATCTCATTTATTCTGAGTTTCGTAATACATTCACATGCAGTCAGGAAATAAAAAACAACAGCTTGTTAGAAAGGACAGAAAGTTAACTGGTAGGGAACCTTTTAATACATTCTATTGTTAGATATTTGCATGCCAAAATTAAATAAGAAAAGATGTGGGAAAAAATGGATGGCAAAAACACTGATGTGGAAGACTAGTTGATTAGATAAAGAGATGAGTATGTTGTTTAGAGAGAGTGCATCAATATCTTTGGTGGAAAAAGCATTTGATTGCATATGTGGACTTATCTGTGATTGGAAAAAAAGACACCTGTCATTTTGTAGGTTTTAAGTGAAGATTGTTTCTTGAGTTGTTCTTGAGCTTGTGGATTTCCAGTAATCCGAGTTTGATATTTTGCTGTGGATGCATGCATCTGCCATGTAGGTTGCTACCATGGGTGTACACTTTTCTTTTCTTTTTTTTCTTTTTTTTTGCTTGTTTTGCAAAATCCATGCAGGATTTGTGGTGTCCTCTGATAAGAAAATGATTCAAGGGCTAGAATGCAATTACTTTGGGAAAAGGTGCCATAACCTGTGATGTTGTTGGTGCACAATAGGTGTATTTTCAGTAATGCATTGGTATGTGGCCATTACCCTGGTTCTGCCAGAGGTTTCTTCCTGTTAAAAGGGAGTTTTTCGTTCCCAATGTCACCAAGTGCTTGCTCAAAGAGAGTCGTTTGATTGTTGGGATTTTCTCTGTATTAATGTAGGGTCTTTACCTTTCAGTATAAAGTGCTTTGGGGCAACTGTTTTTGTGATTTGGTGCTATATCAATAAAATAGAATTGAATAGACATTTCAACTGTCTAGCATCACATACATAACAGTATATACTATATAGGAGACAATCAAATGCAGTATGTAAAACGACTGACAACTTTTTGTTGGGAGTGAATTTCATCGACCGCTTCATACCAATGAAATCTAACCAACACTACAAAAAAGGTTTTTGTTTAGTTCATGGAAGGTTTACTGCTGCCAGGGCGATTGCTTACACTGTGCAGTTGGCTTGTGGCTTATTTCTAGTTTGGGCTTTTGCTATCGACTTGTAATCATCTCCAAATGTTAAAGCTACGTTGGTGTTTCCACAGAGTGCGCATAATGTCCTAATGCGATTCTCACTGAGCAACCTCATAAATGCAAATAAGATTTATTACACAGTGTTGTGTTTTATGCAGATGTACTATAGTGTAGTGTAACAATCTCAGATTGTTTTACTGTATCACTTCCATTCAAACAACACATATTATGGTCGTAATACAATACAGCAATCCATTTCATGTAGAGCATTCTATAAAATAAATGCAGTGAAATATCACAATTTAAGACGTTGCCCTTTTGTGCTCTTTGCTGTCTATTCCCATCTTGTGCTCGGGGCCATTTGTTGCTTGCTGTGCCATCCCGTGAAGCTTTTTGCAAGATGTGTTGTCTCAAATGGTCACTCCATATACAGCACGGGGAGTTGAGAGGGAGACCAGTTCCCATGGTGACCAGATGTTACATAACAACAGTGGGTACCTAGTGTAGCTGAACCATTAGAGAATGAGAGATAAGGGCACAGACGGAGCCGATAAAAAGCAAGTATTTCCCCACCAATTTGGATCTGGGAAACACTTTGCAGTTCAGATGCTTTTTAAAGGGGTGAAGCCTGTTGAAGTGCATAGCACTGTAGCACACGGAATTTTATTGTCTTGATGCACGCTCAATTATCCAAGTAAGAAAATCCCCAAAAGTTGATTCTGTTCATCTGGACATAGCGTGACTGAAGAAGTCACTTGGATGAGTTATGTTCAGCTGGACATAACTCATCCAAGTGACTTCTTCAGTCACGCTATGTCCAGATGAACAGAATCAACTTTTTGGGACATAACTTTATTATTATTCTGTGTCCCAGGCATAGCTTTCTGTTCACTATGCAGTGCAGTTATGCCACTCAGCTTGATATCCAACCCCGAATCCAACATAGCTCTGCTATGTGCCGCAAACTCAGCCTGCCTTCTTAAAAAACTGGGGGAAAATGAGACTAAATTAAATGTAGCAAGGTCGTTGGAAACATTGTGATGGTATTATAAAGTAAATGAATTCCATTAGACTTTGGTACTTCCTTTATCACATGATGGCACTTAAAACAAATAGTATGTGATTGGTCTGCAAGCCCTGAGGGGACCTTGTTCCCGTGGTGGATGTCACTGAATATATTTAATGTTAGCTGTGCATAGCAATTTCCTGAGTGCTGAAACAGCTTTATTTTGATGTTAAAGCTTTGTCAGTGGTTTACTAAGCGAGTTTTCATGTCTTTAGCATTTTTCAATGCATGTCTATTAGAAAAGTTGCAAGCTGGCAACACATTATTGCCCTATGTATGGTTAGAGCAACTCCAATTCCTCCAACACTTATCAACTGTCAGATATATCCTCACTTTATCTTCCAGAGGGTTTTCATTTAAGTTTATCCAAACTACTACTCTATTAATATAGATATGTATGCAATATAAACTCCCTAAAGCTGTCAGAACTCAAGAAATTAAGGTAACTGTGTGAATGTGTGTGTGAATGGGTGGATGACTGGTTGTGTAAAGCGCTTTGGGGTCCTTAGGGACTAGTAAAGCGCTATACAAATACAAGCCATTTACCATTTACCATTTTACCTTAAACATGGATTTAATTATTTTGCACAAGTCTAAAGTCGCCCCACATTTGTTACTTCTTTTGCTTCCAGACTTTTTTTTGCAATTTGTGTGCTCTTGAAGAATAGTTTTCTAGTCTTTCTGAAGGTCTTTCAAAGTTTTTCTTTTGACATTAGCTGCTTTTTCATTCATTTTCAGTCCTTTTTGTTCACTGAAGCCTCATCAGAAATGGTCTCAGTGGAAGGGTGGCTGTCAAGAAAGCATTCTGAAGAAAGGGAAACATGGAGGAGAGACTGTCAGATTATGCAAGAAATAGACTGAAAATCAGTTGCAACAGGTCTTATAGAGTGATTAATCCAAATGGGAGATTCGTGGTTCAAGACATCTTTTATGTGTTAGGATAGCGAGGGACAACACTGAGTGTCTTCGGCCATCTATATGGCATGGTGGGGGTTCTGTCTAATTGGTAACAGCTTCATTTTTCAGCATGATAATGATCCCAAATACTGTAAAAGCATATCAGCATAGAAAAACACACACTGGTTCGCAGTCAAACACAATAGCCTCTGCAGAGCTTGCAGTGTGGGCTTTCTTCTTTGAATGTCCTTTAAGAAGCTTGGAGAACTATATCTGAAGGCTACTTAAAGAAATGTCGAGAAAGCTGCCTAAGAGAGCTCAGACTGTGTTGAAGAATGGAAGCGATCGTACCAAATACTGATTTTCAATCTCTGCACCTACTTTATATTTTCCAAATATATAAAAAATTAGTGGCGGCTCAGGACTTTTGCACAGCACTGTACATGCCTAAATGCAGTGAGTTGCAGTTATCCGACTGGGTAACAGGTATGCCTAATAAAAGTGTTTGCCTTTTATTTATTTATTTGCTTTTTTCATTAAGTTCATTCTCATTTTTTTTACATAATAACTCTAAAAGTGCCCTCTAGGTAAATGTTTGCCTGTTTTGAAATGAACACAGATTCATTCTGAGCTACTGTAATAACACCGGCCAAGGGAGATGGTGTTGGGCAAGTGAAGTAGTAGTGGCAGCGGTCTAAATTTAGTCGCCCTCTGCTTGTGAACTAAATACCAATGACAACAGACAAACTGACACCCACCCACCCACTCATTCAGTCACTCACAGGCTGCAGCCCCCACTTGCTGCCCTCCCCAACACAAGCCTCAGTAACGGGGAGCGTGAGCGCCCACACGGGTCACACTGCCCGGTCTGACCTCACCTTTCTTTCCCCGAGGAGACAGGCACAACTTGAGACAACCCCCTGAGGGTCCTTCAGGACAGGTAAGCCATCGCTTGGGCTTCTCCACAGGTGTGCTGTCCATGTCTAACGTGACACTTGCACTTTTAATCAAGCATGACTCTCTCTGCCACCTACACTCAGTCCCTCTGTATTTTACTGTTGGTGTGATAGCTTGCTTTTATATTTATTTATTTATCTATTTAATGAACACATACATGAAAATGTATGTCTTTTTTCTGTATTAATTTAATTGTATATATGGGATATGTCCTGATTTATTTAAAGCGAATGTACCTGTGCAAAGCTATAAATAGCATATATATATCTACACAACAGCGTATTGGAGGTAAAGCATTTTGCAACCTTGTCTGTTATCTGCAATGACAAAATAACTGATTTCTAAGTGATGGTAATTTGAAGACTTGCTGTGAAATGCTCGTTGGTTCTTTGAGAAATTGTTCTTTGCTTTGTGAACACTCGTGTTCTCCGACACTTCGGTGTAAACTTTCCGATTTGCTCTCTAATCTGCTGTCTCACATGTTCGATGTGACAACACCATGCTCTGCATCCCTGTCCTTTCAGCCCACTTGGGTAATTTCAAACATATCGATTCCGAGACGCCCCTGACACTGCTGGTTGCCATATCTGCAGAGCATGTGCTTGGCGTTTAACAGCCCAAGGTTATTTAAAGGGATGTGCTAACTTTGCCCTTTTCACTGCCTTGATAAATTCTATCTGCTTCGGTGGGATTTTGTGCGTGTTGTGGGTGTTTGATGACTAACATGCAGCTGCCTTGCTTTTGTCTTTGATTGTACATTTGAACAGATTGTACTGATGTGCACTGTCTCCTGTGACTTTTTGCCTCACCCCAATCTCCCCAATGGCAGCCATGTCACAGTTCTCCACCATGACAACCAGAGAGAGGAAAATGCAGGCAGCAGCAATCTGCAGGGAGGTTCAAGCCCAAGAAGGTAGCTGTATCGTTTCCTCTTCACTTGCATGTTTTCCTGATCCCTCTGACCTCCCACATTCTGTTCTTACCTTCTTCATTAAACATGTAAACAAAGACAAGGAGTTAACAACACCATAAGTTACAGTACAGATCTGTTATCCTTACTGTCAAATTCTCCAAAATTTACTTTATAAAAGGCACGAGTCCATCATTTTCTAGCAAAACAGTTGCCAACCTTCCCCTCTACGATCCTATAAATAAGCAAATGACTACTTTTATGGCTCATAGTAACTAATCCTTTGTCGTTCTCCTTTGAACACGCTATTTCAGGGCGTGGACAACTGTGCGCCTTGGGGATGGGGAGGGTCTGAAGGCTACTGACAGCTGAAAGATATTCTGGCAAATTATGTGTCTCACACTTGAATATAGGCCGATGACATCTCCATGATCAGCATGCAGTAGCTAGCATGCGGAGCAAACCACAAAACAAGCATTGAACATGAGCTGATTACGAGGGAAGATAATTCCTCGTTCATCATACTGGCAGGAATGCTAAGTCAGCAGCCATGTACAGGATTTTTTCTTTTTTGTGCAGTGAGGTTTTTTTTTCCTGTATGGATTTAATTTGATTCAGCATAGGTGGGAGTATAGGAATCGTGAAAATACATTTGTCTTGTCAGAAGTCTGATTCAAGCACTGAATAAACACAAGTTGTTTAGTCTCTTGTTTTGTTTCCTTCTGTTCAGATATAGAAATGGATCTGGGAAAGAAAATGAGTGTGCCTAAGGACATAATGCTGGAGGAGCTGTCTTTCGCCTCCAACCGGGGCTCCCGTCTCTTCAAAATGCGTCAGAGACGATCAGAAAAATACACTTTTGAGAGCATCCAGAACCAAAACAACACACAGCTGAATGTAAGAAGAACTGTGGTCTAAATTATTATCTTAAAGAAATGTTTAGATATTGGGGAAAAAATCTTCTTTTTCAACAATAGGTCCCAAAACCGAGTCCTTGTTCATGTTTGCGTAGGAACTACAGTTAAAGCTGCAGGCAGTAGCAGGCTACCTTATCGGGAAGATTTGCTAGCCAGTTACCTTGACTCTCTCAAAAGATAAAAACTAATTAAATCAAACAAACTGACTAACCAGACGAACCAATCACCCTAATCTAACCAACTAAGCCGATCAACCCAACGCAACCCAAACAAACAATCAATCAACCCAACTAAACCAAACCAAACAAGCTTACCAACCAAACTAATCAAATTAACCAACACAACCAACCCAACAATCAACCCAAAAGAAAATCTGTCCTCTAAAACTTTATAATCCACATTTCATATCTTCTTTGTTTGAACTGTACCAGTTTAAGATAAATAAATAAACTAAAGTTTATTTATCGATCACTGCAACATAACAGCATGTAAATCCCATACGTAGCTGTTAACTGATACTTTAAAGCATTAATGTAGCCACTGTAGCTCACATTAAACAATAATGTGAGTCAGATATTTTAATTAAAAAGGCCCCAGAAAGGATCAAGATCACAAACACACTGTTGAGGTCCAGTTCAGCCACTAAGATGAAGTCTAAAGATGGCTACCGGCCTGGTGCGGACCGGTTACTAAAAGCAGCCCATGCTTTTAATCATGCAGAACTTAAACTTTTAATACAAACCCAAGCTGTCTTTTGTAATAGGTTGGAGACACGTTCATCTCTGGTCTAAAGCTGAGCATTTACATACTGGATTCTAAGGGGATTCAGTCACTTGTGGAGGCAGTTCTTGGCATCTCTTTCGGTCAATTCTTTAGCACCCAAGGTTGCAATCTTTAAATCTTTTAACCACCTAACTCCTGATAAGACAGCAAATAAGCAGATAATCTCATTAAACTGCACAACTAATCATTGACATGCACATAAATTTATGATCATTTGTAGGGATAAAGATTAAGAGGGTACCGTAAGAATTTCACATTGCTAGAGTGCATATTTTTCATACCCGATTATCCCTTTCCTAATACATCTTGTTTCACCAAAACATGAAAAACATTCCACCTTACATCCTGACAAAGTATATGTGGGAAAGATTAAGCACTTCGAGTGTTTATATTGCTTGTGCCACAAACACAGGGCAGTGTGTCTGTAGCACAAGTCGTGCAGTTGGTTATAAGTGGTTTTATTAATGTTCCTTGTATGGATGGGCAACACGCCAAGTTAGCATTTTCTTTTCTCAGCGGTACCATTCGCTGATCTGGTCACACAAAGAAGTTCATGTCTCACAGCGCACAGCAAAATCAAGTAAAGCCAGGTTTCTCTCTGTTATATCTAATTAATTAGGATCCCAAGTTATGTCCTCTTTAATTTAGTTGTGTGGTTCCCTTGTGTACTTTTCAATGCCCCCTTGAAGTCCACAGATAAAATAATTATTATGCTCAAGAGAAGTTTTTCCCCTCATCTTTGATGTATGGACTTAGATATCTCGGTTTGTTTATTGCTCTGGGCAATAGAAGGATTTTGTTTCAAGTTGTCAACATTTCCTGAGGAAATCCTCGAGTAAATCATCATAAATATCTTTCAGAGGGGATGAAAAGCCGGGTGCTGGGGCTGCAGTACATTTCATCTCAGTCCAGAGAATAGTATTTCGAATGTAGAGGGCAAATGGACAGACAACTGGACAAACAGATAGCTCCTTTGTTTAAGGAAAACGTGGAAAATTGAAGATCTGTTACGTGCTTATCATGTGATAACTGTCAGGGTTCCTGGGTCGGTGACCCAGTGTTTTCAGTTTTGTTCATGTTCAGTTTATTTTGCCACTTCCATGTTCTCTCTTCCTGCTTTTCCTGTGTCAGCTCGTCTCGTGTCATTAGCCAGATTATGTTCAGCTGTGTGCTCACCGGTCTCTCATTATCATCATCATCATCAGTCTGTGTATTTAAGCCCTCTGTTTCTACTCGTTCACTGTCGTGTCATTGATGTTGATGTTCGTGTGATGTTATGTTGTCCTTTACGTGTGTTCCCTCAGTTCAGTCAGCCATTCAGTTGTCCAGCCAGTCAGTATCCGTTCACCCTCTGTTCATCCACTCCTTATAATAAACCTTCACCTACCTGCGAGTCCTGCATTTGGGTTCCTTCTTCCTCGCCTCCACACAACGCCTGACAATAGAAGATACAACTGATTTACTCTTTAGATTTATGACTTCTTAACTGAGGAAACTTTGATATGCATGTCATGGTTATCCATTTGTATGTCATATTAACCTCAAAGATGGCAAGATGTTTGCTGCTTGTTTCTCCTGTTACCAAGTAACCAAACAAATGATGTCGAAAATGTTCCAAAAAGCTACCATGTGAAACGTTGATATGAATTGTCAGGAATCAACTGATTGATAAATGGTTTCAAACCTTTTTTGTGGGCCCGACTGACCTCTTTGATCTTTCTTGTAGAGCATTGCCATCTTCCAAACTGATACTGGGAATACCACTGACAGCCACAGCGGCCAGAACAACGTAGGTGTTGACCAGCCACCGAAAGTGACATGTGACACAACAGCTATGGAAATGGTGCCAGATCCCACCAGTATTGCCCCGGGTAGGTAAAGCTGTGTGATACAGTGCACTGAAAAAACTTTCCAAGGACTCAAAATCATACAGCAGTGATATACTACTGACTTATATTCAGCTGTTCCTATCCATTTAACCTGTTTGCTTTAATTGTGTTGTACTAAACTTTGGTTTTTTTGCTGTATGATGAATGCTAAGTACAGCTCCCAGCGGAGTGACTGCGCGCATGTGCTCTGCACAAAGTACTAGATGTGCCGTGTTTTGATATGGATTCAACTGTTTCTCATTGTTTGTACTCAAGCAGGCTTTGATCGTGCAGGAAAACAATTTTCTTCTTTGCCTGGAATCTGCTGGCCTCGGGCTAAATATGATTACACATTTCTGTTCTCCCTCTCTGAGCCTGACTCCTTTATTTATTTTTATATATTCATCCTACTCCCTTCTCTCATGTCTACTCCTTTTATTCAACCATCCTTATTGCAATCAGCTCTTACCATCATTCTAAAATTCGTTGAGTTTTACTCACGGAAACCGTTTCCTGTTTGGCTCTTGTGCTGCTGATACCATCAGCTGTGCACTCACATCCTCCCTCATGTCCTAATTTTGCTCAGCTGACACAAAACCATGATTTAAGGATGACCGTGTTGACACTAGGGTGGGGTGCTATTTGTGGACCAGACACAGACCCCAGAGTATGTGAATGAAGTCAGTCCAACTGTAGCAGAAATCAGGCCAAAGTGCATCAGGTATCAAATGGGAATTATGTTTAAAATAGCCCACTCATCCACTTACTGTAGGAGTGCATGCCAGGCAATAGTCATATACAGTAAGCCCATTTCAACAGTTAAACACCGGAAACTTCACAAAAAGTTATTTTTGTGCCATTTTTCAACAATGGAAAAAGGAATAAGCAAACGTGCCTTTAGTTATCAGGCCACTTGGACACTAATTAAGCCAATTGCTGTCTTTTTCACATTTCCTTTTTGGTTTAGTTCCTTCTTTTATCCCTGCATGAAGCTGGAGTGTAATCATCCTTTCCCACGAAAGTATCAGCTTAGCCAAACGTCCAACCACAGGAATAATATCCCATGGCCTCAGAAACATTTTTACACAGTGTTTTGTCATAGATTATTCCCCCCCTACCAAAAAAAATCTGTAAACTTCCCCACAGGTCTGTTTGGTTTCTCCTGCTTCCTCCTCAGGGCAAAACATAAACTCAGGAAGGGGGAATTGTTCATTGTGAGGGGTTAGGATGTGACACAGCGGCCCGTGTTATGTAACGCCAAGCTTGCAAGCCCCCCTGAGT
Organism: Perissodus microlepis; assembly: GCF_051167445.1. Classification (NCBI taxonomy): domain Eukaryota; kingdom Metazoa; phylum Chordata; class Actinopteri; order Cichliformes; family Cichlidae; genus Perissodus; species Perissodus microlepis. Next base: position 37,615,231 of record NC_140463.1, on the reverse strand, counting down.
GAAGCGCTGGGTTTGAAGGATAGTACTTTTGATTGGACTCTCCCATCAACACACACAGTGTATGTGGGGAGACATACATGCAGGCATGCATCCACACACCCACACACACAAACACGGGGAAGCTGTGCCTTTATTCTGTTTGGCTGTGAACTTTAACGAGAAAAAAAAGGAGCTAAAGAAGAAAGACAGGACACTTAGACTGCTGTTAAATTAGGTACACATTTGTAACAAAATACAGATTAAGATATTTTTTTTAAAATGTCACTTTCCTTTAGTCTGAAATGACCTGATCTCTTTGTTCTTTTGCATTTACATGCAGTCAAACTAAAAGAAAAAACAAAATCAGTTAAAAGTTTAACAGTTACAGACGGTGGAAAGGGGAAACGTTTTTTCACTTCTGAACTCAAGTTTTCTTCAGATCTGCGATGAAAGTGAAGGATCTGCTTTCTTTGGACAGTACGTTCGCTGGTGGCTGTTGAAGAAAGTCTTTTGAACTGACTCTCACTAAGTTCTGGTTAGCGAACCGTGTGGAAAAAGCCAACGCCTGGTCTTTATTTGACATAGAAAAACAGAAAAGCCCCACATGCCTTCACTGCCAGTGTTGTATAATTTATCCAGGGTATGGAGGTCCTTTGAAAGACATCCCTCCGGAGAAGTTCAACAGTACAGCTGTGCCAAAGTCCTACCACTCACCCTGGGAGCAGGCCATCATCAATGACCCTGCCTTGGCTGACACTCTCATCACCCGCATGCCAGAGCTGGCACCTCAACAAGACCTGCCAGGGTACAAAAGCTTCAACAGGTAATGCCCAAATAGGTCAGATGTGTCAAATATAAGGCCCGAGGGCCAGAATTATCCCATCAAAGACTCCAATCCGGCCCACAAAAGGGCTCAGGAAAATGTGAAAGAGGGCATATATTTTGGACTTTTAAATGAAGTTTTACAGATTTTCCTACTGATAAAGGCCTCACCCATGGCCATTCATACTAGATCAAAATAATCATGTAAAAGATAGCCCTGAGATTAATGCACAGTTAAACTTCTTTGCACAAACAGCAAGGGCAGCTTCACTGGTCCGGCCCACTTGAATCAAAGCAGACCTTATGTGGCCCATGATGTAAAATAAGTCTGACATCCCTGAAACAGGTGAACAAATGGAAACACAAATGGAAAATAGGAGTTAACAGTGAAGCTATAACAATAAAACATTTAAATATATAACTGTTGAGGGTGTGTTTTACTATTTATGAATGTAAATTGCATCCATTCAAAAGTCTAACAATTTCTCTCTCTGAATTATACATTCTTGCTTTAATATAGCATGAATGCAAGTGGTGAGTGAGCAAAGAAAATACTGTCCTTCACCTCATTCGTAGCGCAGTGTTTCTCACACTCAGCAACTGTATCTTAGAAATGTCCCCAGGTCAATGTCTTTGCTTGGCTTTAATTAATTGCATCACTTCAAATGTCACTTCAAGTTTCTCTCATTAGCACATGTTGTCTGCTGTTAACACCGTGGCTTTGTCATCTCCAGGGTGGCAACCCCTTTCGGTGGTTTCAGCAAAGCACCCAGGCCTGCTCCTGTCAAGACCCTTCAGGTAGAAATCCTCCCAGAGCTCCAGGAGCTCCAAGGGGACACCCCGGTAATTCGACCCTCCTTCAACAGATCTGCTCTGGGGTGGGTGTCTACGGGTGGTCCAGTCCCCCTCCCTAATGTTTCTGTCGAGAATGCGCTCATCCCTGAGTCAGAAGACCTTTGAACCCATGTTGAAGTCACACAGAGATGCTGTCTACTTAGTTGCTTAACCTGAGGTTGTTGTTTGTGGAGTGATGCTGGAGTCAGAACAGAGCATCCTGTTGGGTGTTGCTGGTTCAAGTTAGCGTGTATGTAGCACCCTTTGGTCTTTCCAGTGATGTTAACAGTTGCACTGCAGGGAATAATTTAAAAAAATCACTGTGTACATTAGACAGACACTACTGAAAACTGTTGTATATTGATTTTCATAAACAGATTTTATCTCACATTTTTGCTCAATAAAGTGGCGTACAATGATCAAAAATCCAATCAGAATTTTTGATTTTCCTTTTAATTGGTTTCAAAAGAATTGTAAGTTTCTGTCAAAGGGAAAAAATTGCACATTTCTGTTTTTGGGAAAGGGAACAGAATGCAATATGTATGTGTGCGATACGGGTTGGTATGAGCTAGCTTCAGTGAAGGACGGTGCATTTTTGTGCCATAGTCCTATGCAAATTTCTCAGTTATCATAGTGTGTGAGAGGCCAGAGATCCATGTGAGCCAGTGTAACGTGCCTCAAGGTTACACTGCCTGACAAATCAAATCTGCTTCAGCGATATGAGCGACTTGACTGATGTGTCTCTCACCTTTTGGCTATGCCAAGCAGAAGAAAGATTGACGTTTGATAAGCTGTGGCCGCTGTCTTTCTGTTTACTACCACAACAGCCTATTTTGGAAAGCACCTCAGCTACAACAAAGCAGCCAGATTTATTCCAAATACCATACATGTTGCATTTGGGGCGAATAGATATTGTGCAGTTATCTTATGGTTATTCAGAGAGATAAATTAATAAAATAAAATAGAAATTAAAGAAATTATTGGAATTTTGTTCATGTATACTCAAGCATCATCTCTTCATACAATATTTTTTTGCTTAAAGCAGCTAGTATAGTAGCATACTGCCAGGCTAACTTTTAGCTAGTATGCTAGCTTTGTACTAAGTGTTTCTATTAATCTGTTTTAAATTATATCTTTCCGCACTTTGTCACTAGTAGCATGTGACAAAAACAAACAGCTGATTCCCATTTCTTTAGTTGAATCTATTTACAAAATGATAGTTTGACTGACAGTTTGGCAGGCACAAAATACTTTTTTCACCAACAATGTGATTCCTGATGAGCTATTGACCAAAATCCTGAGATAGCTGTCAATGGTGTGCAGTGTGTCCTTAAAAAATTTGAGGAAACTTGATGGAAGACAAAAGAACTATTGGCAGAACTGAAAGGCTATCTACAGAAGATAAACAGTATCTGAAAGAAATGTGCTTTAAAAAACCTAAATTTTCATTTACATAACCAGAGTTTCTATATTTGACATACTTACACAGCATACTTTGATAACCTATGTTTCATGAAAGTAACATTGCATTTTATTGTGTTTAATACTTCAATAGCCTTTTTTTACTTTGGCGAAATTATCACTATTTTTTTCTTATTTTAATTTTTCAATATCTTATTCTTTTATGTAAATAGTAAATAGTAATTTTGCTTGGTCTTGTGATGTGTGTATATTTTACAACTCAAGTGGGAAATACCAAACAGACAATACTAAACGATACTGAACGGTCAGGAGGTTTAACAGCTAAAAGGTCTCAGTTATGACAGATCACATCTTAGTGTAGGTTGGCTACAACTGTCAATCACTGTGACAAGGTGTCATTTTGATTTCAGGTAAGTTGATTGCCTTGAATTAACTTTCAGTTAAGTTTATCAAGTTTATCAATCATCCTTTGATAAAGATAACTTGCTTTGCTACATAATGAAACCTTGACTATTTGCAACACTGCTGCATACTTAGCTGCTGATTTCTGTTAAAGTGGTTCTGTTCCTGCTGCCAAAAATGAAATAAGAAATGCCTGTCAGATATTTTGCAGCCATGTGACTCAGGCCAGTGTAGGCGTTCCTTGTCACTGTTGGAGAGCCTTTGGTATGTGCAGCTTCGGCTGCCACTCCCTTTTTTTGTCCTACTGAATTCCTCTAACCAGTCTCTTCAGGAAAACTGTTTGTACAGCACACCGCCTAGCATCCAACACTTCCAATAGCCCAGCCAAGTACCACAGCGGATATCGAGCAGTGTTTATCAGCACCAGGCACAAACTCACTTTGAACTTTGAATGTAGCCATTATCAAAATGCAGCACTGGAAATATTATTGGCAGAGACCCTAGCTGGGGGTTGGGGAAGCCAGACGATTCGATTATTTGTGTCAAACTGCAACCGGTCTCCCCTGAGGCACATTTGCCTTGACATGAAATAGAACAGTAGGTACAGGCTAGAGCTACAGTTTGCCCGGGATAGTGGATTGTCCCAAACTAAAAGGTTGGATGTAGGTTCAGCAATGGACTCTTATGGAGTCTTTGAACAGGAGATTAAATTAATAATCCTTTGCTCTTTTACAGTTGTGGTCAGAAGTTTACATACACTCATTATGGGCATGGATGTCATAGTAATTTGGAGCTGTTATTAATTTAAAAATAATCTTTTTTTAGGGTGTAATGATTTTACAGAATACATCTTTGTGACTGCGTGTACAAGTATACATAGCGACTCCAATATACACTTCCATGTGCAGTTTTTGAAAGTGCTGATTTTGGAGAAGGAGCTTCTTTCTTGGCCTCTCAGTCCATGATGATGTAAAACTGGCTTCACTGTGGACAGTAACGCTGGTGTTTCAGCAGTTTCCGCTTCATGGCAGGCTTGAGCCTTGGTGGTTTTCTGGGTTGTTCCTGAACATCCTAATAGACTTGTAGTCAAGCCGCCTAAACCAAGACCAAGACAAAGTTGAGACGAGACCGAGACCGAAACAAAAAACTCTTTAAACTGCAGCCAGATGCTGCTTCGTTTACGGGTGTCAGGCATATTTATGTGTCTTTGCGATGCACTCGCACAGCCCTCCTCACTGCTGTCTACTGTCTCACTCACTTACTGAGAGGACAGACGCACGCTCCACTTGACTGTTGCGTCTCTCACCCTCTCTGTTTTTCACATACTGATATTATCCTATATCCTCGCATGTGATTGGCCACAATATGGAGGGATTGGAGCATAGCTGAGCCACTGTGTGAGAGCTGAGCAGCGAAAGGAAATTAAGTGAGGAGCCGGCTCTCGCTCAATGGGAGTCGACTCTTCTGATTCACAACAAAGCACTCTCTAAGCACGGCTCTTAGAGCTGATGCTTTTGCGCATGACACATTATCGAACGTTACGTTGTGTGTCATGGGTACTGTTGACTCCAAATCTCCTGACCACTATGTCGATCTGAGACAGCAAGACCGAGACAGCGAGACCAAGACAAGACCACGTAAAAGTGGTCTCAAAGTCTTGAGACCAAGACCGGTTTTGAGACATCCAACTCTACATCCTAACCAATTTCCTCTCATCTGAGGACGACAGTTTGGGTCTTCTTCCATAACTGGCCTGAGTGGTGACACATCCAAATAATTTGTACTTACAAACAACTGTTTGATCCGGAAATCTGCAGTTGTTTAGAAATGTGGATTCCAGGACTCCAGATTCCATGTTCAAAATGGCTTCCTTGGGGCAGCTATGACTCAGGACGTAGAGCAGAGCATCTACTAATTGGGATATTGCTGGTTCTTGTGTAAATCTACAACTCTCTCTAGATTTTCACTGGGTTCCTTTAAAATTTCTCATTTTTCAAAATTCTTTGTTAGCATAAAAACAAATCCTTTTTATGCTGGCAAAGACAAACTACTGTTTGACTACTATCGTAGTCAATCATGATCACTGATGTGAAGTTAATAGGCCGTCGCCTTGTTAAGTTAAAAGACACTGTAGAGTCTTTAACACCGCTGATAAAAAGATTTGCTTTGAATAAGAGCACCAGGGAGAGACACTCGTGATAGCATGTCGAAATCTCAGAGGACAGTCCTTCAAAAATAAAATGCCTTTGGAGCAAAAGAATAAGTACACAAACACCCAATAGATATCAAGTTATCACTTGTTATGCAATAAGAACCCTGACAAGATAGAAACGTACAGTTTTTGGGTGTGTTCAACAGATGCAAGAAGTTGAGATGTTAGAGTCATGTTTTTTTGTACAGTGTGACCCGGCTAAGTCTGAACAGCTGGCTTTCTGTATGTTTATCAGCAGTTAACTATGGTCCCTGCTGCTGTTGCATTCGCTGTCAGGTTTTAAAGCTGACGTCTCGTGGGTTTCCATCTGCACACACAGCACCGAACACTGATTGTGCAGTATGGCTGCTGACACAGACAACTGCTTAAAGGTTGCACAAGTTGACCGGCCAATATCCCAGAAGGATTCCTCTAAGTATGCATGGGTCTGGCGAGAAAAATAAATGTGCAGTGAAATAAGAACTGCAAGGGCACTGAGGAGTGCTCACATGAAGACATATGGTTCTCTCAAAGGTTTTTGCATATGGCCGCACTTCCAATGTGTTCAGTGTCACGTTTTAGGTTGGTTAGGTTAGGTTAGAAATGTTGGAAATCTGGGATTAACCTTTTAATATATATATTTTTCAATATATGACCTCCTGACATCAAAATCCACTAACAACTAAAATGCAAAGCTAATCTAGTGTGTCAGCGTTTTAGTTTATGTCTTTCTCATCTGATGCGAAGCAGGTGTGCATTCTCACAGGAAAATGCAAAGCTCGGTGGGATTTCTAAATATACGAGCGAACATAAAGCATTCCTGGGGTCAGTCGGGCGGCGTTTAGTTGCACATGAGGTGAGGTGAAGGGTGACGAGGCACACATTCCGCTTCTGAAATGAGGTGGAGTGACGCAACAGGGTCAAGTATGTCTGGCTCTTGAGAAAAAAACCCTTCAGTCGATCACGCCTCAGAAACCACAAGTGGACAATAACTGACAAACGGTGATGAATATACTAGTTTCTGTGAGTAGGTGCAGAAGTGTTGTGGGCTTTAAGGTGAATGCCAGCACGAATCTCTGAACTTCTTCCAGCTTTTAAGGACAGGAACATGCGCTCTCCCTCTCTCACTAAATGCACCGAGCTTGAGCAAACAGAATGTAGAGACAGCTTCATGGAGGGATGCACACAGCTAGGCAAATAATTACCTTGTATGGACAAATGAACATTCAAAATCATGTTCCTGTTTACTTGCAAAAGCCCTTGAGACCAATTAGCACTGTGTTCCCTCACAGTAATCCAGCCTAGGCCTTTGTGCCTTCGGAGGGCTCATCTATATTCCGGAGCGGTCAGTATACATCAATTTCCTCTCTTTGTTTAATAGTCAGCCAGGAATTATTAACTTTCTGCTTCTAATATGAACAGCAGCTAAAACAATCTACAGCAATGACACCTTTAGGTGGTAAGCAAATGCTCTTTTTTCCTAGCAACAAGAACAACAGCAACAACAACAACAACAACAAAGAAAAATGCTAAAGTAATTGCCCTCGATGTTGATACAGGAAGTAGCCCATTCTGCTGATGTCTTTTTTGGGGGAAGAATAATTTATGTACCTAATCTTAGTCAGTGAAGCTATCTCACTTTCTGAACATGCACTGGGGCAATAGCATGCTTGCTCTGTGTGCTGCAGCTACCGTGGATACAGCAAACACAGCAGCGAGATATATCACCGTCACCACCTTGGCTGCACTCCAGAGTTAATGTAACATGGGGAATTGGCAAAAAACAATGCTCATGTCATCCCCTTTTCTGCAGTAAAACAATGAGCAGTGTCTCACTCGGGGTCAGATAGAAAATGTAAATTAATACAAATTGCCCCTGCTCCTGTCCCACGGGACAAGTCTGAGGTAATGCCAAGTCATCATGACTTACACAAATGCCATTTTGGTGAATGTTATACAACGTAGACAAGATACCAAAGATAATATTTGTATCTTAGCCTGTTCTATGTCTTACTCTTTAAAAGCTTTTTTTTCCTACAGGCTTTTATTTTGAACTGTACTCCAAAAATGCGTTTCTAGATGTTTCGACCATGAAGTGGATGAAAAAGTGGTTGACCAACAAAAGTCCTCTTCAGAAACTACTTGTTGAAACATTCTTGTGAAACCTGAAAAGGCTTCTTCATTCGAAAAAGTAATTATTACAGGATTTTAAACCCCGGTTAAATATAGTACAAGTCGCTTTGGAGGCGTCGCCCTCCCATGGCCTCCATGGCGGCATTGGAGCATGTCTAATCTCTTACGTAACAACAGGACATTCACTGCTTCATTAGTAGTAACTCGATAGGATCACAGCAAACGGTGTTCACAGACGACAAGCTTTGCTTTGTTCAGTCGTTCTTCTGTGGGAAGTTGTTTTTAAGGAAGGGAAAATAACCTTGATTGTCAATCTCACAACTCGATCTCACATGTTGCATTGTGTCCTTAAAAAATCCATATTTGTTTGTGTCCCTGCATTTTTTAAAAGTTATTTGCGTTTCCCACGATGACACATTCAAACTTGTATGCGCACACACTGGGGCTTTGATTGTTAGTATCCGAGTGTAGACAGGAGCAGATTGAGTTCAGATTTCAGTTAGGCGCTTTAAAATTTGCAGATGCTTTTACTACAGCAGATAAAAGCAATGAGAGACACAGAAACTGAAGCTTTATTAATTCATATTTCCTTACACTGTATTCCCGCTGTCCTCTAGGGAAACCAATTCTAACTTTTTCAACATTTAAATAGAAGATTTTGCTATTTAGATTCAATCTGTCTCACAGTAAAAAGAAGCACGATGAAAGCAGAGACCTTTTAAACACACAAGTCTCCCGTTGCGTTTATGGTGTACGGTAAATATGGATCGAAAAATCAGACAGCAGTGCTAAAAATATACCATTAAAAAATGGCACCGCACAGCTGAGGTGAAATGGGATTTAGTTGCCCAGTAACCCATTTGAGATAATCAATGAATCTATTTCAATAAAAGCTGATTCTACTAATCCGATGTGTACTGGTTGTGGTTTTCTTTCTTGGCAAAGAGATGGTATAGTTTTGTCATTTGAGCTGTGTTTATTCACTGTGTTCAGCAAATCTCTTGCTGCTCACTGGAGCTTTCTGAAGGTGAGAAGTCCGGGCAATGGCACCAGGTCTCTACGGGACATTTACCATGTGCGCTGTCTCCTTGCAGAGCTGGCAAAGTGTTGGTAATTATTCTTAAAATAAAACGCCCTTCACAACAGAATCAAACCTGGAAAGATTGGTGGTTGGCTGGGCTTTTGGGGAATTTACCAGACATTTGGACCATTTGCAAAAAGTGAGAAGCACAGACAAAAAATAGTAGAAAAGTAGAAAGAGGCAAAAATGAATCTTAAAATCAATGAGCCACTACTTTGCAAAAGTCATTTAAAGTGCATTACATCCAGGCAATGATGTGTCAGTGCAATGATAAAGTCATTTTGTTTTTAGAGTTTCAGCGCAAAGTTGGAAATAATGCTGACGGGGCACAAATTATCAAATGCACCAGCTGGATTGCAAGCTGTCCACCAAGGTCAGGAAAGTAAAAAAAATATTAAGCTTGCATTTGTGGAACTTGTTAAAGGCCTGATCTCTTCGAGTTGTCTGATTCATAATTTATAGGGACTTTAAATTACTCAGTGGCAGCACTTCAAAGGTAGCCAAGAAGGTGTCCATAATATGAATCTTTTCTAATGTGAGCGTGAACCACTGGTAACAAAGTAATTGTTAATCCTGTGTGAAAAAAAAAAAAATCTTAATATCACTTCTATAAAATCCCCCCAGTGTGCATGGCTTAACTGCATCCCATTCAATAGAAGTAGAATATGTTTTATTAAAATGTGTATTTCCATAAAATAAAGCAAGTATAGGCCTAGAGGTAAGTTAAATACTTTTACACCAAGATCTTAAAGGCTCACATCACTCACGAATATTATTACTGCACTCCGGAGCTTTGTTAGATTTCAAGAGGAAGCATTATATGTCCCTCTAGGAAATGTGTGCACAGGGAAATAGCACTGTCTCCTCAATGGGCCTTTTCAAGTACTTCCTGGGGAAAGGCTGGACCACTCTGATACATTGTGTCCCCTCAGCGCACACTCCATCATTGCGCAGAGTTTCCTCAGCCTTAACGAGTGACCGGCGTTTTTAAAAGCAGAGTTTTTTTTCTGTCTTTATAGCTCTCTAAAAATATATGGACTTATCTTACGTTTGATTATTAGTCTTTCTAATTAATCACTTACACAGGATTTATGAGTTTTAATGCAGGTGGTGCGGTGCAGGCACATTTCCGTGTTAGAGAGACATTGGAAATAGTGCTGTGCTATACTGCAAATTTTAGTATCGATTGGATACAGAGTAAATACAGGGCCAATACTGCCACCAGTGACCTTTAAAGGCAGTTTGTGTATGGGAGAGCAGTGCGTCATGATCCAATACCAATACTAGCGTTGGTATCGACACTATTGATATTTGTATTGATGCATCAGACAAATCCATTACCAAAAACCAGCATGCTCACATGCATAATCAGTCAAGTTGGATAAATTTATCTCAACCATATACAGTGTGATGTAGTTGTCATGTAGAAAAAGGATAACAAGATGCCTGGCGTTGGTTTAGAGGGTATTAACTGAGTAAATGTCAACTCCCGACGAAATCCAAGCTGCTTGTTTAAATTAATGTAATTATTCTAAATAAAAAGAATATGGTGAGCTTGAGCCATGGAACATGTCAGGGATGAAACACTAGTGTCTAACTTTAAAAAAAGAGAGAGAGGTTGGGATGAGGGGGGCTTAATTGTACACTCCTTTCATTTGCTTTCTTTATATAACAGGATCAGGCAGATGGTGTTTGGGTAACACCAGCCTTACATGACTTCCCTCCACTCCCAGTTGTTCATAATCATCGCTGTTAGGAATTGCCACCACAGTATTAGTGTAACCATGCAGGTGTAAACAAACCTTAAACGCTGCAACACTTGATCTGCGGGTGGAAAAAAAAGAAGAAAAAAAAAAGAAAGAAGAAGAAGCAAGAACGCGGATATTCTGTGAGATTTATGGGAATCTGTAAAGCACACATTGTGAAAAAATTTTATACACTCAAATATACTTTAACTGACTTTTGGAATATTATAAAGAATCGTCCAAGTGCGCATGTGATGCTGTTTCTAGTGCACTCCGCATTGTAGCAGTAAGCTGTCCCCCCTCCTCACCAGCACCATAAAGCAACATTAACGAGCTTGCCAGCAGAGTTGGCGCTCTGCAAATATTGGAGCGTGCGTGCGCGCGCGCCCTAGCAGTGGCAGCGGTGTACAGTAGCATGGCAGACTGCAGTAAATACAGTGTTGAAGAGGCGGGGTTTGACATCTCCGCTCTGAAAACATCTCTAATCCAGTATTTCAGGTGGCCAAGTCGACCGAGCGAACCATTGCTCACTACCGCCGCGCTTCAGAGAACTGCAGCACAAACGCACGCCTCCTCCAGCCGGAGTGTACCGCGAGTGGACAGACGGGGCTGGTGTGTATCCGAAGTGGAAACTCGCCGTGGGAGAAGAAAACAGAGAAAAAGCCGGAGAGGGAGAGAGAAGTTTAAGCGACGCGAGGCAACACTTTGCTTGTCTGGGCGGTGTTTTAGTTCCCAGCGTCTCCCCGTTTGAAGAACATAGTAAGCAGAGACTCATTCGGCTTTTCGGCGAAACTCAACCAAAAGAAAAAGAAATACTTCCAACTCTTGTTCAGTGAACTCTAAAAAGGATATTGCGGCACTTTTTGTTGTCATTATTCAGCCACAGGTAAGCGTCAGCTGAAGTTTGACAAATGTACTTGTCTTTCCTTGTTTATGTTTGTGGCAGTACGTGGGGGCGGAAGCTCTACCTGGAACTCAGGTAAGTCGGAAACCAGGTAGGCCTAGCGTTAGTTAGGCTAGCTTTAGTTAGCATAACTTGCTATAAAAATATAGGTGTGGAAATTGTTTAGAAGTTTAGTAGAGTTTATTTGTCGTTTTTATTTTTTGACTGTTTATTTTATTCAGTTTATTATTATTATTAGTGGGCCTTGAAATAGTCTCACTGTGAACAGTGAGCTGTGAGTGAGGCTATGAATCGGTCATTAAATATTATAAAATGTAGCATATGTAGCATAAGGTCACGGAAGCTGGCGTGACGTTTTTAGTGTGTTGGAATGCTTTATTTCGTGACACACACACGCGCGTTATGTCAGCTTTTCTGTCACACAGTGTGCTATCAGAGGATGTCTCATCACTTTTTATTGTGTGTGCAAAGGTTTCATGTTGCGCAATCATGTACACTTTTGTTTATATCTACAGGAAAAAATTGCTGCTAGTCTGGTTTTTGTTGTTGTTTTTTTTGTTTTTTTGGGGGGGGGGATCAGATCTGTTGTAACAGAACTTCTCTTATGTGGCACCAGTAGACTGGTTTTTCCCCTCTAAACTCATGATAAGACCCTCATCCCGACGAGCCCAGTCCCTTAAGCACAGTGATGATGAGGCGATGAGATCATCAACCCTTTAGACATCTTGCTCACTCAGCCTTCACATTGATGCAAGTGGAACATTTCCTTCAGGACAAAGATGGTGAAATAAACATAAAGGCATGCCGACGAACCAGTTTTTGACGCTGGGCCTTCTGCCACGTCTTTGTGTGCAAGCACATTGAGCAAGAGTACTTGGAAAAACGTGAGCTTTTGAGAAGTACTGTTTACTAATGTGCTGTGTCTTCATCAGCTTTTTAGAAAGATGGTGTGTGATGATAAGCGACTAACCCAGAGGTCTGCCACTTCAGGTTTAGCTTTAAAAGTTATTTCTTTACGCATTTAAAAAAAAAAAAAGTTGCAGGAAAAAAAAAGATAAATTGGGGGCAGGGTCATGATCATGCTTGATGTGTCTTGGCTAGCTGTTGTCAAATGAGGGGCCATTAAGGAAGCAATTGTGAGAGCAGAAAGGCGGATGTTATATTTCAGTCAGATTCTATTCAGCTTTGGATCCTGGCTCTGTGCTTTTGTTCTTCCTTTTCCTCTGTTGGAAGCAGTAAGGAGTAATGGGTGACTCAGCATGGTGTGGGTGACCTGTTCAGTTTCACAGGGTTGAACACGGGGACCGTGTGTTGGAACGCAGCAAGACTTTGAGCAGGAAGCCCACACAGGAAATGACCGCTGCATTGTTACCCATGCTTAAACCATGTCTGCAGTCTGCAGGGAATTTCAAGTGAAGTTTCACTGTTTTTTTCTGTTTGTTTGTTTGTTTGTTTTTCTTTTTGTTGTTTTTTGGTAGAATAAAGACAAAGGGTCAAATTTATTGCTTGTTCTTGTACATGCATTGGCTGCTTGTTTATGAATGTTTTTCCTAGTTCTAATGCCTAATTAAATAAACTGACCGAGGGAAGAAATGTTGAATGCGTTCACTTCAGGGAAATTTTAAATGTTGCTTTAAGAGTAGTTTATGAGGAAGAATTGTGATTCATTCTTACTCTATCAATATGAGTCAGACTTGGAACTTTGTATGACTTTACCAAAAGTGGACAAGTTCATTTTCAAGTCTAAAAACAGACCCAGAAAATGGGAGTAATTGTCCACTTGTCAAAAGTCAATCTGTTCCAAGGAACGGCTCTAAATTCAGATATGGTTAACTTAACGCTAAAATAGATTTTACACTTGGCAGCCTTTATGAACCGCACTTTATAACAACAAACCCACTGCACTCTTTTACCTCGCTCAGCTATTTTTATTCACTTCATTTGGCTCCACCCCTTTTCTTTCTAACATTAGTGTTTCTATGTTAATCTAGCTCCACTGTTCTTTAAGTTAAATCTCATTTTGCTGTCAGCCGGAAATGAATTTCACGTGTGGTTAAAGCACATTTAGAAAAGTGTCTGTGAAGGTGGGAAAGAGATGACGTATGTTACAGCTGTCACAGGATGCAGCGTAGGACCCGATGTGCGTGGCCCTGAAGTTATTTTTCTGAAGGGAAAGTTGAATATTTACGAGTTTCCTCTTTAACATATTCCATTAAAATGCATGACACGCAGCGAGAACACGTGTGCAGCACTTGAATTTTCTACGTGATCTCCAGTAAGGAAAAAGCCATTCATCAACAGTGAGTCACAGCTGAGGAGTAACAGGAGGGAACACACTCGGCTGTCATCTAGGTGTATAATGCACCAGCTTGACAGGGAGATGTATTGATCTGCATTTGAGAGGAAGGAGTTTCAGAGACGTTAAGCTGTATCGTACTCTGTGGCAGTTCATATTGTAAATTGTGAACGTGAATTAAGAATTAATCCTTACAGCCTTATTAATTAATAACGCTGTAATTTGGGCTTTTGAAAAAGCCGATGTGGAGAGAATTACAGACTTTCGCTACTGGGAACCCAAAAGTTGACCGTTCCAACAATATATTCATCAGAAATCTTCTCTGTTTGTGTTGCTGCAATGATGCATTTCTATTTTTGTTTCTTGAAAACAGTGACATAGTGTGACTCAATTTACCACAGATTGATTCATCAGCAGCTGTTGGCCTTGCCATATTAAGGAGATCAGTTGAATCATTGTTAATGGGGCTATCCATCAACAATCACTAACTGATAAATTATAGCATCTGACTCTCCACTCCGTCACCCCAAATTTGGACACATTTTACAGATCCTCCGGGCTCGTCAAAGCTGCCACTGCACAACATGCTCTTTGGCTTGCTGCTTGAAGGTGCTAGCCTTAGCATTTTCCATATGACAAGGGGAGAAGGGAGTCATTCCTGGTCCTTGTTTGACAAGTCTGAGCCAGTCTTTGTTTACAAAGGAAGACTGGACTTCCTGCAGTTGTGCCCCTTGGTGAAAAAAAGAAATGACTGCTTTTGTTTGGCTCTTGTTTTTGGCTCAATGCTGCATCTTTGACAACTTTTCCATAGTACATTGAAAGTCATTGCTGCTGTTGTTTTTTATGGATAACTATTTTATCTAGTAACAATGTTTTCCAATGCAATATTTCTCCTTTTAAATGGCTGTAAGTCAAGGATGTTGCATAACCACATGGATAACTAAACTCGAGATTAGAAAGCAGTTTTTAAAAACAATTATTTGTATAATCTGTTCCTAAGTGTTTATTACTTCAATGTTGTTTAAACAGGAGCTTTACTGACCTCACCAAATTCTTTGTAAAGACTGTAGTGTCAGCAGACGAGATGTTTTAAGATACTACTGTTCATGTGTTCAGCTGCTAGTGAGGGGAGGGGCTGTGTGTCAGCTGGAGGAGGCAAAGTTGATACTGCTCATATCAATACTGCTGCAAATGAATATGTAATCCATTTTTAGTATTAGTTAGTACCTGACAACCCTATTCAGTTATTATTAGGGATGGGTATTGTTTAGGTTTTATCCGATACCGGTGCCAAACCGGTACTTTTGAAACGGTGCCGGTGCTTAAACGGTACTCAAACCGGTGCTTAAAGAATGGAGAACACCAACTTTGTCCAAAAACCTTTCATGTTCAGCTGTTTTTTTTGTAAAAAGATAACAATGTTAGCCTTTTCTGCAGCTATGGGGCATATATGGTATCACTCTTGGCTGGAAGCAGTGCTTAAACAATGGAAAAAACACAAACTTTGTCCAAAAACCTCTCATGTTTAACTGTTTTCCACTTTTTCTTTGGTCATTTTAGCCTTTTTGGCCAGGGTGAAGGGAGTATCTGCCATCAAACAAGAAGACAGCCGCATGTAGCTATGATGATGTTTGCTAGTTCACCTTACATGCATTAATGTAATAACGTGGTTAGCCTACTCAACGTAAATTACACACGAACAATATTAAGCTACTCACGCAGAGAAGAACGGCTGCTGCTGCCATCATCATCCGTCATCATTTCTGCTACACTGGCAGGGCTAGGGGCCAGGACTCTATTCTTCGGGTTTTTGGGGGATGTTGCTCCGGGTCCGATAACTGGCAACCCACCCGCAGTAGATGTGCACGGAGTGAGGTCTCGCAGCAAGCTATCAAATACGGCGCATTTCTCGGCTTTTAAAAAAAACGCTATGCGTCGCCAGGTGTTTCATCGGATTTGAGGTGTTACCTCCTTTGACAGTATCACAGTATCAGCTTAAAGCACTTGTTGCAGGCTGCTGAGTTTGCATATTTTGCTGTGAAGTACAGCCATACATTTGACCGGTCCTCCTTGGGCATTTTTAATCTGTAGCTCTGCTCTAAAAGAACGTACGTACCTGGACCCGCCTACTATCCTCGGAAACGTAAAATGATTGGCTAGAATCTAAAGTGTATCACAGCTCAGGGAAAAAAAGCACCGAAATAAAGCACCGAAATGTGCGCTGCTTTTCGGTCTGGTTACTACCGTTTATGTCAGAACCGGTGCCATGATGGCACCGGATACCGGTACCCATCCCTAGTTATTATGCTTTATGTATCTACAATATTGTAAAAAGCAAGTACCTTTGAGTTTTAAAAATGTTGGTATAATAGGTATTGTAAATATCAGTTCTGGTGATATCCCTAAATATAAGATGTAAAAATATACTTAAGGATATTTAATGTGTAAAGTAGCATCTGATTGATTATTTATATTTTCTGCAGTTTTAAGCGCTGCTGTGTAAACTAATGTTTCCCTTTTATGTACTTTACCTCAGTGGAACTTTGGCACTACGTTTGGCCACAGGTGTGACCTAATTTCCACTTATCAAAGATACTTTGCTGCATGTGATTGAACTCTGCTTCACCTGTGTGTATGTGTGTGAGAGCGCAATTGCTGGTTAATTTTTAAACATAGCCTTTTGTTATCTTTAATCACCAATGTTTTGTTTTAATTACGAGAGGTAATTCAAAGAGAACTCGAGGAAGCTACTTGCTCACAAGGCAGAAACTAGAGGTCAACACGACTGTGTTTTAAAATGAAGTCAGGCGGTTTTGTGGACTATGTTGTTGGGATCGAAGCAGAAAAGGGAAAATAAGAGAAATATGGTGTCATTCTCCACTTAGACTTGAAAGCAAAGGGTGTCAACAGCCGTCTTGGCTTACTACTCAATGATGTAAACTTGGCTTATGGACAATTTTGCCGCTGGCCAGATTTGTTTCCTCCACCTAGGTCTGTAAACAAGAAAGCACATATTTCATATGGCTGCTGTTAGTTGAAATTGATTGTGGGGGATCTGTTTTCAATTTTAAAATAGGTATTTTATCATTAAAATCGCATAACAGAAGAATTTGAAATACAACAAGAATGTCAGCAGAGTCACCTGTGCAGGCAGTGTGCTTCTCTCTTTCCTTTCTCGTCACTCTTCTGGGTCCGTGTTTACACGTTAGGCACAGTATGTGCTACTTTAACCTTTCAGGATTGTAGCATAGCCAACCCTTGTCTAAAAATGTGCACGTATCCTGTAGTGCCGACACTATGCGGTCTCTGTCACCTGATGTTTTTTGATTTCCTGCTTTTATTTTATTTTATGTCCATTAATCCCCTCATAACAAACAAAAGAAAAAGAATAACAGTAATGTTAATTAATTATTGTTAAATAAAGGCGGTGGTTATAAATTCTGCCTGCTTAACTTAAGCCAGACAGCAAAATGTTGATCTTACAATCGTCACAACA
This sequence comes from Perissodus microlepis, assembly GCF_051167445.1. Lineage (NCBI taxonomy): Eukaryota > Metazoa > Chordata > Actinopteri > Cichliformes > Cichlidae > Perissodus > Perissodus microlepis. Next base: position 37,597,926 of record NC_140463.1, on the reverse strand, counting down.
TTACTGAAGTGTACTTACTGTCAGTTTTGCTCCTAGAAATGATGGTTTAGCATAACTGAGCTTGACAGTTTTTTCCAAATGGACCAATATAATGCAATAACATTCATAGGACCAGAAAGACGGAGCCATATTTACTCATGCTGTTGTCAGCAGTGTCTCAATACAGCACATGCTTCAGCTTCTTTCTCTGTTACATCAGTTTGACATTGAATAATGTAGACAAGGTTTGGGATTGTTTTTGCATTCTGCTAAATGGGTATGGGTGAGATGATAGCCGGATATGTTTGATGCTTGCGTATTATTCCCTGAAAACAGGAATAAATGTACCAGTTCCTAATTAACAGAATCAATAAATGTATAATGGATTAGTAGAGTGCTCGGGCTCTGTCGTCTAAGGTGTAGGTGATTAATTTAATTGTTTTTCCATTTCATCACATGATCACAAACTTGATGTCCTTGTACAGACTTGTCCCGACTTGTGATGTCATCGGCAAAGGTGGGTTTTCCATTTGCCAGTCCAGACCTGAAGCAAATCCGAAAACAGCAGCTCTTAAGAAACTCTGAGCTTAAGTGATTGCTTTGGAATGCTGTTGCCAAGGAGCCCAGTTGCAAAGTACAAAGGCAGAGACATTTGTGCATTTAGTCAGAGCATGTGAAGATGACTGTAAAATACAAAACTGCAGCTTACAACCTTAGATTCTGCATCGAACTGCGTTGTTGCAATGTCATCATACATCGAGGATTCCTAAAATACCACGATGGCAATGTTGTCCTGCAAGTTTCAGCCGAAACTTTTCAGTGGTTCTGGCGACTGTCACAAGAGGGAAGTTTCATTGTTTGTTCTAAGTAGGGCAGTTTTTTTTTCTTCTTCTTACTCTGAATAACAAAATGTTTGAGGTTTATTCTTTGCGACTATTTTTTGGGTCTTGGGGACTAAAATTGGATGAGTCACTGTTTCACATTGTTGCTTCTTTGTACTTTTTGGTACTGGAACAATGAGAACAATGTGAGATATGTAAAGTTACAAGGACATGTCCTGTTACCATTTAAAATGCTACCTTGTGAAAATCCCAATAAAGACATCACAACTGAAAGGTTTTGACCGTATGCTGACCTCTTTGGCCATTCACTGATATTAACACCCCCCCACTGACTTGTTCAGCATAAACACAGACACCTTTAAGAGGTTTGCTGGATGAATGTGTTCCGGCCAAGATGCACTTTCCCTCCAGATTTTGTTGGTGTAGCTCAGTTTATTGCATCTTCAATTGTTTGTTAAAATGCTCACTACAGCTCAACTCATGGTGGAAAAAAAAAAATAGGTCAGGGCAGTCTTTCTTTGTAGCTGATTTTATAAAAAGCGTGACGGGGCCAGACAAAGTAAGAAAAAAAATGGGACGGGATAGAAACTTGGAGCAGCATTATATGGGTTTTTAGAAATGTCAGGCCACAAATAGCTGACTAGCAGTTTCAGACCGAGCTCTCCTCTGGAGTTACAGCCGCCCACGTTGTTTAAAATTCATTTCAAACTATTTATTTCACTTCAGGTTCACACAGTTGCAATAAAGAGATTAGTTTATCAGGATAACTGAGTTGCTAATTAAAGTTGGTCTGGTTTAAAGTCATAATTCTAGACAAGCACGGTATGACTGAACTAATTACCGCACAAACAGTCGAATTTTTGTGTGTGTCTTTATTGGACACACTAATAACTCGCAGTGCAAGCTGAAAAAAGTAAAGTAGTTCTAGTTAATAGAACCTTTTGGTAGCACCAGACTCGGTTATTAATATTGCTGCTGCTAAACTTACACAACCATGTGAAGGAATTTTAGACCATTTGTCCTCCTGATCTTTTTCAGATCATTTAAATAACCCTCCTCAGGTCATTCCACAATTGAATAACCGAGGCCTTTCACATGGTTATTCCAAAACATGTTTTCTTTCTTTTTCCACCATTTAATTATAAATTTACTTGTTTGTGTTTCCAGTACGCTATATATTCTTATATTTCTCCAGCTTCTTACATGCATAAGCGTCAGGTTATGGACATTATCTCTCTCTTTAAAAATACAAAATCAAATTAATAAAATCTTTATATCCTTCCTAAGATAGAAACGTAAGTCCACCGTGCCTCCACTATGCTTCAGACTGAAAAAGAGGTTTTTGGGTGCTCCAATATTAATGCTATTTATCCCAGACATGTGGAAAAGCCCATAAACCCATTCACTGGTTTTCTTTTTGTTGACACATGAGCAAAAATGTAAGCTTTGTAGAAATTTCTGCTGTTTTGCCAAAATAACAGGATTGCAAGTTGAGCTGAGTTTGAGCTTTGCTGGCTGGCTGCTCTACGGGAGAGTCCTCCAGTTTTAGACCGTGTGTCTCGGTGCTGATTGATGTACAGCCACGTCTTTAGAACTGCTTTTTCAGGCCTCTCTCCCCATATGTATTTTTAGCATTTCTAAAGTGAAAGTTGTGATTGTGGCATTATTTGCAAACACCAATCTTTGTATGCTTCTATTTCAACAGAGGTACCACTGCATCCCATAGTGAGAAGTCAGAAGTAGAGAAGTACGCAGAATTTATTCAGATGGGTCTTTTAACTATTGTTCGATTATGTTGAGTAGAGAAAGGGAAGTAGTTTTCTGGTTTCAAATTACCGTGTAAAACGAAGACCTTAATTAAAGTCCAGTAACAAGATGGCAAATTAAACTGATCTGTTGCTTTGGATTCTGGTCCCTTATTTTTTTCTGTTTAATATGATGTTGGATTATTAATTGGATGAAACATTAACCAATTAACTGATACTGACAAGAGTTAATCCCCTCCAGTGAAAGTGATACATATTGGGGAAGTGATGGTCTGCGTCAGTATTAGAGGGGGAAAAAAAATCCAGTGTTTCCTCTAAGCTCCCTTCCTGTCTGATGATAGCTCTTTGCACAATTGTCACCATCGCCTCTCCCTTTTTTCTTTTTCTTTGAAGTGTCTTTTTTTTGTCTATACTGTAGAAAATTTGAAAATTCATAATTCTTAATTTTTCTCTGCCTTTTAAATGAAATACAGGCTGCAGCCTAGTGAGCTGTAACTCCTACGTGTGTGTTGGCTCTCTGTCTGTATTGTTTAGGAAATAATAAATTTGTCTGAATGTTAATGTGAAACCTAAGTTAGTGCCATCTTTAGTTTGACACGCCTCCAGTGCAAAGGGTGGCTGTAAAAGTTAATATATAAGCTTTCCTGACATGTATAAACAGTCAGGTTTGACCTCAATTTGGAAGTACACGACTGAAATTTCACATGTGACTTCCTGTGGTATTGTTTTGAATCACTCATCCAGTGCAGTAGTGTTAAATGTATGTTAAAGCAGCAAGGCATAATGGATAAAAAGCAGCAAACCACATTAGCTGTTAACATGTTTTTAAATCTAGTTCTCTTTTTGTTTTTTTCTTACACAGCCCAGTCGTGTTTGCTGTCTAACCTTTCGACGTGTGAACTTCTGAGCGGGAACAAGCGAAGAGTCGCCAGGACCATGTGGCAGGATTTTCTTATAGGTGTCAATAATTTGTTCTGAAGCTGTTAAGAAGTTTTGACCACAAACAGCACAAGATGTTTGAAATGCGTCCCTTCGTGTTGAGAATGCATCATATTAGATCACTGGTTAACAAAGGTCGGCCAAAAAGAAGAGTTGGATTGTAATATTTCTTTTTTGTGTGTATGTGTGCGTTCGCGCGCACGTGTGTGTTTATTTTTCAATTTTTAATACAGAAGATTTTTAAGTAATTGGCACGATATAAGGACCTTCTCCTTGAGCTGCAGACATAGACTGGACTCCCATGTATAGCCGAGCAGCCGCTGCAGCTTGTGGAATAACTTAGCTTCAGACTGTTGGACAGCTGCTTCTTCAGGGCTCCGGGGATCTGATCTAAGCATCCACCCACCGTGTCATCTGACTATTTCACCTGTACTAAGGCAACCCTACTAACCAATGGCATGGGTCAAGTTCTTCAGGAAGCCAGGGGGCAATCTGGGGAAATCCTACCAGCCGGGGAGCATGCTGTCTCTGGCCCCCACCAAAGGACTGCTCAACGAGCCTGGCCAGAACAGCTGTTTCCTCAACAGTGCTGTGCAGGTTTGTTGACACCTCATGAACATTTTTATGTAAAAACTGCACAAAAATGGCAGTCACTGCTTCTAACCGGTCCTCCAAACTTCTTCAATTTATTTGCTGCTTGTATAACTTTATTTATTGCAGCCCCCCTCTGGGAACGTGTTCCACCCTCTTGAAAAAATAACCATCATTTATTTAGAAATTGCAAAGCTTAGTCACTGTCTGTATTTGTCAGAGCTTCCCAGCTATTTATTCATTCTGGATGGTTAGTTTTTTTTTCTTGTGGGGTACTGGCTGGTGAGTTAGTTCATTATATCAGCCGACGCGCAGTGAGGTCAGCATCGGACGGTCTTACTCAGAGGGTGGGTGAGACAACCGATGAGCTGGTCGAAGATGATCGTTACTTTCGGCTTTGTTTCTGTGAGGGAGTTGTTCTCTCACCCACTCCTCGTTGTTATGACCTTGGAGCGTTTATTATTGTAACATGCCTGCATGTTATGAGCAACTAAAAAGATGTTAAGTTTCATAATGGGGGAAAAATGTGAATCTTTTCTTAATGATTATTTTGTAAATAGGCAGATTGGTACAGAAAATCTATATATTTGAAGTGCATATTAATGTGTTTGCTTGACTGCTTTATCTTGTAAGTAAGAGCCTCATGAGCTTCTGCTCTATCCCTTGTGTAGGTACTATGGCATCTGGACATCTTCAGACGCAGCTTGAGGCAGCTGCCTGGACACTTCTGTCTGGGAGAGTCGTGCATTTTTTGTGCATTAAAGGTAAGATGCGATCATAAGCCTACTTAATAAGAGCTGACACTTTAAAGTAACCGTGCAGTTCCTGTTTGTCAGCATGAATGTGTAGAGCGCCTGCTCTCATATTCAGACTGTGCATTGAGCGGTAAATGTGACACAAATGCTTTCTGTAAACACAATATGCCGTTGTCAGGGTGTAAACAAGTTCTTGCTCTCTTCTTCAGGGTATTTTCACCCAGTTCCAGCACAGTCGGGAGCGAGCCCTGCCCTCTGACAACCTGCGTCACGCCTTGGCGGAGACCTTTAAGGACGAGCAGCGCTTCCAGCTGGGCTTCATGGATGATGCCGCAGAGTGCTTTGTAAGTTCCTGTGGCAACACTATGGCGGGAGGGATTCGTGTATGTTTGTGTGTTATCCTGCCGCACAGCTCAAGCGAAGCACTGCCATGAAACTGTTCGGCGAGGTCACTGAAACAGCTTCTGTCCCTCCCTTCCCCTCCCATCAACCCCAGCCACATTGGCGCTGAATATCATCATGACAGCTTATATAAGTACCAGAGTTGTGTTTGAACTGCTTTTTTTATCTGCTGCCATAGTATGGCACATGAGCTTTTGAAGAATCACTTTCATATGGTCTTTATCGTTCTAGCATATTTCTTTCAGTTTTTCTGCTCTTTTACCACTTTAAAAAAATATTTTCAACTAGTCTAATTATTTTTGTCCCAGTTTTATTATGACTCCAGCCAAAAAGGAAAGGTCCTGTTACCCTGCTTTTAATTTGTTTAAAAAAAAAAAGTTTTACTTTGTCAATCACGTTTGGTTAGTGAATTTTTTCTCTTACAATGTTGATATCTTGTGCCTGTAAACTGTACACCAAAATGGCACAGATGTATCCTGATTTTTTTTTTTGTTCCCCTCCCCACGCAACGGTTGTTTATCTATTTAGGAAGTGCAATTACACAGCAATGGATAAACAAAAGAGGGAATCTAACTTTTCGCGAATACAACCGGGGGGATGAGTGTACTCGTGCACATTGGGCTGTACAAGTGTGATTTATGTCACTTTGCTTCTCCTATAAGTTACAGATCAACCTACCACATGATGAGGTGTTATGTAGAAAACCATATAAACTATATGAATAGTTAAGAAAAAATGGCACATGGGCAGTTGTCTGAAAAATAGTTGGCAAACTATTCCGTTACAAGATGTTCTACCTGCTGTTTTGTATTTCAACTAACTACGAAGTTGTCTGGCCGAGGGGGGGATCCCAGAGACACTTACAGAAGTAGATATGTAAAGGAGTCTGTCCACTTTTGTGTAAGCAATTAAAAGTTTTTGAGAATTCCAATAAATTTCTCTAATTTAAAAATATTTTTATGGATGCATTATGAGGATTAAAAAGAAGGATTGTTGGGCTTATTATCAGCACGTGGTTCAGGGTTAGTCAGCATCTGTGATCACACGGGGACATCAGTGCACACGCTAACGAAATGTAACATGCTGCCATCCAGACGTCTTTCTCAGAGTCTCGTTAACTTATTTCAGCAGCACAAAAACCACCACTTGTGCTTTTTCTAGTGGTAAAAGAGTCTGGTTAATAGAGTGGCTTGTCTTGAGGCCAAACATGTTCCCATTAAAAATATTTGGTACGTTATGAAACGGAAAGAGAAAGGAGGCCCTGAACTCTTTAGAAGCTTAAAGCCAGTGTCAAGCCAAAATGCAAAACCCCCCTCTTGGTTTTTCTTTTTTTTTTCTTGGCTTTCATCTGCTACAGCAGTTGCTCTCCTTAGTTCCCAAACATGTACAGGGTGTTGTTAAAAGATATGATGCTCTGTCTGAACCGTTGGTATCTTATTCAAAATATTTTCATGTTTTCATAGTTACAATGTTTGATGTTTTGCATTTGACTGCTTTACATCATTTAAACGATCTGCAGATTTTATCTACGTTTTAAATCATGTCCCTGCTTTTTCTGAAGAGGGATTGTTAAACTGAAATTCCAAAGTTTTCTTTGTCTCATGTGGACGTACCATTTCTTAATACCGCGCAGATCTTTGCCCTTGAGCGTTTTCTCTCTAAAGCATTGGCAGCAGTGTGCTGGCAGAGAATTTATGTGAGGAGTTGGCTAGTGTCAGATTAACAGCCTGTGAAGTATAGCCTGTAACCTTTGCAGGCCTACCTCACAGCCTTAATATTTCATAAACTCACAAGCGTTAGAACCAGGAAGGAGCTAAAACGGAGTGGAGCTTCTTCTTTTAACGTGCTCCTTCTGCTGCAAGGTTTACAACACGACTGCTAAAATTGAAGTCTCTGTATAATGTGGGTCGTGTATTTTATTACACTGCAATCTTTGTCTTGGAAATCGCTGAATTGGAGAGAAACTATAGGCTGTGTGGAATACCTGACAGTTTTCCTGTCCTGTCACAGGAAAACATACTGGAGAGGATCCACCTGCACATTGTGCCTGAGGAGACAGATGCCTGCACTTCAAACTCTTGCATCACACATCAGAAGTTCGCCATGTCACTTTATGAACAGGTCAGTAAGAAGCTAGGAAGTAATAATAAATATTATATTCCCTGGAAGCTTGCGTGTTTATTCTGGCTTATCTAAGCACGAGCTGGTTATATTAATTTTGTGTCTTCACTTTGTGTGTGTGTTTTAGTTTGTTTAATCTTTGTTTGCACAGTCTCTACTGTGTTGAGTGGACAAGCCAGACACACTAGACAGTGTTAGGATTAAGCGACATGCGCACACAGGTATTAATCAGTGTCTGAGACAATAGAAATCCAATCAGTCATGTTTTGATACTGGCTCACCCCCAGTGAAATATAGAGGGTGTTTCTGGTCAGGAGAGTACACATAAATTCCACCTCGGCGCAACACAGACACACAAACACAAGACTCTTCCCTGTGGCTCTGATGCCCATCACTGTCTCTGTCCCGAACCAGTTCTATCTGTGAATCTAACAGATAATACGCCTTTGGACTAAATCCCTCAGGAGCAGAGTCGGTGGATTTGGTTCCACCTCGACTTCAGGGCACCCCATCCTGCAAATATTATAAAGGCCCACTGCCTTGCTCAAAGAGAGGTCGATAACTTCAGGTTTGAAATCGTACGCTTGATGATGTCAGTTGTCTGACTTAAAAGGATACTGGAGAGTTCGGAGTTTATATGCAATCACAGGGAAATAAGCCAAAAATCAAAGAACTGGTTTTGTCCCATTTCTGGAAAGTGACTCTCTGATATGCTAACCAGTCATATTCAGTGCTTACGTTTGCGAAATCACACGTGTACTTATTATTTCGTTAATTTGTTGGTAACTTCTATCCTTTTGTTTGTCGCCCACGTTGGTCACTCTCTCCTCTCTCTTCTGCAGTGTGTGTGCCGTAGCTGTGGGGCATCTTCTGACCCACTGCCGTTTACAGAGCTGGTGCATTATGTCTCCACCACCGCACTCTGGTAAGCCAAAGACAGTATGTAACCTCCTTTAGCACCCTTTTGTCATTTGTCTTGCTCCACACTCTCTTTCAATTATCACAAGGTCAGAACTCTGATTTCTTTTGCTGACTGCGGCATTTCAAAAGTGTGTTTGTCTCTGAGCGTGCCTTATCTTTATTTGTCTCTGCTTGTTCTTTCCTATACTTCTGCTGACAATGTGCTGTTTACACTGCCTTCTTTCTCAGTCAACAGACGCCTCAGCGGAGAGATGAGTCTTTTGGGGACGTGTTAAAAGCAGCGAGTACGATCGGGGACCTTCGTAACTGTCCAGTAAGTGACCCTTCCAGAGTTTTACTGAAGCATTTACACCCAAAAATGACATTGATGTTGCGTGAAAGAGCAATCTGGAAAACATCAACTTTGTTGACTGGCCTCGGTGCTACTTAGTACACCCAGTATATATCATATTTCATAAATTGGCCATTACTGAAGTGTGAGAAAGATTATAAGAAAGCTAAAATGTCAACATTATTCAGTCTTAGCATCGTTTGACACATTTGGCCAGATGCCATGATTCTTTGGCTCAAACTGGTTGCGTGTAACTCGATAGCATTTAAATTACAAACCTTCTAGTACAAAAAAATCTTATCTTGCCTGATTTAATCAGCAAAATTAATCATTTTTTTTCAGTAAAATGTGTGATTTAAGGGCACTCTTTCCTATTAGTACATTTTCTTGGGGGCTTTTTTCTGGTCGTAGGCTACTTTCTAACCAGCTGAACTTGTTTTTGTTGTCTTTATCTATGTGTCTCTCTCTCTTTTTGCCAGAGCAACTGTGGCCAGAAGATCAGGATCAGACGAGTCCTCATGAACTCCCCAGAAATTGTCACCATAGGCTTTGTGTGGGACTCCGACCAGTCGGACCTCACTGAGGATGTTATCCGCTCACTAGGGCCTGTTCTCAATCTTTCCTCGGTGAGCAATCTCATGCATTAGTTTCTATATCCTACATATTATGACGTTTTATTGGATTCATCTGAGTATTCAGAGATTTTATTGAATGTGTCAGTATATTTGTGAATTATTATTTAAACAACTGTTACACAAGCAGTGCCTCTTGCCCTACTGTTTTGATGTTGTTGGGGTTTTTTTTTTTTTTTGTGCAATTCAACATATGTGGGAAATAAAGTAGGGATTTATTTCTCTGTAAATCGGGGTAGTTGCGTAAGCCGTCAACTCCCAATGCCCAGTTGGCCCATGCCACTGATCAAAAAGCCCCTGCTGACCTTGGTCAGCTTGTCAAAAAGCCCCTCCTCTCATCTTTGTGTGTGTGTGTGTGTGTGTGTGTGTGTGTGTGTGTGTGTGTGTGTGTGTGGATCCCTTCCTAAGCGAACATGTCAACTAAATGGATACCACTGAGACGGGGGGGGTTCAGCACAACTTTGTTTTTGTTTTTTTTAATTTATATTCATATATTTTTAATCACAAGTATGCACAGCTGGAGTGATATTGTCTTTTTTTCTCATAAAAGTCTGCTTTCTGTTTATGTACATAGATCATTTTCAGCCATGTTCACAGTAAACATAAACTATAGTGACACATTACTTAATATGTGCTTGTTAGTGTTTACATCCAACACACGTGGATGAGTTCCACAAGCCAGAGTCGATCAGTGGAGTTGATTTGAGGACGTGCTCATACGAATTACACCTTACATAACTTTGATTTATTTATTTATCTTTTTATTTTGGATTGAAGCGTTTCAGCCACTCGTTTTACGACTCAGACAAAATTAGGACATGGGAAGAATTTTCAGTCTCACCCACCCGCTACTGTGCCACAAAGGCTTTTATTCATTGGGGAGTCACATTTCATGTGACTTTATTGGGCGTTAAAAGGGAGCTTACTGCCACCATCATTTGCTTTGAATTCCATTGTTTGTGTGAGTGAGTGAGAGACGGAGAACTGGCTGTACAAGAATCATGGGAGGGACAAACAAGTCACACTTTGTATCATTTGAAAATAACACAGCATAGTACTAGGTTACCCCTGTAGCCAGGATGGAAAGATATGCTGCCACTGCAGTGATTCAAACCTGCCTTTACTTGTACTGATTACCGAATCAATGCTAGTTCATTCCCATAGACCTTAATCTGTAAACAAATGGAGTAACTGACGCTGCTAGCTCTCTGCATCATTTAGCTGCCTTCCAACTTACTTTGGTGGTGATTTAACTGTGTAATTGATGCATTTGTGTGTGTGTGTGTGTATACACAGCTCTTCTACAGGGTGACAGATGAGCATGCCAAAAAGGGAGAGCTGATGCTCGTGGGAATGATCTGCTACTCCAGCCGTCACTACTGTGCCTTCACCTTCCACACCAAATCTGCCAAATGGGTCTTCTTTGATGACGCAACAGTTAAAGAGGTGAGAGAGCGTGCACTAGTGCTCAAGCTATTAGTCTGGTGACTGACAAAGGGTCATGTTAAATGAGTCACATGTCAAAATAAGAAATATATTTATTATAATAGCAAGAAAGTTGTACAGCACACATATGAAAAGTCTTTTTTTTTCCCTTCCTTGTGGTATTTTTAGATGTTAGAATAGAATTAGTGCACGCTTTTTCTAAAGAAGAAAAAAATCAGAGTTTGGGATTCATGTTATCACTGAACAGATAAGCAGAAGCTGCTACAGACGAGACCGAATGTTCAGTCTCTTATCTCTGTTACAAAGACTTTTTATCGTCCAATAAGGACCACATTGATTGCGCTTCATGAGCCTCTGGTTTGATGAGCCTTTATGGCAGTGAGGAGTCAGCCAAACTCCCAACTTCCTGCCTGATTTCTACTGCAAACACTCTACTCTGTAGTCACAGAGCACTGCAGTAGTAAAGCACAGATAGCTAATAAAGACGTTTTTATTTTTTTTATGAAGCTGGGTAAAGTTTAAGGAGATGTGACAATGCTGCGTTACAATGTGTAGTGTGCATGATGTAGGAAGTGGGTTTTGTGTGTCTGTGTTCTGCTAGTTTGTTTGCGCACACTCACTTTTGAATCCTATGATCCTTTAGTTGTTTTTTCCCGTTAATGTTGGATTTATTTTCATGGTGTGTACATGCAAGCATGCCTTCTGTCTCACATCATCACAATTTTCACGGGGACTGTGGTGCAGCGGCCGGCTGGCTCTGTGTCAATCCATCAGCAGCTTGTGCTGCGTGTGCAACCCCTCCCAACTGAGATGGAGGAGCTAGAGTACTCTGTGCCTGCCAAGTCCATACCTGGAATGAAACTTGCCAGTGTTTCTGTGACTCCCCAAGTCCCAGCCCCTTAATGACTGCTGCAGTGTAGCCCAATTACTGTGTTTCCATTGCATGAAATAAAATTGCACAAAATCCTAAGTGCAGTAACTCACTAGCTGTTCTGATCGGATGGTGGGTCATGGGTAGCTTAAAGACACTTGCATTAACATGGCAGATGTTAATGCACTAGTGGTAAATGATATGTAACATTAGCAACAAATAAAGCTTTACTGGTTTTAGCTGAAGAGGTTGGAGATTGTTTTGAAGCTGACAGATATATCTGCTTTAGCATTCATTTAAAGATTTTCTGAAAACCGGAGGGCAAAAAATAGACTTTAAGAGAAAAAGCTGTAACAGAAAGGCAGATTTGGCCAAGAGTCTTAACCCTTAACATGCCTTTGGCCCTTTCAGATAATAAATGTTGTGCCTCAACATTGAAAAGAGGATCCAAAAATAACACAGATGTGTCTCTGTTTTGCTTTGATCTAACATGCTTTGTTAATCACGGCTTGTCTTCCTCCTCTATATTGTATATGTGCACATTCCCCAAGTCAAAATCCTTTTTCCCTCTGTCTGTGTTCCTTTGAATTGGTTGCTCTTTACCTTGTTTTGCCATCTCTTCCACGCCTGCTTTCTCTTTCTCCCCCCTCCCTCTACCCCCGTCATTTGCTTAATTAAGGAGCACAGAAGCATCTGTTAGCCTGCAGCCTGCAGCCTGCCTTTGTGGTACCTTTGTGGAGAGACGCGCACCTTACACAGCTTTGCTAATGTGATTGTGTGCTTTGGCCTTAGTGTGTTATATTCACCTGCAAATTAAAGCCAAACCCCATTTTGTCACACATAGTCCGAAGTTGCTTGTGAAGTTTATATATATATATATATTTTAAAAAACAGTCAAATCCTTTGATGGATACCCTTGAATGCATGTTGGTTCACTTTGTGCTATCACACATGAAGGTATAGTATTATACAGTATGCTAAAATGTGTTAATTGACCCTGCTTTTTTCTTCTTTTCTTCTTTGTTTCCTGGTGCAGATCGGCTCCCGGTGGAAAGATGTCGTCAGTAAATGTATCAAAGGTCACTTCCAGCCTCTTCTTCTTTTTTATGCCAATCAAAATGGGAGCGCTATCGCCACAGAAGATGCCTCAAAACAAAACAGCAGCCAGTCCCACAGCAAGAACCCCGTTAATGGAGAAGCGCAAGGTACGATGTTTTAAAAATAACCTCAGAGGTCATAATGCTGGCATTTAAAAGCCTCGTCATAGCAGTTTTATATCAGGTGTGATGATGTTGTTGATTGAGTGTCTTTTTGTGGAAATGACACCATCCAAACTCCCCTGTGTGTTTCTCTTTGATATTCCAACTGTCTTTTTCTCAGCATTCATTATGTGTCACATCCCAAATGCCCCATTTGATTATAATGTCCCACCATTAAAAAAAAAAAACAAGCAGCCATTAAAGTGAAGCTGATTGGTGCAGATGCCTGTCTTTTTAGTGCAGTGTTGGAGGAAAAAGAAAATCTGAATGTTACTACTACTGCCTGGTCGAATGACAAAGTGTAGCCAAAGTTTTCCGAGTGGTTTGTTTTGAAATGCAAATGTAGTCTCAAGTTTGAGGTGAATGTTTGGTGTGGGGTTTGAAGTGTGGCTTATTTATCTTCTGTCCACTTATTTGCCTTTAGCTTGAGTTGAGCACTAAATCTTTCATGGAAATGTATTTTGTTTTATTTTTTTTACTACTTAAAATTCTCACACAGCCGGCTGTTTAGTTGAAAAATTTCCATACTCCCTCCGAGTACATTAAAGTAACAAAATTAAAATGTAAAATTTAAATCAGTAGTCGGGGGGGGGGGGAATAAGGAAAACAACGTCCCAAATCAAATGCACTGTTTGCCTTTGCCGCTGCTGATGTGAACAGCTGAACATCTCTCCTGTTGGGATTACATATCCCTGGATTTGTGTGGTTGGGGAGGTTTTTATCCCTTTTAAAGACCCTCCTCCAGCCCTCCACGCTGGCTGTGCCCCAGGTCCAGGCTGTGGCAAGCGCTCACTGTCCGTCAGAGCTGACAGGGTGCCCGACTAAACTGGATCATCCTCCAAAAATCAAGAAGTAGTACACAGTGTGGATCTTGTAATTGAATTCTGTGTTGTAGTTTCAGGTAAAATTCGTTTTTTTTTATTGATCTTCACTCAACAGGATTTTTTTTTTTCATGGGAAGGATACGCCTACATGTATGGCCTTACCTTTAAAACATTTTTCCTTTCTTTCTAGGCACTGAGTCCCAAGTTTCAGTCTCCCCCAGAAAACTGGACCTCACCAGAGAGAACCTGAATGCTCTGCTGGGCCAGGATCTTTTCAAGAAGACCCCTTCAATCCTCAGCAGGGGCAGCACTCAGACCAGTGGAGGACGGGGAACAGGTAAAGGGGGGAAATGAATATGGAGGGATTAAGCAGCTTGGTGGTTGAACAAATTGTCCTGATTGTGTAAGAACTTAACTTTTTTTTTATTTAATTTTTGCCTCTATTACAAATTAAATCAAATTATTAGCAGTGTAAACCAACCTGCTACAAACTGCTACACTTTGCTATGTAACCTGTGTAAACCTAGTTTATGGTGTTTTGATGTGAATAAGAAGGGAAGCAAACAGAGAGGTGAGTCATGTTGTGTGGCAGTTTTTCAGCCTTGAAAAGACTCCTTAATTCATAAATATTTTGTCCTCGGAGAGTGCTGACAAGCACAGATCTGGAACAGCAGCTAGCGGAAGAGATAATTAAATGTCTTTGCTCCGAAACTAAATCTGGCCATGCTAGTAATACAGAAGGGATTAGAGACCCTTAGTGAGGAGAGAGAGAGAGGTCATTATGCACATGCTTAATTGCAAGCAGAGGGGAGAGTGAATTGAGAAGAGGAGTTATTTATGCGATTTAACGGCGTCTTCTTTGATATCCTTGTACATTCTGCTGGTATGAAGTTGTTCGTGTCCTTGAACAGATCACTATGGGAGGGGATGCTGCAAGACAATGAAATGTCAGCAGCTGCTGCAGTTTTAAGGAGTAGCAGAGTCAAATTTATCAAACTGATTCATCGTGTGGTTAAACTGCTACACTTCCTGCTTTACGGAATGTGTGGAATCTCAAAAACATCCGCCGCTTTTCTTTTCTTTTCTTTTTATTAAACAAATAAAAAATCTGGAATGATATGAATGTTTTGTTTCTTTTTTGTTCTGTTTTTCTGAGCTGCCATCTCGTCCTCGCTCGCTTCCTTTTAAAATCTCACATGGCTATAACAGCATTATTCCAGTACCACGACCAATCGTTGCTTTAAAGAAAATGTGGGGCCAGAGATGCAGCGCGAGCCTCTGCTTGGCCGTGTTTCCTCCCCGCTGCCTTTCCTCTCCCATCAGCACAGCAATGTGCCGTAAAGTTCGCCTGTGTCTACACACTCAGCAGCTGCTCAGTGCCTCGGGGGTGCCGGGGACGAAGAGCGACAAGGAAAAGGATGTAGCGGTGATAGATGTATCTATGTACACGGGGATAAAAATACTTTAATGGTGGGAATCTCCACCTGATTCAGCAAATGCCCCGTCGCTACTTTATTTTTATTTCTTTTAAGGGTCAGCGTTATTCAATTGCTGGCTATATAACCTCGTCACACAGTGAGGGGGAAAAAATGTCTCAAATACCTTTCTTGTCTTTTCTTGTTTCTTAGTGAAAAGCAATCACAAGAGCCGCCTTAGGGAGATTTCTCGAGAAGTTGCCCAGAAAGCAGGAGAGATGCGTAGGGCGCATTCACCCCGAAGAGAGCCTGATAGGACTGGTCAACACAGGGTGGAGTCACGCTACAGAGGTGGGTTGCTCTATACAAACAGACTGCAAAACTGCACATACACAGAATTGCCAGGTGTTGCTTTATAAAAGCCCAGCCTTCCCCCTCCCTTATATCACCCTCTGTTTGGGAGCAATGTGTTAGAAAGGGGATTAGGTGCTGACGTCTGTTGGTGCCTGCCTTGATCCCTGTAGTCCTGTAGTCTTCACCAATATTATTAAATACACCAGAAACTAAGCAGATCAAACCAAAGAGCAACAAATGCTGATTTTTATTTTTTAATTTTTTTATTCTAAGGTTTAAATTTGATTGCAAAATGTATTTCTGCACAAACTTTTCTCCCAAATTAAGTCAGTGTGCCTTAATGAGTATGCTGATTAATATAGGTTACTTTAATACTCCTTCAGCATATCATTGCTTTCATTAAGAGTCAGTGTGGGGGGGATTATCAAGCACAATATAATACACCAAATCCTCCATGACAACAGCGGTAGCCTGTGTTAGCACAGAGCTTGCATCCCTTTATGAATAAATGCACCAGGTTAAGGCAGCCTAGTGTCATTGTTGTGATGAATGGCGATTCTAGAGGTGACACTACGGTTAATCTAAGACGTATAAATTAACCGTATCATAGTTCATTCTCAGACTCTTGACGATACGAAACAGGAAAAGCTCAATCAACTTCCTCAGTAGCCTGAGGAATTTTTCCACAACCGTATAGATTTAAACATCTTGCCCTTCTCCCAAAATGATTCACAGTCATGTGTACATTTGACATTATTGAGGTGGTAGCAGAAATTTTTAAAACAGGCCAGTATCGTGGTGTATATGTGAGCAAAAATGTAGACAGCTCTGTTTAAAGTGATTTAACTGTGCCACACAGTCAGCAAAATCCAAAGCAGGGGACTCCATCTCTTGCAGGCTTATTCCCAAGAATGACAGTTTTATGTGAAGAATAAAATTTCATTTTTGTACGCTCAAACACGGATCAGGTTTACCCCGTCATTTAGATGATGACTCCAGTACAAGGCAGGGAGCCTTTAGCTGCCAGCTTTAGGTTAGGCGAATGCATTTAACAGATGATCCTTGCAATCTAAATTTGCATGACAATAATTTTTGTTTTATGTAAAAAGTACCAGATTTTGCTTAAAAATGTAGGAGAAGACTTAAGTATCAACGTTGTGAAAGGAAAGGCTGCTCACTCTCTGGGCAGCATTTAATTTTAAGGTAATAGTATTGTATTTTGTATATACTTATTTTCTTTTTTGTGTTCTTTTTAAAAGTACAGTAAAAACACATTTGGGATCAACTTGAAAGAAAAACAAATGTGATATATAAAAGTGATGTTAAAGGTCAAAGTGACATGATATTTGGATTCAAACTAAATGTGATATTTAGAATCCACATATATCAGTATGATTTCCATTTTAATGACATTTAATGAAAGTTTGACCCTACCTGACCTTGAAGAAGTGGTCTAAGGTCCAAAATAATGTGGCATTTAGAATTCCCATATGTCTATATGTTAATGCAAACAATAACAGTAAGAAACATACAGCACTATTGCCCTTGAAGGACAGGCCAGAGGTCCAAAGTCACATCTTTTAAATTTGTATAAAGATCTTTGCATATGTTAACAATACAACGCACACTTGTAGGATTCATAGTTTCTGAGTTGTAAGATTTTTTGTCCATTTTCGACCAATAAATTATGTTGGCCTTGAAGACCTTAATGGATGAAGCCAAATTTTAATGGATTATTAACATGACTCCACTCGACACCCCTAAAATGTTTTCTCAAAATTTATTCTAAACTTTTTGAGCTGTCAAGTTTACAGCCAGAATGATAGGAAGTACGCCAATGCTTAAAAAAAAAACCTAAACAAAAATAACCTTCTTGATAGAGGTACTAGGGGACTGTTTACAAAAATGATTGTAATTCCTAAACAGTTAATGCAATACTTGGTGGAACCACTTGAATCCAAATTGAAAGTCAGTGACGGTGGAGTTCAGTCTTGATTGGCTGAAAGTGTTCTGTAGATATATAAAGATGCAAATTTATAAAAAAAAATGTATCATTGTCCAAAACTTTATGGGCCAGACTCTATGTAGGAACACACCGGTGACATCGATATCTGCATGGATGTCTGTGCATGAGCTGGCTGCCCTCTGTGCACACAGCATGGAAGAAAATCGACTCCTTGTGGTTGTAATTTACACTTTCCTGCCTGCTGCAGACATAAATGTCAGAAACTCCATTGTCATCATGCCCTTCCTTCACTCTCCACCCAGCCTGCTGTTTTCTTAACACAGCCCTGTCTTATTGTGTGGAAGTGCCAGTTTAAGTCAATTTTTACCTTTTGCAATGAGATTTATGACACTTTCCTTTTGTAATATCGTTCCTGCAACATGCCAGTCGAAAAAATTCTAATAAATATCCTCTACAGATATATTAGTTTAAGCTCTTGCATGATTTTTTTTTTCTCGCTCTCTCTCTCTCAGACCCAGGTCACGACAGGACCTACTCCCGCTCAGCTTCACCTCCAGAGAATGGCTTCAAGCAGTACCTGGAGACTCGACTGTACAGCAGCCAAGGAAAAGGTCCCACTCGGACTGAGCGAACACCGCAGCTTGGGGGCCGGTCTTCCAATGAAAATTCTCGTTTAAGGCACCAAGTGCTACCTGATGTGCCCATTGTAACTAGTCGTCATAACAGGCGGAGACTAGATCAGATCTCAAATGGATACGATACAGACAGCAGCCAAGACTCCAGAGGGCTTTCTGGAAATATAGGGAACGGCCGCAGCAGGCCCGGTCGAGCTTGGAAGCCAATGCGGGAAGCGCTAAATGTAGACAGCGTATTAAGTAGCGGGAATGTAAGTCACGAACGAAGGCAGCACAGCCCCCAGACGAGACCCAATAGTCAGTCGCCCTCACGTGATCGAGATTATCTGTGGGGAGGCCGGGAAGAACGTAAGCCAAAGAGCCTGATGACCATCTACGAGGACGAGCAGAAGCACGAAATAGGTGGCAGCCGAAGCTCTCTGGACTCGGACAGCCGCGGGGGCCACACTGACAAGGACAGAGCAAAGGGCTCAGCAACTCTTAAAGTGCGCAGTGACAACTGGAAGATTCAGAGAACTGAATCTGGATATGAGAGCAGTGACAGACTGAGCAATGGCTCAGCTAATCTCGACTCGCCCGTTGTAGAGAACATTTCTTCCAAGGACCTCCGGCCCATACCTGAGCTGCATCTGATGAGGTAAAACAGATCCTTCCACTTGGGTTTATATCACCCAGATGCACCAAAACTCTGCACTGCAAAGCATGATGCAGAGGGAAAAAAAAGCTGACACAATATTTCCTGCATGACGACAGCATCATAGAGGCGCTTTGTCATCTCGTGGCCTACTCATTTAAGGACTCGAGTCTCGGAAGTGCTGCCATTTCTAAATAATAAAACATTACAAACAAACTGATCTAAGAATAGCAGGTCTCATTTAACAATAAATGCACACAAGGCAGATGCACAAATCCTATTTTGCTGGGCTGTCATTTGTTGTATTTGTAGTTCAGGGCTTGTTTGTAGATAATGATCCCATATAGCTGACAACTCCTGTACTCAGCAGGGGCAGCCTCAGATAGCTGACTTCTTCAAAAGCCGGTGCATTATTTAAGCATATCTGTTGACAGTACGCTAGTAAAGAGTCTCTTTAATTATTAATTCTTCAATATGATTTAAGATGTTTTTGTGACTGGTTTGGGTTAAAGCTTGAAGCCACTAAAACTGTGAAATTGTGATTTTTATTGTATTATTGTTATTCTCTACTACATCTTATGGATCTTAGAGGAGATAAAAGCATAATACTTTTGCTGTTGTATGTCAAGGAACACAAAAGAAAAACAAGGATATTACAATAAGATGTCTGGGTTCATACTGGGATGCAAATCATACTACTGCCTCTCTTTGGAGATGCAACTATGCACTCAGATTCTAACTAAAGTCGTTGTTATCCACCTTTATCTGCTCTGAGCTCGTGGCTCTTTTAAAAAAACCAAATAATAACTATATTTTTTGTGTTTTAGGGATAACTTTCCTCGGAGAAGAAGTGATGAATTGAAGACTGACGTGCTGTACTCAACAATTTCCATTAGTAAGTAACTATTGCTTTAAGCGAAAAATTAGTATTTTGCCGTTACTCAAGTATATCTCCAGATGTGTGTACATTTTTCATCACACATTAGAGGGAATAGATGAAAGCATCAGTTTCTGACAAAGGCTCTGATACTGAAGATACTTCCTCTCCCCAGTAGACTTCCATGTGTTGTAAGGAGCTGAAACATTAAGATAGTATGCTGCAGTTTCCTTGATTTATTGTTCTATCAGACGTGTTAAGGTCACAGCCTGATTGAAGGGATACTGTATGGAAGTGTGCGCTCTGGTTCCAGACTGACTGGCCCTGACCTTTTTTTCCTGAGTAAAGTTTATGTTATGCAGCACCTAGTGAAATTACATGAGCTCAAAGGAAGAATGAGCCCGTGTGGGGAACAAGCTTTGTACCTTTAACACTGTTATTTTGGTGTGGAAAAATACTAGCCAGGCTCAGTTTAATTTTATTTAATTGGCTGTCCTTCAGTGAATAGAAGAACAAATGGAAAATGGTAGGGGGGAGGGAAAAAAAAACCTCAAGGACCTTTTCAACTGTTAACTGCGGTGAATAATGCTTTCTTTCTGCAGGAAGTACAATAACTTTTAGATTCACTGGGATGCAAAATCTGGGGTGAAAATCGGGTTTAGAGCTCAGAACTTCTGTTTTAAAAGGAAAAAGAAACGATGAGTCTTAACTATGAGTCATGTTGCGAAGTTGCAGTATTTCTCCCATCCTACCAGTATCCTCTAGGTAGGATGGGAGGGAGATAAGGTGACACGAATAGCACTAGGTGGCTTGTCTCCTGGACACCCTTGACATTCTTTATCTAGCATGTGCTTGCTGATGCACACTATCAGCACTGCAAAAGGAGCGAAAGAAACTATAAATGAAAAATGCCTTGCTAATTCCCTCAATGGAAACACCCTGAGTTAATCCTGAATTGGAGGGGGAGATGAGTGAGCTTGTTGGGGCCACCCAGCTGTGCCCAGCCAGACAGAAAATGCCACGACTGGACCTGTCAGAAGGTGGTATTCAAACACCGCTCAAATAAAATGCAGTTTTACAGCTCTGCAGTTATTTCAAGTTCCCAAAAGAAAATGCAGGTACGATCTGAGGTTCATTGCCGAGTTAAATATAGCTACAACACAAGTGTGGCAAATTGAGAAACAGAAGCATCGCCGGTCTTGTTTTTGTCTGTGAGCATCAGCACATGCAGAGAGATTCATGTGACTGAAGCCCTGGCAAAGACTACTGTGGCATACAGTTTTTAATCTGGCAAAATGTAAAAAACAAACAAACAAACTGTAGTGTTGCTTTAGTTTAGTTTAGTTATTGCTAGTAATTTTAGGACAAGCACTCATTGATCCTCTCATTTATTCATTCAGGCTGTTAAGGAATTATGATTCTATCTGTATCAAGCTGCATTCACACATCCTTCTTCCTCTCTTTTGTTTGTAATGTTTCACAGGGCCTGGTTATATTTTAAAAGTACCCACAGCTGCGTTGTAGTTCACAAATGTCTTGAAATGTTGCTTTGTGAACTGTCAAAGCTCAACCTTGTTTAAAAAAAACAAACAGAACAAAAAAACCCTGAAAGGGCCTTTGAGGACTCTTCTCTGGTAGCTATTTTTGAAATCAGTATGGGATATTTACGCCTGGCTGCCTGCAAATTGTATTGACAAGCCGCAGTAAATGTGTCCAGAGTCAATTTGGCACGAGTTCAGTGGTGGTAGTCTGGCGTGAGCTGCAGTTTCAGAGAAGCCTGAGCAGGTTCCACTAGTCCATTAAAGACTAAAATCCTTTCGGAAAGCACATTCGTGTGGGAGGGTAGTTGTGAGGAGCATAGTTGACATTTTTACCGCAGATATTCGTTCTTCTGATGGCTTGTTGCACTAGGAAAGAGATTCAAGTCGGGGCCTTTTTTGCCACCTTAATGACAGAACTTTTGACACGCTGTGAAATTGTACGTCCTGCCCGCCTGCCAGCATATTGGACGGACACTTGAACCTGATGCGTTTGTCTCACTTTTCCTTTACTGGCTTCTTCAGACCTCACTAGTTATCTACAGAAATACACTTTTGAAGCTGTTACAGCTGTTTGTACATGACCATCATCATCATAGTTGCCAAAAGTCAAGTTTGCATGCATCTTTTATAGCTGTTTATTTGTGTCCATGATGTAGCACGTTAAGAGCCAGTTGCTTGGCTTATTGATGCTAATGAGTACACATGTACGCCACGGCTTTTGACCTACTGCTGTGCCATGCTACACTGAAACATAAAAAAGCCGTGCCATTTCCCAAGTGATGTCTGAAAATTTTCAGACTTTTTGTGATTCACTTATGTGATATTTCTTGTTCAGTTTCCCTCCTTGGAAACTTGCAAACCTGCATGCACTTCTGATTGATGTTCCAGATGTTTTAAGTACATCAGACAACACAAGGCTGGAATCCTGACTTGACTGCCTTAAAGCTACATTGTGTGCTATTTATTTTCTATTTTTTGTAATAGTCAAAAAAGGTCAACGAAACTTCAACAAATTAAAATGATACCAGATCAGTTCTTGATGACCCTCGTTTAAATGTTTTCAACTTTCAAAGCTCCTTTTCTTTTCTTTTAAACTGATTTTTTTCTCATGCTTTCTCAATGTAATTCTTTGTGGTGTTCACATTTTTAAGCACTTTAATTCATACTTTCAAGTTTATGTTGAAAAATTGGAAATGTTATTAGATCAATCACAGAACCTGGAGGTTTTACCAGCTAAGTGCTAAAGTTCAAGCTTTCCCTCTGCATTGTTGCACGTGACGTTAAAGACGGAGAGGGGATTTTCTACAGAGAAAATCATCGTCAACTGCATCCCTTTTTGTTATCAAGACTGATATTGTTACGGTTGCTTGCCAACATCACAGATCAGCAGCAGCATCAAATTGTGAATTGTCGCATGGACTTAGCGGCTTAAAAACGCAATAGTGTTGTGGAGGGGATGTAAAGTCTGGAGTCTGACCCCGGCGTAATTGCATGCCAGCACAAAGGATTTAGCCACTAATGCTTTGAGAGAGCGGTGGGGGGTGGGGGTGAGGGGGTATGCTGACACATCACAGATGGTCCTCAGCCGCTCACTCCCTTCCTTGTCCTGTTAGTCAGCTGTTGTCTGGCGCAGGCCAAGTAAATCACACACGCCCAGCTAACTTGGCAAAGCTCCACACCCGACCCCGTGCAGGGACCTGCTTCTAAACATGTGTTTGTGCTGATCTCATGGCTAAAATCAACCATCAGCCCCAAGTACTAGCAGCATAACTCCAGCTCATCTCACTGGGATATGTTTGGCCTATAGGTTAAAAGACTGTTACTTTCCTCTGTTGTTGTATTCATTAGTTTTTAGACTGAACTTATGAACCAGTTAGAGTTCAATCAAGGTCCTTATTGTTTTATTAGGACTGTTGGCTCGAACTTAACAGGCCTGGATATGAACCCAGATTCCCTTTGAGGGCCCATGTTCTTTGGCTGGATCAGACAGTCAGAGTGGTACACTGGGGCCTTGAGGGCGCTCTGCCAGACTAGCTGCTTTGATACTTCCTCTCGCAGCACCAGGCAAAAGGCCTTACCATGACCCCTGTTAGATAACATGTCTCTGCAGGAGAGAGACAGGAAAAAAATAAAGTAGATATTGTAGCAATATTCAAATGGAAACCCGTGACAGATGCTACCTGGCTCTTATTTTGGACCATCTGTTTGTGATAACTTTACAAAATTAGGGTCTTGTGTTATAAAATACTGATGAAAATTTATTTTTTTGTGTAGATGAACCAGGGAGAAAATCTCCTGAACTCCAAGAGTCCAACATGTTGTCTGATCAGCTGTTACAAAGGTAAAAAAGGTTATTCAGAAGTGCACATTGTTAGCGAAATGCTTCACTTGACTTTTCACAAGTTTAAGTGAAATATAAATGTTTCTGTTTTTGCGCTCAAGCAGAAGAAGAGCCTTCCGATACACACCCGGGATCTTGGAAAACAACAATGGCCTGGACGACGAGCGAGAGAAGAATGCGGACAGCAGCCCTGTGCCTCCCTACTTAGCAAAGACCAGCAGCTCTGAGTGGAACAGCTCAGATGACCTTGCTGGACAGTTTTCGGAGCTTGAAGAGAATGGCTCTGGCCCTGCAGACTCTCTGTCTCACAGCTTTCCCCTACCTTTACCTCTCAAGACTTTTGGCAACAGTCGCACCGACCCATCTGGCATCCACTCCTTACCACCAGAGGTGCCAGAGCGGGTTAGCTCCCGAAGCGAACCTAAAAATGGCTCGTCTCCCCACTCGCACACAAGCCTCCGGCGGTGGATCGAGACGCCTGCCGAGCACAGGCTTTCATCAGATGCCAGCTCCAAGTCGGGGTCGTCAGACCAGGAGAGGAACGATCTGTCGGCCAGCGAGAGCGACGAGAGGTTACCCAGTCCAAAGTCCAGACACGATGATGGTACAGACTCTCAAACTCTGACAGATCGAGTTCTTCCCACCACTTACTTTTCAGTGGATAACTGTATGACAGACACTTACCGGGCCAAATACCACAAGAGGCCTGCCTTGTATGTGAGAGCACAGGACCATACGTCATCAGGGGAGAGCGATGTCGAAGGGAGGGGGCACCCTTTGACAGATGTTCAAACACTAGAACCTTCCAAAAGCAGAACAGAATCAGGTATGCAAAAGCACAGCGCACTTTTATTAAGACCTCACATGCACCTGTTTGGTTTAAATCTCTGACTGATTCTCTGGCTTTTGTTTTTCCAGGCATTTCCACTCCTAAGACTTTTGCGAAGTGGAATCCAGTTACTCCGAAGGGTCTTGATGAGCATGGTTTCCTATGATTTTTATGGACTGAATGATTCTGATGGCTGGATGCCAACAGGAATTGTTAAGCACTGCGACTGCTACAGATTGACTCGTATGTGGAGAGGTATTTTCTCTTGTACTTGTCATAACAGCTAGTTGGACATGAAACTGGATGCCAAAGAGATTGTACTAAAAAAAAAAAAATGTCAGGTGTCTTTAATTAGCTTTCTAGCTACTAAAAAGCTTTGAACAGTGAATTTGCACAGCAGAAAGGTACAAACAGAATTATGCCTAAAAATATTTTGCTGGATTTGTGGACGCAGAGGAGTTGGGAAGGTAAAGAATGTGTCACGTAAAACCAACTTACTAAACAGCAGATGAAGTGATTTCTTTCTTTGTTTATGCCTCCTAGTCGCACTCTTCCTGCACATCCTGTGGAATGCCCTTATTTGTTTAACTATTCTCTTTTCAGTGTTATGACTGAGGTGTCTGCCCCAATTCTGTCAGCTATACCTGCCTGTCAGGGGGTTTTAGAAGGAGAGGTTCCAGTTGTGGTCAGAAATCTCTAGATATGCTTTTGGCACGACTTAAAAAATGGATCCCAAGGATCCGTATGAATGTGAATCTCCACGACATCCACATTAGGTTTTGACTGATGAGACATCTTTGCACAATCCGTAAAGCCAACAGACTCGGGTCCTTGTTTGCGCGTGAACTTATGCAAATAACCAGCGTAGGACTTTCTTCCTTCTCTGCCTCTGTCAGACACTCGTGAGAGGTTTGGTATACCAAAATAACTGTTCAAGAGTGACCGAGGGGTGTTAGAGTGGGTTTAAAAGGTGATGGGTCAGTGTGTTAAATTGATTGCCTGTTGGTAGAAGCCTGCGTCAGATCCTTACTCCTCATTGACACCTGCACATATCCCATCATCTTTACGGAATTTTCTTTTCCTTAAAAAAATATATGTATGTCTTTGCACTGTTTTGCTTTTCACACTCCTTGGTTCTGTTATTTTTCTCTTTAGAAGAATAATTTCTTTGGTTTTTGGTCACTTGATTCTTCGACAGCTTCTGTGAGCAGCACGTCTGCACTTGGAGGACACGAGATGATTTAATTGTGTCATCTGGTGATCAGGTGGCTTTTGCTTTTTTTTTTTTTTTTTTTTTTTTTATGAAGGGAGTTACTAATAATGTGTTGTGACTTTCACTGGTTTACTGTTTTTGGTTCAGATGTTTTATATATATATATATACAGCAGACTAATACACAGTGCCTTTTGTATTTTTCTGTGTTGAGGCGAGATTAAATCGAAGCCATGGTTTGTACAATTTGATTTTAAAGAATTTTTGTAGCGTTTTATTTTTATTGAACAGTTGTCAAATAAACAGCTCTATTTAACCATATCTTCGTGTCAGCTCTTGCTTTCGGGGGAGCAAAGCTTAGAACAGGGATATATGGAGAAATCAAATTATCCAAATAAACTCTCCATGATGATAAATGTTGCCTTTTGACTGGAGCATGGGCAGCTGGTGGGAAATGTGGGGTTTTGCTGCCACCTGCAGTCGTGTGTCTTGAATGCACCTTTTCATATCATATAACAGCTACCCAACTACAAATATACATTTTTATGATTTTGATTTTTCCATTGAAATCAATTTTTAAAGTGTTTTAAATAACTCTTTTCCAAATTAATAAAACAAAAAAAAGTTTTTTTTACCTTGCTTTATCAAGGTGCCCCCTTTAGCACACACGGACTGATATTATTAAAAACATTTTGTAATAATTTTGTAGATTTTCCCTCCTCTGTGGAACCCTCTAGTTTTCACCAAAGCACAGAACTCTCTCAAGATACATCAGTGAGCAGTACGGTTTAATTCTCACAGAGTGAAAGGCATCAGAGAGACCAACTGGCCATTTTATTAGGTGCACCTATTTGACTGCTTAGTCAAATGGGTGTACCTAATTAGTGCAAATATTTCAGTTTAGTTTTCCTCAAGGCATTTTATCATTTTATATTGTAAACAATCCCACTTGAACAGGAACTTGGCGACAGTGGGGAGAACCCCCCCCTCCCCCTTAACAGAAAGAAACCTCCAGCAGAACCAGGTTCAGGGAGGGGTAACCATGTGCTCTGACTGGTTGGAGGTGGTTAAATAGTGATGTTAGTCCCATTGATTGTGGTTCCATACTGAGGTTTCAGGCAGAACATCTAATTAGACAAAAGATTCATATCAAGAATATGCAGCCAACAAACCTGCAGGAATTGCGATGACAAGTCAGTATGGACGAACACGTCAGAGGAACGTTTCCTTGTTGAATCTATGCAGAATGTAAGTAATAAAATGGTCGTGACTGTAGAATCCAAGTTACAGTTTGTATGTCATTGAACAGCCTCAATAAATAATAAATGGGGAAAATTGATACCTCGACGGGAGATGGGAAAGTATTATATAAATCCATCCAAAGGGAGTGTTATAAAAGTATTCTAACGCTACCTGCAGCGTCTATTTGTTTGCATTAATTATATGAACATATACATAAACATAGATTTATTTTAGTTTTTTTTTTTTATCCTGAAGAAGGGAGTAGAGGACTTTGTAATCATCGTGCAGCTAGATTTAGGCATGCACCACTATCTGCACCCTAACTTCCACTTGATTTCATCACCATGCCTGCCTGCGATTTGCTGAACGGTATTACCGATTTTTTTTGTATTTATTCTGTTCTCAGTCTTTTCCTTGTTTACAGGATTTCTAGTTGGAAAGCGTCTACTTGTTCTAAAATTAAAGGAGAGAAAAAAAATCCATTATTAAAGTCATAATTGCTTTTTGCACAATATTTTAATCTTCCAGTATACTGACCTCAACATGCAACACAGCAACAATAAAGATTAATCAAAAATATTTCAGGATTTATGTCTCCTCTGGAGTGCTGGAGATGTCTTAAAATAGACATGGGCAAAAAAACAGGACCGGCCCACGGACCACCTCAGTCCAGCCCACGCTGTCCTAAAAATGACACAAAACAAATGGCCGAGAATCTTAGACATATTGATTGAAATGAGTCCGTGCTGCTGTTTAACACAATCACACTTACATGTGCTGTTACTGTGTCATATTATTGATTATCCATGTATTTATATATGCGATGTATTGTACAATTACCAGTGCAGAGATGTTAAAGCCTATGTTTTCTACACAAGTCCTCAAACATTACACAGCTAACAACAAAACAGAAAATTGTTTCGTTACACTCGTCAACTTGACCATATGTTTGTTCAGACTCGCTGCTGTGATGCTCTTCATTTCTCGATGTGGACAAATGTTACATTTTGATGTTTGAAAACAACCATATTTAGTCCATATTTACAACATAAGGCAACGTGTCTAATTAGTGACCTGTGCTGTGATGTGTGTCAGACAATTGGCAAGATGCTGATTTAAAAACTATTACCGCATTCAAACTGGCTGTTTCGTCAAAATCTTTCCTTTGTAACCTCAACATGTGTACCAAATTCACGGAGTACTATGTTTGTCATGTTTCAGTTCATAGCTCCAAACTCCAACTCACCATTGGTCTCTCTTGACACTAAAAACACTTAAATCTTGTCTTAAAACAAGTCGAAGGCAACAACATGTTCAGTGACTAAACATAAATGACAAAAAGCGAGGAGATCAGCCAGCTCATTGATTCACTGTTTCCCACTAGTTCATTTGCTTCTAGATCCAAATTTACTAGATAGGAACTCAAGAGCTAGTCAGATGGGTAGGTGTGGTTGGAGTTGTGGATCAGTGTGTGGTACCCATTTTTAACTCTTTTGTGAAGGATAGCCTTTTGTTTTTGTTTAGCTTCTATATGTCAAAAATGCAAACCTATAAAACCCCACCAGAGGGAGCTATATGCAACACAAAAGACCTGCTCCTAAACTATCTTACTCTCCTTGTAAGCAGTCAGACTTTTTCTCTATGTGACTTCTCTATGTCATTATGTAACATATATGCATAACTCCTTGGAGGAAGCTTGCCATGTCCTAAAACAAAGTAGATCACTGTGTCAACTGAGGAAAGCAACGTAAACGAGTCACGAAAGAGGAAGAGAAAAAAAAATATCTCGTGTATTCTGTATCTAAAAACTCAAATTAACCGAGAATCAGTAGACTAGCAGTATTATGGCCTCTTTCAAATGACAGCCGCAGACCAGAGAAGAATTCACTGTGTTCACTGGAGGATAAAACAGGGAAAATTCATATCCTGCAGTGTATTCAGAGAATCCTGAAAATGTTCCCCATTCAGTTCTCTGCGCTTCCTTGCATGGCATGTCTATCACAGTTTTTGGTATGCTTAAATTTTAGCTGTCTTTCTGCTGTGTGTGTGTGTGTGTGTGTCTTCGCTGCCATCCGTCAGAGTGGGTCTCGGGCTGTCAGCGCGAACTCCTCCTCTGCAGCTGCCGTACTTCATTAGGGGCCATCAGCTGAGCTCACTGCTCTACTGTCAGAGTCAGACTTCTGTTTTCTCCCTTTTCCTCCCTTTGCGCTCTCTCTTTCGGTGTTTCTGCCCACCCTCCCCGCTCGCAAACTGTCCCTCAAGCTCGCTCACATACTTCATCCTAATCCTGATTTCTCACACTGTCAACTTACCTCTTGCTACATATTCCCCCCCCCCCCCTCCTGCTCTCGGCCCACACCTTCTCTCCTCCCCATACTCGTTTTATCAGCCGCCCTCGATGCTCCAGTTTTTAAAATAAAGTCTTATTTCCTCCTTAAATCAGCATAACCTTTGTTTTGCACATTTATTTATTAAAAAAAAAGGCGGGTTTTTCTGTGGCGTAGCATTTTAGTTCTCCAAAATGCAGTCATTTCAGTATCTTTCATCTAGTCATAAGAAAATTAAAATGTTTCATGTCCCGCCAGAGAAATAATCAATTTCCATACGGGCTCTGAAGTTTCCTTCAAATGGTGGGAGAACGTTGCATTTAGCTTAGCCTACATAAAACCAGCTACCACTGTATTCCTGACATAAAACGCGGGCGACACAGAAGCTGCACTTAAAACCACGTGGATGCGATGCATTTGAATAAGCCTCTACGCAGCTGGTGTTTTGTGTGAACACTTATAAAAATCACAAATCTTTATAATATGAAAGCGCGTGGCTAGAAAAAGTTTAGTGCTCACTCATAAGATTTATGCTTCTTGCCGTCCTGATGCCGGCTTTTTCCTGAAAGCTGTCCATCATCAAACCTTACAGTCTCAATAAAGCCTGTGACCGCCAACGACAGCACTCAGCCAGCTTCTAAGGGGCCTTTATATGATTTTTTCACTCTGGGTGTATCTTGGATTTCACAAGTGCTGAAGTAATTTTAAGGTGTTTCATAAATTCTATTGAAATCTTTCTAAGAAGTTTAGCAGCGTGCGGTGGATGTGAACGCTGTTATAATTCCAGATGACTGCAGGGCGCTAGCCATTAGAAACAGTCTTACATTAAGCCACTGCTGTAGATCGGTGTGCCGCTCATTGTTCACACTTTTTAAATCTGTGACGGCGAGGACTCCGTGAATGCAGCGTGGGAAAGCTTTGCAAGCAATGCCAACTGTAGTTTTAGAAACACCTGCTGACTGTAAAGGCTGCCAGGAGCTTAACGTTACTGATGCACAACTAAAGCGACTGTATAAATTTATAAAAACCAAATGAAGACAAGTGTAATTAAACAACGGTTGTGACTCAAACTCAGGAAGAACAAAGCAAAATTCAAGGGCTTTCACATGCAAGGTCATCATGAGACTACTTAACTCTAAAGCCTCATGAGAAAATCCCCTGAAGAACACAAACCCAGATATACGTCCACAAGGAATAAAGTATAGATAGTACAGTAGAGTAGTAGAGATATGTAGTATAGATAGGGCGCTGACAGTGTAAATGAATTAGGTCTCATTTAACATTTTTTCTACTCTACTTGAGCAGCCACAGCTCTTTGCACAACATGTCTCATTCACTTTTTTCTACATCAGGGTCATGTGTGGCTGTAGTTTCACACAGACACAGTTAACGAACCAGGTGATCAGTGCGGTTCCTCTGTCGGGTCACAAAAAATCAGGTAGTTCCACTAGATCGGTGTTTCCCAACCTTTTGGAGCCACAGCGTATATTTCACATTTGAAAAGTCACACGGCACGCCACCAAACAAAACTGTCACAAAAAGCATGTTGATAATTTTTTGCTTTCTTCTGACCACTACTCATGCTAAGGCCTTCACCTGGGTTGGAATTTTCTCCAGGACCCAGGTCACATTGACTACTTTTTCTTTTCAAATATTTATCTATCGCTATTATGCACTGCGTCGTCTCACAGCGTGACTATCGTGTAATTTCTTCTTCTTCTTCTGTTTTACTGGCAGTTGACAACCCAATTAATTAATTAGAGCAGGTAGTTGTACGGCCCTCTAGTGGAAGAGAATGTAACTGTTCTTTCCGTTAGTCACGCTGGTCGCTTAGAGTACAAATCAGGTGGAACCAGATAATCTTCCACGGCACACCTGACCATTTCTCACGTCACACCTTACGGGAAACACTGCAATGGATCAACGTTCAAGCATGTGTAAGTAAAGTGTGGAAGGCCAGGCATGCCAGCATGGTTAAAAAATTGATTGCAGACTTAGACTAGAGGCTTCCCAGAGTTCCTCAGAATTTGTCTATGTTAGCTACTAACCTACCAAAAGCCCTGAAGGATCCAGATCTAACTCAGACTGTAAGGTAACTTGTCTGTTACATGTGCTAAACCGTTGGGGAAACATGGAGGGAGAGAGTAAGAAGGTGAGCTTCTTCAATTCCTGTAGAAGCACCGCTCACTTAGTCTCTGCAGGATGTCTCAGGAGTGCAATATAAGGACTATTACAACTAGCCCTGCATAAAAGACCTCATGATTTTGAAGTTTTTGTTCTGCTCTTTGTGCAATAGGGGGACTCAAGATGTTCATTGTTACATCCGACGTTTTAGTTTGTGTCAAGCTTTCTTTGAAACTTATTTAGAAACAGCTGAACTTGAAGTGCCACATTACTACTTCAGTTCCCGCTCTTTTTTCCCCCTCAAACGCTTCACAAAAAATTTCCCCCGCAGCTGTTTTTTCCTCCCCACCCCTCCCAAACACACAAACACACAAACACAACCCACAGATTTCTCCTGTCTCGGCTGTATTTCTTCTTTAGCAGACCACTGGTGTTCCCAGCTGTGTACAAATGCGTAGCCGTACGCACGCGCACACACACCAGCCCACAGGGCTTCTGTTCTTGTTGTTATCCTGACAAGCAGTAGGAACAGGATTATGGGTAGAGGCCCTCTTGGGGCAGAAGAAAGTGTGAAATCTGATTGCTTTGGAAGATTTAAAAAAACAGGACCCCGTGAGGTCGGCGGAATCCTAAACACGAGCACGGCTGAAGAAGTATAGCGGCTGGGTGTAGTCTGTTCCGGGGATTTGTGAAATTTTCAGACTTGAGAGGGTAGCTTAATAGAGGACAGAGAGAAGAAGTTGCAAAGTGCATAGGTGGAAAATAGTGACTTTTTGGTTTTGCTTAGGCAGTATTGTGAACTCTCTTTAATTCTATAGTCTATATTTAAGGTTGTTCTCGGCTAATATTTCGGAAACACAATGGAAGAACACTGAAACAACGAGGAAAAATCTCCCATTTATGCCGCTGCACATTCAAACCTCCTGAACGCAGCTCTGACATAAAAAGTTAAGCTTCGCCAACACTGCAAAGCTCCAAGGTTCAAAATTCCCCAGAGGACGTGCCTTTGACGCGGCATTGCTGTAACTGCTCACTAGGGGGCATTAACGCATTGCGTTTTTATTTCAAGCCCCACTTGCCAGTTTCCAACACTTTCACTTACTCCTGCACCAGAAAAAAAAAGAGAGAGAGAGAAAAAAAAATAAAAAATCACTGTAATGATTGCACTGTGGAGAGAAACACGACTTTACGGGGAAGAGTTGTGCTTTGGTTCGTCTGGCTGCGCCGGGGTGGAGGTGGTGTGCACCGCCAGCAGCAGGAAACACATTAAAGTGGCACTCTGGTGTCGCATTATGAGGTTTTTAAGAAAGCCTGTAAACAGAGGTGTGATGCTTTTGACATTCGGAGACATCACATCTTTTTGTTGTTCCTTCCCGTCCTTCGCCTCTCTGCTATCGCCCTCTTCTTAAAAATTCACACATTACCCCTTTTTTTCCCCCTTTACCTCCTCCTCCGTGCGTGTAAAATTCAAACCAGAGATGTGATTCTATGACATCATCATGCTGCCCCTGTTATGACTGTGCTTGTTTTGCTGTCCTCTCTCCGGGCGTGCTGTTTGTTTCTTCAAAACCTGCAACAAATGCTATCGGCTTTTCTCACCTGCAACAAATCAATATCATGCAAGAAGGAAGCTCAGACTCCATAATACGCCGAAAGCTATTACAAGGATTAGAATGATAGAAAAAAAAAAAAAAAAGAAAAAAAAAGTGTAAAACCCGAGAGGGAGGCGAGGGCTGAACTTGACATGTGTCTTTCAATAATAAGCACTCGGTGTAAACTTTTTTTCCCCCCTCTCAGTGACTTCTGAATGGTTTTAATTGCAATTTGAAAATTTTAATCCTTTCTTTAGCTGAGAAAACAATTTTTTTTTCCTCCCCCTGCCTTCCATAATCTTCCTGCTTTGCGCGGAGGCCACGCTGATTGCATGTTATTGCTTTGACCCCAGCAGATCGCTTTTGAAAAACTCATTTAGCAAACTATTCACATCCTTTCTCTGCTTTAAACGCCGAAGCCTGCAAAGTTGTTCATGTTAAACTTTGCGTACTCACAAGAAAAGTGACACCAGCAGCCGTTTCGGTAAAAGAAAATGTTCCCCGAGTGCGTGTTTGTGTTCACGACTGAATTTGCCTTTGATCAGTTTTTCTGACTATATGCTTTGACAGCCTTTTCTTTTCTGTAGATGTGTAGTTGGTTAACCAAGATTTCTAAAAATACCAGACGTTGTGTCATTGGGTGTCACACTAAATCCCCCCACACACACACACATCATTTTCCTTTCGCACGGCAAATTGTTGCCATATGATAGAGCTTCTTTCCCCCCCCTTTTTTTGCATAATGTGGAAACAAGGATACTTCATTTGCTGTTTAGTTTAGCTTTGGATTGCTGTTTGGTGGAGTTTAGTGATCAAAACTACTTGGTTAGCTTTGTGAAAAGATTGAGGTTGGCTTCAAATACGCGCAGTTAGGAGGATTGGTCTCATGTCTCTTGGGACTAACCCTAAAGCAAACATAGTAGAAAAGCCATCAGCTTTTATTAACTCTCTTCAAACAACAGTAACGTTTGGTTTTTGTTAACAAAAATGAAAGTTTTCAAAACTAAGTAAAGCCTTAATGCTTCCATAGGAGAAATGAGTGTAAATAGCAGCCAGCTGCTGTTAATCAAATGCATTTGATTAATTGATCATCAGCAGGTGTGAGCGCCTCTATAAAAACAGACGTTTTGGCAGTTTGCTGCTCTGGAGCGTTCAAGTGTGTGAAGAAACAATACCACAATCTTCCCAGGAGTGAATGTCCCAGAAAATTCACCTCAAGGTCAGATTGTGCAATGCAGTGAGAAATTGCCCAAAAAAAAAACAAAAAAAAACAAAACAAAAAACACCCCACCAAAACCTCCATCTCAGAGTCTACAGGGCTCAGTTAGCATGTTAAAGTTAGATTTAGAAAAAGCCTGATCAAGTGCAGTTTGTTCAGAAGGGTAGCCAGAAGAAGAAAGCACAAGACTTGGACAGATGACAACAAAGTGGAAACATTTAACCGTAATACACACGAACGACCTGTAGCCGCTAAGACTGGTGGACCTAAATCGTCACCTCCAAGTCCGTTCACATACAAGAGGAAGGGGAGTGAGCGGGTCAGCGCTCAGGGCACAGAAACTAAGCTGGCTTTGAACACACCATTTATTTTCATTAAAAAAAAAAAAAAAAAAAAAAAAAAAAAAACTACAGCCAGAATCACAGATACAAACTAAAATCCCCGCTATACAATAAAAATAATGTTCACAACCCGCTAAAAGCCCTGCCGGCAGGAATAACCATACACTATTAAAACAAAGCTAAAAAAAGGTTTTCCATATGCTAAAATTACCCTCCCACAGTCCCATAATCCCACAGTCCAGCCACACATGGGCGAATGGTCCTTATCTGAAACAGGAGAGGAATTCCTCTTCCGGGATGGAAACCACGCAGGCCAGAAGAACAAGGAGGGGGCTCCTGTCGCAGACCTGTCTCCTCCTGACAGCGCGTCGCCGCACAGTCCCGCCCCACTCCACACCTGAACACGGCCTCCCTCGTCTCACCGTCAGATGCAGGCAGAGGGGGCATCCCTGCCCTGTTGTGAATTGCGGCCATCGCCACCCACTGTTGCTGTTCCTGCCGTTGGGACTGGGTCGCCGAACGACTCGCGGCACCCCACAGTCAGGCAGCAGTTCCTTCAACACACGTGCGGGCTTACACGCGTTCCTTTTTCTCCTGCTCACCTTTCATGCGTAGCTTCTCTTGTCTCTGCGCTCACTATCCCCTTTAACAGGTCAACCTGGCGGCTGATAGGCCACCTTGGGGAACGCCCCCACCTCACAGGTGCCTACAATTGTCTGTTTAGTCCACAGTGGATTAAAGGAATATGGTACAACATTAACACACATAATATAAATATGAGGATAAAACCATGCAGTATAAATATCACAATAAAATCATGCAAATAAAATCAACGCTATGTACCAATACACAGATTGATAAAACAAAAAAACACAAATTTCCACTGTGTGACACGACCAACCATCCATCCATCTATCATCCATCGATACATCCATCCAACACAGAGACAGATAATATTTCACAATCACATTCACACCTGTGGCCAAGAATCACCAACACTTAATCTAATCACACTAACTGCATGTCTACTGTGGAAATGAGCCAGTGAACCTACGGAGAGACACGTGGGAGAGCATGCAAGCTCCACACAGAAAGTCATGGTCAGATGGTGGATTTGAACCCTTGTCACCACGTCTGCCGCTCTGAACAGCACCATGTGTAGTAAAAAAAAAAACAAACACAGCATATTAACACAAACACTTCATACAACTGTCAAGCACGGTGGTGGAGGTGTGATGATTTGGGTTTGTTTTTCAGCTGAGCCGACTATGAACTCATCTGTATACCAAAGTATTCTAGAAAGCTGTCTGAAATTGGGTCAAGCAACAGGATAATGATCCCAAGCAC
Source organism: Perissodus microlepis (assembly GCF_051167445.1). Taxonomy (NCBI): domain Eukaryota; kingdom Metazoa; phylum Chordata; class Actinopteri; order Cichliformes; family Cichlidae; genus Perissodus; species Perissodus microlepis. Next base: position 37,562,251 of record NC_140463.1, on the reverse strand, counting down.
AGAGAGACAGAATGGCTGAAAACCGAATGAATCAAAATGCTGCAATAGCCCAATCAAAGTCCAGACCTCAACCCGATTGATATACTGACTTTAAGAGAGCTGTGCATAAAACAATGCTTGTAAACCTCAGTGAACCAAAGCAAAATCGTAAAGAAGTTGAGGACAAAATCATTCTACAAACATGTGTCAGACTGATAAAGTCATACCAAAAAACAATTACCGCAACTTATTGCTAAAGGCTACTGTTGAATCATGAAGTGCGCCTAATTTTTTTATTTTTTTTTTAACAAAACTGCTCAGAAACTTAACATTACCAACATCTCTTTGACAAATGAACCACATGTGACAGCAAATTTTACATTTTAAGTTAGACTTAAGTCTTCCTTACCTGAAAAATAGTGGGATAAAAAAGTTAAAGCACTACTTATTAACATATTCTCCCCTTTTCTCCCCCCAACATAAACTATAATTTAATCTGATGCCAGGAACATTTCCCAGAGGCACACTTTGTGCTTGGTTGTACAAGCACTATTTTTGAACCTCCTAATATTAAAAAAATATATATATATCATTCCGCATTGGTGACGTTAAAGTGTTAAATCATTACCCTATTTACTGACATGTTGTGATAATCCTGCATAAAAGCCTGCAACATGGCCACATCCAGCGGTATAACTCACAGGCACACGTGAGAAGATATAAACATCATCCTCACTTATTTCCCGAGATGACGAGGTAAACACAGGTTCAAGAAGGCGCTCGCTGGGTAGAGGACTCAGCGGCTTGTGCCTGGGAGCAAAAATGCGGCGTGACGCATTGTATCCCAATACATCTAGGAGCGTTGCTTTTTGCTGTCTCCCTGGAAACCATTACTGCGCTGCCACTTCCAGGCGGTCTATCACGGATTCAGGTGGAAACACAAGTATCTTTTCGTGAAAAGGGAATGTGGAGTAGAAATAAGGCGGGAGGTGAGGTGGGGAGGGGGGTTGCAAATGGCTCTGAAGTCTGCAGGCTTAAAAGTGTTGATAACCGTGGATTAGCTCTGCCTTCTCCCTCATGCGGCTTTAGCTGTGTGGTCTCTGCCTCTTCAACCTTCCTTCTTTTTGTCTGAAAAAGCGGCATACAGAAACGCAGGCGTGTGTGTGTCTAGACGCCGTGTGCAAATTAGGTCAGTGCAGCAAGTGTGTTGCGCTAGGCGTGACCCTTGAACTCTCGGTCAAAAGGGCAATCAGTCATTTATTCATGTTTGGTTTTGCAAAGCATTTAGCATCTTTTGTCATTTGTTTGGTAGCAAGGAAGAAAAGCAACCTTATCATTGACATTGTTTAAACAGACCATGGGTGCATATAATTTGTAATCTCCATCATCCACTCCTCGTGTATTTGTGTGAACAGCTTTGGTTGCAAGGCTCAGTTGATTGACATTGTGCCGGCAGACACAATTAATGCTCTCAAAGACTTTCAGTATTCAGAGTAACTAAATTCTGTTCTGTTTCTTCCTGTGAATGCTGCAGATGATCAAGCTCGATGTCCTTTAGACAAAATGCAAAGCACTATTTACACTGGCACGTGTCCTTATGTTTAAAAGTGTATCGTATCTCATCAGGCCAAGATGATACAATACATGTGCATTTATTTATTTATTTATCCTAGAGCTAGCATGTGAAATATTTCGAAAAAAAGAGATCATTTTACTTCTAAGTTATCAACTACATAAATACATAATGCAAACAACTCCCTGCTAAACAGCGCCATGATTGATTGTGGCTATGTACTTAGCTTGAAAGCCTTTGGTTGTCCAACTAAAATTGCTCATCTCAAGTACTTCCAGTAAAGAGAAGATACCCTTGTAATCATGCACATCATAAACAACTTCATTTTCATTAAGCCTCTTTACGCTTTATGGTAAATTTAATTTAGATCATCCTATGATTAATGTTCTCAGCTGAGTATACTTAAGAGGAGCAGCGCATGTGCTGCTCTCAACATAGTGAAGGAACAGCCAGACTGTGCCAGGATGGGCAGTAATGCAAGATGTAATAATCCTGCACAAGATAGAATTGTTAAAATGTGTTGAAAAAAAAAACTCATACTACGAATATGTTGCCTAAAAAGATTTGACTGGTTGTTGGAGTTGGAGTGCATTTTTATGTGATATGCACCTTTTGAATGATATCAAATGATTAAAGATATATAAAGTAAATTTAACCATATTAGGCTTTTGTAGCCTTTTGGATCAAAACTACTTGTTTGGATATTAAAGTCTGGGTTAAAATCAAGGAGCAATTTCGTGGTCTGAAAAAACACACACGCAAGGTTTCAAAAACTGCAGTTCCTGAAAATGCCACTTGAGGCAGTCCCTCACAGACAACCTTAAAATATTCAGATTTGGAGAAGAAATGAATCGTGCTTCCTGCCTGGCATAAAAAATGACTTTAGACTCTAATGGCTGCTAATTTCCCTGCACAGGGGATGGGTTATTTTGTAATAACTAAAGTGCTATAATTGCGTAGAGGCATTATGCATTATTAGGGGCATGGCCTCTTCCATTGATGGGTGGGAGCACCAAGCCACTAGCCCTCTGCTAGGTTTCACCTAAACTTAATTAATGCACTGAACTTAACCTCTGAACTATGTTTGTGTTGTTGGTGCCTTTTGCAGCATTTTAATGCAACTATCATACAAATAATATGGCTTGATGTGTGGTTAAAAACCTTCTAAAGTGAGTGGAATTTCATGAATTTATCAGTAAGTTACTTAGCAGCTAATTTAAAAGTATCCATCCTTGTACAATACACCTATATAGTCAGGGGTGCACATAAGTGGTCCGCAGGTGCGTATTCGCTGTCAAAATAAAAGACGCGCAAGAGATAAGAAGTTGCAACGTGCGTTTGCGTACATAAGATTTTCTGGAGGAGGACAGACATTTGTTTAGAACTCTTAAAGATGTCGAAGAAGCAAACTCCTTTAAGCAATTACTTTGGTGTTCCTCCACCTCCAAAGAAATGTCAGAAGGAGAAGCACGAAAGAAGCACGTATTCTCGAAAAAGTGGTGGCAGGAGAGATATGGTGCAGAGTATGCCGTGAAAATCCCACTCTAGCGGGCAAAAACAGTGCCTTTTATATGTACGCAAACGCGTGTTGCAACTTCTGGTGCGCGTCTTTTATTTTGACAGCGAATGCGCACTTGCAGACCACTTATGTGCACCCCTGTATATAGTCTATGAAACACCTTGCAATCTTACGTAGGCCTAGAAACCGTTTGCCGACCATCTGGCAACCATTGCTTGGCAGGGAAAAATTTTCCCTGATAGGTTGCAATAAGTTGCTCAGAGTTGCTGTGAAAACTACTGCAAAAGTCCCAGTTACAGAAGTCTTGAGACAACCTAATGACCACTGGCTAACTGCTGGTCAGTGAGAAAAAATGAACATTCCCCAACCTGTTGTAGCTGCCAGTCAACTTTACAAACAAGCCAGCATTCAAAGTGACCACTGAACGTGACTGATGGATATAAATACATAAAAGAAAAGTAGTGAGAGTTCTGATAACTTGATCGTTTATTACAATTCGAAGAACCGATCGAGGAGTTAACCATTAGCTAGGAGTATTTACAACGAGAAGTGTGCATTGCTAGCTTAGCATCACATACAGTGATGTGAATTATTAATTAAATCGGGGATTGACATGCCTTGCGACATCCATACAGAAAAAAACTGCTTATAGTGTTGCACTCGTGGCCCCCCTCTCTTCTCCATCCAACAAGGATAATGCTTATTTCACCGGGAAGAAGGAAGGGAAGAGAGAAGTAAATATCCGTTGACATTTGAGGAAAAACCACGCACGCAAACACGTGCATGCACAGGGACGGATCACATCCCCCACTGCCTGTCATCAAATTAATTAATTTTGGATTTCACAAATATGACCTGTGATTGCTGGTTGTCAGTGTGTGTGTGTGTGTGTGTGTGTGCGTGTTGGGGGGATACGGGGTGGGGGTCGGTCAGTCAGCAGCTGATACATGAAATGATTGGGAGAGTGCAGCGTGTTCCCATTATCTTGTCCCTTGCATTGTAATTATCACTCCTGCTCTTTCTGCACCACTGCTCCCATCTCTCCTCGCCATTGTAATCGTGATTGACTGGTGCGGCGGCCAAAACAGTGCAGTCTGAAAAGGCATCAGACACACATCTCATAACCGCCCTGCCATTTGATCTTCTCCTCCTCCTTCAAACTGACTGCTCCACCATCTCTCCATCCCCCTTGTTTTGTTTTGTTTTTTCTCCCAGGTTGAATGGAAGTGGCAGCCTGACGATAAGGAAACATGCTTGCAGATGAGTCCAGATTCGACATGCCGAAAGCATATTATTCAGTGTTTTCCTATTTGGCGTGATTGAATATAATTACACTTTATGTTCAACCCATGCATAAATTGATAATACATGCCTTCAATAGCGCCGAGCGCTGTGCTAACATGATGAATACACGCAGCTCTACTCGCAGCCGTTCAAGTTACGAGTGGGAGGCGGGAATCGTTTATAAAGCACGAATGCTCCGTGGACATGCTTTCAGTAGTGTGGACACATACTTAGTTTCCCTCAAGTAAAATTTCTGGCCTTCAGTTTCCCTGATGCTTTGAAATGCCAGACAGCCTCTTGCTCTGCGACAGGTTTGAATGATACACCTTGTCAGAAAGGGAAGTTCATCAGCAGCCACTGAGAGTGCCATCGATTGAGCTGCCCTGAGTCCCGCCAAGTAATGGATTGGATTTATCCCTCTCTGGATAAGGCTTGTGCTCAAGCATGTGTGTGTGTGTGTGTGTGCACACATGCACCCATACAGCCACGCGTACATACAAATTATATAGTGCTCTTTGCACATCTGTGCGTATTTTTACACAGCGATGCGCCTGCACACTGCGTCCACACACACACACACACGGCGTTGTCTAAACACCACCCTGACAACCTGTCTGAAAAAAACTCGTGTGACATTCAGCAGACATTTGTGACAGTCGGGATCAAAGGCAGTGATGTATTGTCAGCAGCTGCATGGATAGGGAAAAACAAGACAAGGAGATAGTACTTTGATAGATATCAGGACATTTGTCAGGCATCTGTCTGTGCTTATTTTAGCAGTGAGAGATGAGTATCATCAAATCTATATTTTGAGGAGGAAAAACGGCTCAAAGTTGATGGAAGATGCCTTTCATATGGAAGAGTCGCGGCAGTTCAACTGTTTCTTGGGTATTCTTTGTGGCCACGCTTTCTCAAACAAATATTAAGCAAATCATCATCAATAAATCATTTCGAGAGCCATTTAAGCATTTCAAGTCTCATTACAATGACAAGGGTAAACAGATTGGAAGGTGTAAAACACTCGATTAAAGTGGCATTCTACTTGCTTCTCTAAATTTTTAAAGAGGCAATATATCATGAATGTGTCCAACCAAAGATGGGCATACTTGAAGAGAGAACTAATTAGACTAATCTTTTTGCCAGAAGGTTTACCTGTAATGGTTATAATCTATGGACTGTAATATGATTCAGAAAACACTTAGTGGCAATCCATCTTCTGCTATGCCTTAAGGCAGTGCCGTGGATGTCTGTGGGGATGCATGTACCCAAATTTGCAATTTCTCAATTTGCACAGCATCGTTTTCGGAACAATGTTTGGAAAAATCCTCAAAAACGGCGCATTTATTGAGAAATTCTAAATTCTACTTATTTCATCTTAATAATGCTCTTTAAACGGATTCATGGTGTTTTTCGAATACAGATGGCTGTGGTCACTGTTGCGGTTATTGGTTCAGGACCTTGATGGCTCTTACTAATGAGTCTGTTTGGCTGAAGCATCTGTCTGGATATCTAATGTCGCTCGCCATGTGGAAAATGTCATCCACCGTCTGGCCTCTTGCAACAAGTCAAGTCTCTACTGGCAGAGTCGACATTGTAATTAGTCCACGATCAAAGCATCCTGAGGGGTTCAGCGTGGTTTGTGCTGAGCACGACCTCTTGAAAGTACTTTTAAAAAATAGAATAGATGTTTTCCTTAATCCCAAGAACGGAAAATGCATGCCTGTGGATCATGTTGCATTTCATATTAATGGGAGGCAGAGTTAAAGGAGGAGATTTTTGAGTGCATCAGGGCATAATGTCACATCAGTTCGGTGGTCATTTATGTTTTAATGGAGTTTTCAAGCCATTTTTAATCATTTTATAGGGTATTATGTAAAAATTAGCCCTAATATGGACAGTTGTGGTAGAGAAATAACCATTCTTCTATTTCTTGCTTGGAGTGAGACCATGAAACTTGAAATTGCTACAGTTTGAGACTTTCCTGGTCCACATACAGACTTCAAACTGTTACAGTCAAGGGCTCTTCGGGTGCCTTTTCACTCTATGGAAATCAGAAAAACCATGGGCAAATACAGGCAAATCGGCATAAAAGCTAATGAAGCACCCACGTACCCGCTGTTGCGAGGTAATGAGTGTACTTAGCTCTAAGGGAAAGGACATCTCCAAAGGATTTTCAGTGTGTGCCCACTTCCCCAAGTGCTTAATCATGGTGCTTGATTATGAGCAGCCATTAGAAGCCTGTGAGTCAGCCCCACTCATACACTGCAAGGAATTATGGTGTGCTTGATTGAATTCAACATTCTGTGCCCCTGGTCTATGACAGCTTGCCAGAAGATAGCAAAGAGCTTACCCTTTATTGGTGCATCACTTGAAGCAAACAAACAGGCTTTTCTCTGGGACAGCTTTTTACTAGGTGTGCCGCACACTGTAGCTCGTATTGCACATTTAGCCTACTGCAGAGTCTCCACAGGTAGACGTTGAGTCGGATTTCATGCATCCAAACTCATACTGACCTTAGGAAAGGAAATAAAGGAACGTCATGAGGTTTGTAGATGTATGGCAATCTTACTGGTGCAAACCAAAAACCACGAATCATCATGATGTGAACTATTGGGTTTCTTTTCAAGCTGATTTTTAGCTGTTATGAGTTTGCTTTTTTTTTCATGTAACTATATTACTCATACTGTACGTATACATGTCTGTATGTACCCTGTCTCTTTGATAACTGGTGGACCAATCTGAATGAAATTTTGCACACACTTCATCTCTGATACAGCGATTATTTTGCTACACATCCTTTTCATGCAAAAGCAATGTAACATTCTCTGTTTGAGCTTGTTTCACGTCTGACATCAAATGTATGTTGCGAGAGTACGGGGAGTACGGAGTGTCCCTTACATGCCGCAGACCTGGTAAAAAATGCCTGTATGGCAAGTACTATTAACATCCTAGAAGAGGGAAAAAGACGGCTCACAGTAACATCACATGTGATGTTACTGTGAGATAAGATCAGTGGGAGCCAGCCAAAAATGCAGGTTTTGTAGTGCAAAATACAAAGCTGGACATGGCAACACACGTAATGTGAGGAAACACCTCATCAAACACATAATATATCTAAAAGCTGACAAGTGTACCAACAGTGATAGTCTGAAAGCCACATTCACAGAAAGACCTGCAGCTTTTGTTACCACGTCTGTCACAGGCATATAAAAAGTTGAAGAAGTTGTGTGTAAATGGGTGAATGAGCCACGTTGTATTATACGTTACAACAGAAAAGTGCTATATAAGAACCAGTCCATTTAACATAATCAGGTAGGTGTATATGCTGGATGTTTATTCTTAGCATTTTTTCAAAGGCTGCACTAAAAGTTCTTATCAGCAGGCTATTAACAGTAAGCTAGCAGATTATATGAGGTGCTCTGTCTGAATCGTAAGTATGGAACCATAATTGATAGTATTCCAACATCACTATCTAACCACCCCCCAACCGGCAGATGGCTGTCCCTCCATGAGACTGGTTCTGCCCGAGGTTTCTTGCTTTGCTGGGATTTTCTCGGTATTATTATTGCAGGGTCTTTACCTTACAGTGTAAAGTGCCCTGAGGCGACTGCTGTTGTGATTTGGTGATATATAAATAAAACTGATTGAATTGAACCCTTATACACTGTTCATTTTACCTGTCTTCACAGTATAGGTAAATACATATCTGTTTAGTCAGGACAGTGTCATGTATATATATATATATAGATATCTATATCTATATTAGGTTTAATGCTGTCACACAATATCGTGTCCTACTTTACCTAAGACAAACAGCCATCATCATTTTATTTGAGTGAAAGTGAAGTTGACAGGAATATTCTGGAGCTGTTTGGGATTTATTATGCAACCGTTAAAGCAGTTAAACACTGTCATTACTGCCATATCATAAAATGATCCTCATAACTACATCTAGTATTATTTAGCATTAAATAACACTTAGAACACACTGCAAGACCAAAGGCAATGAACTTGCATTTATGTAGCACCTTTCTTACTGACCACTCAAAGCACTTTTATATGGATGCATAGCTAAAGTGTGATCTGTAGTTAACTCACTCACTTTATCTACCTCACATCCATCCCCAGTTAAGCTAACATGCATCTCTTTGGACTGTGAGTGGAAGCCGGAGGATCCATGCACACACAGGAGGAACACGCAAACTCCACATAGAAAAGGTTCAGCTGCGCTGCCCTGTTACAGCTGTTGTGTATGTGTCAAGGCATCCTCTTTGAAAGTTTTCATTGACCTCTTGTGACCTTTTTGGGACTATGGGACATGACTCACTTGTTGATGAAGCTTTCTAGCTTTAGTTTACCACTTGGTTACTGCTAACAGCAAAGGTAAAGTTTCTAGGAGTAAAGTAGAAAATGAACAATATATCAGGTTGTCACGGGCCTGGGGACCCAGGACTCATGTGCTTGATAAACATTTTCTGGGGTTATCTTGTGCTGGCAGTCCCCGCATGGTGACCAGCCAGGGTTATGTGTTGTGCTTGTGTCCTGGTTTTCCTGGGACAGCAGACCTGGAGAATGTGTCCCGCCATGGGGGACTCGCCGCACCTGGAGCGCATCACACACCTGCAGCTGATCAAGCCTGATCTCAGGAGCTTCTTAGGAGAGTGGCTGAGCTCCCGTCGATGCTGGATCGTTTTCTGAGAAACCGATGGCGGAAACGGAAGGACGAGCGAGCACACGGAAACAGAGAGAGCGGAAACACGGGCCAAGTCACTGGGAGAAAATACTACACGGGAGTCAAGAACACACATACTCACCTAGAGCACGCACAAAAGACATTCTGCACTTTGTTGTCTTTTTTGCACTGTAAATAAACGCATCTTCATTCAAAGAGTCCTGCGTTTGGGTCCTGCATCCGCATACCTGACACAGAAGTTTCTTGTCGGTGTATGTTTTCCATTTTATAATATAAAACATGTTTAGTTGCACAGCACCTGGTGCCACACGCTTCAACAGTTTCTCTCCTAACACAGTTTTTACTTCATTAATTCAGTTTAATATCACGGGAAAGTTTTCTTGGTAACACACAATTATATAATTGAAATATTCAGCGCCAAAAGCAAAACGTGCACAATCCACATAGCTACTTTCATGTTAAATCTCCTCATATATATGCATGTCGAGAAATGTTAAATGTTTCCCTTTATCTTTAAAAAAAAATCACTAGCACTCTTGTTTCCTCATCTGGTGATCTCTCTGTCCCTTTCTCCTCTGTCTCTCTCATCGCGTTGCTGTGTCACTGGGCACACCTGCTTCATCCAGCTGTCAATTACAGCACAGAATTACAGACTGGCACACAATTAGGGTATGCCTCACACACTGGCCCACGCTCGTAATGAGTTTCCCCAGTCATTGATCAAAGTCCCAATCACACCCAAGCCCAGAGTTCACCTTCTTTTATGTGGCTATCAAAAGATCATCTGAGTAACTTGAGACTCCTGTTTTTTAACACTGGCCAAAGTGGCAGAATTTTCCATGTAAGAAAAACAAACTGATCACCCAATTTAATGGTTTTCTTTATATTAAAGCAAACTGTGGTCTCAATTCCTAAAAACCACAAGTCGAGCAATTTTAAATGCACATGAAATGCAGCTGCAGAGAGCAACACTGCATTCGGCTTTGCACTTTCCACACTTTCTGCCTCTGTGTGTTTTTCCTCCTTCACTAAACTCCTCAAACTCTTTGGGCTGTTGCTGTAGATCAATTAATTGAGCTCTCATCTGAGAAGGGCTGCGTGTACATCTACTTCTCATTATGCAAGTGTCAAGGCTTGAGTAGTGGGCTTCTTGGCAAATAATAGAGGAATGACATTGCTTGTTTGTTTTCCCTTAGATATGAAATGCACTGAAGCAGGAGCGAAATAGGCGGTGGGAGGGGTGGAGAGACGACGAGTAAAAAGAACAAGCACGAGCACGGTCGCACACAGTGTTCAAAGCCACTAGGCACAGGTTTCTGTGACTGACAAGTAGATGGGAACCTCCCAGTCACACTTTTCCAGTCTCTGTGAAATTGCTTCAGTGCTTCATTGATACAGACTCATCCTGTAGTCTTCCTCCTCTTTGCCATTTCTCCCTCGAGCAGTTGGATTGTACGCTGCCTCTTCTCTCTTTGAGCAACGTTATTCTAATTAATGTGGGTAGGTTTTGTGAGAAACTATAGGAAAAAAAAGATCAAATGTTTGAGTTTGAAATGAGAACTCAAAGCCGGCTAAGATAGCAATCTTCTGGTGAAGACAAGGTAATGAATTAATTTTGGTTCATGGCTCAGTAGTGAGGGGAACTAGGTTGAGTAATGAGAAGAGGAAGCTGTGATAATGGAAATCTAAATGATTAAAGTGTGTGTTTGCATCGTGTGGGGTGGGGGTTGGATGGTGGGAACTTGGAAGAGAGTTAGGATGGTGTGACAGTCTCTAAGAATGTAACCCCGCCCCCCAATAAAGTTCAGCATTACAGTTTGTATACTGTCATTTCTCGCTATCCTCTTGGCAATCACTGACCGGTGCAATATAGGCGTTACTCTGTTTCACATATGAGGAACAGAATATGCTGTGAATGTGCTTTTTCAACTAATCCCTGCTGTACAGTTGAGAAGTACATAGCATATACTTAACCTGTTGTGTTATGTAAGTTGTATGAATGTATTCACGTCACTTCCTTGTCTTCTTACTAAAAACGATTACATAGAATCGTGTTTTATGCTGTTATACTGAAAGGTGCTTCCATACGGTTACATGCATTGGCCACTCTATTCTGTACACCTTGCTAGTACTTGTTTGGATTCCCTTTTCATTCAGAACTGTGTTAATTCTGCATGGCATGATAGCGTCACACATTTGCAGTAGATTTCTTGGCATATCCTTCATATGCTCTGTTGGATTGACACTTTGTGACTGTGGAGGCCAATTAACTACAGGTAACTCATTTTCATGTTCGAGGAACCAGATTAAGATGATCTCACCTTTGTGACACTTAGTGAAAGCATGAAAGCAGGGGATTTTCATACCCTGAAAGCAGGCAACATCGTAGTCATAAAGCGGTGGACATGGTCAGCAACAACACTTGGGTATACTGTGGCATTTAAACTATGCTTAGTTGATACCAAAGGGTCTAAAGTGTGCCAAAAAAATATACGTCCTGTAACTATTGGAACGATTCTCCTGTAATTAAATAGAAATTCAATATTTCATTTGGGGATTTTATTGGAAATTGCTATGTAACTATATTTACCTACAAATACCAGCCAGCGTGACAGAGGGCTATTCACACTCACATTCATGCCTATGGGAGATTTTGATTAACCATATAACTTAACCAAGTGCTTTTACCGGTGAGAGTTGCACAACACAGTCTGCAACATGTCCTATTTTCCTTGACATTAAATGCAAAATGTGCCTTCTGCTTGTCTCTTCCTCCCATGTGTTGACATTTTGCTGCGTTTTCATGAGAAACGAGGAACCTGGGAAACCAAATGTCTAACCTTACTGCACAAGGAGGATCTGATTGGATCACTTCCAAACTTGTCCCGCCTTTCTATGCAGCTTAATTTGTTCTGATTGGATCTCCTGTTTCTGGAACATTTTCATTTTATTTTTATTTGCTGATGAAAGCATACTTTTCATCATAGTTTTTGTCTTCATGCATTAGTTTTTATTTAGTTATCGTCATGTTTTTGCCAGAAAAAAATAGTTGTTGATTAAAACTATGACACAAGTTATTAGTCAACAAAATTAACACTGCAACAGAACAACATCATCTGCAAAAATAACAGCAACGTGATCTTGAGACTACTTTACCTTCAGCCTTCCACACTTTGGCTGCGGCTAACAATTATATCTATATATAAATATGAACAAACTCTGTGACACAGTCTTGTGTGTCACACTGCTGGCAATGGGAACCAAACTCTCACTATGGTTGCACAGAGACCAGAAGAGAAAGGACTAAAAGTAGCTAAATCTAGTCACACACAATGGGCAGTTATAACAGCCAATTTGCCTCCTGTTGTGCTCAGGGGATGCTGGCTGTGACAGGAGAAGCAAACACTTGCTGCCTTCCTGTCTGTGATTCAGGAGCAAAAGTCACACCTTTGCTCTTCTAGCTGAGCAGTGGACAGTTAGCAGGTGAAGTTTCCTCACTCCCGGGAGGGTCACTGCTGCTCAGACTGGGCTTTTTCATGTGCGATATGACCAGGGCATGCCTCAGCTCTCTCAGATACAGAAGATCCAGCTACAGCTCCAATGCTCTGATGACTTTTAATCTGGAAAGTTCCCCATCCACACGATGAGGACAGTGATGACAGTCTTTCTTCTTTAAAATGACCGTATCTGTGGATACTATAGCTGTGTCCAAATTCAGAGGCCGCATCCTCCTGAGGCCGCATTTGTAGGCCGATTACGTCACAGCGACGCGACGAAGGTGATCCAAATTCCAAGACTCTTCCAAATGCGGCCAACAAATGCGTCCTCCTTTTCCCCAGATTTGAAGGATGGGTCGGGTCTATCCTTCGTGGCCTAACCTATTCGAGAATTCATAGCATGGTCCAGCCAATTCCAGTTTCCAACAGTGCCGGCAGCTACTTAGTTTTAATATTACTCTTTTATTCTTTCTGGGTCACAAAATAAACTTTTAAGATATTTTCAGGCGAGAATGTAGCTGTGTAAACTTCAAATATCTGCTAGGGATGGGTATCGTTTAGGTTTTATATGATACCAGTACCAAACCGGTACTTTTGAAACGGTGCCGGTGCTTAAATGGTGCTCGAACCGGTGCTTAAAGAATGGAGAACACAAAATTGGTCCAAAAACCTCTCATGTTCAGCTGTTTTCCACTTTTTCTTTGGTCATTTTAGCCTTTTTGGCCAGGGTGAAGAGAGTATCTGCCATCAAACAAGAAGACAGCCTCATGTAACTACGATGGTGTTTGCTAGTTCACCTTATATGCGTTAATGTAATAACTTGTGTAACATAAATTACACACGGACAACATTAAGCTACTCACGCAGAGAAGAACGGCTGCTGCTGCCATCATCATCTGTCATCATTTCTGCTACACTGGCAGGGCTAGGGGCCAGGACTCTCCTCTTCGGGTTTTTGGGGGATGTTGCTAACTCCGGGTCAGATAACAGGCACCACACCCGCAGTAGATGTGCTCGGTGTGAGGTCTCGCAGCAAGCTATCAAATACGGCGCATTTCTCGGCTTTTAACAAAATGCACTACGTCGCCAGGTGTTTCATCAAATTCGAGGTGTTACCTCCTTTGCACAGTATCACCTTAAAGCACTTGTTGCAGGCTGCTGAGTTTGCATCTTTTGCTGTGAAGTACAGCCAGACTTTGACTGCTTCACCTTGGGCATTTTTAATCTGTAGCTCTGCTCTAAAAGAACGTACGTACCTGGGCCCGCCTACTACGCTTGCAAAGGTAAAATGATTGGCTAGAATCCAAAGTGTGTGACATCTCAGGAAAAAAAAGCACCGAAATAAAGCACCGAAATGTGCGCTGCTTTTCGGTCTGGTTACTACCGTTTATGTCAGAACCGGTGCCATTATGGCACCGGATACCGGTACCCATCCCTAATATCTGCTCAATTTATCAAAATATCACATATTTCCAAAAGTGCTCCGACATATTTGGAGACGTCTGTTATCCACCAGCTCCATAGGTAGCCGGGGCGAGAACAGCAAACTCCCAGCACATCGTTTTCATAAACCAAAGTGTAATGTCACAGTGGCACATACATCTTTTGCATACAGTTTATGATTATGACCAGGCAGGTGTGCTACAGAATTCCTACACTTCAGCCTCTGCTGAAGATATTGGCTTGAGAGAAAATAAAGATAATGACTTAAAATAAGGTGGTTTACCCTATCTAACTTCTATAATATCATGTATATCTGTTATCTATGATAGGTGTCTGCGAAGTGGCAGGTAATTCAGTGCACATGCTCATTAAAAAGTTGATTTCTGATACAGTTTATTTCCTTTTAAAGTGCAATTTATCACCCAGGTTCCTAAGTAATAGGTCCTGGTGACACAGTGAATTATGGTTTATGCAATTAAATTGTTTCAGTCGCACATATCAAATAGAGATGACCTCATCCTCTAGCCGCTTGCTTCCGTGCTTCTGCACCTGTGATGCACCAACGTGTGCGCGTACACATACGTTGCATACACACATTCTCAGCTCCTCTGCGGAGGTATAAACCAGGAGTAGATATTTCCCTAATGGAAAGACTCATTGCGAAAAAATAACTGTAAAACCAGCCAGCGCTCTGTCAAACTATTTTACAGTGTCAGCACAAATTCTTCAGTCTCTTTTCACTCTGCAGAGAAATTTATGGCCATTGATGACTGATTGCATTTCTCCCCCTCACAGTACTCTGAGCCTTTTGAAAGTAACCCAGCAGCACATTAATTTCTCCAAAGTCATCAATTCAAGTGCAGTGACTTGCTGGAAAAATAAAAACTCAGATGAAGAGGGTCTAATTTTAGTAGTTTTCATCAGCGCTAGCAATAAATATTTAAAAAAAAAATCCCCAAACCATAACTCAGGCATTTAAAAGTGACTGTATTTTGTATAGATGGACAGCACAGGGTTTAGCTTCTCTGTAGATGCCACATAGCTGCAATATCTGGCTGCTTCTCTCATTATTAAATCAACCGGTGTCATCTCAAATTAAAGGTCCAGTTATGTCATTAAGCTCGGAGGACCAAGAACAATCTGAGCGCCTCGGAGCATCCTCGAGAACATCATTATGCAGCGTGCATTTAGTAGAACCGCTGAGGTAGACGCAGGGGCTCAAAAGTGTTCTCTAATTAAAGGTCTAATGTCTCATCTTGTGCACATCTCTTCCATTTCTCTCCTTGCCATTCCCGGTGAAGGCAAGGAACGCTCAAGCAGAGACGGACAAAAAGCTCGATGAAAAGACACTGATTAACATGTCATGTTCCAGACAGGTATCCATTAGGCTCTTTAATCAAAGTCTATATGGCATGAAATTGACATTTTCAGCCCACCATAATGCCTCATGAGAAGCATCGAACTGAACTGATACTGCCCTATACATCAGTGCGCTCGTAGCTGTTCCACAACCTGTACTTTCATTTGCCATCTTCACGCCTCAAGGCTTCTAAAAGACCCATTGTTTTCCCGCTCTGCATCCAACTTAAGCGCTTCTCCTTTTTTTTTTTTTTTTTGAGCTTTTTGGAGGGAGACGCATTTCACTGGGTCAGCAGCAAGGTATCATGCTACGTCAGTCAAACCGGCGGGATAATGATGCCACGGGTACCTTTGTATTCTAATTGCAGCCTTTCGATTTCAACTCGTATGAGTTGTTTTCTCTCACCGAGAAGAAATCTTTCAAATGCGAAAAAATACGACCCCAGTGTTTCCCACACACCTAGCTTCTATTTTTGGCACAAGCTGCAGACTTTCATGTCTATCTAACCTGTTGCTTCTGCCCTAGCTGGCACTCCCTCGCCAGCATGTCGGATCCTCCTCCGATTCTTCAGCTAAGCTGTTTCTTCCTGACCCTTGTTCCCCCCTCTCAGCTGCCACAGCAGCACTGGTTGAAGCTTGGAAATATTCAAAGCAAACAGAGAGATGATTTCGTGGTTGGCTAATCCCTCTGGTCCGGCCTGTCTCTGCAGGGGCTCCGGTTTTACATATTTACTGTACCACAAGGAAAAACTGTCTTTTCACCTTTTGGGAAGAGCCCTTTTTGAGTGTGCTGTGTATAACATACTAACCTCAACACACAGCTATTATCACTAGCGAGTTTCTATTAATATATTCACTTTAAGTGTTGCTCTTCATGACCATTTCTAAGTGTTTCTTTTCTTCAGCAAAGGAGACACAATGCAAACTTACCTTGGGATTTTAATCATTTTAAATAGCAAAAATACAAACAAACCCAGCGGCTGTCAACGTACTTGAACAGTAAGGCCAAGTAAAGAAGCATACAGCTTGTGTAGGAAAACACCGGAGCCCCTAGGAGCAATAATTCGCTCTTCTTGATCAAACAGTTTTGCTGTTATCCAGTATTGTTGTGACTAAAGGACTTCCTTGCTGAAGGCCTTTCAGAAGCCAGCAGGTTGCTTTCAGCATAGCCCATGATTCCTTCTGTGCCTTTCACTAACACTTCTTTTTCTCCTCCCGCACTTCTCCTTTCTGCTATGTCTGTGTCCTTAAGTCACAGGGAGAGGGAGCACAGTTGTTTTGATGTAGGACTTGATAGATTTGTTTGCTGCTGCATTCATTTGCTCTGTATCAGGGAGCTGACAGGCCGTAAAATGAAAATTTGCCTTAGATTTTCAGCATGACTGTTTGGGGGCAAATGTGAAAGAACTCCCCATGCATTGCAGATAGACATTTTTTTTCTATGTCTTTAAGTGCGTGCATGTTATGCTGGGTGATTAATAAGGATTCAAACCTTCCTGTTGACTGGAAACGATGCAGATTATGTCTGTTTAAGTTTTTTCTTCCTTTCTTTTTCTTGGTTTGACAAATCCCCCCACACTGAATTCATGTTGTCCACGATGTTGTGCTGCTGTGATGAGAGAGGTTAAAAAAAACTAACAAAAAAAAACTGGTCCACTTATTTTCTTCCTGTTGTAAAGGAACCTCGTGATTAAAAAGTGACAGTTATGGATAGAGTCCTGCTTTTCAGGTAATTAGATTAAATTAAAATGCATGTTGTCATCTTGCGATGCCCACAGCCCCTAATTAAAATGAATGTGATGCAAACAACAGGAAGCGTTTTCTTGTTAAAAAACAAGTTGAAGGAGAGAAAGTCAAACAACAGACTGGCCTTTACCGAGGCTAAATTAGAAACCCAACCTGCTCTCGCAGAAATACGGGAAGTGACCACAGCCTCTGGAAGAACACATTATGTGGCTGCGCTGTGGAAACAATGCCAATGGAAAGCCAATTAGGAACTTTATTGTGGTAGACACATAGATTCCCTGATGGTAATGTTGAATGAAACAGGCACAGTCCTGTTTGTGAATAGCGTGGCGGTTGCTTGAAACAAACTCATCTTTCATCCAGGAGACTGGGGTTCAACTCCCCTCTGGGACTGTTCCTCGTAATCACTTTTGTTTTCTGTGACAGGCGGCAAAAGCATGTGATCGAATTTAAGGAAAGATCCTAGTTGTGGTACACTGAATAAATTCATAGAACCTTTTTAGGAAAATTGCTGATGTTGTTACCAGTGGAGAACAACCTTTTTTTTTTATACACTGTGGGCATTTCACAGTGTTGAAAGTAACACGTTACTGTAATCACATTACATTTTTCTGTAACGCAGTAATGTAACGTGTTACTGTACTAAACTGAGTAATTACATTACAGTTATATACAATTAAGTTGTTACTTCATTCATAAAGGTTCTTCTTTAATGCAAACTGTGTCCAGGACACACACAACTGCATTATGTTGGTAACACAACTTTGGCTCTTTGCATGCATCTGCAAAAAACAGCATGCTAATGCAAAGCTAGTGGAAAACCCAGAGCGTCAATAAAGCTGAGTGGATGCCAGTCCAGCAGCCAGAGTTTGAACTTTAGCAGGTAACAAAGGCAGTGATGAGCAGTCAGGTTTGACGCCTTAATTTCTATGCTTTCATGTTTGTACAGTATAATCACTGCAGTGATCGCTTTAAAGTCTCTGCCGATTTTGTGTTCATATTGTAAAAGCTAAAAGAGACAGTCCCTATTAGATTAGTAATTTATGTTGGTTTGTGGGACCGTAGCCTAAAGGCCATTACACACTGAGTATGTTGTGAAAAGCAAAAAAACCCCAACTTTTTTATTTATTATTATTATTATTTTTTATTTTATTTCCAATGAGAAGGCAGTAAAAAAGGGAGAATTTCATGGAGAAGGTTAAGGTTTATGGAGTAAAGGGAATGTAACAAATTTTTTTTTTTTTCCTGGTGAGTAATTAAGTAACTTAACTGCATTGCTTTACAAAAAAAAAAGTAATGAGAAATGTGTAATATGTTACTGTTTGGAGTACCGACCCCAACACTAACCAAACCAGAGTTATATTCTGTGTCATGCATGTAGTGACGATGATGTTGGTGCAGACTGTAAAATTGTATAATATCATAGCCAGCAGGTAAACAAACATTTAATTTTTTTGGTAACTTTACGGTGTCAAAAAGACAAAACACTGTGTGCTGTTTATCGTGGGCAGTGGTAATGGCCTTGATCATGAGCAGTCACCAAGGTGCTTCCTCTTTGTTCATGTGCAGGCGATGCGTGAGTCGAAAACCAAAGCAGGCCTTGTTGTGGCACAGGCAAGGTGCTCGTGGACAGCACGACACCCCCATTGCTCTTTTCACCTAGTTGCCCAGCTGGTGTCACGGAGCGCGTTGGATGATGGAGCACTCTCATTCCGAGCTGAGAGAGTGCTGAAGGTGAGAGTCGGCCGGAGACCCAGTTCTTTAATCCTGGCTGGCTTCTGCCACCTTGTTTAGCAAGATAAATGGACTTTTGACACTCAGTCAAATCACACGCTGGCCCAGCTTTAATAAACAGATGTTTTGTTTTGTTTTTTTTGCATTTTCTCATCTCACTCAACTGCCATGTGGTAATCAGTCATCATCATCAAGTTATAATAAAACTTGACTTAAACAGTAATGTCCTTGCAAACCAACTACTAGTCCAAAACACATATAAATGCAATGGCACGGCTATGTATGATTGTGTAGCAACAGAAGCACCAAAAAATAAAAATAAATGTTTTCAAAGCAGTTATATAGTTCATTGACTTTAAAAGTCAAAAAATAGAATTCAAAGGATTGTCAAAAAACAAATCTGTTCTTCAAGATGAGACGTGCGCGCATGCTTTTCTGACAGTCGCAACTGTTGGTGTGCTTTGTGGAAGTCCAGGTGTTCTTCAGACAGGCAAACCATGGGGGGCAATTACAGAGGACGTCCAACACCTGTGTCCACAAGTGAGATGGGAGCTCAAGAACATCCCAAATGACATTTTGTCAAGAGCGCTTAAATTCACGAGTGCTGCGCCAGGGTCTATTTCATACAGTCTGTCAGAAGTTTTTAGCCGAGAAAAGCCAGTGACGATGCTGTCATCATTTACAGTTACATATTACTCGTGTTTAGAACCAGATAAACACCAACAATTAGCAGACTTAGGGCATTAAAGACTGCTGCAAAAAGAGTTGTACTAAGAATTAACAATGAAGTGTTTTACAGCAAGCACTAGTAAATGCATTAAAGTTCCTTTTTTCTTGAATGCCTCGCCAGATTACATGATCCAGCTTGTAAAGTGCATCTCTCACACCGACACATCCTTGTACTCTCTGTAAGCACTGATGGCAGATCAGTTCAACACAAGAGCGAACACCACGTGAATGTTTTCAGCTGTGTCTTTAAAATAAAAGCTGTTTAGTGCAAAAATAATTAAGAGTATACGTGGGATTGGTTGCCTCTTGAATTCAAATTATGGGGAGATAGATACCTTCTGCATTCTTTTCCATTATACAACCTGATTTTTAAAAGAGAGACACTGCATATTATCCACAGAAATCAGCGATTTGTAAGTCATATAAACCCTGTTTTATAGAAAATGGTGTTAATAAAATCTTGAAAGGTTAAATGCAGCTTAGAAAACAGTAACAAGTAGTCTCAGGTTATTGTCTCCCCAGAAAAACAAAAGAAATGCTTTGGGGAGACAATAATGTGACGGAACAGCTGCGGAAGTGACAAGCTAACAGTAAATGGCTAATAGCGTACATGTATCAACATTACTGAATCATATTACACACATTATATGCATCTTTTTCTTCCTCACAATGCTGATGAATGTTCTGCTTCTTTTAAGCTTATCTCAGGTCAGTCCTTGGCATGTTTTGCTTTCTGTGGCTTCTGCAGCTGTTCCGTCACATTAATGTTTCCCCAGAAACACTTCCGTTGTGTTTTGTGATATTTTTTTTCTACTTCCATTGTGCTTTATTCAACTTTGCTGTGCTTTATGTGCTTTTGCAGTGTTTTTTTCTATCTGCTGGTGTGTTTTTTTGTAACTTGCAGTTTGTTTGACCTCTCAGAGCTAACATAAAAAAGTTTACTTTTACTGTTTCCTCTTTGTCACAGCAAAACATTCACCTCTGTAGCATCGCCTTCTCACACCAACCCTCTGCATGTCTTTCACAGCCACATATTGTTCCATCGCCTCCTTTTTTACAAGACTCGATATGGGTTTGGGAGCAGAGGACAACAATTGCTTACTTTTGTAAGCGAAATATTTTTCCCATTCTCACTTTATGTAGAAATTCAGAACAGTTTGAGGTCTGATTTGTAACAGTGTTGCCATTCATAACTCAAGAGTGTTTTACAATAGAACCCGCTAATGCTAAGCTTTTCATCACAAATGCTGGCTTTTGATCTGCGTGTTCTTCTTTAGCCTTGAGGACACAATCTCCGACCCAAAAAGAACTAGAGTTGTGATTCAATAGACATTTTGACTGAATGTGTCTGAGCTCAAAGATGGCAGTTTCACTTGATGTTTATATATCTTTTTTATTATTCTTTAATGTTTTCTATAGTTTTAGCTCGTATTCACGGAAGCACTAGCAAACTGTTCACTGATGATGGTTTTCAGAAGTGCTCCTCAGCCCATGCAGCGATTTCCACTCGAGCATCCTATCTGTTTTTAATGCAGTGCTGTCTGCGAACTGAACATCACATGTTTTCAGTATTGGTTTTTTTCCATCTCCTCATCTCTTGCAGATATAGAGATTTCTCCAGATTGTCGGAAGCTTTTAATGACATTATGTGCCACTGATGATAACATCTGAAAGTAGCTTGCAGTTTTCACGAAGAAAAGTTGTCGTCTTAAAAAAGGAGATTGTTTGCCCACAGTCTTCCACGAGGGTCGAGCCTCTCCTACATGTTTACTAAAGAAAAGACGTTTCTGAGGTTCTCTTTTCATGTCTTAAAAACTCTGTCCACTGGAGTACAAGGTACTTCATGCTTATATGTTGAATTCAGTATTGATTAAGTATTTATTCCTTCTTTGTTAAGGCAGTTTCTAAAAAATGTAAATAGCAAACAGCTGTCTCTGTAATGAATATCTCTTGAGACAAGACTACACTTGTTTTTGTTTAGATTCTGAAAAGGTAAAGTTGCGGGCAATTGACTGGTAAAGTGAGCTCGATGCCCCGTAGTGAACACACCGGCTGTGGGATTTCGGCCTTAATGTTTCAGGACTTTAAAACAAAAGTGAAACAAATATTACCTTGCAGCATTAAAGTTCCTTTGTTCTTCCCCTTATGCAATTCTGGGTCACTGGAGGTGGGACCATCCTTGCAGAGGCAGGCTACACTGTGGTCCGGTCACCACTCTATTGTGGGACTAGGACAGACAACCATTCAATTTAGAATTACCAACTGCATACCAAATGCATGACTGTTGCAGTACCTGGAGAAAGTCCATGCAGAAAGGCCTCAGTCAGCCAGTGAACCCAGGACCTTTATGCTGCGAGGGGATGGTGTGGCACACCACGATGCCGATGCCAGTCTAATGGAAGACATCTATTCACCCGTCTATCAGACTGTCATCAGGATAGCCGAGATATGGCAGCGTCTCAGACCGGCCTACTACTGAGAACTCCAAAGAGAATTGCCCTCACTTACTATAAAATGTAATGCTCACTGGTACTGTACCACCAGTTTTGCTCATACACTACCAGCAGAGATCTTTCTTTCCACCCTTTGTTTATCTCTCCATCTTTTTTTCGGAGACATCTTCCCTCCTGGCTCAGAGCATAAATGGATTTTCATGCATCATCTGAGCGTGTGTATTGGAGTTGATGGAGTGAGGAGGATGACGCAGATTCCAGCCACACAGCTCCTGTCCTGCACCTTTCTGCCAATTCCCTCTTCCTCCGTTAGCTCCCACCCCTTTTCCTGAGCCTTGTTTCTTGTTTCTTCCTGTTTGGTCAATTGCACTGCTCTACAGACTAAACTCTGTTTTTGCAAAGAACAGCTTTGCATAGGGTTTAGCCTGTCGTTGACTGTATGTATCTGACAGTACACCACATTTAGATAGAAAACAACATGTCCTCTACTCTTTGTCTTAGTTTGTCAGATTATAATTAGTTTGTAGTTTAAAGTTTAGTGATATTTTAAAAGACTTTCTTCTAGTCTGGGTTACTCCAGCTTTAGACCCCACCCACTCCCTCTGTGCCATCAGAAAGAATGAGAACTGATATTGTTCCCCTTACCGCAAGTCAGCTTCCCATTTGATTGCTTATCTCTTTTATTAGCTTGATGCTATTACTGGCATGGCTTCTTGGCTTTCATTATCCATTTTTATGCTGCAATATTCTCTTGGAATTGTTATCGGAGGCGAGTTCATCTTGTCACGTTGTTTATGCGTGATTGATTTGTGGGTTGCTGATCTCACCCTCCACCCCTTGCTCAGTGCCGGCTCGTCGAGCCGACAAGGTTACTTATTCACAGATGATAGACATCTTTATTAGGAGAAGAGAATGCTTTAAAACCTTAAGCACAGGCATTTATCTGAAGCACGGCATCTTATGGCCCAACACCCGACATGCCCAAACTCATTCATCACGAGCAGGCCGACGGCCCAAGTTCAGCCTGTTTGCCCTCTCCATCAGCCTGAAGGACAGAGCAAGCCAAAGATGGCAGCAAGAGACAGAGAAGAGCAGTGAGCGTTTGTCATGACAGAACTTGGCCTGGGGTAAGTCACTTCCCAGTTTGTGTTGACCACCGCTATTTTTCTGCTCATCAGTATGACCCTGTAGGTTCAGCTTAAGGTTGAAATTTGCTGAGCTGTCAGAGGAGAGTAGTTTTCTTGGCCAAGACGTCTTGGAATCCAAGAAGAAAAACATAAATTAAGTAGTTTTTTTTTCTCTCACGCTCTCTTTTTTATGTTTTAATGTATCAAGCAAAAGTAGATGACTTTGAAAATACTCATTATGGATTCTACTGGAAAAAGAGAGCCTCGTTTACCCAGCGGCCCAAGCTTGAGTCTTTATGCATTTATGCCTGTGTAATGAAGTTTTTGCCCAGTAGTGATGGCAAATGTCATTAATGCTTGCAAAAATGATGACTTGGAGTGCTCACATTAGGCCAAAAGTGCGGATGCTACTTGTTTTCTTTAAGACCTATCATTCTCGCCTCCTGCTGTGTATAATGGCACTTGGCATCAGTCGTCGATGACGAGGCGATTTGATTTATCTCTCGCCATTTAGTCTTTTCAAATGTGTGGCACGGCTCTGCAAGGGCTATGGTTATCACGATGAACCTTCACCAGTCAGAATGAAGGGTATGTATACACGCACGCACGCACGCACACATTTTTGCATGCTTGGTTTTTGTAGTTTCTGAGATTGCTTGCTCAGCAAAGGCATTGCCTTTCAGGCTCCGTCTCATCCTGTAGCTCAGTAATCCTGTTGGTATTACTGAAGCCCTGTGAAGCTCAAACAATCCCTAACGAGCTAATAAGTTAAATAAATATTTTTAGCCAGGACAGGTGGCTTCCACTTAGAAATAGCATGTTAAGCATGCAGTATTTAGATTCTCCACGGGGATGTTTCATTTTCATTACTTAGTCCAGCTGATGGCTTTTAACCTTATTGACAAAAAAGGAGTCAGTGTAATTTAAGACTTTAAATGAGGGCCTTACTAGAGATTCAAAATTTCAGCGTTTAATGTGCCACTTCTTTTGTCTTTATTGGCCAGCTAAATGGTCTTTTCCCAGAGCTTTAATTATTCATCGGTATTAAAGTTTAAATCCACTGGCTCTTGGGGATGGAGTCATATGGCTTTGAAATACAGGTCATTAACATTAAACGATATTAGCTTAACTGTTCCAAGGTTCTTTGTACCTTTTGTCTTCTGGCTCTTGAAATGTGCAGTGCTCACATGACAGTGGGTTGAATTATAACATCGCACACTGAGTTTTGGTTGGTATTAAAAAAACAGCCCCATCTTAAAAAAACTAACACATTCACCATCGTGTAATATAAATGCAGATGTTAAAATCACATTTTACTTTCCTCCTTTTTTAATGGAATGTGCTTGTATTTAATTATAGGGGGTGAATAATAGACAGTTTTATAACTTCCTTAAGAGCAGGCTGCTCGTTTTCTTCCTTCCCCTAGATCAGCATTGGTAGCATAACGAGAAGAGGTCAGTGTCGAGCAACTCGATGTGTCAGGCGTCAGTGTGACGCCCGATTCCGTAATTTTTGCCGATTGATTATTTATGCTTGGCTGCCAGTTTACATTAGAGCCCCTGCTGCCCCCAAGAAGATTGCTTCCATGTGCTCAATTGATCCATGTTTGAAGTTTAATTACCATTTGATAACCATTAGCCTTGTTGACATCATAACAGAATGGGTGCTAAAGTGGCTGCCTTGACAGTAATAATTGGTCAGTGTTGATTAGATGCTGTCCAAACACTTGGCTTAACTGTATTTGTGGGAAGATCATAAAGTGCTCAGTGCACTGCCCAAGACACCACAACTTAAAAACAATTCTACAACCCTTATTCACTCAATCCAAGGTTGTGTGTTGGTAACAGGTGTTAACCCTTCCACAGGGTTAGGCACAAAATGGAACATAAAGTCATGGCAAAATACACCTTTCAATTCTGAGTTTTTATGTGACATGACATATACAAAATCCTTTAAATACAACCTTGGATAAACAACAGCCCATGACCTACTACCTGCTACTTGTTTCTTTAAGAAAACTACACCATCTTATCGAAGCAGTGTAAGAAGAACTCAGTACACACCATTCAGTAGCTTGTAGAAGCATGTTTGGAAATAATAACCAGAATAATGTAGCTTCAGTTTGTTGAAGTTTGTGGGAATTTGTTTAATTACAGCTCTCTTAGGTTCCACCATAGTATTCCGATCCACTGGATTTTGACTGGGACATTACAGAACCTTGAACCTTCACAAAAGAGCTTTCTTCTCTTTTTCAGCCATTCTGTCATAGATTTGCTGGCTGATGTAGTTTCAGCCAAGTTTTAGTGTTACAGATGGCCTCATGTCTGACTCTGAACCCCTCTGTATGCTTTGATATACAGAGGAGGTCATGGTGAACTCAATGACCGCAAGGTGTCAAGGTCCTGTGACAGCAAAAATAGCCTAAATCCTCACCCCTCTACAGCCATACTTGACGGTTGGTATGAGGTGATTGTGCTTATATGATGTATTTAGTTTTCTCCAGACATGGTGCTGTGCATTATGGCCAAGCATCCCCACTTTGATCTTGTCAGTCTGAAGAACATTGTTCCAGAAGTCTTCTGATGCAACTCTGCAAACCTAAGCCATGCTGCCCTGTTGTTTTTAGAGAGAAGAGGACCCTTGATTATTGCCTACTTGATAAATCATAAGTCTTGGACAAGAATTTGATATTAGGGAAGAGAAAGAAGTTTCTGGGAGTAAAAGGTGGTGGATTTTTGCTCCAAGTCATGAGTGATGATAGTGGTGATGCAGCCCAAAACAAACTCCTGTCTATTTTCGATGCAGTGTGTGAGTGGATTCACAATGAAGCCTCTGTGTATGTATAGTAAGAAAGATCTGTATTTGCTTGTCCGTCTGGATTCCTGGTCAGGCTGCTAGTTTATTCTTTTTGTCCCTTTTGCTTTCCCATGCTGTCAAACTTAATTCTGCTGTCAGTTTCAGGTGCTGTAAATCTCAGTGCTTTTCTGTCATTCTGCACTTTCACACCATCATCCATCCACTTCCTTACCATCCCCATCTCATCCTGGTTACCCAGGCCCTCATCCAGGTCTCTTAACTGTTCAGCATCTCCACCAGCACCTTGCTGTCTACCATTGTTAGGGCTATGCTTCAATCATTTGCAGCGATTGTTCTCCCTCTTGTTTTTCAGTAGAACTTGAAGTTAAATGCAGGCTGGTGGATGACTTCAAGGCATTTAACCCAGTTAATGTCAAAGAAAAGCCCAAGCACATTCGAGGTCACGCTCCTGACCTGATGTGTCATCTTTCACTGAGGATTGCTCTTTGGTCTCTGGGTCAATGCCTGAGACACAACTCTCATTACCAGTTTTATTATCCTTGACTTGAAGGTTACGCCAGTTTGACACAGAAGTTCATGTTTGCTCTCTCTGCAAGTCTGAGGTCAATTGTGAAATTACAAATGCACGTATGGTCAGAAAATGACTTCCGGGAAGCGATCCAAATATATCAGGAATGCATGAGGAAGATTTAATTTTCATTATTATCACCATGGATACTGCCTTGTTGAATATTTTTAAACAGTGATGAAATGTCCAAACCAAATGCAGCCACCGAGAGGTCATTGGATTATGTGCTGCTAAAAATAAGCCTGTGTTGTTAAATGAGTGAACATCAATCTTCCGAATACTTGACTAACAAGAGCAGAGACTGTTGTGTTCCACTTCTGCTGGAGAAGCCTGTACATTAAAAAATGTACATAAAAATATTAATATGTAACAAAATTAACTACTCAGTGTGTCGCTATTAGGTTCTGTATTCAAGTTTGTTTCAGATTGTTTGAAAAATCACATGACTGACTTGGGTTACGCCGTGAAAAACCATCAGTACTGTCACACCTCTGGGTATGATTCACTCTGTTGGGTACAGTATGATGGTTCACCAGTAAGCCCATGTGAGTGCAGTCTGAAGAGGACTCATAAATCTTTGCAGTCTTTGATTAGTGAAAAATATGATTGACTTTTCAGGGTCTGATCGATGAAAGCCCTCACCGTTGATGGTTCAAAATGGTATGCCTTCAGTATTGATAAGCACTCATTGGGTGGAAAAAAAGTCTACTTGTTGGATCGCATGAAGCATTTTCGACTCTCAGGTAATGGAACTGTCATTCTTCCTCTCCCAGATAAAAATCGTCCTCCCCTTTCCTCGTTCCTTCCTGCCATCTTCTGCCATATTAAAAAGGGTTATAAATTTAGCAAGGTGGCAACACTATTCCTGAAATAACTTGACTGTTTCTTTCTCTATTGCTCGCTCGAACTAAAACGGAAAAACAGACCCGAGAAATATTTAAAAAGAGAATTAAAAAGATTTTGTTTGTCAGTGGTCTGTATGAATTTATGTTGGTCTTCTGTTTCTTGGGATCTTGTCTCT
Organism: Perissodus microlepis; assembly: GCF_051167445.1. NCBI lineage: Eukaryota > Metazoa > Chordata > Actinopteri > Cichliformes > Cichlidae > Perissodus > Perissodus microlepis. The sequence goes on along the minus strand of NC_140463.1, from coordinate 37,534,709 downwards.
CAATTTGCATTGTTCATGGTGAAGTGCAAAATTGTGATTGAAATTTTTGTAGAGTGATGAAATGAAAGGCTAACATCATAATGTAGTGGTTCTGTAATTCTCGATACATTAAAAGACAATCACCTTCGATAACTTACAGTATCTGTTTCATTTATTATGGTTTAACACTAAGGTTTTGGACAGACTAGTTTTGCTTGATGAAGCTGTTAATGAAGATGTTGATGTCTCATTAAAAAGTTCATCAACATCATCATCCATGAATTCAGCTTTTTAAATGCTGGTAAAAGACATGCAAAAGTTAGGAGCAGGTCCTTTTTAGTGGAGTTGGGCAGATCGATCCAAATATTGACACTGATATCAGTATTGGTCAATACTAACGCACTTGGATCGAGACTTTGTTTCTATCCTCGAAGTTCAGTATGTTTCCCACTGTCCGTCCATCCATCCATCCATCCATCCTCTGTTCTGCAATTGAGGGTCACGGGGGACAGCTGGAGCCTATCCCAGCTGTCTTAGGGAAAGAAGCAGAGCACATCCTGGAGAGGTCACCAGCCTTTTGCAGGGCTAACACAGAGAGACAGCCAATCATTCACACTCACATTCACACCTGGGGCAATTTAGAACCACCAAACAACCCAACCCCACCGTATCCCACTTAACTGTGTTAAATACATATTTTTTTTATTTAAATGAAAAAATAAAGTCACGTCAATTCTTTATAGCCTACAGCACATTAAAACAACAGAAGCTGACCCAAAGTCCTTTAAAGCAGCGGTCCCCAACCTTTTTTGCGCCACGGACCGGTTTATGCCCGACAATATTTTCAGAGACCGGCCTTCAAGGTGTCGCGGATAAATACAACAAAATAAAACTAGTACCGGTACCGAAAAAATAAGATTTATTCATAATACACGTGAAAAGACCCAGGAAAACCGAGTTAACAATAAAAACGATAACAAAATAACGCTGAAAACCGATAAAAACCCTGAAAACCATACATTTCACACCTGAGCCTCAACTCTCGCGGCCCGGTACCAAACGACTCACGGAGAGGTACCGGTCCGAGGCCCGGGGGTTGGGGACCGCTGCTTTAAAGAGATCCACATTTACATTACAGGTCTCTAAAAAATACAGTATCACTATATAAGGAAACTGTGTCAACTAAACTGCATTAACTAATTAAAATCACAACACTGTTGTGTTGGTGTTCCTTAAAATGTATTCAGAATTTGGCAATCGTAGAATGATTCATCTCATTAATCATGACACACTGCTCTCCCCTATATAAGCTCCCTTTATAGGTTAAAAGTATCGGTATCAGTAATACTAATTTGCAACCACTACTTTTAGAATTATTTTTGTGTCTAATGAGGTGTTTCTTTAGATTATATGGGTTGCTGTGGCCAGCTTTCTAGTTTTTGTTTTTGTTTTTTTTTACATATTTTACCGAAAGTCCGCATTGAGTTTTGAAGCCCAACTGAGACTCCTTTTGGCTTACCGCCGCTGCCTTTGCTACGTGTGTTTATTGCCCTTCAACACGTCACATGGGTGACGTCACATGGGTGCTCTAACTCAACTTTGTTACCAAATTTAGCACTGAATGATTTAGTGTGAATTTATATCCGGTAGTAGCCCTACAATCCAAAACGCGGGAATTATTTATTTACTGTCTTCTGGTGCTACTGAGTGTTTAACATGTTATTCATTTTAAAGTTGTGTAAATTCCCTCTTACCATATTTTCCTAAGCATCGTTTGTTGTTAACCTTTGTTCACTTTATCGCCATTCATGTGAGGTTTGTGGGGAAATCTGTTTAGAGTGACTGCATACATTATGTATTATAATATATATTATATTAAAGATATAAAAATATCAATCTTCAGTGCCAGTATATTGATAATCATACAATTTCCCCTTCTGATTACAATATATTGTGATGTTGATATTTTGTCCCACCACTATTCATTTTATTTGATTTCATGTTCAGTCCCCTGTAATTGCCTGAATAGCTGATTTACGATTCTTGTCACTGCTGTTTCATGTACAGAACATGCTTTCTCTTTGCCACACTGAAAGTTATTATTGACGTGGGAAGAGCTTTTATATCTATTATTATCCCTGTTACTACTTTATTACTGTGACTGCAGGTTAAAAGAGTAAATGGTGTTGGTGGATAACTTCCCTGATTCTGTTTCGCTGATTTGCTGAGGGGTCAGCACGACATGTGACATGACTCATACTGTATTTCTGGGTATCTTCCTACAGTTATTCTATTTCAAGAGCACCTGGGATGTGTGGGATATTTTTTGTATTTTTTTATAGGCTGTTCACTGACTGCACACGTGTCAGAAAGAAGGTAAGAGAAAGAAAGTGAGTTATGGAGAAAAGTCTCCAGAGATTCTGTTAAATCTCCCGTGCACCCTAGGAAGAGTGCCATCTATACAGTTGAAGGCACAGGGAATGTAGGAGGGAAAGTGAATGAATATTACAAGAAAGAGGCAAAAGGATGTGGACATGGAGTCTATATAAAATCAGCAGTGTCTCAGTGGGCTGACTATGTGGAGCTCTTGTGCTCAGCTCATCAAATAATGCAACACTATGGCTATTAACATTACTGCATACTGTACCACTCTATTATCACAGTATTTAATGTCTTAGAACTGTGGACCGTCTATGATCCCTGCATATTACTTTGTAAAAGCTCATTCGTTTTTCATGGCTGTTTCGGGTCATGTAACCAGATTGCAATTGCCAGTGTTCAGGTGGCTGTTTGTTAAAGCAGCTTTCATCAATCAGGTTTTTAGATTTGGCACCTGGCTCGATCAGTTGGTACAACATGCTGCCGACAACCCTGATAAATAAACCTGGAAGAACTACCCGTCCCATCTGCCCCTACATATGTCATCTGATGTAACTTACTGGGATGGGAGCTTACACCTTACTGAGTCTGAATCAGCACACGCTCTGCTGCCAAGTGGCTGGAATACATTCATTCAGAGGAGGATGTACATATTTCACAAACAGAATGAGACTTCATTTAAGATTTTAAAGGGCTAATGGTCAAATATACGTGATATTTAAGAGCTCATCCATGGATACGATCTATTTCAAATTAGCAGTTTGGTAGTTTGTGTGTGAGTTTGTGATTCTGACCCCCTAATGCACCTGTGGTGTCACGTTTTCTGATACTGCGCATTCATCATCGCCTTACAGTGCAAAGCTCTGCTGGAAAACAGGGATTCACGCAGATATACTTTGATCCGCATCATCCACGTGTTGCAGAACGAATTGCAAGTTTAAGGCTTTCACATTGCTAGCTAACATTCTGTAGCGTCATTATTTTGCTTTTGGGGACAGATACGTGCTTTGACATTGTTTGGAGGGGGGGGGGGGGATTTGTGTCACATTCAGCCAGTCATAAACTAAGGGTTACATGAGATGAGCAAATTGTAGTTGATGTGATACAGGATTATACATTGCAATTACTGTTAGTTTGCAGGTTTGGTTAGTTAAAGACAAGGTAAGAGCAAATTTAGCTGCAAGAAAGTTGACTGGCTGGATAAAAAAAGATCTCCTGAATAGGTTAGCATGAATTACTCTTGACATTTGTTTGGAGAGGGAACATTTTCCGAACTCCGAGAACCTCGGATTTCAAGGAACGACAGAAATAAAACTAAACTTTGAGGGGGGACATGGAGAAGCACTTAAAAACTGAATAGATTACTGTTTGTATCCTATTGTGTGGTGTGTTTCTGTGTTATAAAAGTTGCTGGTGAGATGTTGCATTATTCAGCAGGACAGCATAAAAGATGCAGCATGCAGGCAGAAAAATTCTCATTAAAAAATTAGAGCTCTTGTTCCCTTACTTTATTAATGAATCAATTTATATATATCATTTAATATCCCTGTCAGGTCTAAGAACATGTCTGGTAGGGCTTAGTGACTTAAGGAGTAGCTCACTATTGTTTTTTCTATGTATGTGTTGCAGTGACAAGAAAAGTGTTGATATACTTTTCTTACACGGGGTAAGAATTTATGTAAACTCTGAATGTATAGAGAATGTTCAACAACAAGCATAATTAGCACTGTGTGCAATGCAGTGCAGGGCCTTTGCATCATCTGCTTTTATGGCAGATTACTGCCATGACACCAGACATCCCTGTGGGATAAACAGTACAAACATCTGAGTCCCTGCGATTCTGGAGAGTCGGTTTCTTCTAAGTTATTAACCAATAATGACAATTATGTCTGCACGTGTCTCGGAAAATGCAATGCTTATTTTTCAGAACTGCTTTTAACTTAAGTTCTGTATCGTGTCAGCCGACATGACATTCCTCCTAGGTGTGTATATATATATATTTATATACAGCTTTATTTTCATGCACTGCTTTTCAATTATAGCCCCTCAGGGGATGGGGAGCACTCTATTATGTGTTCTCTGGCACAAAGAAACTTCCATTTTCCTCCAAACTTTCAATATATCTTAAGCTATGATGGCCTACACATCCTTATTTCTTCTCTGTGTGGAAAATGGGGATGATAAAAGTGAAGAGGAAATCCCTTTTCATTATTTATTTTCAAAATATATGCTCATTACTTATTATCTACAGTACTGGCGGTTATTATTATATGTATTTTTGAATAAACAAGAGATAACTGAAATCCCCCATCTCTTTCCATAACCTTGGCTCAGACCTGGAGCTTTAGATAATGAATGCAATTAAGGGCTTGCTGCATTAAACCTGCTGGTAAACAGTGGGTTTAAGAGCTGCACAATGTTAGACTTACAGTCAGTTTTTAGGGCATTTATCCATGAGGGAGAAGCCATTTTCATAGATGAAGGGAAACTCTTTCCACACACAGCGGTTAAGGCAGGTATTAGAATAAAAGCACTGATTGTCACTCTGTAAAAGAGTTAGTGCATTAACTGTGTGTGGAGGGCAACTTCAAAGAATTATGTCTGTTATTTCTCTCTAATTAGGAATGCATGCCAGTGAATGTAGCAGTGATATGTGATTATTTTTGCTTACCAGCAGTATCCTCTAATTGTTGTTTTACACAAAATACAAATAAAATGATTGATTCTTCACTCTGAACATACAACCCAGTGTTATATTTATTTTTCCTTAAAAAAAGACTTTTCTCCTAGCAGATGCATCCAAAAACCTGACATGCTGATAATAAAACCACTCTTCACTTAAACGCATATTTTTGAATAATCAAAAACGGGGGAAAGAGTTTTGAAAAATGCAAAAAAACAGACAACACTAACTGTCCATATTCAGCTTGTGTCTGGTAAAGCAGTTTGCACCCATGTTGCAGAATGTATCACATTAAATTTTGATGAGAACTGTACCTAGTTTCAGGTTGGACTGTCAGCGTGAAAGCCCCCAGAGGTATCTATTCTATCTCCAAAACAGTGCAGCCACTGAAGGTTCTCCACAAATCTTTACTATATAACATGCCTCCTGCTTTCTTGACAGCAAATAACTTAACTTGTATGTGAGCATTTTCAGAAGAAGACAAATAACGCAACAGTTCAAGCCGCAGGCTAGACACACCGAGCCGAACCATCACAGTTGGAGAGCAGCGGGAAAGCAGAGTTTGTGGGGTTTTTTTGAGATTGCTGTGCAGCTTCAGAAAGGTGCGTGAAGGCGATACGGTTGACGTGTGAGTGTTGTGGCATACTACGGGGCCATCTTATCTGTCATGGATAGAAAGAGTCCTGTGGCATTTTTCTAATCTGTTTTCATTTTCTAATTTCCTGAGTGTACCAACAAGGTCTCCTGTGAGTGAGTACTTGTCAATCACAGTGTGAAAATATTATGCTCCAATACAGTCCAGCAGTGATGCCGTAATCTACTTCCATGCACAATAAATCGTGAATTATAGCAGCAACATACCCTTGAGTGATATGTTGTTAAACAATTTGTGTCTGTGTGGTTATTTTTATTGGAGTAAACATAATTTTGCTTTGATTATAATTACCTTTCAGGTGGTTTTCATGTGAATTGAAGCACACCACCAATGGTTTAAACAAATTTTGCAGTTTCCTGTGGAAAAGATCCATTTTGTGTCTCAAAATGCGCGCACACACGATGCCGCTCATTTAGATGTTTGATTTAAAAAGCAGGTTAAAATAATGGTAGCCTGTGACACATAAGGAAATTATAGTTGGACAGCAGTGGATTAGGACAGAGCGCCGAAAACTCTCACAGAACAAGAATTACAGTTCAGGCTCCTAGCAGTCGGCCCTTATTAAAATAAAAGGTTGTAGCTATGAATTGAGTGTGTCGGAAGGGCGCTGAGAGTTGTAACAGCTAAGCTGTCCTAAATCAAAGAACAGATGGTTAACTTACCTGCTGCGAGTCGTTTGGTCGACACCGATGCAGAGAGGATAGATAGGAAAGGTTTTTATAGAAACTATAGCAGTTGTGCAGAATTGGATACATAAACTCATCGGTTTTTGTCATCAGTGGTAAAGGGAACAATTTACTTGCACATTTGTCTAAGGGGAAATTGAATTTTAAAGATATGGAGTACTAAAAGTGGATTTGGTGTACCAAGGTTTTATGAGTCAGGCAGTACAAAGTGTATAAACTTGGCCATTTTGAAAAAAAAAAAAAATTCAGCTGTGGCGTTGAGTCAAATAACTGTCATTTAAAGTCAGTTCAGCTTTTTGTGTGTGCTTATTTCAGCATGCTAGCTTTCCACATTATTAGTTCCTGCTTGGTAGCACTGGGCTGATCTGCCTTTAATGCAATTGTTTTTAGTGCTGATAACAATGGGCTAGAAATTCTACTCCATATATCTTTAGATATTTAAGCATATACATATATAAAAATGCGCCATAGTCACTGTTTCTTAACTTTCCATTCATTGCATAAACTAGGACATTAAAGCAGCTATGCCTATGTACTCTTTACTATAAACTTGCTGTCAGGCACATCTTCCATAATTTTTTAATTCTGGGGCATAACAGTGCATCTATAGTAGGCCAACAATATCAGGCTTTATTAGCATTGAGCACATTTGTGAGTCTCACCTTCATGATGGGGTTTTCCTGACCCACCACATGCTGGAGGCGTTGCATTGAGAAGTGGTGACTCTGAACTAATTGACAGGAAACCAGTCTGAGATCATATTAGCTTTGTAATATGATGTAATTCTTCTGGAAGTAGTCATTAAAAATATATTTAAGTTATAAAGGGATAGGCATGAAAAAGTTGTGTAGTGTCAATGTTCCTCAGTTTATATTTACTGGTCAGCTGAGCTAATTGTGACACAACCAGCTGAAATTGAGACTCATCAGACTGGGCAGTGTTTGCACATTCTTCTATTATCCAACTCTGGTGAGACCATGCATTTGTAGCTCCGGTTTCCTGTTCTTAGGTGATATGAGTGGTATCCGATGTGGTCTTCTGCTTCAAGGCTTAATGTGCATTCAGAGATGCTCTTCTGCATACCTTCGTTGCAACAACTGGTTATTAATATATACCATTTTTTGCCACTCTAATGCTTAGTTTTAATGTCAGCAGACTGTCTTGACCATGTCTACATCCCTAAATGCTTCACATTGCTGGCATATTATTAGCTGATTAGATCAGGGTGACAATGTTTTTCAGTGGATTTGCTTTCTGGGTAATCCAGCTTCCTTCCAGACTCATGCATTTTATGTTGATTGGTGATTCCTAAATCCGCTGTAGCTACACCATTGTCAGACAGCCATTAAAAAGTACCAGTGTGCATGCAGCAAAACGAAATATGTCTATTTATTTTATTTCACACATACTTTCTTAGGAAGTCTTGCACCTGTGTTACCCATGATGGAAATGGATTTCTGGCACTTTGATTGGAGTTTCAGGTGTGTAATGCCAGTAGCAGCTAATGCGGTCAAAGCTACTAGCCTCCAGCAGAGAAAAAGGGAGAGGCTGCAGAGGTCTGGTAAACCCATTTCTTCATAGCTCCACACTCAGAGATGTGTTCTTTTTCAAACTACATACTCCATTCATTGCCAGTATCACTTGAGGCAGTCTATCAGACTTTGTGGAGCCACAAAAGGGTTTATGCAACTTTACTTTATATTTACTTTATATGTAGTTATCAAGACCTCATATGTGTGAGTGGTTGTGTTCCCCTTTTAATATTTCCTCAATGAACATCCAAATTCTGAATTATTGCAGCATATTTTGTCAGTGTTTTTCAATTTTTAACTGCACCATAAAACAGATTCTTGAGGAGTGCGGAGTAATAATGACTATATTATTATAAAAAACACAAGAAAAATGTTCCATGATCAAATTTACATTATTATCAATATTAATTATTTATCTGCGCAGAAAATAATTTAGATGGTCATTACATGTCAGGAAATCTCTGATGCACCGCATGTAACTCTGAATATTAAATGGTCTGAATATTAAATGCATGCAGGTACACATAAGCGTATTTGCTAAAGGACAAAAGAGGAAGATCTGCAGGTGGGCTAAATAAAAGTCATATTATTGGCAACAAAAACACACACACAAAAAACAATCAAATTAAAGCAAATGACACCTTTTCAGAAAGCCAGCAAGGGGTCTGTCAGCCTGATGGAATCCTCATTTCTCTGGACCATTTGGCAGAGAGTTGCACCCCTCTTTTCCTCGTTCTGCCTTAATGGCCACGCTGACAGTGACATGATATTCCACATAAAAGGAGCCAAGAGGAGCGAGACCGGGTGCAAAACTTCCATTAAAGTGATCAGAAGTTGTGTTGCTTCGAGGCCTTGACAGGGTTGCCCATTATCGCCTTGTCTGTTTTCCCCCCAGTTTAGATTTGGTTAATGCTCAGATTCTGCGTTTAAGTGCAGCGCGCTTTGCTGTGAGGTTTCCTGGATCTTTATATGAAAAATGGGTCCCAACCACTGAGGCCGTAGCCACTACAGTACGACTGACAGTTGCGAAACTTAATGAGGATCTTTTTCTTCATGTCTCTAAATATTTGACCATTTATACCTCATGTTTGTGTTAATGATTTTATTAATTTCTTTGCAGGAAGAAAGAAAAGAAGTTAAAGTCTTATTTAACTAAAAGTATTGCTATAGTTGTATTGGATTTTTGTGTGGGGGGGATATTTAAGAAACCATCTCACAAGTGTGTACTTTATGTCCATACATGCATGTGACATTTGTTTGCAAAAATGAAGGGGGGGGGGGGCGAGTTTGTGTATATCCAAGTGTACTAGATGCTGTCTAAACACCCCAACTCCTCCCCTCAGCCTTGTTCCGTCGGCACAACTTCAGCAAGCTAATTATAGCCGTCAATCACTGCTGTCTCCCCATAGTTTTTTTTTTTTTTTACCCAGCAGCCCCTTTGTGCCCTTGCCCACTGCCGCCCACACTGCTTACAGCCAGATTAGCTACAGCCAGGCGCCGCAACGAGCTCCACTGCATATGAGAGCGCGAGAGAGTGTGATAAGAGGAGGGAGGGGATTCGAGGTGCTGTTGATGGGTTTTGCTGCATGCTTTGATGGAGATAGTTGCCCAACATCCATTTGGAGCCATGTTGAGCTGTTTCTATAACAATGTAAGGTGGAGAATGTCTTAAATCTAACGACACGAATCTAGGAAAAGTTGTGGCAGTGAATGAACGTTCGACCTTTTCTTTCTTTTTCCTCTCATTAGCCTGTGTCGCTTTCATTTACATCAAAGTCACCTTTCCTTTGAAGTTATATCTAAAAGCACTTGTCTCGAGTTATGAAATCACTGTTTGCTTTTTCCTTTGTTGTGCTGCTAAAATTAATTAAAGATTTGCTACTATTTGGAACGCTAGATCAAGTTCAGTAAAGACCACAATAACGTTAATCAGCGCTGATTAAATGCTAGGCGTTATTAATTAAAACAAAGGCAACAGAAGTGGATTATTATAGGTCTCTGTAGGTATACTTGCCTGCTGAGATCTCCTCCCTCTCACCCTTCTTTATTCCTCCAGCTTGTTATTACATTTTCTACACCTGGGGGGCAGTGTTGTCTTTCCTTGTCTCAACTCACAATTACAGTTGCAGTGATATACACAGAAGCATGCTGCTGGATTTCATTTTCATATTACCATATTGGTTGGCCCTCGCTGTTGGTGAGAGGGAAATAGTGAGTCTCCCCCTGACTTCAACATCTTTAGAGTATGTGATGAGAGGGATGTCTGACCCCACTGAGGTAAGATGAGGTTTCAGACACATGGAGGCAAAACGCGTGCATACATGTATTCAGGATGTGCATCCAGTATTTAGTAATTTCACGTAGCGCTGAAGCTTGCGACAGCCCCCCAGATTTTCTCTCATGCTCTATTTTAAATATGTGTTACTTTTTTAAGGAAAACCACAAAAAAGTAGTGGCGAAAAAAGAGAAAAAAAAATGGGGGGTTTAGACCTCTAGAGAAAACGAGAAAGTTTTAGATTTTGAAAAAGGGACTTTTTTGAAAAAGGACAATTGCATTTGAATGTGTTTCCACGTGACTCGAGCAATGAATCGCCGCCTTCCTAACTTGTCCTAGAGGGAGCAAGATGAAGGTCCAAGAACCGTCTCTCCCATCTTTAATCACAACAACAACCATTATGACTGCTGGAACAGAACTGATCTGAAAACAGCAGCTTGCTATCTGCACCCTGCAGTGGCTCCACTGTGGATACCATTACATGATAAACACCTTTCACTATCAGAACCCAGGCGCAGTGCAGTACTCGGAGTCCAAGAAAGTTGGACTCAGAAATAGCAACAGGAAACTTGTTGGACTGATTCTGTAACTAACTTAAATAGGATCACGCATGGACCTAAAACCAAATTTGCATTTAACGAGCTGTGAACACATCAAGCTCCTGTTATATACTCTTTGAAATTTACTCTGGTAACAACAATAATGAGAGTGCATTTTTGTGATTGGAGGACCTTAATGATCAAATGATACACATTTAGAGAAGGACCATCTAAAAGCACCTGGATTTTTTTGTTTTGTTTTTTGGGGGCCTGGAATATGCCAGACAATTTCAAAAATGTGGTTCAGACCATGACCACGCATATGCCATTACTCCCCGAGAGAGAGAGAGACCAGCTTTTAAGTGTGATTGGCTCTTTGGCCACCGTGGAGACCATTTTATTACCCTCACTGGTCTAAATCTCAGCAGGCTCATGACCATGAGCAAATGAATAGATAGTGATGTTCTGTTTACCTGCTGGGCGAAGAACTTCCACCATCAACAATTCAACAAGGCTCTGCTTGTACCTACTGTGAGATTAACTATGCATTCAATTTCTATTAGAAGAGAAAGTGATTCCAGCAGTTCATGTGCTGTGAGTGCAGGAAAAAGTTGCAAAGGTGTGCAAAGAAGCAAACTAGGTTCCTGTCAAACATAATATTCATTCCCCGGTTGATGAACACGATAAATCCGACTCACCTGTCAGCTGTTATCAAATCCTCGAATGAACATTTTGCCACTTGCAGACATTATTTGCACATCTTTATGACCTCTTCGCACATTGCAAACAATGACATCATTTCGAATATACTTCCTATATAGGTTTTCGCAGGTGCATGGCCAAAGATCTTTGTTGTAAAAATAGCCACTGATGGTTAAATCAACTAATGCTTTAACTCAAGGAACTAATTCAAACCGTAGGTATGATATAGTTTGTGTTCCTAGGGTGAGAAGGGAGGTTTTAAGCAACAACGTTCCCACTCTGTTACATTATAGAGGAATATAAAGCCTTAATGTGTCTTTGACATCTAAATTTTAAAAGAAAGAACTAATGATTATGAAGCCAGTGCATAAGTTTAATAAGGCTGATTTGTAGCTACTCAGCTGCCTACATTCTCAAGTGTTTGGGCTGCTGGCCTATTCTTTATATCACTTTTTCTCTCTCCAAGCCAGATCCTGAGGTTCGAGGTCCTCTTTAAATCCAATGTACACATCTTAAAACTAAGGGGGATTGTGGATACCAAACCTTAAAGCTGTCCCTTCATAGCCTGGACTCCGTGGCATGCTTTAAAAAACATCTTAAATCTTACCTATTAAGAGAGGCATGGAATGTTTTTGTGTTTGTGTTGTTTTTCAATGCGATGCACTTTGTGACTAGTTTCTTGTTAAAAGGAGCCAGGTCTCTTGTGAACAACCCAATAGAAATAAATTTTATTTCACAGATGTTTCACACTTTCTCATATCTATCATCATTGCACTGCCCCAGTGAATTCCTCATCCAATGGTAAACGGACTGCTTCTTTTCTACTCTACCTGCTTTATGTAACTTGCCTCATTTTATATGCTTTAGAGCAAGTGTTTCCTATCGAACGTTCACACTTTGACAGATGCATTGCAGAGCAACTTGTGGATTGAACCACCAACCTTGTGATTAATAAATAACCTATCTCCGGAGCTACAGCCCCCCACCAAAATTAGCCTCTATTCCATGTGCTTTGTGTCTCAGCGCTCTTCTGTCATTCTGCCTTTTAGACTCTTGCTCAATACAACCCACGTCCTTCACATCTGTACCCCATCCTGGCCAGTTAGAGACCGTTTCCAAGACTCTGGGGTCTTCTGGGGGGGGGGTCTGGGGGTTCTGTGATACTTCCTACCATCGTTGGACAACATCTGGTTTGTAACAGAGCTTCATCAAAGTTTAATCACCAAACTCAGTTCTTCAATAAAATAAGTTCTTTCAAATGAGCTCTCCTTGTTGATCTGAATGCAATCCAATAATCAGTCAGCAGGAAGGTAACAGGGTAACACAACACCCAATTTTCAAATGAGTATTCATGTTCTCACAAAGAACATATACTGTCAAAATAAAAGAATTATATCCTCAGTATAGACAATAAAGGTTTGTTTTATCAGTGTGTTTAAGTTTATTAATAATTAAATAGCCCAACCAACCCTGTTTTTTTCCACAAAATGTACAATATACTTGGAAATGAGTGATATCATACACTACATTTGAACTTTAAACCTTATGTGTGTGTTAGTGGTTAAAGTGTGAGCACAAATTACAGCTAAGAGGATTAGAAAAGTATAAAAAAAAGTACATCAAAGTTCTTAACATTGTAAATGTTAACTTTTAACATTGTTCTTGAGGTTCCATTACATGAAAGCATGTGGTAGTGTTCCATAGTGCCAAATACTAATGCCTCTACTGAGTTTATCTCTTGAGCAGTGAGGTCCTGTTACTCTTGTGTGGCCCTGGCAGTTAATGAAGGTGCCAGGTCCGAGCCCCGACAGGTAAAACAGTGGTTTTTACCAAAATGAACATAAAGACGTTCAGCCAGAGGCTGTGTACTGTTACAAAAAGTGACATTATTTTAAAGGTTCTGTTCTTCAGCTTCTTTTCCCTTACATCTTTCTCTCTCTCTCCATTTTCTGTCTTTGTCTTTGTGTTTTTGTGTCCCTCTTGCAGGCTCTAGTGAACACAAACAGCTTTTGTCAAGGGATTTGTGGATGTGTACGACTCGAGACTGAGACTTGGGAGCACTGGGCGTGCCTTTTGTTAATAGAATACGCATGGTTGGGTCTCCCTGGGGCTGTTAGTGATGAGGGGAATGAAAATGTTAATGTTTTTGGAGCTGTCGTGGGTTCTCAAAGACCTCTTAAATTAAACCTATGTACATATACCCTGCCCGAGAGGAAGCATGGATTTCTTTAGAAGTGAAATATCTACGTTTCAACCCATATTTAATTGTTTTTACTGCAAAACTAACTCAAGTCATCGTTGCAAGTTCTACTGAGACTTTGTAGGTTAGGCTATTACTAAGATATATACATCTATGTAGATCCAGAGAGGAAATATATTGCAGTCAGTTACATAGGTTAGACCAGAGAGGCTTCAGCGGTGCAGTCGAAGAATGTCTTCGATTTTCTTGTCTTCACCATCAAAAGCAACACTTGCGTGGACACACCGGACTGCAGAAGTTGACTTTTTATTTACGGTCTCACGAACATCATCCAAAGAGGACCTGGCAGATATTCAAGTAGTGTTGGGTTCCTCGGTGTTTAGTGCTCGCTGTAAATAAACATGTCACATCAGGAAGATATTATTACTGTTGACCACTATAGTCGGGTAGTGTGGTAAACAGAGTGGCCACTGTTTAATGATCATGTCAGGCTGACAAAAACGACAAATCAGCACAAGGCTGACACTAGTAGCTGCTGTTAGAGTGCAGACAAAGACGAGGGGAATGACTGCTGTGTGATTTGTGAAGAAAATGCGGCTGTGTAGCACACATTACTCCAAAGGCACAAGCTAACCACTAGATATCTCTGTACTTTCCTGAGTGGAACAAACAGATAAAGTGGCAGTCTGCTTTAAGGATGTACTCTGAGGTTAGCCTTGTATAGCCAGTATCCACTGTATGAATCATCTTTTCCAATACAACGATCACACAATCATCCAAACATGCACTTGGAAAAAAACAAAAAACCCCTACCATTCGGTCATTTACACCCGGCTGATACCTCTCGTACACTTCCCCTTTTCCATTTATGCGCCCTCACCAAAAGATTTAATTTATACACAGTCGAAAAAAAGAAGAGTTGTGTGGTTTCTCTAACTCCCTCTTTCCTGCAGCAAGTGTCAGAGGCAGTTCATATTGGTGCGGCAGAAACGGGATAAAGTATTTCTGCAAATATCCATCTTGACAGTCCATAGATCAGAGAGGGAGGGAGCACTTCAATGCGTGTTCACCAGAGTGAGCGGCAGTGTCACAAAGGACGTTTTCCATGCTCTCTCCTCTTTTCACCTCAATTTATTATTGTCGGACAGGTTTTTCTATCAGCGAGTGTCCTGAAATGGAACAATGTAGATTTTCTAAGCTTTATTTAAAGCTGTGTTCTGTTTTCCCCCTAAGCTGCTAATTTGTTTAGCGTATATTCATCAATTAATCAATTTCTATCTCATGAAACCACAGGGAAATGTTATATGCTTTGCTGTTATATGCTCTTCCGTTGCAATGTATGAGAACAGAGTCATGATTCATGCAAAATGGTTGGGCTCATGCCAACTTTATCTAAAGCCGGATCATCAAGGTGAATAAATGATTACATACAAACAACGATTTTGGCAATGCTGTCGTTCTTTTTAACCATTAGTTCCAAAAACACAACAGTGATAGAAAAAGG
Organism: Perissodus microlepis; assembly: GCF_051167445.1. Classification (NCBI taxonomy): domain Eukaryota; kingdom Metazoa; phylum Chordata; class Actinopteri; order Cichliformes; family Cichlidae; genus Perissodus; species Perissodus microlepis. The sequence continues at coordinate 37,519,575 of NC_140463.1, read as the reverse complement.
AACATCAGGGCAGAAACAACATAAATTGGTAAAAAATAAACAACAACATTATAACAGGTAGATATTAGGATGTGATTGTGTGTGATAAGTGTTGCATGAGAGTGAGTGCTGTGTGGGTGTGTTGCCTTTTAGCACCTTAAATACCACGCCATTGTCATCTCTGAGTACCGATAGGTGGAGCCGATCAATCTCCAGGCCCTCCACACACCAAAGTGCACCCCCAGCATTTGAGACGTTAACCCCCTAGTTGCTCCCGATGGCGGGTGAGCATTTTGAACGACAACTGTGTCGTCAGACGTGAAAGTCTGTACGTGAATGGTTGAATGGCAGACATGCTTTAAAGCACTTTACTGAGCTGAGGTTAAAAGTGCAGATTGCTTAAAAAAACACAACCAACTACATTATTGACCACAATCAGTAAAAACCCTCTTTATGAACCCTGAAGCAGCTTTCTTTTCTTGTTTTTCTTTTATGGTCTTTTCTGTGTAATGCAAACCAATCTGAGCAGCGTTAAGGCACCAAAGCACCAAGACCGGGGAATTATTTTATCTATTTGTAATCAGTGTCTGATCCTCACTTTTACAAACATTCAAACAGGCATCGTTACTTGTGCCTATTCTCCAGTGAGCCATAACTGTTCCACAAACAAGCTTGGAGATAAACTCAAATCTCACATCAAATTTTACTCAGCATTTCATCAGTGCAGTCTCACCATCAAGTTCCCAAATCCTGAAGAGAATGCCAGACTGTGTCCTGCTGACATGTGCAGTCATTTGTAAAGTATGCCACAGCTGAAATGGTAGGATGATGCCAGGATGTGGCTGGTTTATCTTTCTCAGTCATTAAGCGAGTGTGCAGTGCTTTCAGCCCACCATAATTAGACTAACAGTTGTAAAAAAAAATTTTTTTCCTGAACTCTAGAAATTCAATATAACATCAAATAGTGAGGATACTTCAACAGAGCTGCTGGTTGAATCAAAATGGCAGTGAGTGTCCAATTAGTTTCATATATCCTATTCTTTTCCGCTTAGTATTAATAATAATAATAATAATTATAATGGATTGGATTTATATAGCGCTTTTCAAGGCACCCAAAGCGCTTTACAATGCCACTATTCATTCACTCTCGCATTCACACACTGGTGGAGGCAAGCTACGGTTGTAGCCACAGCTGCCCTGGGGCAGACTGACAGAAGCGAGGCTGCCATATCGCGCCATCGGCCCCTCTGGCCAACACCAGTAGGCGGTAGGGTAAAGTGTCTTAGCCTGATCCACGGTCGCCCACAAATGCCATGTAAACCAACAAACTGATATCAAAAGAGACTGTCTGGAGTACCAGATATGACTGAACACAGTGGTACAGTAATTCTACTTTGAGAAAGCACTTGCTTTACCTACTAGGAAGTACTTGCAATCGACCTCCAACAGGAAAAAAAACTCAACTCCATGACTGAGCAACCACCAATTTTCCTTAGTCGCACGTAAGCTGCCATTCTAATTTACCTCTAGTGTCACTGAGCAAGTAAAGACACTACGACTATTACAAAATGATCGTGTATGCTATCATTTATAGATCACAGAAAAATGAAAACTTAATATTGAAAAAAAGAAGTAATCGATACAGTACAATGGTATGGTGTAAATTTCTTGTATTTTTCATGTGTAAAATCACTGCAGTGAAGCAGACTGTATGTTTGCTGGCACTGGAGATGCATGTGCTGCCTCATGCAGTCACTTCATCTGGCACATTTTCACCGCCTGCACATATGGATTGTCTAAATTAACAAACTCTGGAAGTAATGCCTAACATAAAGTGACAGGTCTCATTACACTTCATATCCTCATTAAGAGTCCCAATCACGATTCAGCCCAGGTTCACATCACCAAACTCAAACAAATTTATTTCCTTCACTTATCATATTCCATTCCTAAATGATATCCCAGGGTCGGAGATATCGCTGATTATCTATCTCATTTTGGCAAGTTGTGAAATAATCAGCCTAATTGCTGTAAACTTATAAATGCTGTGCAAGTAATGTTGCATGATGGATGCACTGACTCTGACAGAGGTGAATAAAAAGAACCACCGACGAGTAGGTTCAATATACATCAACATTCCTCAGGGCTCCACGTGCACATTTCCAGGTGAACTATGATTTTACAAAGGGAACATTGCCTGCAGATGCATGAGCAGTTTTATTAGTCTGATCTTTTAGTGCAGCCCTTTTTTTTAACTTTTGGTCCACATACACAATTTTTGGATAGAGCAACAGTTCATCCTTGATTCCTCTGCAATTAACAAAGCTGTCTTCCAAAGTTTGTATTTGAAAAAGACTTTAGCTTAGCCTCAGAGAAGAGCTCTTTGGATTTTACTGTATGAGTTATGTACAACTGGAAAAAAAACAGAACCAAGGTGGGTGAAAGGTGATAAATATGTGCAGTCTATTTCATATTTTGTAGCTATTTAGTTGGTGTGTTTTCGGTGTGAGTTCAACCAGTTAGTTTAGCTGGTCTCCATCTATCGCACGACCAACCAAAGTGACATCCAGAGGTGGCAAAAGTAAAGGCATTATGTACTAAAGCAGAAGTACAGTACTCAATATGTACTCAAAGTAACAAAGTAAAAAAATAACTCTTTGGATTTTTCTACCAGCCATTTTTTTTGCAAAACTAACTGAACCTTGTGCAATATTGGTTTGATAATAAAATGATATTAATAAATGAGAATACAAACTTTACTTCAGTTTAAAATGGAATTGTAATAAATGTAATCCACTTGAATCAGTTAAGTAGAAAATGAGCAGAGAAAAAGAAGGAAAATTTTAAAATATCTCTATTTTCTGTTGCCAACATTGTCGAGGGTGACTTTGCCTCTAAACAGAAAATGAGTAGGCGATGGTTTAAAGTGGGATTCAGCAGGTGGGGGAACTCTAAAATCGGTCGTAGTGGCTCAGCAAAGAATCTCAATTTCTATTCAGAGCTCTGGTAGTTTTTCTTTGTGTACAGGCTGTGATCAGCTGATCTGGGCTGCTGGTGCTCTGAGGTTTATTCCTCTTTGTCGATTTACACACCTGAATTTAACAAGATGTAAGCTGGTGTTTTATGAGTTGTCCTGGCTGATTTCCATCATCTACATTGACAGCACACTGTTTATGCTGTCTTCACACTAAACAGTATGAAGGTGAATATCAATTAATGAATCTAAGCGTCATCAGCTGCACTTCAAATTTGTCTCTGATATACTTAATAAAACCTAACCATGAGCACCGCAGCCACTGTGCACCAGTTCAACACACTGTTTTATTTTAAATCCATCACATTACATGTACATGTGACAATACTAAAAACGTAATGTTACATGAACAGACCTAACATCTGATTTAAAATTGTGAGGCGTACATGTAAGCATTCAATTCCCAGTTTATCAAATCCCACTAAGCAGTCCTTACCTTAAAACTATAACCTCTTTTCTTCCTCTCCTGCGCTGTCTTTTGTATCTTTTGCCATCTCTGAGTGAAGTTAGCTCTCCTCCTTTTCTCTCCCTGTGAAAAATAGCATCTGGACGCTTAGCTAGCAACACAGCTAGCTACCATGTTGTGCGAGAAACTGCACACAAAGTTTGTGTTTGCTGATGTTTGTTGAGCTGATAGAAACTCTACGTTTGAAATAACCTGCTACTTGAAAAACATTACGCCCTTTACGCTTTCTCGCTTCTCACCTCTCTTTCGCAGTATTTTAGCATCTAGCGCTAGCCAAATGCTAAAATACTGCAATACTGTAACTTATTGACACCAGAATTTAAATACCTTGGACTCCCTATCAGGGTTTGGAACTGAAGAAGCCTTTCGGATGAGTGACGAAACATCTTCAGGAATATAAAAAAAGGAGTTCAGTTGGCTTCAACCATGACCTGAATGTCTGAAGGCCTCACAGACCATCAGACACCATATGACTTACTGATATTTCTGTGACAGTCTGATATAAGCCTATAATAACCACTGATTTCATTTCCAGTAACCTTTTAACCATGCACTTGCACATTTCCATGGAAGTCCATCAGAGAGATTAGGGGCTGTGGTCTGCACAGGATTTTATCATGATTTTATTCAATCATGGCTTTTGCTGCAGGCTGTCTTAGAAGTGTGTTGTTTTAGTTTAAAGAACACACTTTGAGTCTGCAGGAAGTGGAATAGTAAGACCATGAAATTCCAGATATATCGGACCAGTTGACCACATACAACACTGTAACTTCCAAACCTCAAGACATACTTGCCAAGCAAACCACAAGAACAACATGACTGCTCTCCAGTGAGCACAGGCCTGCTATTTGTCATACATACAAGTAGTTCCCACGATCAAGATCAAACATTCATTATAATATTATAACTATATGTGGGGTACATGTTATAAAGAGATGGATTTCAGTTCTTTTTCTGTCCATACCATACTTTGCCCAGTGGTAAAATTTATCTATCATTATATTCTGAGTGTTGTGTTTTGACATGAAGGGCCGTTACACATGATATGTGCTCTTCGTACCAGTTTTTTCTCCTGTTGATGTAGAGGAGATGTTGGATTTCTCCATAGCGGATAGCTGAGACGAGGGGATATCAGATAGCCTCAACACTCCAAGTGATCAATATGGGATGGTGCTATGCGATAACAAATGACTGTCATGGGGCACTCATTCAAGAAAATGAAAGCCCATTCTCCAACCCTGAAACAACAGAATTCAGTCATTTTTCATCCTGGGGGAAGGGGGGGGGGATGTGTACCTGTTACGGTTTCCTTATTTTCTGTCATACTGTTACAATGGTAAATGTTTATATTAATCATGAACAAAGTTTCAGATAATAAGCTCAAGCAATTCCTTTGACCTAATAGGGAGAGAACTTGTTTCGGACATACGATGAATAGGAAATATTTGAACTGTTAAATTAACCGAAGCTATTCCTCTGAAGTTCAAGAAAAAAATATAGAGCTGGAAGTTACCATAATTTTCGCTTACTTAACAATTGTAGCTTTTAGGAAAGCCACAATACCAGAGGTTTAGTAGCTGGTACCAGTACCTGTAGAATTCAGTTCTACTAACACCTGTAGCAGCTTTTGCCTAAAACAGAAAATGAAAACCTCCAGTGCATAGGCCTAGTGGGGGGCAAACTGAAGCTGCTCATGCAGATAGCCGTAAGCAAAGGAGACGATTTTTATTAGCTTTCTGGTTTCTGTTTGTAGTTCTCTTGTTGTCTAAGCCATCGGTCTAGTAGACTAGTTGACAGATTCCGAGTTTGTACCAAATAGACTTCATTGAAGGCAAACCATGATGCATGTTGAAAATAATAAGTGCATTTTGCTACTGTTAGCAACAAAAACATTGAGTTTGGACCATTTCCTACTTGGGCAACAGAAGAAAAGATTATGGCCTTAACGGGCTAAATAGAGAAGTTTTTGTGGCTCTTTTTGGCCCCCTTTTCTGTCATAAAAATTGTTGCTTTTAGGTGATAAAGTAAATCATCATGCGCCTCCTTCTTCTAGCTTCTCACCAAAGTAAATGTTTTCCTTGTACAGTTGCACAAACAATAAATCAGTAGTGGTGGGCTGATGTTATTTGCCCTCTCGTTCCTCTCGCACACGGTCTCATATATTCACACACGCACATCACAGACACAGACAGTAATCCTCTTAAACTGCTTTTTATGCAACCATTTGTCATCCCGCTGTTGCATCTTGGGAAAATTGCAGCCCTACAGGAAGAGAAGGCAGTGAAGAAAGACAGAGAGATAGCAAACAGAATCACGTAGCAACCTTTTGTAAATGGCCACTTTTCAGAGTCATTAAAGAGGATCCAGTAGCTCAGGACTCATACTGGCAGTGAACGTCTTCCCACGCATCTTTACTCCTAATAATCACTGTTAGCGTCGTGTAATCTCTTTCAGCTATTGACATCAGGGGGAATAAGGTGGACCTGAACCAGAAAGTAGTTATCCTTATCATTATTCTTCAATTAAAGGCCATGGGCATTAGTCTACAAGAAAGACTGGGTAAATAAAAGCCTTTTTTTCATTCCAGTTGAGTATAGAGCTAAATCTATCAGTTATTTGTAACACAGTATGGATAGATCATTTCTAATTTTGCAGCCTGCTATTATTTTATTTGTCTCTGTTGGTAAATCCACTTGATTAACTATAGAAGTGAAAAACTGAAACATACACAGTACAGTAGATCATAACATTACAGTTAGAAAACCAAACCAATTGTGGCTTGTTTGGAAGGATTCCAGAGAGGAAGTTTCTTCCCTCTTAAAAGAACGTGGCAGCATAGCTTACATTTGCAAAGTTGCATCTGAACAAACCCCAAGACTTCTAGAACAATGCCTTTTGGACTAAAGTGCAGATATTTAACCATAATGCGCAGCACAAGTATGGCATAAACCAAACACAGCATATTAACACAAACATCTCATATCAAGCAGGATGGTAGAAGGGTGATGATTTGGGCTTGTTTTGCAGCCAGAGGACCTTGACATCTTGCGGTCTTTAATTCAGCCATGAACTCCAATCTGTCCAGCAGCTAAAGCTTGGCTGAAATTTGCTCATGAAACTGGATGGCGAGCCCAAGAACAGCAGCAAATCCAAAAGTGAAGAGTAGAAAAGAAAAGAATCAAGGCACATTGATCGAATCAAAGTTCAGACCTCAACATGACTGAAATGCAGTGGTGGGAACCTAAGAGGGCTGTGCATGAACAAATCTCGCAAATCTCAATGAACTGAGGCCACATGGTAAAGACGAGAGGGCAAAAATTATTGAGTGACTTATAAAGTCATGCAGAAAATGATTACTACAACTTCTTGCTGCTAAGGTGGTTAGACCTTAACAGCAGTCAGTTTTTCAGAGGAGCCCTGTGAAAACTTTCTTTTTCTCATGACTACATGCTGTTTTGCTATTTTTGTTTTTCTCTACCTCAGGCCACCATACAAACTAATGGCTGCAAGTATGGCGATGTTGGTCAGCCACCATGTTGGTCCAGATGGAAATATCTCAAGCCATTAAATGGCCTGACATAAAAGAAGTGTCCAGAAAATAAATCCTAATGACTCCGGTGATCTCCTGACTTTACCTCTAGCACCACCATGAAATGGTGATTTGTCATATTGGTTAACTACCATGGCCATTACCTCTTAATTTTAATTTGAGTTTGGCAGACTGCAGGGGCTCTCACAGCCTGAAGGGTCTATAATTATGTGTGCTTTGGTATTTCAGTGTTATTTTTCAAAATAAATGACAACCTGACCATATATTTTATGTTTTGGCAGCCCCACTAAGACTCTAGTTGACTGGAGACATTCAGGTAGTATAAATGGATAGACTCACACGATGCTCCATTAATGCATGCCAGCATAACAGCTGTACATAAAGGGCATTCACAGAACAGACTTGGTTAGTGCAGCTATCAGAGTTCTCCAGAGAAACAATAGCACTTTTGTCCCTGTTTTAATGCAATGTCAAGACACTTCTTTTTTTTCTTTTTAAATCACCAAACTTCTTTACCGATAAGCCCGAATAATCTAAAGCAACAACAGAGTGAGCTGCGACTTAACTCAATTTATATGCAAATGTAATATTTTCTGTGTAATGAGCTTATTGTATTATGTCAGCACTGACTGGTGTTGTTTTGTGTCATTCGGAATGAGAACCAAAATCAATATCGGTACCTTATTATTCCTGTTCTTCAAGATGGTCAGAGATTTGCATTGTGCGCTCTGCGTTGGCCTTAAATCTATGACAAGAGCTAGCAGTGCTGAACATAAAGGGGTGAACATAAAGGGGGATTATGTTTATTAGCATTCAGTTCACATAACAGTTTCCTTCGGTGGCTGTGAGTTGCAAAGCATTGTGCCAACATGTGCTGTTTAAAAGTGTGGATTATTTGTAATGTCATCAATACACCTAATTGAAAAGTCAGCTAAAGTAGATGGAAACTGTTTGGAATGATACCTTTATGCAGTGTGTGCGTATGTGTGTGTGTGTCCCTTGTGCTTGTACAATGCGTAAATGATCCATGATGCATGTCGAACTCTTGTGTCAGCACTTTACAGCGAATAGGTGTGATAAAAAGTGAAAAAGTTGTGATTAGTAAATGTGCATTCTTTAGATCATAGCAGGTACTGTGCACGTTTGCCTGAAGTATCATCAGTTATCACTGTATTGTTCTTTATGGCGTTGTCCTTTCATCCAATTCATAACTAAGGTTCAAATGCTATTAACGTTATTACTGTGATAAAACACACAAGAGATTTAAAGACGCATTTTCATCTGTTAACTAGCTTGATCTTGGTGTTTTGTCTTTTATAAAGGGAGGCTCACTCAGGCAGTGTTTTAAATGTTTTTAATCCAGGAGCCTGGCAACACAGCCTTATGTTAACTGTAAAGCAAAGCAATTAAGCTCATTATTGTGTCTGCATTTTGCTTGCCAACACAGGAGTGCAGAAAACGCCACAGAGCTGTGACATTTCTTATGGTAATATTCTCACTTTGTACAAAAGTGAAAATGGAGATTGAAGGTGTCAGCAAAATGTATGCGCACATCGACCACTTAATGTCTTTGCTCATGACAGCAATATTAAAGTAATACCGGGTATACTTTTGCCATTTCGTTTAGCAGAGTTCTGTCTATGTGGTGTTTTTCACAAGTGCGATAAAATGTCTAACAGGAAAAAATGCAAATAAAAAACGAAATATTTTAGATGTAAGGAACGACTGCTAGTAAAGCGGGGTGGTGTATTAGCCGAGCTGTTACAGGAACACATAGCGTGATGACTGTATTGACTTTTAGTGGGTAAAAATTCTGATATCAATAACTACATTTACTGCAGACAGTGCAGGGAGAATTTTAAATAGTGGAGTCAGGGCTGCTTTGCATACAAACAAATGATTGCAAGAGCTGTGTTCTTCACAGCTCCTATTTCTGTGTTATTTTATATAAAGCAAACATAACTACATGGAATAACATAGGTGGATGATACCTGCTGACTTTTTAAAACTTGTTTGTAGTTTAATTCATACTGACTTGCCCCTTTTAATAGTGGTATCAGAGACTGTCCTTCTCCAAGGGTCATTAGTCAAAGCTGTTATTATGACCTACTGTTTTTTATTATTAGTGCTGTTAATCTCGTTAAAATGACGTTAACGCCATAACCGCATTAACGCGGCAAATCTCCGTTAGTGAGTTAGCATGGATCGCCCCTGTGTGGGGGTGCACGGTGTCAACGCGTTAGCTCGGTTAGCTTCTTAACGTGTTAGCGCCGTGCAGCCCCACGTCATTTTAACGAGATTAATGCTGGCAGCACTAATTATTTTTTCAGTTTTAAATAATCTTAAGATTCTGAGTGAAGTCGTATACTTAAAATGCACGTGTGTTATAGATAAACGTGCTAACTTGCCAAGTTAATTTGGTGACTAATGCTAACCAAACAACTAGTGAAAAAGGAAGTATGTAGTGAGTTAAAGCAAAACTTAAAAATCATCCAAAATGGGCCTGAAATTCAACTTTTTCCAGTCTAAAGTCTGTTATATTTGTAGCTCCTAATAGATGTTTTTGCTTTATGTTTTTTTTTTATGTATTTTATGAAGAGAAACACATTTACACTGTTTCAGAAAATGCATACTTAGCCTTATCTTGTTTCAGAAAATCAAACAAACAACTGAGATATACTACTGTGCAAAGCTCTTGAGCCTCGGATGGTGTGTTCAATGGACTTGGACAGTTACCCAAGTCCATTCTGGCTCCTTGGGCAATATTCTGGCCTGAAGGTCTTTCAAATTTTGTTTTGGGGCATTGGCTGCTTTCGCTTAAGACTAGCACAGTACTGTATAATGTCTGTCTAAGTCAAACCTCATTCACTTCTTCATAATGCATCTCAATTAAGTCAACAGATAAAATAAAACCAATCAATGGGCACATTTGCCCTCCTACCAGCAGTACTGTGACTCCAAAGACAAACAACATTATTGGTGATAGGCGCAGATCATCTGTCAGCTACTAGCAGGAAAGAACTGCTGGTGCCACAAACCTTGTGAATGTTGAGTGATTTTCCCTCAATCAGTTTCCCCAGTTTGAAGAATCTTATAGAGCTCAGTGATACCAATCCCCAATCCCCCACTGTTACAAAGCTTACAAGACCACCCGAACCACGTCAAAACATACTTTTTTGTGCTGCCTGTCTTTATTTTTTATGCTGACCGTCTCCTGCATCTTGCTATACTCTGCTTGGAGGTCATTGCCTTTCTGCCATCATTCCTGGTTGAAGAATTGTAAATTATTATTACTTCTGCAGGTATCATCTAAATATTTATTATTAGTTAACAATGATGAGTGGTGGACGACCTTTATAGAACTATTCCTTCAGGAAATGTACTGATAAAACACCTCTTAGGTGAGAGGTGAAACTTATGCACAAAACTTAAAGAAGTCCAATGGCTTTCTTGTCCTGTGAGGACCTCATATCGCAAAATTTCGCTAAATAAACAGCTTTTAATTATCTTGCTTGCCCTAACAGAACACTATAGTTTACTATATGGAATGTTAACATCATGTTAACAATTTTCTTGCACACACACCCTGTGTATGAAAAATCTACTTCACGTAAGAAGGTCTGTACTTTACTGAATCCAGCAGATGTTTAAGTAGGATGAGCTTCTGAATGTGATGCTTGTTTTTTTGCTAACGAGCCTCCATAGTATACTGTTTAACATGTTTTATTTGACAACCAAAAGATTGCTATTCTTTAGGGTTGCACCAGGACAGCCATTCAGTGTGAAACTCTGCTAAATCAAACTTGCAGAGTAACCTGTTGTGACAAGGAAGCAGCTGGAAGTAGTTTTATCCCAGTTAGTCCTTCTACTGACATAGTAGAAGTACCAAAAACATTTTGCCATCTATTTCATGATTTTATTTTTTTGGAGAATTTTCTGGAGATCGTGTGAGTAAACCGGAGCATTATATCACAGCATAGTTCCATTTCCCCCCCAAAACCACTTTGTGAACATAACCACTCTGGAAGCTGTGATTCACTCCTTCCTTAAGCTGTTGCTTTTGCAACTCCAGTCACGAAACAATAAACATCTCTGACAAAAACTGACGTGTTGGCTTACAAAATGCAAACAACAGGAGTTTATAGAGGCTAATTTAGTTGTTTTCAACAGCAGTGACACATTGGAGGTCTGGTTCCATTTCTGCCAACAATGCTGTAATCAGCTGGTACTGATTCAAGAGGAAAATTTAGAGATTTATCTCAAGTGTGATGTTTAGAGAAACATTGCTGGGAGAGGAAGAAGCAGAGAGAAGAAAGCTAAAATAATGCTGAAGAGTGAAAATGAGGCAGCAGTAGAGGTGGACGGACAGAGCTGGTCAACAAACCCTTAGTTTCCTCTTCACCTGACACTGTCAAGATACAGGCAACATGGAGGAGGCTGAAGATGGAGGGCTGGAGGAATAGCAGTCAGGGGAAAGGAAAGCAAGCGCAGGCCAGACCCTGATAACGGAGAGCTTTCGGGGCTCAGGACAGGAGTGGGAGACATTAGCCAAATCCGGACGGATCACAAGCCTCTGGATGCAATCCAGTTTTGCGGGGCTGCGATAAGGAGGCTGATTATGTGTCACCCATCAATTCGCCCACCTCCCGCCGCTGTCTCCCTAGCCATAAATCCACTCATGACAAGCTCTGCTCCTCGGCAAATCACCCCTCTCTGCTTCGTCATTCTGTTCACTTCTGTCCGTAGCATCCTCTCAGTGGTTTGCTGCTAAGAGAAAGTAAAGATGGGGATTAAGCAAGTCTGGAAGTGACTGCAAGGATTGGTTTCAATGTAAAAGAGATTAATTGATAGATCCTTTCTGAGGGAGTCAATCTTTCTGATAGGCAGGAGTGGAGTTTCTGGTTGTACTGAGAATAATACTTTATAAGCAAAGCATTTAATAAAATGTCAGAATCAGTAAAGGCACTTTCAAATGTATGTACAATATGGTTATGAATCTTAAAATCTGATCCAGTGGGCAAATCACTGGAAAGAAATGTTAAACAATAACTGATTATAATCGCTAAAGATAATCATTTATTTCCCCCAAATGATCAGACAAATATTAACAGATCTAGAATTAGTTTTTTCTTTTTTTTCAGCAATTTCCAGATGTCTGAGTTCTGCATTATTACATACAGCTTTTTGCGTTCCTATCTCTTGGCAACCTAATATTTTTCCTTCCTGTTCACACAAAGTTTTCCTTAAATAGTCACTTCAAAGTGGCATCCGCAAATTACAGCTGGTTAAATGCTTTTAGCACTTATTAATTACATTAGGAAACCAAATTGGGCAGCCGAGCTTTGATTTATTACTCAGCTAACTAGTTTTGTCACTCTGGGAATATGCAGATGGGGGCGGATGTTAGGATGTTCGCCATGAGAAAGATGGAGAGAGACAGCATGGCCAAACTCACCCTGACCCTTAAACACATCCCCATGCTAACCTTCATCTAAAGCAACAGAGTCCTCTCGACCCCCGCGGGGTGAAGATGAACACATTCTAGAGTTGAATAAAAGCAGAGTGATGAATAACGTGTAATTTGTCCCTCATGGGTCACTCGTTTAATCCCTCCTCACTTATGATTTACCAGGTCTTGCAGGCCTACATCCTGACCGTGGCATAAAATGCCAGTAATTATTTGCAGAAAATAAGCACAAGAGCTTTATAATTTCAGTTTGCTGTACTATAATTTATCAGCACACTAAGTGTAATCAGACACCAGTTAGATTTAAAACTATACTCTAACCAACAAACCAGTGATGCCACTGATGACATAAAATTTAATCAACCATTTAGAAGTATACGTATCTTTTAAATTAATTAATTTCAGAAGTTTCACCTCTTATCCGAGAGGTTTATATTAGTACATCTACTGATGGAATAGTTAAAAAATTCCTCCACTGCTTATAATTGTCAGCTAATGATAAATATTTAGATGATACCGATTCAGATTTCCATGCAAGTCTTGTAACATTGGGGGAGCATCTTCAAACTGGGGACACTGATAAAGAAATGGTTAAAATTCCTTTGATTTTAAGTAGATGTCAAATCTAAGGTCCAGTACTACACTGAATGACATGTTTTTGCAGTATGAGGGAAAATCACTCAACTTTCATGAGGTTTATGGCACCAGCAGTTCTTTCCAGCTAGCAGCTGACAGATGATCTGGTCCTATCAGCAATAATGTTGTTTGTCCTTGGAGTCACAGTACTGCTGGCAGGAGACCGACTGTGCCCGAGCAGAGTATCAGTGATAAGTTTGGTTTAACCTGTTGATTCAACACAGATGGCTCATGAGGAAGTGGGTGGATACTGTGCACTTCTAAATCATTTCTTTATTTTTTGCAAGGAAAATGGGAAAAAGGTGCAGTGATTTATTGAAACAGGAATTCTGATATTTGACCCAGACAGACATTAAACAATACTGTGCAAAAGTCTTGAGCCACCCTCCACTTCCTTCTATTTAATGCGTGCGGAGATTTAGGAAACATTTGTAAGGATGCATGTATTCAGTGTATAAAAAAACAGAGTTTGTACAGTTCTAATGAGATTTATTTGGTATGACCATCACTGGCATGTTGAAAAATGACGCTCTTGCTAATCAGATGCTTTCCAGATTATTTTCTATGGTGGATCAAAATCTGATGGCAAAGATTTTACTGTATAATTCCATCAAGTTTGTTAAGCTCCTCACCACCGCTGGCTTAAATGCAGTCTCAATGGCTGAGTCTCTACCATGCTAAACAGATCCCTGTCCACTGTTGTGCCTCTCTCCTGACTTCATCTGTGCATGTACAATCCAGAATGGAAATATTCATTTCACTCCTGGACTGATAAGACTTGCTACTGTTAATTTTTCCCTTCTTGTGCAGTTTAGCAGAACTCAGCCTTTTCTCCCTTTTTCTCTTCCTTAAGAAAGCTCTTGGCAGCCACCCATCCACTGAGACTATTTCTGATTACTTCTTTGACATACAGTTGATAGAATAGCTCAAGAGCCAGATTCAGGTCCTCTCAGGTCCTGTGTCATGTCCTTGTTGGATTATTTTTTTTTGGTCATCCTTAAGTACATCATCAAGGATGCTGTTCATCTGCTGCAAATCGTTTTTTGAGCCTGCCACATCTTCTTTGTCCTACACTTGTCAGGTTTCCTCTGTTTGTTTAAGGACACACTCCACACCATGCTGAGATATGCCCAGTTTTCAACTTATATCTCTTTGGAAATCACCTTGTTGGTGCAAAAAATACTATTTTATGTCTGTCAAACTGTGTGATGTGACTCCACTAAAGGAATAGGAACAAATTATGTGTTTTTATGGCAAAGTCCTTGAAACAAAGTGTCTAAAGATGCAATTTAAGTTTCTTTCTCCTAAGTCGTAAGTTGTCTGTTGCTGTGTATGTAGACACAACACTGGTTCCTCGAATTTTGTGCTTTTTGTTATGCTTGATTCATAGGTCAGTGGCTTAACAAATCCCCCCAAAATTTGGTCAGCTACAAGGATGGGACTGAAAATGAATTAAAAACAAACAATATCCAAAGGAAAAAAAAAAAACGATATCTGGGAATGCTATTGCTCAAGACAGCTTCAAAAAATATCAAGAAACTTTGACTCTTTGGATGCAAAATAAACTGAAATGGGGTGGCTCAAGACTTTTGCACAATACTATATAGTAAATCTGAGTCATAGACTTGGTTAAGGCTCTTTTGTTGAAGTATGTAAATATACACATATGTCAGGAAACTGGCATATCTTGGTTTCTGTCATCATTATTTTGCTGTATCCTCACTATACATATTTGTTATCCAGAAGCAGTAGTTTAATTACCAAAATCACAATGTGCTTTAAATTTATCAGCTCTGATTATGGGACTTCCAGCCTATGTTTTCTTAGACTGATAAAAACATGATTTCTCTATGTGCATGTTTATTTTGTTTAAGGTTATAGTCCAATGAGCTCTCTCAGCCACTGATGCTAAGGCACCCTTGTAATGTTAATAAGTGAACATGCTTTGCATTTGAAAATCAATTTGTCAAGTTATCGCTGGTCTTTCCTTCCCAGCGGTGCTCTAAAGGTTGTTTCACATTCCATGCCACTGAAGGTGAAAAAATCCCCAAGATGATCAAATATCCTAAGTGCCGTGCTCGTTCACTGACTGACCCTTCTGTCCTCTCTTGGGGTTGTGGTCAGCGAACATCCAGACTGTATTAAATAACTTTAAAATGCTCTTATATAAACTTTTCTGAAACCATTTTTATTTTTTTAATGTTACCTGAGCTAGAGATAACATTTCTTACAGTGCTGTTTGAGTATGTGCGTTGAGTTTCACAGGGGTTAAGTGCCAACGCCGCCAATAATTTCCATTAGCTTTAGGTGATGGCTTTAAAGAACAAGTGCACAACACAAAGCTGAATAGCTAGATTATATTTGATAGATAACTTAAACAATTTTTCATTGAAGATGTTGTTGTTGAAGCTGTTGAGGTGCATGTTTATCAGCTAAAATATGCTATGAGTGTTTCCGGACCACAATAAACCTTGTGAATGGTGAAATCTTCTTAATGGACTGTGAATTTGCTGTGGCCTTGAATTTCTCATACTACCTCTGCATGGATTCTTGCATCTCTTTCTCAGATTTGCTGTGATAAATGGCTGTCAAACTCCAGCCCGTTTCTCTGCTCAAATGCTGCTTTATGCGCAGCCCCCAGTCACCGCTGCCCCGTCTAATAACTCTTCCCATGTTTAAGCAAAGCGTGTGCCTAATAGACTGATCTCAAATCACACATTAGGGGACGCTGGAGTGAGCTGAATGTCACAGTGCATTTATCTCCTCCTTGCCCCCCGACCAACCCATCTATGCTGGGACCATTATTTAACCTAAGAGAGGTCAGATCCTCCCTGTGAGGCTCGAACGGAGCATGAATTAAACCGAATAGTGTATCCATCCATTAATGTAGCCATTGGCTGCTTTAAAAGCTCTTGGAACGCTACCGTCCTGGACTGCTTTATGGGTGTCACCGACCAAATGGAATGACAGCGGGTGGGCCCGACAGCATGTGACTCCCTCACCTGCCAGGGGAGGGGGTTGAAGGGCAAGAAGAGGGTAGAGAGCTGGGATGCTGCTAGGTCAGCACTTGGCATTCTATGAGGAGAGTAATGATCCTTACAGAGAGATCTTCCCCTCCCTCCTTCCCTCTGCCGTCTGTGCCACATTATATATTTAGCAGAATTCTCTTGGAGGTATTTTTTAAATTTCACTTGCTGTTGGTTTAAGTTTTTCTTACAGTTTCCTTAAAGACTTAAAAGAAGAAAAGGGGGTTTTTTTTTCCCCAAGAAACACCTAAAGCAAGTACAAAAGAAGAATAAACATAACTCGGGGCATTTCAGTCCATCAATAACAGAGATTTTGACAATAGAAATGTTTTATAGACATGTTTGGTTTTTCAATCAACCCTAAAATGTGCATCAATTCAATGCACTTTGGCAAGAAGTTTGGAACTGGAAAGAGAGCGAGCTACAAAAGGGATATTTTTTTTTATTTGACTCTAAAGATGTTTGAGCAATGAAAGGAACAGAGAAAAAAGGCTTTTGTATTCTGACTTAGAGTTTAGCGTTCAGTCGACCAACGGGAGTCAACATCAAGTGGAACAACCTGAGAAATGTACAGGTTGCAAAACAAGGCAAGTCGTGTTCTTCCTTTATCGACATTAAACTGGGTTTCATTGTTAAATTTCATCAGGCTTATAACATAATCGGTGTACAACATTCCTTAGCATTTTGGCTTCTTAGTGAGAGAATTACGCTGCAGGCTAGCTTTCAGGAGCCAACTGGACAGCTAAATTTGGATTTACCCAACAATGAGACCAAGATCCACAGCTGTGTGACCATATTGCATAGAAGACATGGCAAGACATGGCTTATTTCATATTCCCCCAACCATCTGTGATGCATAAATAAAGCTCCAGTTTTCTGACATTCCAGCAACCAAGAACTTAGTTTGTAAAGACAAATGGATTAAATAATGAAAACACACAGAAACCTCAGTCAGGTTTGGTGACTGCTAAAAACAGTGCAAATCTGATCATAAGCAGACGACTTAAACAGATGTTCTGGCCTCTGTTTCCCCCCCCCCTTTCTTTGTGTGCGTGTGTGGTTTTGGTTTAATTTCCATCTGAGTGTCATGGTGTAAATTAAAAGTTTATCTGGGAACACAATGTTGCAAAATTGAAAAAGGAATTATAATACGGAATAAGAATAAGAATAAAAATGCAACTATGTTGGTTCTTTTGCAACTTTGTAAT
This sequence comes from Perissodus microlepis, assembly GCF_051167445.1. Classification (NCBI taxonomy): domain Eukaryota; kingdom Metazoa; phylum Chordata; class Actinopteri; order Cichliformes; family Cichlidae; genus Perissodus; species Perissodus microlepis. Next base: position 37,502,209 of record NC_140463.1, on the reverse strand, counting down.
TAGCTTGGCTGATATCCATGTCTCACGGTCTACCAGGGTATCTGGATGGTATTGTTTTTAATGCAGTCAATAAAACAGATGCTCCTTTTGACAGTAAAGTGACTTGGAGACGCTGTATTGACTTCATTTTTTGTAGTGCACTGCATAGCTTAAACCAACAGGGGTCATTCTCTACCGGCAGATGAGGCCAGCTGAGCTCAGCGAGCTGTGAAAGATGGCTGTCATCAATGTTCCCTCTAATTTTTCATGTGTCTGAGCGAACACACAAACTCCCTGATCGGACACTTGGACCACTGTGAGCAACATTAGATGTGTGCACTGTGGTGATGCCAGCATCGAATCCATCCAAGTTACATGGTTTATTAAAATAATCAAATTACAGCATTTATGTTTTTACTATTGGAAGTAAAAAATAACTTGAACTCCAATTTTGAAAACACAACTTTTTTTAAAAAAAAATTTTTATTATTATTATTTTTTATAAAGCTCTGACTTGTATTATGAGTATGAGTCTGTGGTCTGGGAGAGAGTCCTGTAACTCTCTGTCTGCAAAATACAGTATATAATGACCAATGTTGGGCAAATTATTATACAGTTACTTCTTCAAAAAAGTAACTCAGTTTGGCAAACAAAGTTTTTTGCAGCTGTTTACCTAAAAACTATTAAAACTATTTACAGAACAATCAGCTGTTCTGCATCAAATTTGATGCCACACAAATTATTTGTGCCACTCCAAAAAATAGTTTCTGTCCACTATGAGATAAAGGAGAACAACAGCCTGATACCTGCAGGACTGACAGCAGGAGATGTATCACTCCTGTAACACCTGTAACATTCAGCAGTTCTGTAACTCATTGTTCTGACACACACAACAAAAACAACACTGCACACTAACTACACAAGATTTGCGCTAAACGTCGCAAATCTCTCACATCTCAAAACACCGCCGTCACTCCTAAAACTTCCCCCGTTTCTTAACAACTAAATGCCATGTTGCCATATAATTTTTTGATTGGTCGATATGGTACATTTTTCGACCAATTGGAAAGGGTGGGAATTTTTTGCTTTTGTTTTTGCTCTCAGGCGAGAGCGCTTTCGAACCTTTTTTCTTATAAAACGCCGTTTTTACCGTTTCTTCCCGCAGTAAATATAAACAATGATAGTATTCAGGAAGAAAACCAAACATTGCATATATTTTTATCATAACTGTTCCATCTGTCCTGCTCACATCTCCAATGGTTGTACACGTTGTCATTAACGTGGCTTCACTCCACATCATCCACGCCGCTTTGCTAGCTAAAACACCGGTGTCGGCACATAAGGACGCTGTCATAGCCTGTCGTTGATTAGCTGCGTATATATGAATGTGAATCGCATTATTGGCTGGACTATGGGATAAGGTGGCATCGTTCTAATCCCATACAGGAGCAGGCAGTCACTTACTGACTAACACTGCAAAACAGAATTGTTAAAGTTTTAATTTTAATTTCAATTCAGGTTAGTTTTCTTTTTTGTGCACAATGCAGATTTTCTGTGGGCAGAGACCGTGCCAGCAGTGCGCAATTGCGCACACGCGCAGCTTAGAGGGAACATTGGCTGTCATGATTAGTAAACCAACTAGTAAACATTTTGTTAGTATTGTGCAGTGTTGGTCAAGTTACTTGAGATTACTTCCCCCAAAAAGTAATCCCATTACTTTACTGATTACTTATTTTCAAAAGTAATTAATTACTTAGTTACTTAGTTACTTTTTAAAAACACGATTTACAACCTGAATAGGTGATAAAGCGATAGATCTTTCAGCCCAGTTCTACTTTTTCTGCATAATCCATCATACAAAATGTAATCAAATGGAAAAGTCTCTTTTTTTTTAACTTGTTTTATCAGTTTTAATCTTTTAACTTTATGCATCAAGTAAAAATTAAATTATATGCACCATTCTCTGACTTGAAGAAATTAGTTTAACATTTAAACCTATTTTCTGCACATTCCAGCACATAAAATAAAATATTTTTTGTGTTTACACTCGGTCTTTCAAATAGATGCAAGTAAAACAGCAGAAAATAAATAAAGTCAAAGACTAGCGGTCCTGTTGCTCTATTTTCACCTGTAAAGCAGGAGTGGGGTAGGCGGAGGTGTGCTCTGGTGCAGGTGTGCCGCAGCGGTCAGTGGAAGAATCCGCGAGTTTCTCTGTGAATTTCCCATTACGTCGTTGCGCACTCGGTGCTTGTTTAGGGGGGTTTTTTTCGCTGTAAAAAGAAGTTTTCTTCCCACGCACAACGGACACTGACACTAATGTTTTTGTCACTTTTTATGGAATCAAACTCAAAGTAAGGTCAGTACTTCCACGCTTTAAACGGCGTACTCGATATATTATCCATTGTTGATCTGCGCACAGCTGTTGTCACGAACGTCGCACTCGCTTACGTCACTGTCATGAGACATTCTCGCAAAAAAATCACGGTTTTAGTAACGCAGTAACGCAGCGTTCCTACAGGAAAGTAACGGTAATCTAATTACCGTTTTTGCGATAGTAATCCCTTACTTTACTCGTTACTTTAAAAAAGTAATCAGATTACAGTAACGCGTTACTGCCCATCTCTGGTATTGTGGTGTGGTTAGTCCTGCTGTTACATGAGATCGTCCCAAAAGAAGCTGTGCAAACTATTTGTTGGTAGAAATTTGTGGCTAAACTAAAATTTCAGTTCAGCTGTCATGTGTGACAGCTAGTGTCAGAGTGGCACCTGGCCATAAAGTGTGAGAGCAGTTCATTAGTGACTGATGACCTAATTAATTAATAGAAGTTTGAATTTATGCTACTTTATAGTGCTAGCACTAGCATTGTTTTTTCCTTTGAGTTTAGGATCTCCTGTGTACTCACTGTGGCTATACATTGCTCCATTTAGGAGGTTAGGCATCAGTTTACTCTGACACAGCTCATACAACACTTATTTTTTTTGTAATGGTGGACATCACAGCGTTTACTGTGTCATCTGTCCACATTACATCCTCCTGGATTACAGTAACCATTATAGGTCATAACCAGGAGCTGTCAGGACTCATATTTCTGGTAAGGTTTAATAAATTTATTTAGCCATACACTCACATCCCTAAATATGACAGAATCCGTCATCTACCAGGATCTCAGCCTTTTCATTTTATTTATTTCTTCTTCTTTTTTTCTCTTTTTTCCCCACACAGTCATAGCCATATACTCCATGGTAAGTGGCAAAGCACTATGATGGCATGAAGGGATAAAAATTACACACTAATTCAAGCATGAATAATAATTGGTTCTTGTTACTCTCTTCTTTGAACAAAGCTCTGCTTTGTTGGATCAAAAACATGGATTCTTGTGCTGATTTAGGGCCAGTGAAGCTAAAGCATCATCCATTCTGACTTGTCTGAGTAAGCTGTCACAATGGATCTTGGCAGTGCCAGCTAAAAGCTCAGCTAATGTTTGGGGATGAAATAAAGCACCAAATAACACAGCTGCAACATAATAATCAAACCACATTATGCCCCTAAGCTCGGATCTCTGAGCAGGTCTTTAGAAAACGCTTTGATCTAGTTTTTCCAACTAGATGTTTTTTTTTAAGCCTCATGTGAAAGCTGATAAAACTGGTTCAGGGGGTCATCTTGGATCTTTGCATGTGATGGATCTTTACGAGGGTCCTTTGAAAGGACGTTATTTATTATACTATAACACTTCACTGGTGACCTGTGAAGGTCTAGCTTAACAATGATCTACACATCAGCTGATTCACATGCAAGTAGAAAAAGGTTTGGGTACAGAATCAGTAACATCACTGAGGAGAATCAGACAAATGGTGGCTGAACATAGGGAGCTGTAAAGGTTTATCGATGAGTTAAAGGAGCTAAAGGACCCGTTTCCATGCTTTGCATTGACTCTGAAAACCAAATAAAAAACAGAATAAAAATACAGACTAAATGACATATTGGCATATGTATGTCAGCTTTCCCAATGCAATTTTGCTTTTGCAGCTGCTCAACAACAATAAGATCTGGCAACCTTCCATCCAGCAAATGGCCCTATTATTTTTGCTCCTCACTCTCCAGTTACTCTGAATAAGCAGAATTTATCTATGTCAAACAGCCTTGTCTGTGTTGTTCCTTATTTTACCTCTTCTCTTGTTGTCGCTCCACCGCTACTGCCACCCACGTACACAGACAACCCAGCACAACCCCATCACGTCAGCCTTTGCTCTTTAGAACTTGCCTCTCCCTAATGTTGTCTTTGAATTTGCAGTTTTGACTTTTGTTGTATCTTTACCTCTCCACAAGTTTCCTTTCTTTCTATTTTCAAAAAATAATAATGAAATAAAACCAGTTTCAATGTATTTGCCAGTGTTTGGCTGTATTGTGGTGTACCGCAGTATTCGATGAGTTTGAAAAACAACACAATAAAAATGGGGACTTGGACTGTTCTTTTAAATAACGGGCAGTTTTTCGATGCCCAATGTGTGGTTTTAAACTAAGTGTATTCAAATAAATGTGGTTATCAAGGTGTTTACATTAAAACTTGAATGAGTTAACCACGTGTTTGGCGTAATTAGCACTACTGAGAGGGCTAGCTGCCTGCTCTGGCTATAAATTGGCACAGTCTGCACCTAATGATTTCATCACTTCATAACCGTCCTTCCAACTAGTTCATTCATTCAGTCATTACTCAGAATCACAAGTAATGACTAATTATCCCAAAGGGTAAAATATAACAACCCAGATATTAAAAACTTTTCTTATTAATATTTCCGTGTCATTTTTTCATCATCATCATCTTATGTCCACGTCACTGCTGTGCTGTGATATTAAAAATAATAAAAGATATATTTGTCAGTGGGATTTCTGCGAAACATAATCATTTAATTTAATCACTGTATGTCATGGCAGCTCTTTCCCTCAACTGGAGAATCCTTAAGTTAACCTGAGCCTTTGACTTTAAATGGTGATGACACGGCTCTTCACATCATTACTGCATTAATATGCAGTTAAGACCTTCACTGCCAAATGTAATCTGAAATCACTCTGGTGCAATTAAAATAACAGAAATCGCTGAAGGCACTTATATGGTCCTTAAAACGAAAAATGTAAAACAATCAAATGTGTCTGATATTTGACGACGCACGGTGTAACGTTACCTTACCTAAACCCTAACCCTGACTAAAGAGTAAAGAGGACAGTGTTGTCCTGCTGTGTTGTCTGGAGAGTTTATAGCCATTACTCATTTCCACGTCTCTTCCCTAGTTGACTTTTATATTCACAACACACAGATAGACCATGCATTTGTTGCATAAAACCACAATATATTATAGAGACAAGACTACTACCCCCCCCACAAATACTTAGGAAAATACATTAATGTAATGAAACACATATAGAAAAGATACATATACATTTAAGTACATTACATTATGGAATTATAGTATAATTACTTTACACAATTACATCTCTGATCTGGCCAGTCCTTTACCTTTGCTTACAAGGATTTAACATCAGTGATTAATTTGATTTCTGCTGGACGTGTGTTCCACAGACAGGCTTCCTATGGATAACGCCAATTATCCTATTTCAGAGCTACAGCGTGGTATTTCACAATCACCATGCTCGGTGTGACTCCATCACTATCTTGTCTGTAAATGGAAAAAGGCTCTCTGCAGCAAAGCTGTTTATATATTTGAAAACTAATAAAAACTCTCAAAGATAAATATTTTGGATTTGACATTTATATCTGACAATGTGACAAACAAATGCTCCGATGCCACCAAACAGGCTTTTGAGTCATTATTTTCAGACTGGCTGTGTAAGGATGCCAGGTGCTTAATTGTAGACGGTGAGCCCATGCTGTCACACAATATGAAAAATTAGAAAATATCATGGGGATGTCTAAATAGCTGTGTTGCTGGAGCGAACGTGCGGTGTCACATTAGTGTAGATCACCTTATGTTGCAAATTCTCAACCATATTTAAAAGCAACTTTACGCATTTATCATATTTGAGTTGTGGATCTTAATCCGACTCACGGACCGGTACCGGTCCGAGGCCCGGGGGTTGGGGACCGCTGGCATAAAGCTTACCAGTGTTGAGAAGCTGACAGGCAGGTCATAGACAAACACTAACAGCGGTGAGCTGAGATCCTTGGGGATTACCCATTCTGTTTTTTGGTAAAGATGACTTCTCTTGGCCAAACCTCAGACACTGTTCCCTTGTTTAAAGATATGACTTGCAGTACTTACAGGGAACCACAGGTTTTGAGTCACAGCTACAACAGTCCCACTCTTTAGATGATCATTGGCAAGGTTTTTTCTTGTGTTTTTTGTGCCTGTGCGTTCAGCTTGAACTTGATGATGGTTTGAACAGAGCAGCTATCGAGTGGTTTTAGTCTTAATGGATTGCATTTATATGTAGCGCTTTTCAAGACCATCAAAGCGCTTTACAGTTCCACTATTTATTCACACACTGGTGGAGACAAGCTACAGTTGTAGCCACAGCTGGGGCACAGCTGGGGCACAGCTGGGGCAGACTGACAGAAGCGAGGCTGCCATATCGTGCCATCGGCACGCCAACACCAGTAGGCAGTAGGGTGAAGTGTCTTGCCCAAGGACACAACGACCAAGACAGACAGAGCTGGGGCTCGAACCAGCAACCTTCCGGTTACAAGATGAGCTTTCCAACCCCCTGAACCACGGTTGCCCTGAATGCTGTTTCTCAGTTTATACTCAAGAAGTGCTCATTGCTCAAACTGCTTTATTTTCTGGTTTACTATAAATTCATCCCGAAATTGTAAAATAATGTTTGAACAGCTGCTTAGAAAAATACACTTTTATGTACAGACCTACCTTCGTTTATTAATGAGAATCGGATGAACAGCAGTGCATGCTTATTCTTCCAGTGTGGACATTGGAATGACTTCATATCTGTGAATTTCAGCAGCAGTGTGCAGTGATGTGTTTGGTGGCGAGGCAGCACCGTCTGTATTTTTGCAGATGCGAGTCTGTTGCACGCTCTTTGAAGATAAGACATGCTCCCTGATCTAAGTTCAGTGATTATTAAAAAGATACCTCAAGTCGAATTTTGCAGCGCACATCACCATCTTCATAAAACTACTCAGCAATGTATAAGCACGCATAATTTAAAATGTTCTAACTGACTGTGACAGTGGTCCCATTTTCCCTCTATAGCTTAACAGTTCTATTCATAAACTGACTATAAAGAAGCAGATCAATGTGTGATTGCTAAGTAATCACAACGCTTTTATATTTTTATACTTTGTCAGTGTGTGCGCACCTCGAGTCGAGTGCCTCCATTTCACTTTTTACCAATGCGGCGCCTGTGACTGGATAAGCAGATCGAAGCTAATGTCTGTTCCATAAACACTATCCGAGAGACGTTCCACTTGATGGGTTTTTTTTATATATATTTTTTCAGACAAGAAAAGTATTTTCCTATGCTCTGTTGAGTTGATGCATAACTATTATGAAGAAAAGCAAAACCACCCAGTGTAGCCAACCACCAATCAAAACTATTATGCACATATGAGTCATTCATTCTTCCTCCCACACAGTTCAGCCGAGGTGAAAACAAGTAAGGTCAGATGACAAAGTCAGGTCGCGCACGCAAAGTGAAAACCCCAAAATTAAACATAAGATCATTCTCTTTGTTTTCCTCTCCTCATATTTTCCTTTTTATCTCTGTCCAAATTTACACACAAACACACTGCTTGAGTTTTATAGAACTGCTTCTCACTCAGATCAGAAGATGAACACAGAGTTGAACCCGCACAGGCTTCACAATTGAAATTGACGTATAGTTTCTCACATTAGAAGGGAGGTTCAAAGGCATCCTTCCAATGCATTCATATTTTATTTTTAAGGCGCCCATGTTGGGCTCACTTAGAGGTTCAAAAAGCTGTTCTCTCCAGCTCATATTTTTTATTGCTGTTACACCATTTTTCACACATGACAGTTTGCTAATTCACCTAATTTTCCTCCTTTCCTACTGTTTACGTATCACCATCATCACATTCGAAATCGATTGCAAAAGCCAAGATAAAACTTCTTTGGTTCAAACAGCTAAAGTCTAACAAAATGGGAATGTTTCAGTATAACTAAAAAAGGGCGATCGTGGCTCAAGAGTTTGGCGTTCGCCTTGTACTCGGAAGGTTGCCGGTTCGAGCCCCGGCTTGCACAGTCTCGGTCGTCCAAGCCTTCACCCGTTGCCTACTGGTGGTGGTCAGAGGCCCCGGTGGCGCCAGCCTCGCCTCTGTCAGTGCGCCCCAGGGTGGCTGTGGCTACAATGTAGCTTGCCATCACCAGTGTGTGAATGTGTGTGTGAATGACTGGTTGTGTAAAGCGCTTTGGTGTCATTAGGGACTAGTAAAGCGCTATACAGGCCATTTACCATTTTAACCCTGGAGAACCCATGGGGTCAGAGCCGACCCCACTAGTTTTCTAGGGAAACCATGGGGTCAAATTTGACCCCATGGTTTCTCCAGGGTTAAAAAAACAAAAAAGGTCCTAGCTAATGTGCTCAATGATAATAGAACAGCGAGTTTTAAGGGTAAGACCAACGTTATCTGAATAGACCTACATGATCAGTATATACTACGGGTTTTGTGTTTGAACATTTATATAAGTGGCAGGTTTCCTGTGTTGTCCAAAAACTGTTTTTTTTCCTGCTCATTGATGTTGAAAATGAAAGACTGCTTATTAGCCAGCGTGTAGCCTACGGAGCAATCACATGAATTCACAAGGCTACAGCATAAAAATCTCCAAACAAAAATGGTCCAGATTATGATTATTATTATTCCCTAGGATGCTTTCTCCTAGGCTAATATTTCCTTCACTCAGCGTCCATCAAAGTCCTGAAAGTACCACCAACGCTATAATTTGAATCCAGGAACTTCTTGCTGTGAGGCAGCACTACTAATAAATGAGTCACTTTTCTGCTTTGGGAACTAACTTTTTATATTTTGCACTTTGTGCCTGGATGCACAAAGTGTTTGCATACACATTCTTTCCATGTCTTTTGTTTTAAAACAGCTGTATAATATTAAATTGTGGTAGATATTCCCACCATTAAAGCTTCTCCTTCTGCCATATTTTCACAACAGCAAAGAAGAAAACTTGTCTGCAATTTGATTTTTAATTGTTTTAACAAAACCATGCATCTGCTAATCCTGTAACTATTCCGTCATATCCAGGGCATCTGCGCTCATGACTTTCGTTTCCATTCCCTAAGACTTTCAACCAAAATGAAAACTACAACCCAGTGGAATTTGTTCCAGTCAATGCACTTGCTTGGTGTTTTAACCATACTAGGAAAGGTGGTGTAAATGTCTGCATTTTTCATGGGTGATGCAGTAAGGAATGCTGTGGAGAATTGAGTGTTTAGTGGAGTAGCTGGCTGAGAGGGTTAGATCTTCTCTGGTGAGCTGTGGCGACGTCGCTGAAACAGAGTAACCATTTATCATAAACTGAAAACTTGTGCCATTCTTCTGACTCTCAGCATCTTACCATCCAGCCAGACTTGGGAATGTCTTGCTTCCTTTTTATTTAATTTCTTTAGATATCTTGGAACCCACCCCCCTATTTTTAGTTAATTAGGTAAAAGTCCTCTGATTGGCTGATATTCAACAAGACACGCCTTCTTGAAGCTTGGCGAAGTGAATCAATGAAGGTCATCCTTTTAGGAGAGGCCATTATTACAGTATTAATTGTTAGTGAATTAAGTAGCAGTCTGCCTTCAAGTTCTCGGTGTGTTATAGACAAAGTGACGGTAAAATAGAGATAATGAAGCTTGTCTTACACTGTAAATTAATATTAGTCAAGTTTATTTACACTGCTCATTTAAAAACAGCAGCAGCTGATCCAGTCCACTTTCCCCATGTTTTTCATATATATATGAGTGATACTGTTAGACTTGTGACAGTAGAGTAAAGATGTTAGCCAAACTCACCCACACGATTGAAAACCTTCATCCCACCAGAGATTCTGGTCATGTTTGTATAAAAGTGTTATATGTGTTATTGACATTTCTCTGTCTCAATGCATTTAAAGCAGAATTCTTCCTTATTTGCTCTCTTATATTATATTACAATCATGAACACATGTTAAACTTGGCCAAAGTTTCAGATGATTATTCAGTAATCAATCATCGTTATGAGGATTCGACCAGTGTAAACACTCTGGCTCTGCATCGTGTTAAAAAATATATGCATCCTCCTTAACATAGCCATCTCACACACAGTTCAGGCCAATCCAACTGCTATTCAGACCTTCTGTTTATGAGGAGCAGCCAACCAGAAAACAATGTTTAGGAGAGGGTGTAAGGCATGTAAGGCAGTGTTTGTCAGAGACCGCTATTAATGATTCAATTCTGAATACATTTCATGCATAAACGTGCATAAGCAATAAAAAGTGAGATACTTTTTTTGATGAGGACTGTAGGTTTATTTTGCACAGTTTAAATTTAGTGTACAGTGATTGGTCTAATGAGCTGTTATCCATCTTCATTTATATGTAGCTAAATTATGGTTTACATGAAATGGCAATAATTACATTGTGTGAGTATCTTTGAAATAGGGGGGAAGATACATCCTACTGATGTGCTGGGATGTGGCCTCCATGATGTTTCCGGGATTCGTGAGGCTTTTTGGGTCGTAGGTGACACAACTGCGGTTGTTTAAGTTCTGACTTGTGCTCCAGCAGCACAGAGCCGCAGCGCTTGATCCACTGTCTTTTTACTGACCAATCTTAATGGCTTACTTTCTGAGTAGGGTATAGACTCTGTAAAGACAGATTTCCACTGGATAGATCCTTGCCATCCCTTTCTACTCCAGAAGCCTGTATTTGGCCAGCTTCCTTTCAACAACTTCCTCTTTAAGATCTTCTCAGGGCACAGTGCGATCTATCAGGGCAGAATGACAATGTCTAGTTGCAATGATGCTGCTGTGATATGTGCTGGAAACTTAAGTTGCTTGTCCAGGTTTAGCATTATCTGCCGTTCCTTAGCAGTGGAAAGGACCTGCAGCAGTTCTAGGCTGTGGTTTTAGTCACTCTCCTGCCTTGACAAATGTTATGTGCTTTCTGGGGGACAGCCTGGCCTGCTTATTATTACAGGGAATGCAGAATTATTAGGCAAATGAGTATTTTGTCCACTTCATCCTCTTCATGCATGTTGTCTTACTCCAAGCTGTATAGGCTCGAAAGCCTACTACCAATTAAGCATATTAGGTGATGTGCATCTCTGTAATGAGAAGGGGTGTGGTCTAATGACATCAACACCCTATATCAGGTGTGCATAATTATTAGGCAACTTCCTTTCCTTTGGCAAAATGGGTCAAAAGAAGGACTTGACAGGCTCAGAAAAGTCAAAAATAGTGAGATATCTTGCAGAGGGATGCAGCAGTCTCAAAATTGCAAAGCTTCTGAAGCGTGATCATCGAACAATCAAGCGTTTCATTCAAAATAGTCAACAGGGTCGCAAGAAGCGTGTGGAAAAACCAAGGCGCAAAATAACTGCCCATGAACTGAGAAAAGTCAAGCGTGCAGCTGCCAAGATGCCACTTGCCACCAGTTTGGCCATATTTCAGAGCTGCAACATCACTGGAGTGCCCAAAAGCACAAGGTGTGCAATACTCAGAGACATGGCCAAGGTAAGAAAGGCTGAAAGACGACCACCACTGAACAAGACACACAAGCTGAAATGTCAAGACTGGGCCAAGAAATATCTCAAGACTGATTTTTCTAAGGTTTTATGGACTGATGAAATGAGAGTGAGTCTTGATGGGCCAGATGGATGGGCCCGTGGCTGGATTGGTAAAGGGCAGAGAGCTCCAGTCCGACTCAGACGCCAGCAAGGTGGAGGTGGAGTACTGGTTTGGGCTGGTATCATCAAAGATGAGCTTGTGGGGCCTTTTCGGGTTGAGGATGGAGTCAAGCTCAACTCCCAGTCCTACTGCCAGTTTCTGGAAGACACCTTCTTCAAGCAGTGGTACAGGAAGAAGTCTGCATCCTTCAAGAAAAACATGATTTTCATGCAGGACAATGCTCCTTCACACGCGTCCAAGTACTCCACAGCGTGGCTGGCAAGAAAGGGTATAAAAGAAGAAAAACTAATGACATGGCCTCCTTGTTCACCTGATCTGAACCCCATTGAGAACCTGTGGTCCATCATCAAATGTGAGATTTACAAGGAGGGAAAACAGTACACCTCTCTGAACAGTGTCTGGGAGGCTGTGGTTGCTGCTGCACGCAATGTTGATGGTGAACAGATCAAAACACTGACAGAATCCATGGATGGCAGGCTTTTGAGTGTCCTTGCAAAGAAAGGTGGCTATATTGGTCGCTGATTTGTTTTTGTTTTGTTTTTGAATGTCAGAAATGTATATTTGTGAATGTGGAGATGTTATATTGGTTTCACTGGTAAAAATAAATAATTGAAATGGGTATATATTTGTTTTTTGTTAAGTTGCCTAATAATTATGCACAGTAATAGTCACCTGCACACACAGATATCCCCCTAAAATAGCTAAAACTAAAAACAAACTAAAAACTACTTCCAAAAACATTCAGCTTTGATATTAATGAGTTTTTTAGGTTCATTGAGAACATGGTTGTTGTTCAATAATAAAATTATTCCTCAAAAATACAACTTGCCTAATAATTCTGCACTCCCTGTATGGCTGAGGTAACACTCTCAGCAACTGCCTTTAGCTTCTGGTCATGGCACCATCAGTGCCAACTCTCCCTTAAAGCTTTTGGACGGCTGCTCAGGTCGCGTTCGAGTGTCCTCTCACTGAGTGGATTGGACACGTGGCTTGTGTTTCAGTCCAACAGTCTGAGGTCTACAGGGCTAGGTATGGTGTCTTATATAAAGTATGAGTAAATCTTCATGAAATGAATGTAGGTCAATGTAGTCTTTAAAGTGAAAGATGTTAATATGCCTGTCACACAGTCAACATAAACTTAAATTGCTTGGTTTACATCCTTCCTCCCAAATCACCTATCCCCCTTCACACAACTTGCAGATGATATCCAGCACCACTTTCCCTGGACTCCACTCTTTACATGTATGCCAGGTTTTCAGTGACGGTGCGTAGACAGGTATTCTATTGTCTTTAGGAAAACTGACATTTTGTAACTCTTGTATTGGACCATAAATTGCACGAGGAGTCATCGCATTATTATTATTATTTTTTCTACTCCAACTCCAGCGTCAAATAATATGTTTTTACTTTTAAACTGGCTTTCATTGTCTTCTTCATTGCAAGATTTGCACGACTGATTCTGCAAACAATTCTTAAGCAGATTTGTCTGCTTTGGGTTTTGGGTTAGGAAGAAGGAGACGATTCAGAAACGAGATTCATCAGGAGATATTACACATGCCTCAGTGAAACAGGGTAATAAAAGAATGATGAATTCCCGGCCTTAGGTGGACCATAGGCGTAGCTCAGGACTGTGACCCTTACAAATCACAGTGGTTAACACTACCTCAATTTGAAGTGATAGATTTGAAATAAGGCCTTCAGTTCTGCAGATGAGGCGAGTACGGCTCTTTCAGTTGACGGATGTGGTCTTCACGCTCAAGCCTGTAGCATCAAACATATCAAGAGAATGTGAAATAATTCCAGGTGAATTGTCATGGCTGTCATTTTGAAGTAAATTAAACAAGAGCAAATTACCCTTGTCTGTATTTTATTGTGTGTTTCCTGCAATAGGAGAATTTCGACGGCAACAGTTTACAATGAATGTAAACTGTTGTGCTGAAAAAGAGCGTAATTATCTTTGTGCTTACAAAAAGTAAAGGGAAAAAAAGAGAGAGCTGTTTCAACATAATCCTGTTTTTCTCAGCTTTTACTAACTTCATGGGGGGTCTTATTGTGAACAGGCAACAATCTGCAGTGACATTGATTTAGAGTGTAATGTGATGTAGGTCTATATACAGAAATGATTCACGCATTTTACATCCCTAATTGCACATTGTCCGCACAAATTCATCCAAATCCACGTCCTAATATCTTGCATGATTTTCAAAGGCATTGCATTGAAATTGCAAACATTGTGGGATTGGATATCTATGTTTAGAACGCGGTAAATACTGGGTGGATTATTAGCTCGAGGAGCCTGCTGCAGCAACCACCTACATAGGGTGGATTTGAGGCCTATCTTTGGATGCCACCCTGGAGAATATATTGTTTCTATTTCCCTGAGAGTTAATGATATGCTTATGCTATGCAAATTTTTTTGCACTGTTTTTAATTGTAGCGTCTGCAAGAGCCCACCTGATGTTCCACCCCCACTTAACTATAAAAAGCTAAAAATTCAATATGATAAACATGTCTGTCTCCTTACTTGAAAACTTCAGAGAATGTGGTACTTTTAAAGTTTGTTTTTTTTTCTCCTGGGCTGCGGGCTCGCTTCATTTAGTGCCTTTCTAATTGCACACGTCGAAACTTTCTTGTCTTCAGTTGGCTCTGCTACAATTTTAGCTGTTGATACAATTCAATGGTAAAAATGTGTTTATGTTCTGAGGACTCTGGAAGATGTCATTGTCCAAAAGCTGTACCGCAATTCCTAATAAAAGATAGCTACGTCAAAATCTTATGGTGTAGTAAAGCCACAGCACAGTGGAGAGACACAGTAACTTATTGGCCAGGCTGGGTAAACCAAGTGTGTGGTTCCCAAAAGGCTTCCTCTATAAGCAATGTCATGAATTAGGATTGTAAAAGCTTTCCAAATAATAAACCTTCAAGCAGCAGTGAAGAGGCCCAGCAGTTCAGCAAGGTACAGTCACCATGGCAACTTGATCTGATTATGTTAAAAGCATGGCTGCATGAATTGAAAGGAGAAAATGTGTTTTTGCTGATTGCAGCGCCACCATAATGTTCAAATGAAAAGTTTGGAATTAATACATGAAACAGTGGCTGAGGTGCTGTATAGTATAATCCACAGTCTGAAGGCTTCGTCTGTGAGTTCAAGTGGCTATAACAACAACAAAAAATCTTTAAGGTAAGGCACCAGTGTAACACATGCCTATTTCACCCTAGCGCCTCCGTTGAAAAGCTATGATAACATGAAGGGTAACATGAAAGGTTATTACCGTAGAATGTATTATATGGTATCAGCAATGCAAGCATAACAATAAAACATATTAAATATACTGCCAATAATGCAACAGTACATATTTACTAGGAGTGCAACGATACTCGTATCGATATTGAACCATTCGATACAGTGCTTTCGGTTCGGTACGCATATGTATCGAACAATACAAAATTTTTAATTTATTTTATCAACTTTTCTTCTGACGATGCTGTCTGTGTTGAGCGCTCAGTGGATCTGCTTTCGACTACTCTGCCTAGGCTGCACTGTGCAGATCCACTGAGCGCAGCACAAGCTAGCAAGACAGAAGCTAAGCTCGTTGCAACATGACAAAGTGAACCTCCCCCACCCTCATTCAGATCTGGCCTTTGGAACTATTTTGGTTTTCATGTGAAGCATGACCCTGAAGGTAAGTGCGTCATGGACTAAAGTAAAACAGTATGTCGGATGTGCCACGCAATGCGCAATTACATGGGTGGGAACTACTGCGTTAGCGCAGTTTGCTCGTTAACGTGTTGACGCCGTCCAGCCCCACGCACAGGGCGATCCGCAGTAACTCGTTAATGGAGATTTGCCGTGTTATGGCGTTAATGTCATTTTAACGAGATTAACACTGACAACACTAGTGGGAACACAATGAATATGACTGCACATTTATGCCGACATCATCATAGTGCAAAGACAAGTGGAAGCAGACAAAAACGACAAGCATGCATGCTACAAACTTTACCCGCGTCATTTAGACAGCCGTTAGCACATGATTCTCCTTATGGGGACGTGATATGTTTAATATGCTGCTGAGAATATAGCCCAGAAGAAGCGTATAGTATAGCTTTTATTTTGGAAAGAGCCATTTCTCTGTAATAAACTCTCTTTTCCAAAGATGAGTGATTTCTTGATCAGATAGATTTATTATTTTTATCCCTTTGTTGTTTCAGCAACATAAAATTTAAAAACTGTACTTTTGAGTTAAAATATATATTTATAATTTTAATAAATGACAAATTAAAAAAGCATGAACATTTTTTTGTAGCGAAAAAATATCGAACCGTGACACCAAAGTATCGAACCGAACCGTGAATTTTGTGTATCGTTGCACCCCTAATATTTACTGGAATGTCAACAAACATTACACTCAGTTTATACAAGTCTCTATTGCACACATAAGGGCATATTTACTTGACAATGCGAAAAAATAATTTGGTCCATGTCAGAAAGATATGAAATTTATCTCAGTTACGGTGAACAACTCACCTTATTGAGATGCTAAACATGCAACCTAGCTTGATATACTCACTTTTGTTTTATGTTATATTATGTTTCCTCCCTCACCCCAACCGGTCGCAGCAGATGGCCGCCCCTCCACGAGCCTGGTTCTGCCGGAGGTTTCTTCCTGTTAAAAGGGAGTTTTTCCTTCCCACTGTCGCCAAAACACTTGCTCATAGGGGGTCATATGATTGTTGGGGTTTTCTCAGTTTTCTTTGTATTATTGTAGGGTCTTTACCTTACAGTATAAAGCGCCTTGAGCCAACTGTTGTTAGGCGATTTATAAATAAAAATGAATTGGATTGAATTGTTAATTCCAACATATCTTCAACACTGTATTTGTGAAAGGTGTGAGTGCGAGCATGAATCATTATTTGACTCTGTGTGTTATGCTTAATTTGTGCCAATTTGATTGTGTCCATTTGTGGATATCTTTGAACCTACAGAAAAACTTTTTCAATCACAGCAAGCATTCTCCTGAGCAGTCCTCCAAAATGCCAATATGGATGATGTGGAACTGTGAGAATGCACCTATCTATTACTGGATATTTTTTGGCAGGTAGACGGCCACTCCAAAGCAGTCCACCCACTGCCAGCGGACTCCCCATGTTTCCACCATAATTTTGCCTTTAGCCCTGCAATAGATTTGCAGCCTGTCCAGGGTGTACCTTTTGTCCTATGTCAGCTAGGACAGTCAACCCTAAAGTGGATAAGCCAAAAAAAAAGGATGGTGCAAGAGCTCCGTGACTCCTTGGTGGCATTAGAGAGCTAAACAGGGCAGAAAGAATCAGGAAATGCTCAAAAAAATCAAAGTTCTAGAAACTGTTTTTACAGTACGATAGCACAAGATGAAAGAGGGTAACAGAGTTTTACCTCAAGTTTTTGTGATTTATGTTTTATCAGTAGTGTAAACCACATGAAATAAGCCAAACTTTTATTTTAGGCTTATTGCAGGTTACCGGTAACTTGAAAGTTCTGCTTTTGTGGCTCACAAGTGCACTTCAGTGTCAGCGCTCTATTCATGCTGAGGCTGAAAAGAGGCTGTCAAAAAAAAAAAAACCTTTCAAAACCTCTTTACATATGTGCCAGCACTCCTTTCTCCACATAGAAACTGCTGTAACACATCATTCACATTATATTCAGAAGAAGCTGTAAAGTTACGCTTAAATGTAACATTTAATGCAGTTTGAAGATGATGTACAATTTTTTTAGCTTTTATAATCATAAGAACAGTCACGGTGTTAAAATTACCTTATGACACGTGAGAAACATGGTGACACATGATTTCATATGTACAATTACATTCATTCAACAGCAACCGATTGTCCCAATAGTAATCTCAAATTTGTACAGAATATTCCTCAAATTTGAATTTTCCAGACTAAACTGATCAATCATTGGTTGATTACACACTGTTTGTAACAGCATGCTACTTTGAGATGACCTTCTCTTCAGTCCTCTGAAGTGATGTTTTAATGATGCATGAAATGTGCAGATTTGCAGTGTTAGTTTTATTTCAGTGCCCTGCGCCAGTGTCAAAATTGGTCATAGGTGCTTCTATGTCATATTTATGAGAGCCGAGCTGTCTATTCAAAGAGGACCTTTTATACTCTGCACATGGGAACAGGTCAGCAAATGTCAATTGCAGTGATTCATATTTCATGTCAGGATTGAAATGTCTCCCCCTTCCATCATACCGGATCCAACAAAGTGGTAGCGAGGACATATTTTTTAGATATTGGTTTTTTAAAGGAAAATTAAACTCCAGTTTTATCAGCTAAATGCATGTAAAACACGTCGTGCTGCATCAATTCTCTAAGGAAATTCTCTCCACACCTGACTTGCTAGGGGTGGGGACAAAAGGGAAAATAATTTTCTCCCATTTACGTAAATTAGAAATCCAACAAAGGAGGTGCCTTCTGGCAATATCAACAATTAGAAAAGAAAGGAGTTCTGAGTAAAGCCATAAATTACATTTTCCTTAGAATTTCAATGAGGTGAGCGGTTACTTGGAAGTTATCCGTGATTGTATCTTTAATATTTCGCTGGGGCCACGAGGGTTCATATTTTTATGGTCTCTTGCTCACCAAGAAAAAAAATATTTAGCAAATTAACTTTACATGTTATTCCACTGCCGTATTTTCATTAGACTTTTTAATGAGCTTTAACTACAGCCCTCAGCAAAATCTTTGGAAGGGGAAGTCTGAAGTCTGTCGTCTGTTTTGCACCCGGCAACTGTGAATGGTTTCTATTGGCATTTTGGCAAAACAAACAAACCAAAAAATAGATAATATGTGATATTTTTAGCCTGATAAATATCTAATGTTGGCTGGAAGGGCTTTGAGTTGTTTGGGAATTGTCATTGGTCTTTTAAGCTTCAATAAATTTAGGGATGAATGAATAGATAGATGGGTAAAAAGAAGCTATATTTCTACCAGCCATATTATAGATCATGTTTATTCACTCCAACAAGATATGTGAATCGATGTCCCTGAGTTTGTGAACCCCACCCCTCAAAACAGTGTAAGATTTCATGCTGGGCAGCTAGACGCAAACGCAACCCTGTGAAAGAGAGAGATGTCTCTGCTGCTGCTGCTGGAGTATTGGCACCTGCTTAATGGATGTGTGGTAAATGACCCTC
Source organism: Perissodus microlepis (assembly GCF_051167445.1). Classification (NCBI taxonomy): domain Eukaryota; kingdom Metazoa; phylum Chordata; class Actinopteri; order Cichliformes; family Cichlidae; genus Perissodus; species Perissodus microlepis. The sequence continues at coordinate 37,483,180 of NC_140463.1, read as the reverse complement.
ATTCTGCAGTGTTTGTCAGCATTAACTGCGTTCCTCTCTGCTGAGAGTAATGCCACAAAACTGCTTGGGTGACACCCTGCAGTGATTTGTCGCTTTCCAAACACACAGCATCATGACACCTCAATAATGGACCTGTGTGTTTTACCCAACAAATGGCACAATGACTGCCACGATGGATAAAACTAGCTTCGTTTTTATTCAGACAGGGCTGTTCAAGGCAGTACAACGGGGCAAGAAAAGTGCAGGTGTGCCGTCATCAACGCGAGATAGATCCACATTGATGACGAATTAATGAAGAGGAATGGAGCACTATTGGAGTGCACGCACCTGAAGGGCCTGACTCCTCTGAAAGCCTGCCAATACCTGCTCAATAAGACACAAAGAGGACACAGGCCTGGAAGTTTTCATCAGAGCTGTTGTTGAGAGCTTCCTGTTTGACTTTAGGGTCATCTTAAAGTTGCATTTAAGATCTTTATAGAGACAACGTAGCAAAGTATGACAAGTCATTTTGCAATTGCTGTTGCTTAGATGTGCTGGGATTTAAAATATATAAATAAATGAAACAGAGAGGCATGACTTCTAGATTCCGTTTTGGATCTGCTCCAATAAATTACCCTGATTTGTTCGGCTCCGTGGCCAACAAATCCATTACTGTTCCCTTCACTAATCTCTTTGAGTTAGTTAGTACTTTTGCCTCTTTCTTTCCGTAGACAGAGTGACAAAGGACTGATGACATGCATAAAATGCTCGCTTTCTCAGCAACTTTAATATTCTAAAGCGCTACGCTTTAAAATAAGCATGCTCTTTATGCGCATGCAGGAACAACATTTGCTGTCAAATCTCCCATTCCACCACACCCCAAAGGACTGAGTCAGTGAACAGTGAACTCAAGAAACAGCAGGTTGTCTTGACCATGTCTGCAGTACAATAGTAGTAGATGCACTGAATGCTACCATGTGACTGCAAACAGCTGAAAAGGCGTACCTAATGAAGTGGACGGTGAGTGTACATAGTGTAAAATATTTAAATACATTTCAATACTTATGATGAACATTCAATTCATTAGTGCTATGTTGCAGTTGATGTTGTTTAGCCTTCATCTCATACTGATACACAATCTGGAGCCACAGTGATCACATTTTAATGCACTTGGTAACCCCTTTAATATAGTTTTTCTACATGCATGGTAGTTCGAGAGCCTTCAGTAGACCCCTGAGTCAGACACCATGGCAGTCAAAGCAAGTGTCCTGTAGTGATGTCGTTAATATTGCTGGATATGTATTAATTCATCCACAAGGCACCAAAAGCAGTATGGCCCTTCCTGTTGGAGGTGGGCCAACAAGAGGGCAGACCAATGTAGCTCCTGCAGACTATTCCCAGGAGGGCCAACAGCACCTCACATTCAAGCTCCTACCCCGGCCTGGCTCCAAGGGGGACCCCAGTAACCCTAACCCAGGCAGGGTATTCCTTAATATATATATATATATATATATTTTTTTTTGGTCATCATAGAGTTTTTCAGAATCACTCTTTCTCTGACCTCTAAGACAGGACCAGTTTGCCTTGGTAGACCTGACCATGGGCAAAATGCTCCCTGGGATCAATGAAATGCACAAATCCTTAGGGCATGTCAGGAGTACTACCTGGGACAGACTCAGAACTTGCTGGAGAGATTATGTCTCTCGGCTGGCTCAGGAATTACTCGGTGTTCCCTCTGGATGACCTGGAAGAGGTGGACAGATTGAGGAAAGTCTGGACCTCTGCTTAGGCTGCTTCCCCTGTGAAGAAACCTAAATAAGCAGTATAAATGGATGGATGAATGGATGGATGGAACCAGGTGAGCGGAATCTGCCCTGAAACAATAGTTTTTATATTGTAAAATGCTGAATTATAACTTAAACTAACCTATTTTCCTAAACATAATCAAGTCAATTCAGTGCCTGGGCCTAACCAAATAGTAAGAGAAAAGAAAATGTGAAAAAGAAATGATGAAAATGATAGCAAATGATGATCAAATGATAGCATAAAAATAGCAGCCCCAGAAAAGGGAGGATAAAGTGATAGTCCCCCTGCGTAACAGTGCCATTGGGGGAGTTGTTTTGGTGGGACATTTGCATGTTTTCAGCGAGCACTGTCATTAAAGTGGTCAATTACCCAGAAAAGAAAATGCCATAAAACCGGGAAAAGATGTGTGAAAATAATTTTACCAATAAAAATGGATAAATGTGCACACTGTTGAGGCTGTGGCTGTTGTTTTGTATTTTAGGAAGGATTTTTACAAAGGCAACACACACACACACACTCATATATACACATATATAGTGAAAGGTATTGAAGGAATACTCCATGCAAACATCAGCAATTTATTTCATAGTTAGCCAATAAATTTCAAAGTAGAATGAATTTAATTTTTACTGTGTTGTTTTTACTTTACTGCATGACATGTAGCTCCCAGTTGTGGAGTAAATAAAATATGATGCACTTTATTTTTCCCAAAAGTTTGGAAATACTTTTGGTTTGTTTGGTTGCTGTTGTTGACTCTCTCCAGAAAAACAGAAAAGAGTCAGGAATGTCAAAAATTGAGTTTGTATTTGGGAGCTAATTAGAGTGGTTTATAGCCGATGTCATGCTAAAATAAAAACATAAGCTAATTATACAGGCAGCAGAAACCCAGAGAAAGAAGAGGAGCAAGGAGAAGAACCATCATGGAAGGACCGGCCCCTGCACGGTGTGTACCACCGGCTGATAGAAGAAGTCGCTGACATCCAGAAATCCTACCAATGGCTGGACAAAGCTGGACTGGAAAACAGCACAGAGGCACTAATCATGGCAACACAGGAACAAGTTCTAAGGACAAGATCCATAGAGGCTGGGGTCTACCACACAAGGCAAGACCCCAGGTCCAGGCTGTGCAAAGATGGCCCACATACCCGCTTGAAGGACAAAGACTGCCCCACAAGGCGAGTGGGGAATTTATATATATATATATATATATGATATACATATGATTATTAAAGAAGACAAGTGATGTCCATGCATGTATATGCAACTATAAATATAAACCCAATCATCTTGCAGATGCAGACTTGTAATATATGGCACAGTATGGTGTTGACCTCATGGCGAGTTTAATCAATGAACCAGAGTGGAAACTTCGTCGACATCAGCAGATCTCAGTCAAGTGAATCCAACGGCAGGTAGTTAGAAGGACACACATGCCTCGTCTACTGTCACTCCTGCAGACTTCTCCTGCCATTATGTCAGACCTCTTCCTTTGTACATATAACACACTGCTGCTTGTGGCAGTTAGACAATCTTTGTAGGCTTGGGTCAAACAAAAAACAAGTTATTTGATTAAATCATCACATTAATAATTAAAAGTAAGTGACTGACTAACAGAAAGGAAAGCTGCCTTTCACACATCTTTCTGCTGCCTCAAGACGATACCGGCATACTTTTTTGAAGCTTTGAAGTGTGCTTGTTTATTATGTATTAAGTGTGCAGGAAGATCATTTGATTGCAGGCCAAAAGAAAAATGCATTTAAATTGGTATTGTTCTTAAGCACAATCTTCAAGCTGAGACCGCTTCAAGGCATTTAGCTTATTAGCTATCAAATAGAAGGACAACAATATTTACAGCAATTATAGAAAGACTCTATAATCAGTGTTTTTTAACTGAATTTTTATCATGCAGAAAGTGCGCTCGGTAAACGCCACGTATGTTCTTGAACACCTGTAAATGATGATGAAATGCTGTTATAGGAATCAAAGGAAACAGTAATTCTAAACGGGTGTCCACACAAGGAGAAATTAACAGCAATCTACCAAACAGAAACTACGAAACATCAACAGAATTCACCAGCTTGTAGCAAAAACAGACAAGATCACTTTTAGTGACACAAAGGAGGCGGGCCCTGTGTTATACTTATCTCAGCTCTGAGGCAAGCAATTATAGTGACTAAGAATGTGATCAAAGAATACCATTGATATGACAGGAAGGTAAATACATTAGAAGGTAACCTATGCAGCTACAGGCTGAAATGCCCACTACTGACCAATCGACAGCAACAAAGTAGCACTCAGTGAGTGAATCACTTTATATTGGAATGGGGGTTTCACACTATTTACCTTCAGGAAGCATAGAATGTACATAAAAGATGGAAAATGCTTTCTTCCATTCATGCAATATCTCTGAAATTAGAAATATCCTGTCTCAGAGTGACGCTGAAAAACTAGTTCAAGCATTTATTACTTCTAGGCTGGACTACTGTAATTCATTATTATCAGGATGCCCTAAAAACTCCTGAAAAGCCTTCAGTCAATCCAAAATGCTGCAGCAAAAGTACTGACCTGGACAAGAAACAGAGAACACATTTCTTCCCTTCACTGGCTCTCTATTAAATCCAGATTTGAATTCAAAATCCTGCTCCTCACATAGAAAGGCCTTAAAAAAATCAGGCCCCGTGTTATCTTAATGACCTTATAGGACATATTAGAGCACTTGGTGTTCCTAGTGTATTTAAAAGTGGAACACGAGGCAGAGCCTTCAGCTTTCAGACCCATCTTCTGTGGAAGCACCTTCGCAGACAGACATGTCTTTTGTCCTGTCTTCCTCCCCTCACCCAACCAGTCGTGAAAACCAGCCGCCCCTCCCTGAGCCTGGTTCTGCTGGAGGATTCTTCCTGTTAAAAGGGAGTTTTTCCTTCCCACTGTCGCCAAAGCGCTTGCTCATAGGAGGTCGTAGGATTGTTGGGTTTTTCTCTATATGTATTATTGTAGGGTCATTACGATATAAATCGCCTTGAGGCGACTGTTGTTGTGATTTGACGCAGTATAAATAAAATTGTATCAAACTGAATTGAAAGTAGCATTTCAGTGTGAAAAGTGAAACCAGTGATGAAGTGCCTTACACCTGTATTTTGTCAACCATTGTTACATAAAGACTTTTGATTATCTGTGTTAAATGAGAAAACAGCTCCTAGATCCCTTGCACGTTGAGCTCTGCAAGCACTTGATTTTATTGGCTCAGTTGCGCATTTTCTAAAATTCAGTCCTTATTAGGGTGAGAAGGGAGGCTCAAACGGAGTATTCTCATTGGTTAATAACCAGTCTATCACAAGTCCCTCAGTTTCTCAGTCAGATCAACTCCTCACTTCTAGTTTCAGAACACCAAGATCACCTCAAGGCTTTACAGTATCAATTCACTAATTATGAGAGGGGGTAGGGGATCTGTATCCCCTGAGCTAAGGTTTTATTTTGAATAGTTCTCTAATGTAGTTCTAATGATGGATTGTATCACATACAGACAAATGGACTTTGAAGACCAGCCTGATCGTTGACATAATGCCTGAGCAAAGAAAAATGCAAATGCAACCGATTTAAATATGGCTAGATTGTATTCATTAAAAACTCATTTGAGGGAGACAAAAACAAGAAATAGAGAGAAATAAAAGAAAACATTGGCTTATCAACGTGACAAAGATGGGAACTTTTCAGTGACATCAAATTTTTAGATCTTCATTGTTTGTGGCATTTTTTTTTACTAGTTAAAAATGTTACACAGAGAAAGTAAAACTCGTCCTGGGGAGGCCTTGACAAGTTAATTTGGCTGCCTGTAATGGAGAGTCTTTTTATACCTGCATTTTCTCTAGCTCGCATTTCGTTTGTTCCTTTGCATGTTAACGCAACAAAATATCTTGGTAATTTTCGGCTTTTAAGTTTCTTTAAACTCTTCTCTAGACTCCTCTTTAAAGATTGCAGTGACCGTACAGCATACATCTTTAATGACTTTAAAGAACAAGAATTGGGTTTGAATTTATTTTGTATCAAAAGCATACATACATGCTCAAATATATACATTACCAAGGTGCACCTCGATAGACACTTTTGGTAGCCATGAACAAGCATCTAGCATAATTCTGGCTGAATATTTGACCAATCTCCTTAGCAGAATTGGCAGAGTTGATTTAAATTGGTTGGTTTCCTGCCACAGACCCATTTCACAAAATTTCAACAGGGTTGAGGTCAGGAAGGACATTCTAGAAATTAAATGTCTGCCAAACACACATGATCCTAAACAAACATTAAAACCAGTTTTGACGTGTGTTTGGGATCACTGTCCTTTTGAAATATCCAACTGTGTCCAAGTTTCAACCATCTAGTTGTTGATTTGAGGTGACGTTGAAGAATTTGTAGGTAGCCCTTCTTTGCCATTATTCCATCCACTTTATGCAATGTACCCATACAACTGGCAGCAACACAGCCCCAGAGCATTAATGCTACCACCAACATGCTTGGCTGGTTCAGTGTTCTTAGGTCTGAAATCCTTATCTTTAGTCCTCCAAACACACCTCTTGTTATTGTGGACAAATAACTCAGTTTTTGTCTCATCTGACCATAAAACTTTTCTCCAGATGACATTTGCTTTGTCTGTGTGGACGACTGTAAATTTGAGTTGAGCTTGAAGGTGTCCATTTTGAAGTAAGGGCTTCTTGGTTTGCACCCTCTCTGTTCACGGCGATGTCAAACTGGCATCACTACGGGTAGTGATGCCAGTCTTCTAGCATTTCCAGTTTATGGCAGGCTTTAGCCTTGGTGGTTGTTGTATTGTTCCTGAACATCTATCAGTGGCTGGACATAGCTGGACTGAAATACAGCACAGAGGCACTAATCATGACAGCACAGGAACAAGCTCTGAGCACAAGATCCATAGAGGCTATGACACCAGGCACGACCCCAGGTCCAGGCTGTGTAAAGATGCCCCTGAGACAATCAGGCGCAGAACAACAGGGTGCAAGATGCAAGCTGGCAAGGCATACATGGAACGCTATAACCAAGTTGCTGCCATAGTATACAGAAACATCGAGTGCCGAGTATGACCTGGAAGTCCCGAGGTCAAAATGGGAGACGCCACCTAGTGTGGTCAAGACCCTGCGGTGGGACTACCAGATGTTTCAAACTGGTGGTGGCTAACCAACTAGACACAGTAGTGGTACACAAGCAGAGGAAGACAGCCGTAGTGATAGATGTATCGATACCGAATGACAGCAACATCAGGAAGAAGGAACACAAGGAGCTGGTCTGTATGCATGAAAGAGTAGAATTGACTTTCACTGGCTGTTTTTAATTAAAAAGGCAAAGTAATATCTAATTATAGAGGGATTCACTATCATGTGTATCATTTTATTGAGTAGTACATGATGGTTTATGGTATTGAACACTGAGCTTAGATCCATAAATAACAGCCATTATAATAGCTTATGCACAAAGGAATTATTTAAAGCCCAAAATTACCATGACATTCATTCCCACGATGAGTTTATGTAAACTTTTGACCTCAACTGTAGTATTGTGGGCTGTGGTAAAACGGGTGGTATTTTGTTAAATACTGTAATGCATCATTTTGATACTGCACCCACTGCTTTTGGTTCGTGTTGACTACTGATGTTGACTAGTGTTGCCTTACTAACAGACACTGAAATGAGGACAATTTTCCAATTGGAAATCTATGTAGTTCTTCCTGCACTTTTCATGGAGCATTAAAACGAACAGCTAAATGCACCATTTTCTTATCCTTCAATACCCTTTTAAAAGTCTTCGTGCTGCCAACTCAAACTATTGAACAGGTTGTATTCTCTTTTCTTTTTATTTCTTGTAAACAAAATAAATCCTCGGATACAAGGTTTGCAGAACTGCAGCGGAGCTCAGACTACCGCTGGCCAGTAATTTGTATTTGACAATTCAAGCAAGCAGCGTACTTTGTGTACTCACTTTGTACGAGCAAACATGTTGGCCGAATGAATGTATAGAAGCCAGATGCTTTGCAGGCACCCGGAACATTGTGCGTATGTGCCCTCTGTGGGAGCGAGATAGTGAAAGTACGGAGGGAAAAAAAGGACCCGAGGAAAGGGTAAGACAGAGGGAAAAAAGTGAATTAAATGAGGTCGAGGAGGAACATATGAAGTGCGGCAGAGGAATAAAAGAAGGGTCATTCAAGAGAACAAAGTCAAGCTAACAAGGTGGGAGTAGAGAAAAATGATTAGAAAAAATATTTTAAAAACTAGAACCAGTAGTGAACATTGTCAGCTTAATACCAGTGGAAAGCAAAAGTTTTCTGCAATACTAAGTTACTATGAAAATGTTCAACGAGAAGTTGATTAATTTAATTGTTTATAACACATTTAAGTGCTTCATGTACTTTTATGTATTTACTCGATGCAATAATCGGCCTGCAGAAGGGTAGCCGGTGGTGGACAGAGTGTCATTCTCTTAGCGAGGTTTGTTTGCCAGGTGATCAATTATCAGTACTTTTGCTGTATAATGCAGAACACTTTTCCATTAGGCCTTAGCTCCTGCATAAAGATATACAACTTTAATTTAAGCATAGGTCTCATAGGCTAATGTGAGTGTAGGAGTGATGTTCCTGCACTGTAACACTATTTTATTTCCTTTTTCTCAACACACATTACATATCTATATGGGTCTTTGAGGCCAAATAGCTCTCAAGCAAACAGAGAAAATGCATTTATTATGACAGTCAGCCTACATGTTAAAAGTTCCTCAAGGTGTTTTTGAAGGCGAGTTGTGCTCTGGGTTGTTTATGTGTGTGGGTCCTGGCTTGGTTATTTAATGCATATACACAGAGTGAAACAACACAGTCTAACAATGGAAGCATTTCAGCAATAAATACTAAACTTTAATGCTAAGTAAGTATGTGAGATTTGTAAAATGTTTCGGAGAATCAAAATTGAGCATTCACATAATCCATGTAAGTAAATCAAAATCACACGTAACTTTATTTAACAGTACAAAGGGGAGTTGTAGCACTAGCACAACTGTAGTTTCACACTGGCAATGTGCCGCCACCTTGTTTGATTTTTGAGCTACAGACAAAATGAGCTTAACATTCATTATAATAGTTTTAAGAGTTTACTAGGGTGTTATTTAATCTGTTCATCAGCTCAGTGCTACAAAGTCTTTTTGGATATAAATCTGATTTATAATTAAATGACTTGGTGTGCAGTCAATTAGACATGTTTCTCCTTACTGGCCCAAAGATACAGATATTAATTTCACATTTCAGAGGGCATCGACAATGTCTGCTAGCAAGTCTGTCCCCTTTAACAGGCTTTGAGATAGGGAGACAGAGCAGCATCTGATGCTCCTTAGTGGCTTAAATTAGATTTCTTTGTATGAAGCAATATTAATAAAATATCCTCTTCATTCTCTTTTCTTTTTTATTCTCAATTCACTTGACAAATAGCTTCTTTTCAAGGATGGCCTGGACCACGTTTGTGAAATACTGCTTCAGGCATTGCTGTGTATGTCACTGTTCCTGTTTGCTCTGCTGGCCATTCTATTAGATTGCATACAATCGCGAGACAGTATATAATTTGATTTCCACTATGCTGACTGCGCCATTAGAGTCTTAGATCAATAACATAGCAGTAGAATTATTAAGAATAAGAATAAGAATGGCAATGTGTGCTAAAACTGACTAAAACAAAAATAACAACGCAATGAACAGAGATGTTTAATAAGTAAAATTTCATCGGTCATTTTGTTTCCTCCTTTGGGAAGACTTGTTGCACACAGGCAGTGATTCTCTGATGGTAGAATGCACTTTTATAATTGTTTGTTTGTAAACCAACACTAAATGCATTTCTTTGTCTCCGGCGATAAGCGCATCAGAAATGCAGAACAGTTATGCCACCGAACTCAATCATATTCCTCATCTATGAGTTCTATTCATTTAGACACTTTGGGCTCCGTCCCTAAAGATGGTCTAATGCTATCCATTCTTTATCCAGGCAGTCAAATGTCATGTCCTTCCACTAAAATCCTAACGATTCACTGACTGATTATTCTTCATTATGCTCTCACGCCTGCCTGAAGTCTGTCCCATCATCTTCTTTTGTCTTTAATGGCAATTCCTATGATTAATTGAATCTATTTTTGTTTTACATGGCAGGTGACGTGGTACGACCGCTTATCAGTTTCTCGTCATTAGGTGGTAGGGCTTGACAATGGGGCCGCTGGCTTGGGTCGACATGACTTATCGGGATAATATATGGCCTCGGGGTTTCAGGTTCAGTATCCTTCCCCACAGGTAATAAGTCTTCGTTTTTGCAGCCATGGTTGGCCCGTCAGTCTGCCGGGTATCCGGTCTTGTAGCGCTATCCCGCTGGGCCGCAAGACGGCTGATGACATAATGTGTAATTTTCTGACCTTATAAAGTATAATTATTTTAAGAGATATCCCTGAAAAGTTTCACTTTAAATTTGACATTTTGTGCTTTTGAATGCATTTAAGAATGAATACTGATACTTGAGTTATGATGATGATACTATGATGCTAAAAAAAGATATCTGGATGTTAGCTCGTGTTTTTAAAGACATTTCAATTAATTTGAGCATGACAGCATCTGCCGATACTGGACTCTATGGAGGTGACTCTGTTTATGAATTATTTAATTACGTTAAATTAATTTCAAATGATTTTTCTTTCAAAGCGAGCAGTTTTAAAGGTCCATTTCTAATTTGACTTCTCCTTTGTGTTTCAACACATGCCACACTTTCATTGTTGTGAAAAGAACTCGCAGTATGTGGCTTGTTTTAAACGGGAGGCCTGTTTTAACTTTTAATTCGCATTTTAGTGCCTTTATGATGATTTTTCTTTCATATGCCTTTTTCTTTCTTAATGTTTTACTTCATTATGTGAAGCACTTTGAATTGCCTTCATGTAGGAAATGTGCCATACAAATAAACTTCCTTCCTCCGCCTTTTAATGAATAAACCTGACAGCAGGATCAGACTTCACATTCTCTTTGTACTCTCTCTAATGGCATAGAAGCTGTCCCCGCACCAGCTCAAAGACCTCATGACAAGCCTCATTCGAGCCAAAGTACAAAGTGACTGTGAGATTAGCCAGACATGACATGCCAGGGAAGGTGGGGAAGCTGGTGATAATGCCATCGGCAGCAGTCTGGGTCAGCTTAGTGCCAGAATAGAAGTTGGCAGGATTGGCATCCCTTACATCCTGCACAGAGATGCCAGGTACCTGTGGGACAAGTGATGTGTGACCAATGTCATGTCTTCAGTGTTACAATTTGCATTTAGCACGGGCTGTCTATTGTACTGCATCATCACAAAGGAATGGTAGGCATAAGCACATTGTCATTTTTTACTGTCGGATATCTTACAGAGGCAGAAACTGGTTAAAATTGAGAAACAAAGGCAACTATTGCAGATATTTTAAATGTAATCTTCCTATGTTTGTGTGAAGGGAAATATGCAGCTTGAGTTCCATCGTGTCCTGTTATGTCTGCTTGTAAACTGGGACGAGAAGTACCACTGGCTTCCAGCCTCTTACCCCTTTACCATGCAGAATGTCCAAAAATAATCTAGCACTTTATTTTCCAAGTATTCCTCTAAACAAAACCTGTGCATATGTGACTTGTTTGAAACCTCTTGTCATGTAGCAGGTGAAAAATGTCACCGATCTGTGCATCTCGCACTTCCCAGCTCACATAATCCAGTGAGGTTTTTGAGTGGTTTCACTTGAATTTTCTGTGCTACACAAGATGAGTTTACTGGGCTGCAGATAACTCGAATGGATTGGTGCAAGGCATGCCAAAGCTCAAGTGAGCAGCACTTCATTTTGCAAACTATTTCACCTTCTCATTCACCATCAACAGGGAGATTTCTAATGCTTCTGACGTGGACATTAATGGTTAGATGTTGATGATGATAATAGAATAACAACACTTTATTTCATATAATGACAAGCCATTGTTAGGGGGGGGGGGTTTGTATTCTCTTCACCACAAACACAATGTTGAGCTTCAATAATGTAATGTTATCCTGTGTGGTTTCATGATTAGATTAGATATACATGCATATTTATTTATTATTTGTATATTTTTCATTCCATTTTTCTGCTGCAAATATTGTCGTTGAAGCTACAGTCATACACAGAACATAGAACTACTTCAAGCAACTTACTAGCATGAGTTTGAGGGTCCTGCTCAGTATCTTGGACTGAACTCTTCTGCACAGAGATCTCAGGTGTTGTTCTTAGGATCAGTTAGAGCTACTCGTCCAGTTTGGGGTCACTGCCATGAGTGTCCGCTGGATTACTTTTGCCCTAACCTTCCACGTCTTCTGTAGGTCTTCTTGCTCAGCCACTTCTGCTGTCTGCTGGTGGCATGTAGCATGCATTGGCCTGCTTTGAATGATGATTCCTCTCCTTGCTCCTCTTCTTTCTCGAGTTTCTGCTGCCTAAGGTATTCACTAAGCACACGACCAGTTATGGCCATCTTCCTGATGTACTGGATATTTGCTGCTTCATCCTGGACACTCACTAGTCCTTGGCCTCCTTCCTTCTGCTTAGTGTACAGTGTCAGGGTGCTGGATTTGAGATGATACCCTACATGCAAACATGTGACCTCTCCATGGTTTTCCTGTGGGAATCCAAGGTACGAGGTAGCTTTCCTCAATGTCTGTAGTGTTGCCTCCTTGCAGTGCAGTCCCCTCATTTCTGACTACTTTCCCTTTTTGTTACCATCTGACTAATCTTCTCCAGTCCAAATGACATTACAGTGCCATTGCTATAGATCCTAGTGGTGTGGATCACTGAGTCGATGTGTCATTCACTCATGGCACACAGCTTTATAGCATCCATGTAGAGGAGGTTGCTAATAATTCTTCCATTCTGTAATTGGTATCCGTAGCCAGTCTTGTTTATGATCTGGATGAGGGGTTTAGGCTTATGCAGGACCCCAGTAGGGACAGAGCATCTCCTTGGTAAATCCTGCACTTGATGGTGACTTGTGTAACTGGCCTGCAGTTGGCCTTTAGTGTTTTTCCCCACATTCCCATCAAATTCATGATGAAGGCTCTTAGGATCTTGTTCATCTTGTACAGTTTTAGGCATTCCAGGATCCATGTGTAGGGCATGAGTCGTTGTTCAGTCTGGTCTTACAGTCTTGAGTGACTGCTCTATCTAAACTGCCCCTCTGGTGTTTCTGCCAATACCTTTTTAGACCCCGCTCATGTGCCTGTTCATTTTAGTCGCTTTGATGCCTGACAGGAGCTTCCATGTTGTTCTGAGGCAGGTTATTGCCCAATAAGTTGATGAGACTGGCCCCTTATGGAGATCCTTGGGGATCAGGACTGTCCGGCCTTCGGTTACCCATTCCAGATGCGTTTAATCCATTAGCAGCTAATTCATTTGTGCCACCAGACATTTCTGAAATGCAGTTAGCTTTGTTAGCCAGTAGGTGTGAAACATGCCATGTGTCAGATGCCTGGTGCTGTCCAACAGTTCATGCTTGAGGCACTTTCTTGGATGTCTGCCCCTGTGATGGTTACTGAATCTTTTTCAGGGAGGTTGCTGTGGTCAGCTCCTGTAACCTCTAGCTATTGATCACTGTTATGTGTTGTGTACTTCTCCTGTATCCTTTTTTAGTATTACTCAGTTTCCAACCTTGGTGAGCTGTATGGGCTCAAAATGTGGTCATAAATATTTTGTACTTGTAAATCAGTTTTGTACTTGTAAATCAGGATTTGTATGTGTAAAAAGAATTTGTGTGTGCGTAAAAAAGATTTGTATGTGTAAAAAGAATTTGTGTGTGGACCAAAAAAACCGTGTGAATCTCTGCAAGTTACAAGTACAAATTTTGACCCTATTTTTCTTCCTTTCATCTGATTGGTCAATGTCATGTCAATCACAAATGTAACAATCCAATCAGAGAACAGATGGGTTTGGCTGTCGGAGGGGAGCTTTTTTGAACTGCAGGTCCTTGAAGGGAATAAATGCCCTTTTACATGCCAATCCAGCATTTTCCTTCATCTCCACGAAGGAAAACAGTCTGTGGTCGTCCGAGTTTGGTGATTTTTGTGTCACAGGTCTACGTGCTTAATACAGGGACTTCCACAGCCTTTTCAACAGCGCTGCGGACCGCGGAGGGGGGCAGTGTTTTGAAAATGACAGTCTTCATTACAAAGCTTTCTTCGTTATGAATTGGCACACACGTTTTTATTGAACATTTGAAGAACTAGCAAAAAAATCAGAAACTCTTGTAGAGGACATAAAGTCAGAGATAGAAACGACAAGGAGCAGGTGCATCTAGTACAGGTAGAGCTGCTGCAAAAACCCACAGAGCCCAGCAGCCAGCACAACAAATTCTGGATCCTTTGCTTTTAGTTAGCATTAGCAGCACATCCTGCGTACGGACTTTTATGCTGCGCACTGTGACTCACAGCAATGGTCCTGGGTCAGCCCTGACTTTGTGTTAAACTAATCCTAAAGTAATAATGGTATTTCTAACCACTGATATACCACAACTTTATCCTTTCAACAGCTGCTGAAAGTTAGGGGACCTAGCTGCTATTGGATATTTATATAGAGATCCTCCAGCTTCAAACTGTATTACCCTTCAAGGACCTGCAGTTCAAAAAAGCTCCCCTCCGACAGCCAAACCCATCTGTTCTCTGATTGGATTGTTACATTTGTGATTGACATGACATTGACCAATCAGATGAAAGGAAGAAAAATAGGGTCAAAATTCGTACTTGTAACTTGCAGAGATTCACACGTTTTTTTTTGGCTAAGTCCACACACAAATCTTTTTTACGCACACACAAATTATTTTTACACATACAAATCTTTTTTACGCACACACAAATTCTTTTTACACATACAAATCCTGATTTACAAGTACAAAACTGATTTACAAGTACAAAATATTTATGACCACATTTTGAGCCCATAGAGCTTTGAGCCCAAATGTTGTTCCCCTGCCACAGAGCATACACTTTGGATGGTTCAGTGGACAACAGCTGGTTTATTCTTCTGGCTTCTATCTCTCTAGTATACCTCTTCAGGCGGTTGGGCTTGGTAGTTTCTGAGGCCTCAGTAATGGACAGTTTACTGTATACTTATGCATCCCTTTCTGCAGCTCCCCATATTTCAGACCCCTTGGGGCTCAAGAGGTTAATATGATCTGTTTATTGCCTATGTAAGAAGATAGCATTTATTATTTCAATTAAAAGCAGTTTACCTTGGGTTTCTGAGTTTTTTTCCTTTTTTGCTATTGTTCTTTGGTGTGTGTGTGTGTGTGTGTGTGTGTGTGTGTGTGTGTGTGTGTGTGTGTGTGTGTGTGTGTGTGTGAGAGAGAGAGAGAGAGAGAGAGAGAGAGTTTCACGGTATATTTCTCTACCTCTACTTTACTTTTTAAACAGAGCTCAAAAAAGGATGAAGCAACACACACACACGTACACACAAACACACACACACACACACTTTTACTTTCCCATTTCTGTCACTAATGGCTCAGTCCCACTAGAGTAAAAATAGCATAGCAACCTTTTTGTGACCAGGGAAAATCAGTGGTTGCCAGGTAATTGCATTTAATTTTTTCTTATTTGGTAACAGAGGTAGTTTTGGAATCCTGAATAGTTTCAGAATTTTTGTTTCAAATCTATGAGGTTCTGTCTGGACTCTGCATGTAAGTAGTTAATATTAATTTATTTTTAATGTGAATTTTTGACAGCAACAGAAATGCAGCAAACAACAAAAAAATTGCAGTTTTTATCAGTTTATCCCTGTTAATTGCTGTATTATCACAAATACATTAGTGCTAACTGGCAAAGCAATTATTTGACTGCATTCAGTTGTGAATTGTTGTCAGACTTATTGCATTTTTCAGTGTTTTATTGTCGTCTTGACTCACCCGAGTTGCTTTGAAGATGGTAACTAACCGTGATCGGTCATAGACCTGGTCCCCATCTTTAAGCAAACATGATCAAAGTAATTTTGGTTGTGCCACAGTCACTGTTTTCACTAGTGTAACTCCTGCATAAAAAGTTAAGATTAGGTATATTTTAAAACCCCTAATTTAAAAAAAAAATATATAAATATATATATAAATATATTTTAGTTTAACCTATGATCTATGATCTACTCACCTCGCAACTAACCCTGTGCTATTAATTTAAATTTATTCAGTTCAATTGTATTTACATAACACCAAATCACAGCAACAGTCTCAAGGTGCAGTTGTAAATATGTGAATATTGGTTTTTGAAAATTATCATTTTGGCAATCAGGGATCAAAATAAATTATTTTAGGATCACTTCTCATCGGTGATGATGCCTTAGCTCTCACAGGGTTAAATAACTTAATATAATCTACTTCATAGTTAATGAGTTTATATGATACATAACGTTCTGTGTTTTCCAGTTATTAGACTCTCTTCTCTTGCATGTAAAGACATAGCCACATAGCCACAAGCTTCAGGGTCAGTATTTCAGGAAGTGCGTGTAGAAAAACCACACAGTCCATACATTATGCATTAAGATCTCACAGGTTCCTGGCATGAAAAAAAAAAAGAAGGACTCGAAATTCATTCACAGCTGCAGCAGCCTGGTCTGCTTTTCTCAAGGTGTAGAGCGAGTTAGGTTGCTGGTTGGATAATGAGACAGATGGACAACACAGATTGCTGACATTAGCTTGCTCTTGATCTAGATCATGATTCCTCATCAAGCTAATCATTTATCAGAAGAGTCCATCTTTTTTTTTTGGAGGGGGGGAGAGGACAAGCTGTGCAGCCCTGGCTGCTTCAACACTTGACCGCATGAAAAAATGGCTTCATGGAGCGTGTTGAAATGACAAAACATTAGGGGTCTGTTGCAAATGCTGCATTCATTGAACACATCGTAACACACTTTGGAGCTCAAGTAAAGTGGCTGTTTATAAAAAAAATTCTAATTTTCCACTGATGTATATATACATAACTCAATGACTGACTAATGTGCTGATGCACTTGCATCTAACTAGAAAAAAAAAACAGATAGAAAATAAAACTGTTCATCAAAGACTGCCCCTCGTAGTTCTTTTAAAGCCATTCATTGAAAATATTTAAATATATTTAAATGTATTATTGCAGCTTTATCAACATAAAGAGCTCAAGATTTCCTTACTCAAGTGCTGTCACTGTAAGCTCAAAGTCTGAGAGTCAAAGTATGAATGAGCCTTCATTTAAGTTGCAGGGAGTAATAATAATATTTCTCTGTGTTCCTCCATGATATGTAATGTTTTAAGTTGACAGGTATTTAGATTAACATTATTCATTTAGATAAATTTTAATCAAATAGCAAATATTTGATTGAATATATAATTCAGCAAAGATGAATAGCTGCTAAGTTAGCTAATAGCTACACCTCTATGTACGCCTCGCAATTCAATAGCTGTAGAACAGCAGCCCTAACTTGGACTAATCATTTTCTGTTTGGCTTTATCAGATCATTTTATTACATTATTATGGAGGAATTTAGGCCCACTCAACTAATTGTTGATTAGTATCAATAACAGGCTTAGCTAATAGCTAACCTAGCTGTTGTTCATCTTAGCTAATAGCTAAATTAGCTGTTGTTCATCTTAGCTAATAGCTACAAGAAAGACTCTAAAATGCAAGTAAATGAATAAATAAATAAAAACTTGCCCAGGATTACAATACCAGAAGTCCAATGTCCTTTCAAACTAAAGCAACATGTGCCATACTGACTTAACCTGCATCTCTGGCCTTTGTGGCTTTGTCGACAAAACTTTCTACTCCCTGAGGATAACAGAATTATTATTGAAAGAAGGAAACATACAACTACTGCACTCACTGACACTGAGTCAAGGACCTGGTGTGCCTTCACCTTACTGAAGGTTTAAAACTCAGCAAGATAACTGTTGTTCAAGTCTATACGATAAATAAAACGTGCTGAGTATGATAGCATCTGAAGATAATTTAAGATGTCATTACCGATTTTAAGGTACCATTAAGGATAAACACTCAGAGATGGATGGTTTTTATTGGCAACAGGCACAATGAGTAGCTCTGCCCTGACTTCTAGCCTATATTGACGGGGTTCAGACAGACCTGGCATGCATAGTTTGTTACAGTGGCTAAGCCATGAATAGATAATCACCCTTTGGGAGAAGGGTTTAGCAAAGGGTCAATTGAGTTTATTTGATTTCTTCAAGCCAAACAAACTTCCAGCAATACATTATTCAGATTTTAGCACATACTGTTGTTTCTGTGGAAACATATTGGGGTTGTGGTAAGAGACCCGAAAACACTCCACACACTGTACGCTGTCACTGAAGGATAGATGTGGTATATTTATCAGTCTCTCTCTTAGACGTGGTTCACCAGAGTGATTTCGACTTGGGATGTGCATAGCATGAGGACATTTCACCAGAAATGGATTTTATTTTATTTTTTGGGCAATATTTTGATTTCAGCATTCCACAATTTGTATGATAATAAACACTGTGCTATCAAAGCAGTTCTCTGGGTGCTCACTGCATCTTTACTGTGTTTATTGAATCTGAACAGAGTACACCACAGGGCATAATCTTAATATTTCTTGAAATACACCATCAGGCCTGACATATTGGCCTGCTCTGTGCCACCCATCTGTTCACAGCTGGGCATAGTGGCAGCAGCCAGTGCAGACCATAGTCAGTGCCACAGGGGTTAGGGCTGGAAAGGAGGGGAACTGTTCTAATGAGAGGCATCCGCACAGACTCCCCATCTATGGAAATATAACAGAAAACAGACCAGTGTTTCCCCTCTGAGTTTCCCATCTCTTTTCGTGACCTAGTGGGAGATGAATGGCTTCATTTTCTTTTGCCCTCGGTTAAAGCGGCATCTTGTCCACTCATTGCCTCTCTCGTCAACTGATGTTGGGAGAGTAAGGAGAAACGTGCTGGTAACATGCCAGGGATTGCTTTTTATGTGTCAACAGAAAGACACATGAGCAAAGCAGGCAACATAAAGGCTTGCAGGCAAATTGGATTTGAGTAATGACTCACACTGTCACAGCAGACAGAGACGTGAAATGAACACCCGGGACTTTACCCGGCTGTAGCAAACTAAAGCAGACCACAGTAGTCAAAACAAAGCTGGGTTATTTAGTTATTGGTCTGAGTTTCTTCAACCTTAAGGTCAGGAGTATAAATGTCTTGATGACGCTGCGTGTTGCGCGCTGCAGTGATCAGTTAACCACTGAAATAGGACAATAGCTTTCTGAGTCCTAGGAACATTTAAACCAAATACACTCTAAATATGTTTGAAAAAGTCCGTTAATACACCGGAATCTCAATACTTATCATTCAAGCTTTGTCCTTCAGTGATCACCAAGTTTAAAAAATGATAACGTATTCGTAACAGTAACTAAGAATACTGTTTTGTTGTTACCCTTCTGGTTCAAAGCATTTCATACAGAAAAAAAGGCTTCACTAACAAGTGACACCACCATCACAGCCCAAAGGAGAAAGCTGCCGATCCTGCCAGTGTTAGGATGTGGACAAACAGAATTTAAGATTAAAGAGTCACTCTAGCCCGGTGTCATGCTGAATAGACTGACTTCTATGTCACGGGAGAAAGTAATTGCCATAAACAAAAACGACAGCACAGACCACAGACTAAACCTTAGCTTACAGCTCATTTCAAAGCTTGGTTTTGCCTACATTATGAATTAACCTCCTAGGACCTGGCGCCCACATATGTGGACATCACATTTTTGGTTATTTAGACCAAAATACTCAATTTTGCTCTACAAGGGCCTGATATCCACTTACGAGGACATCATACTGCTACTGTTCTATCAAAGTTTTAAACGAATATCCTCATATGTGGCTCTCATTTTTCTTAAAAACAAAAATAAGGTAAAAAAAAAAAAAATCTGGTAATTCTTTGTATTTACATTCATCGGGCCCCAATATGCCCAAATATCAAAGAGAAATTAAAAATGCATGCAGTGGAAGAGTTCGGGTCTTAGGAGGTTAAAGCTGTTATATAGCTATAAGCTATATGTAAAGAATTTCCATTACTGTAGGAGAATTTCCAGTAAATATTGTGTTCTTTAAATAGGCTCGATGGCTGCACTCATCCTAATCGCTTCATCTCTACATCTCTTCTTCACTCAAATCAAGGATCCAGACCTAACCCCCACCCTCACCTCTTTTACTCAAGTGCGGCTGGCCGAGAGCTGATGAAGTGGTGGCCATTTTTATGTAACAGATACGAAATGGGGAAACTCCTCTGATGCTATCATGGACTGTGTTATTATTAAGTTCACAGACACGCCAGGAAAAGTGGAAGATTAATGTTTTTCACACGGAAGTAGCACAACTTAGACAGTTACAAAGCAAACAACAGCTCGAGGATTCCCTAGAATATATCTGTGGGACTTTAAGATACGTTTTACTGCACCTAACCTAAAAACCTAAAACATAGCATTAGCAGTGGATCATAGCTACCGTGAGCCACCTACATACATAAACCCTTGCCTGTGAAGACATCTGTAAAAGAGATTTGATAAATAAAGGGTGATAGGGAGTCACATTGTACTGAGGCAGTATAGACTCAGTAAATACAGAATGGCAACTACTTGGGGAAAGGCTTCATTTTCATTGGCAGCTCACTGAAACTTGCCAGCATTGATTAGTCATAATCACCTCCAACCACACAAAAGAGAATAAATGGCAAAAGCTCCTTACTCCATCTCTTCTATTCTTTCTGTAGCAACCAGCCTTCTAATCCAATTATGGTCACACGGTGCTCAAGGAATCTCGTCTGAAATCAGCCTTTGTTGTTTCATCCTCACGAGCTGCATTTACTCAGCAAATGTGAGTACCACATTTCTAGTCTCTCACATTCAGCTGAATGTAATATTCTAGGAGACTAGCACCAACTGTTAAGTAGGTTTTTGTTAAGACCAGTTTTGTAAATGGACCAACCAAGCATAAGCCAGGCTTTGTGATGCAGTTGTATGAACATGCACACATCACTGTGCTCATTGCCTAGTAGCCTGCTCACTTGCAGCCACTATACACAGTAGCATCAACTGAAAATATATCATTGATCCACTGGGACACATTTTCAGTGATGTACTCGAGGTCCCTGAGTGTTTCTGGTCTTTCAACATCTTTCGCCCTCACTCAGACAACCTAGCCAGGTGTTCCGGCAGCACTAGCCCACGTGAATATTCCTCCTAATCCAAAACCAACTTGAGGCCCTTTTTCACCTCCATTGTGAACTTCTGAGCCATAATGCTACTCTGCATTACTTTAATGCAAAGTAGCATGTAGAATACAGGAGAAGGATATTTGTTCTGCAGATCCTCTGCTCCCCATTTCAATAGGCTTGCAGCGTGACTCCCAGCCTCTTTTCTTGCAGAGCTCCATGAGCTCTTGGTATGTGGATTACATCCTTTCATTCACTCCCTCCATGCGGTCCTCCCTGGAAACTGTAAGCTCTAATGAGAGCACCTGCTTGGAGGAGATTGATGCCAGCACCACATCTGGCTTCAACAAAGTTTCCACACATGGTCTGGGAACTTTAGCTGCCCTCCCAGATTGACTCATAGCTCCCAGCCCAATGCTGAGGTAAGCAGCCCCACTGCTGGTCTGCACTGTGGTTGTGACAGTTCCTCATGATGAAAGCAATATTCCTATTTAGGAATACAGCAGACATGTTTGTTCTAGAATAGCTTTGGAGATAGTATCAGCAATTGTCTTTAGCATCTGGTCATGCTACAGTAATGACTTTCCCCCCTTGCAGGATCTGTCTGTCAGATGTTGGTCCACAAGATCTTCTCCAAACTATAGTCCCTGCTTATCCATGCACTCTGCTTCTACATGTCCACCATCCTGCTGTTCCTCCTTGACTCCAGCCCACACATCCTCCAGGACTGGATGGTACCGGTCTTTGCCAAAGCAATCACTTTCACCTGGGAAGCTGCTGTTTATCCTAAATGAAATCGAACACAGTTATGGATTATATTTAGTCCCATGGATTGGCGATGAAATGCCAACAACTGCTCCTATTAGAAAGCACATTATCATTTATTTTGATTTATTGTGATTTTGTGCGAATAAATGCATGTAAAATCCAATGGAGTCAATAGATTAGTAACCTAGAAAATGGAGCTTTCTAACATGTTTTTTAATGTGCACACTGTGAGAGCTTATTTTAACCCAAATGATGATCTTTCCCTAAAACAGTAATTTTGGTGCTTAAACCTAAAACCAAATGTAGGTTTGCATGGAAACAAAACTAAATAGCAAGTCAAAACATTTACCTGTGCTGTTTTACTTCCTTATTTATGCAAATCATTTTTGAGATGTGGAACTACACTGGCAGTGTTCTAAGCTGTAAAGCCTACAGGGCCAGAAATGCTGCAAACTTGATTACTTTAATTGATTTGTAATTGAATGTTTTGGCCCTAAGTGGGATGACTAAGAGGGGTCTTTGGCAGCCAGCCAAAATAGTAAGTGCAGCAAAAACTCGTGTAACTAACCTTTTCATTGAACAATAGCGCTCAGCAAAGATACACAACAGCCATTAGAGGGCCAGAAATTATGTTTCGCAGGCCAACAACATTTGGAACAGTTTGATGCACTGGCAGCATCAACCAGGGACAAGAACTAACTTTTAAGGAAGTGTGTGCAGGAATTCACACTTCTATTTACGATGTGTGTGCTTCTTTTGGCTGCTCTCTTATTCACAAGGGGTCACCACGGCACATGGCTCCACATATTTGACTTGGCAGATTTATACGCCGGATGCCCTTCCTGAAACACCTCCCAAGGGATTTTGGTCTCCTCCTGATCTCAAACCAGGGATCTGTCACGTGTTAGGCAAATGTAAACCACTACACTATAGAGACACAATCTCGGAAATTTTATACACACAGTAAATCATTTGGTCTTTAGAAAATGTCTGTGGAGATCTAAGAAGCAATTTCAGCAGAGGATTTTTGTTGGGTATTTTTGGCCAAATCCAGTCTGCAGTGCTGAGGGTCAACAAGCCAAGGGCCATCTTCACCTGCTGCCTAGCTCACAATGAAGGTGAGCACAATGCCCGTCCACAGGGTGGCGGATTCATGTCATTTCTTCAGGTTGTGCCGGCCAAATTCCGTGAATCCAGGCCTGGCCACTAGATGTTCACCTGTGGGTTCCTCTCCTGGCTCTGGCTCAAGTAAGAGGACCCCGTATCCCATTTCCAGGTAAGGTTAGAGTTCCACTTCATTGGGGTTTGTCAAAGTGCTCTTAGTCTGCTCCCTTCCCTGGAACCAGTTTGTGTTGTGAGACCCTACTAGGGGTTATTGCCCGGACTACATAGCTCCCAGGAACATAATGCCATGTAAACTCCAGAAGTTGCAAACTCACTAAGTTAGCGATTCATTGGAGTGAGGGGGTAGTTCATCTGGAATGCCTCACAGTCACCTATGAGAAAGTGGAAATTGCTGGGGAGAAGAATGTCTAAAATAACCTGCTCAACCCGGTGCCAACACAATCCAAATTGGGATAAGTAGATTTTTTCCCTGCAGCTCTAAACCAAGAGAGGTGGAGTTCACGCTAGGAGGGTCCATCACAAGGCTGGAACAACAAGTCAGACCCACCATTTGACCTAACATGTGGGTTATCATGGCTCAAGAGTTGGGCGTTCGTCTTGTAATCGGAAGGTTGCCGGTTCGAGCCCAAGCTCCGACAGTCTCGGTCGTTGTGTCCTTGGGCAAGACACTTCACCCGTTGCCTACTGATGGTGGTCAGAGGGCCCGGTGGCGCCAGTGTCCGGCAGCCTCGCCTCTGTCAGTGCGCCCCAGGGTGGCTGTGGCTACACTGTAGCTTGCCATCACCAGTGTGTGAATGGGTGGATGATTGTGTATAGCAGCGGTCCCCAACCCCCGGTCCTCGGACCGGTACCGGTCCGTGAGTCGTTTGGTACCGGGCCGCGAGAGTTGAGGCTCAGGTGTGAAATGTATGGTTTTCGGGGTTTTTATCGGTTTTCAGCGTTATTTTGTTATCGTTTTGATTGTTAACGCGGTTTTCCTTGGTCTTTTCACGT